>NW_028295538.1:0-641730 GCF_964341445.2 Mesoplodon mirus
TCACGTGACTTGTAGTAAGTCAGAAAGTGAAAGACACATATCATATCATATCACTTATAGGTGTTACCTAAAAATGGATACCAGGGCAGATATTTCCACGGAGAAGGGCAATCACAGATTCATTAAGCAAACTTATGGTTCACCAATGGAAAGGTGTGAGGATTGGTTTCATTACGATATCGGGGTTAACAGACATATACAAACACAGGTGACATATATAATCACCAAAGACCTACAGAATACCAAGAGAGGACTACTCAACATTCTGTCATAACGTACATGGGAAAAGGATCCCAGGAAGAACAGACATCTGTATACGTGTAAAAGAACCACATCTTCCACATCTACAACAAGCCAAACATTGTAATCAAACTTGCTGTAATAAGAAATAAAAAATTAAATTAAAAACACGAACAAGAAGTAGTGAGACAAACGTGAGGGGCTTTCTCCTGGCACATTCCATTCTAAACTCCAATCTAGAACACCACTTCCACTGAGGCTCTCTTGCCCTAGTAACCAGATTTGGTAAGGGTGAACTGCTGCCACCTTGTGGCCGTTTCACACAACAGCAGCTTTAATCCCAACGCTAATGGTCAGTTGATATTCAAAATCATTGCAGGCCTGTAAATGACACCTGCCCTGAAAACAAATCCTGGGGTCACATATCAACCAAAAAATTCAAAGGACGTCCATATTTCAAAACGACCGTTTCAAAAGGCATATTTTACGCACATTAGTGTTCTGCTTCTTTTCCTTTCTTTCCTTTTATGTTAAAAACCACGGGAATGGAAAAAGGCATCCCTCAGAATGGGTGAAAATCGTTGCAAACGAATCAATGGACAGAGGTTTAATCTCCAATCTATATAAACAGCTCATGCAGCTTAATATTAAAAAAACAAACAACCCAAAACAAATGGGCAGAAGATCTAAAGAGACGTTTCTTCAAAGGAGACACAGAGATGGCCAAGACGCACATGAAAAGCTGCTCAACAGCACTAATTATTAGAGAAATGCAAATCAAAACTACAATGAGGTATCACCTCACACCTGTTAGAATCGGCATCATCAGAAAATCTACAAACAACCAATTCTGGGGAGGGTGTGGACAAAAGGAGCCCTCTTCCACTATTGGTGGGAATGTAAATTGATACAGTCACTATGGAGAACAGTATGGAGTTTCCTTAAAAAAACTAGAAATAGAATTACCATCTGATCCAGCAATCCCACTTCTGGGCATATACGCAGAGAAAACCGTATTTCAAAAAGGCACATTCACCACAATGTTCGTTGCAGCACTATTTACAATAGCCAGGTAATGGAAGCAACCTAAATGCCCACAGAAAGATGAATGGATACAGATGTGGTACATATATAAAATGGAATATTACTCGGCCATAAAAAGGAATGAAACTGGGTCATTTGTAGAGACATCGATGGATCGAGAGACTGTCATACAGAAAGAAGTAAGTCAGAAAGAGGAAAACAAATATTGTATATTAATGCATATATGTGGAGCCTAAAAATGGTACAGATGAACTGGTTTGCAGGGAAGAAATAGAGACACAGAGGTAGAGAACAAACGTATGGACACCAAGTGTGGGAAGCCATGGGGTGGTGGTGGTGGGATGAGTTGGGAGTTTGGGATTGACCTGTATACATGTATATGCATAAAATACATAACTAATAATAACGTGCTGTATAAAAAAATAAATAAAATTAAATTTCAAAATTTAAAAAAATAAAATTTAAAAATAAAACAGAAAAAAGTTCTTCCCGTCACACAGATGTATTTATACGAATGAATTATTTCCATGCTTATATCTATAAATACATAAAAGAGGAATAAAATCTAACTTGAACCATAAAAGAAAAAAAACTGAACCCACGAGTTATACAGAGGAAAAACCCTATCAGGTCACTTGCTCCAGCGGTAAACAATTCTGAAATTGGTCAGAGGTGGGGAACCATCTCCCATACAGCCAGCAACCCACCCCCCACGCAAGGAGCGTCCTCATTGCAAAGCTGGGGGACCGTGCCGAGGCATCTGTGAGTAAACGTGAGCTGAGCCCCAGGCCAGCTGCTGCTGAACTGTTCCCACCCTTTCCAGGTAAAACACCTGAATATGTACAAGGGCTTGAAAGCCTAGAGGAAGGACCGTGGAGCCACACCAGTGACAGCACGCAGGCCAACTTGGTGCCTGTAGGCCAGCCAGTGTGGTCCTGGCACCGGGCGCTCTTCCAGAAGCTTTCCATTGCCCTGCCTGAGATACCCCTCCTGTCCCGGCCCCCACTGCTTTTTTCCTTCCTCACCTCTGTCCGGAGAGAAATTCCAGCAGAAGGTATGGGTGACACAACCTCTTCTTTACAGGCGGCAGCCTGGCAACTCCTGCAGAAAGGCCAGCAGAACCCCACTCACACCGGGCCACCCACAAAGCTGTGGCCCCTCACTCCCTCCCACCAGCACAGCCCCGAGACTGCTGACGGGGCAGACAATATGGAGTCAGGCACAGCTTCAGGGGCTATTGCTGCCTGGAGCGCTGTTTATATTGACCTCAACGAGGCAGACCTGGGGAGGGCGGGCCGTCAGGGTAAGGCTGCCCAGGTCAGCTAATCCACAACCCTCAGGGAATCACATTGTTGAAAATGGACCCCGCTAAGGCAGAAGAGACGCCAAGGGAAAAAAGGACACAATGCCATTTGCAGCACCGTAGATGAGTCTAGAAGTAATCACGTGACTTGTAGTAAGTCAGAAAGTGAAAGACACATATCATATCATATCACTTATAGGTGTTACCTAAAAATGGATACCAGGGCAGATATTTCCACGGAGAAGGGCAATCACAGATTCATTAAACAAACTTATGGTTCACCAATGGAAAGGTGTGAGGATTGGTTTCATTACGATATCGGGGTTAACAGACATATACAAACACAGGTGACATATATAATCACCAAAGACCTACAGAATACCAAGAGAGGACTACTCAACATTCTGTCATAACGTACATGGGAAAAGGATCCCAGGAAGAACAGACATCTGTATACGTGTAAAAGAACCACATCTTCCACATCTACAACAAGCCAAACATTGTAATCAAACTTGCTGTAATAAGAAATAAAAAATTAAATTAAAAACACGAACAAGAAGTAGTGAGACAAACGTGAGGGGCTTTCTCCTGGCACATTCCATTCTAAACTCCAATCTAGAACACCACTTCCACTGAGGCTCTCTTGCCCTAGTAACCAGATTTGGTAAGGGTGAACTGCTGCCACCTTGTGGCCGTTTCACACAACAGCAGCTTTAATCCCAACGCTAATGGTCAGTTGATATTCAAAATCATTGCAGGCCTGTAAATGACACCTGCCCTGAAAACAAATCCTGGGGTCACATATCAACCAAAAAATTCAAAGGACGTCCATATTTCAAAACGACCGTTTCAAAAGGCATATTTTACGCACATTAGTGTTCTGCTTCTTTTCCTTTCTTTCCTTTTATGTTAAAAACCACGGGAATGGAAAAAGGCATCCCTCAGAATGGGTGAAAATCGTTGCAAACGAATCAATGGACAGAGGTTTAATCTCCAATCTATATAAACAGCTCATGCAGCTTAATATTAAAAAAACAAACAACCCAAAACAAATGGGCAGAAGATCTAAAGAGACGTTTCTTCAAAGGAGACACAGAGATGGCCAAGACGCACATGAAAAGCTGCTCAACAGCACTAATTATTAGAGAAATGCAAATCAAAACTACAATGAGGTATCACCTCACACCTGTTAGAATCGGCATCATCAGAAAATCTACAAACAACCAATTCTGGGGAGGGTGTGGACAAAAGGAGCCCTCTTCCACTATTGGTGGGAATGTAAATTGATACAGTCACTATGGAGAACAGTATGGAGTTTCCTTAAAAAAACTAGAAATAGAATTACCATCTGATCCAGCAATCCCACTTCTGGGCATATACGCAGAGAAAACCGTATTTCAAAAAGGCACATTCACCACAATGTTCGTTGCAGCACTATTTACAATAGCCAGGTAATGGAAGCAACCTAAATGCCCACAGAAAGATGAATGGATACAGATGTGGTACATATATAAAATGGAATATTACTCGGCCATAAAAAGGAATGAAACTGGGTCATTTGTAGAGACATCGATGGATCGAGAGACTGTCATACAGAAAGAAGTAAGTCAGAAAGAGGAAAACAAATATTGTATATTAATGCATATATGTGGAGCCTAAAAATGGTACAGATGAACTGGTTTGCAGGGAAGAAATAGAGACACAGAGGTAGAGAACAAACGTATGGACACCAAGTGTGGGAAGCCATGGGGTGGTGGTGGTGGGATGAGTTGGGAGTTTGGGATTGACCTGTATACATGTATATGCATAAAATACATAACTAATAATAACGTGCTGTATAAAAAAATAAATAAAATTAAATTTCAAAATTTAAAAAAATAAAATTTAAAAATAAAACAGAAAAAAGTTCTTCCCGTCACACAGATGTATTTATACGAATGAATTATTTCCATGCTTATATCTATAAATACATAAAAGAGGAATAAAATCTAACTTGAACCATAAAAGAAAAAAAACTGAACCCACGAGTTATACAGAGGAAAAACCCTATCAGGTCACTTGCTCCAGCGGTAAACAATTCTGAAATTGGTCAGAGGTGGGGAACCATCTCCCATACAGCCAGCAACCCACCCCCCACGCAAGGAGCGTCCTCATTGCAAAGCTGGGGGACCGTGCCGAGGCATCTGTGAGTAAACGTGAGCTGAGCCCCAGGCCAGCTGCTGCTGAACTGTTCCCACCCTTTCCAGGTAAAACACCTGAATATGTACAAGGGCTTGAAAGCCTAGAGGAAGGACCGTGGAGCCACACCAGTGACAGCACGCAGGCCAACTTGGTGCCTGTAGGCCAGCCAGTGTGGTCCTGGCACCGGGCGCTCTTCCAGAAGCTTTCCATTGCCCTGCCTGAGATACCCCTCCTGTCCCGGCCCCCACTGCTTTTTTCCTTCCTCACCTCTGTCCGGAGAGAAATTCCAGCAGAAGGTATGGGTGACACAACCTCTTCTTTACAGGCGGCAGCCTGGCAACTCCTGCAGAAAGGCCAGCAGAACCCCACTCACACCGGGCCACCCACAAAGCTGTGGCCCCTCACTCCCTCCCACCAGCACAGCCCCGAGACTGCTGACGGGGCAGACAATATGGAGTCAGGCACAGCTTCAGGGGCTATTGCTGCCTGGAGCGCTGTTTATATTGACCTCAACGAGGCAGACCTGGGGAGGGCGGGCCGTCAGGGTAAGGCTGCCCAGGTCAGCTAATCCACAACCCTCAGGGAATCACATTGTTGAAAATGGACCCCGCTAAGGCAGAAGAGACGCCAAGGGAAAAAAGGACACAATGCCATTTGCAGCACCGTAGATGAGTCTAGAAGTAATCACGTGACTTGTAGTAAGTCAGAAAGTGAAAGACACATATCATATCATATCACTTATAGGTGTTACCTAAAAATGGATACCAGGGCAGATATTTCCACGGAGAAGGGCAATCACAGATTCATTAAACAAACTTATGGTTCACCAATGGAAAGGTGTGAGGATTGGTTTCATTACGATATCGGGGTTAACAGACATATACAAACACAGGTGACATATATAATCACCAAAGACCTACAGAATACCAAGAGAGGACTACTCAACATTCTGTCATAACGTACATGGGAAAAGGATCCCAGGAAGAACAGACATCTGTATACGTGTAAAAGAACCACATCTTCCACATCTACAACAAGCCAAACATTGTAATCAAACTTGCTGTAATAAGAAATAAAAAATTAAATTAAAAACACGAACAAGAAGTAGTGAGACAAACGTGAGGGGCTTTCTCCTGGCACATTCCATTCTAAACTCCAATCTAGAACACCACTTCCACTGAGGCTCTCTTGCCCTAGTAACCAGATTTGGTAAGGGTGAACTGCTGCCACCTTGTGGCCGTTTCACACAACAGCAGCTTTAATCCCAACGCTAATGGTCAGTTGATATTCAAAATCATTGCAGGCCTGTAAATGACACCTGCCCTGAAAACAAATCCTGGGGTCACATATCAACCAAAAAATTCAAAGGACGTCCATATTTCAAAACGACCGTTTCAAAAGGCATATTTTACGCACATTAGTGTTCTGCTTCTTTTCCTTTCTTTCCTTTTTTGTTAAAAAACACGGGAATGGAAAAAGGCATCCCTCAGAATGGGGGAAAATCGTTGCAAACGAATCAATGGACAGAGGTTTAATCTCCAATCTATATAAACAGCTCATGCAGCTTAATATTAAAAAAACAAACAACCCCAAAAAAATGGGCAGAAGATCTAAAGAGACGTTTCTTCAAAGGAGACACAGAGATGGCCAAGACGCACATGAAAAGCTGCTCAACAGCACTAATTATTAGAGAAATGCAAATCAAAACTACAATGAGGTATCACCTCACACCTGTTAGAATCGGCATCATCAGAAAATCTACAAACAACCAATTCTGGGGAGGGTGTGGACAAAAGGAGCCCTCTTCCACTATGGGTGGGAATGTAAATTGATACAGTCACTATGGAGAACAGTATGGAGTTTCCTTAAAAAAATTAGAAATAGAATTTCCATCTGATCCAGCAATCCCACTTCTGGGCATATACCCAGAGAAAACCGTATTTCAAAAAGGCACATTCGCCACAATGTTCGTTGCAGCACTATTTACAATAGCCAGGTAATGGAAGCAACCTAAATGCCCACAGACAGATGAATGGATAAAGATGTGGTACATATATAAAATGGAATATTACTCGGCCATTAAAAGGAATGAAACTGGGTCATTTGTAGAGACATCGATGGATCGAGAGACTGTCATACAGAAAGAAGTAAGTCAGAAAGAGGAAAACAAATATTGTATATTAATGCATATATGTGGAGCCTAAAAATGGTACAGATGAACTGGTTTGCAGGGAAGAAATAGAGACACAGAGGTAGAGAACAAACGTATGGACACCAAGTGTGGGAAGCCATGGGGTGGTGGTGGTGGGATGAGTTGGGAGTTTGGGATTGACCTGTATACATGTATATGCATAAAATACATAACTAATAATAACGTGCTGTATAAAAAATAAATAAAATTAAATTTCAAAATTTTAAAAAATAAAATTTAAAAATAAAACAGAAAAAAGTTCTTCCCGTCACACAGATGTATTTATAGGAATGAATTATTTCCATGCTTATATCTATAAATACATAAAAGAGGAATAAAATCTAACTTGAACCATAAAAAAAAAACCTGAACCCACGAGTTATACAGAGGATAACCCTATCAGGGCACTTGCTCCAGTGGTAAACAATTCTGAAATTGGTCAGAGGTGGGGAACCATCTCCCATACAGCCAGCAACCCACACCCCATGCAAGGAGCGTCCTCATTGCAAAGCTGGGGGACCGTGCCGAGGCATCTGTGAGTAAACGTGAGCTGAGCCCCAGGCCAGCTGCTGCTGAACTGTTCCCACCCTTTCCAGGTAAAACACCTGAATATGTACAAGGGCTTGAAAGCCTAGAGGAAGGACAGTGGAGCCACACCAGTGACAGCACGCAGGCCAACTTGGTGCCTGCAGGCCAGCCAGTGTGGTCCTGGCACCGGGCGCTCTTCCAGAAGCTTTCCATTGCCCTGCCTGAGATACCCCTCCTGTCCCGGCCCCCACTGCTTTTTTCCTTCCTCACCTCTGTCCGGAGAGAAATTCCAGCAGAAGGTATGGGTGACACAACCTCTTCTTTACAGGCGGCAGCCTGGCAACTCCTGCAGAAAGGCCAGCAGAACCCCACTCACACCGGGCCACCCACAAAGCTGTGGCCCCTCACTCCCTCCCACCAGCACAGCCCCGAGACTGCTGACGGGGCAGACAATATGGAGTCAGGCACAGCTTCAGGGGCTATTGCTGCCTGGAGCGCTGTTTATATTGACCTCAACGAGGCAGACCTGGGGAGGGCGGGCCGTCAGGGTAAGGCTGCCCAGGTCAGCTAATCCACAACCCTCAGGGAATCACATTGTTGAAAATGGACCCCGCTAAGGCAGAAGAGACGCCAAGGGAAAAAAGGACACAATGCCATTTGCAGCACCGTAGATGAGTCTAGAAATAATCACGTGACTTGTAGTAAGTCAGAAAGTGAAAGACACATATCATATCATATCACTTATAGGTGTTACCTAAAAATGGATACCAGGGCAGATATTTCCACGGAGAAGGGCAATCACAGATTCATTAAACAAACTTATGGTTCACCAATGGAAAGGTGTGAGGATTGGTTTCATTACGATATCGGGGTTAACAGACATATACAAACACAGGTGACATATATAATCACCAAAGACCTACAGAATACCAAGAGAGGACTACTCAACATTCTGTCATAACGTACATGGGAAAAGGATCCCAGGAAGAACAGACATCTGTATACGTGTAAAAGAACCACATCTTCCACATCTACAACAAGCCAAACATTGTAATCAAACTTGCTGTAATAAGAAATAAAAAATTAAATTAAAAACACGAACAAGAAGTAGTGAGACAAACGTGAGGGGCTTTCTCCTGGCACATTCCATTCTAAACTCCAATCTAGAACACCACTTCCACTGAGGCTCTCTTGCCCTAGTAACCAGATTTGGTAAGGGTGAACTGCTGCCACCTTGTGGCCGTTTCACACAACAGCAGCTTTAATCCCAACGCTAATGGTCAGTTGATATTCAAAATCATTGCAGGCCTGTAAATGACACCTGCCCTGAAAACAAATCCTGGGGTCACATATCGACCAAAAAATTCAAAGGACGTCCATATTTCAAAACGACCGTTTCAAAAGGCATATTTTACGCACATTAGTGTTCTGCTTCTTTTCCTTTCTTTCCTTTTTTGTTAAAAAACACGGGAATGGAAAAAGGCATCCCTCAGAATGGGGGAAAATCGTTGCAAACGAATCAATGGACAGAGGTTTAATCTCCAATCTATATAAACAGCTCATGCAGCTTAATATTAAAAAAACAAACAACCCCAAAAAAATGGGCAGAAGATCTAAAGAGACGTTTCTTCAAAGGAGACACAGAGATGGCCAAGACGCACATGAAAAGCTGCTCAACAGCACTAATTATTAGAGAAATGCAAATCAAAACTACAATGAGGTATCACCTCACACCTGTTAGAATCTGCATCATCAGAAAATCTACAAACAACCAATTCTGGGGAGGGTGTGGACAAAAGGAGCCCTCTTCCACTATTGGTGGGAATGTAAATTGATACAGTCACTATGGAGAACAGTATGGAGTTTCCTTAAAAAAATTAGAAATAGAATTACCATCTGATCCAGCAATCCCACTTCTGGGCATATACCCAGAGAAAACCGTATTTCAAAAAGAGACATTCACCACAATGTTCGCTGCAGCACTATTTACAATAGCCAGGTAATGGAAGCAACCTAAATGCCCACAGAAAGATGAATGGATACAGATGTGGTACATATATAAAATGGAATATTACTCGGCCATAAAAAGGAATGAAACTGGGTCATTTGTAGAGACATCGATGGATCGAGAGACTGTCATACAGAAAGAAGTAAGTCAGAAAGAGGAAAACAAATATTGTATATTAATGCATATATGTGGAGCCTAAAAATGGTACAGATGAACTGGTTTGCAGGGAAGAAATAGAGACACAGAGGTAGAGAACAAACGTATGGACACCAAGTGTGGGAAGCCATGGGGTGGTGGTGGTGGGATGAGTTGGGAGTTTGGGATTGACCTGTATACATGTATATGCATAAAATACATAACTAATAATAACGTGCTGTATAAAACAATAAATAAAATTAAATTTCAAAATTTTAAAAAATAAAATTTAAAAATAAAACAGAAAAAAGTTCTTCCCGTCACACAGATGTATTTATAGGAATGAATTATTTCCATGCTTATATCTATAAATACATAAAAGAGGAATAAAATCTAACTTGAACCATAAAAAAAAAACCTGAACCCACGAGTTATACAGAGGATAACCCTATCAGGGCACTTGCTCCAGTGGTAAACAATTCTGAAATTGGTCAGAGGTGGGGAACCATCTCCCATACAGCCAGCAACCCACACCCCACGCAAGGAGCGTCCTCATTGCAAAGCTGGGGGACCGTGCCGAGGCATCTGTGAGTAAACGTGAGCTGAGCCCCAGGCCAGCTGCTGCTGAACTGTTCCCACCCTTTCCAGGTAAAACACCTGAATATGTACAAGGGCTTGAAAGCCTAGAGGAAGGACCGTGGAGCCACACCAGTGACAGCACGCAGGCCAACTTGGTGCCTGCAGGCCAGCCAGTGTGGTCCTGGCCCCGGGCGCTCTTCCAGAAGCTTTCCATTGCCCTTCCTGAGATTCCCCTCCTGTCCGGCCCCCACTACTTTTTTCCTTCCTCACCTCTGTCCGGAGAGAAATTCCAGCAGAAGGTATGGGTGACACAACCTCTTCTTTACAGGCGGCAGCCTGGCAACTCCTGCAGAAAGGCCAGCAGAACCCCACTCACACCGGGCCACCCACAAAGCTGTGGCCCCTCACTCCCTCCCACCAGCACAGCCCCGAGACTGCTGACGGGGCAGACAATATGGAGTCAGGCACAGCTTCAGGGGCTATTGCTGCCTGGAGCGCTGTTTATATTGACCTCAACGAGGCAGACCTGGGGAGGGCGGGCCGTCAGGGTAAGGCTGCCCAGGTCAGCTAATCCACAACCCTCAGGGAATCACATTGTTGAAAATGGACCCCGCTAAGGCAGAAGAGACGCCAATGGAAAAAAGGACACAATGCCATTTGCAGCACCGTAGATGAGTCTAGAAGTAATCACGTGACTTGTAGTAAGTCAGAAAGTGAAAGACACATATCATATCATATCACTTATGGGTGTTACCTAAAAATGGATACCAGGGCAGATATTTCCACGGAGAAGGGCAATCACAGATTCATTAAACAAACTTATGGTTCACCAATGGAAAGGTGTGAGGATTGGTTTCATTACGATATCGGGGTTAACAGACATATACAAACACAGGTGACATATATAATCACCAAAGACCTACAGAATACCAAGAGAGGACTACTCAACATTCTGTCATAACGTACATGGGAAAAGGATCCCAGGAAGAACAGACATCTGTATACGTGTAAAAGAACCACATCTTCCACATCTACAACAAGCCAAACATTGTAATCAAACTTGCTGTAATATGAAATAAAAAATTAAATTAAAAACACGAACAAGAAGTAGTGAGACAAACGTGAGGGGCTTTCTCCTGGCACATTCCATTCTAAACTCCAATCTAGAACACCACTTCCACTGAGGCTCTCTTGCCCTAGTAACCAGATTTGGTAAGGGTGAACTGCTGCCACCTTGTGGCCGTTTCACACAACAGCAGCTTTAATCCCAACGCTAATGGTCAGTTGATATTCAAAATCATTGCAGGCCTGTAAATGACACCTGCCCTGAAAACAAATCCTGGGGTCACATATCGACCAAAAAATTCAAAGGACGTCCATATTTCAAAACGACCGTTTCAAAAGGCATATTTTACGCACATTAGTGTTCTGCTTCTTTTCCTTTCTTTCCTTTTTTGTTAAAAAACACGGGAATGGAAAAAGGCATCCCTCAGAATGGGGGAAAATCGTTGCAAACGAATCAATGGACAGAGGTTTAATCTCCAATCTATATAAACAGCTCATGCAGCTTAATATTAAAAAAACAAACAACCCAAAACAAATGGGCAGAAGATCTAAAGAGACGTTTCTTCAAAGGAGACCAGAGATGGCCAAGACGCACATGAAAAGCTGCTCAACAGCACTAATTATTAGAGAAATGCAAATCAAAACTACAATGAGGTATCACCTCACACCTGTTAGAATCGGCATCATCAGAAAATCTACAGACAACCAATTCTGGGGAGGGTGTGGACAAAAGGAGCCCTCTTCCACTATTGGTGGGAATGTAAATTGATACAGTCACTATGGAGAACAGTATGGAGTTTCCTTAAAAAAAATTAGAAATAGAATTTCCATCTGATCCAGCAATCCCACTTCTGGGCATATACCCAGAGAAAACCGTATTTCAAAAAGGCACATTCACCACAATGTTCGTTGCAGCACTATTTACAATAGCCAGGTAATGGAAGCAACCTAAATGCCTACAGACAGATGAATGGATAAAGATGTGGTACATATATAAAATGGAATATTACTCGGCCATTAAAAGGAATGAAACTGGGTCATTTGTAGAGACATCGATGGATCGAGAGACTGTCATACAGAAAGAAGTAAGTCAGAAAGAGGAAAACAAATATTGTATATTAATGCATATATGTGGAGCCTAAAAATGGTACAGATGAACTGGTTTGCAGGGAAGAAATAGAGACACAGAGGTAGAGAACAAACGTATGGACACCAAGTGTGGGAAGCCATGGGGTGGTGGTGGTGGGATGAGTTGGGAGTTTGGGATTGACCTGTATACATGTATATGCATAAAATACATAACTAATAATAACGTGCTGTATAAAAAATAAATAAAATTAAATTTCAAAATTTTAAAAAATAAAATTTAAAAATAAAACAGAAAAAAGTTCTTCCCGTCACACAGATGTATTTATAGGAATGAATTATTTCCATGCTTATATCTATAAATACATAAAAGAGGAATAAAATCTAACTTGAACCATAAAAAAAAAAAACCTGAACCCACGAGTTATACAGAGGATAACCCTATCAGGGCACTTGCTCCAGTGGTAAACAATTCTGAAATTGGTCAGAGGTGGGGAACCATCTCCCATACAGCCAGCAACCCACACCCCACGCAAGGAGCGTCCTCATTGCAAAGCTGGGGGACCGTGCCGAGGCATCTGTGAGTAAACGTGAGCTGAGCCCCAGGCCAGCTGCTGCTGAACTGTTCCCACCCTTTCCAGGTAAAACACCTGAATATGTACAAGGGCTTGAAAGCCTAGAGGAAGGACAGTGGAGCCACACCAGTGACAGCACGCAGGCCAACTTGGTGCCTGCATGCCAGCCAGTGTGGTCCTGGCCCCAGGCGCTCTTCCAGAAGCTTTCCATTGCCCTTTCTGAGATTCCCCTCCTGTCCCGGCCCCCACTACTTTTTTCCTTCCTCACCTCTGTCCGGAGAGAAATTCCAGCAGAAGGTATGGGTGACACAACCTCTTCTTTACAGGCGGCAGCCTGGCAACTCCTGCAGAAAGGCCAGCAGAACCCCACTCACACCGGGCCACCCACAAAGCTGTGGCCCCTCACTCCCTCCCACCAGCACAGCCCCGAGACTGCTGACGGGGCAGACAATATGGAGTCAGGCACAGCTTCAGGGGCTATTGCTGCCTGGAGCGCTGTTTATATTGACCTCAACGAGGCACACCTGGGGAGGGCGGGCCGGCAGGGTAAGGCTGCCCAGGTCAGCTAATCCACAACCCTCAGGGAATCACATTGTTGAAAATGGACCCCGCTAAGGCAGAAGAGACACCAAGGGAAAAAAGGACACAATGCCATTTGCAGCACCGTAGATGAGTCTAGAAGTAATCACGTGACTTGTAGTAAGTCAGAAAGTGAAAGACACATATCATATCATATCACTTATAGGTGTTACCTAAAAATGGATACCAGGGCAGATATTTCCACGGAGAAGGGCAATCACAGATTCATTAAACAAACTTATGGTTCACCAATGGAAAGGTGTGAGGATTGGTTTCATTACGATATCGGGGTTAACAGACATATACAAACACAGGTGACATATATAATCACCAAAGACCTACAGAATACCAAGAGAGGACTACTCAACATTCTGTCATAACGTACATGGGAAAAGGATCCCAGGAAGAACAGACATCTGTATACGTGTAAAAGAACCACATCTTCCACATCTACAACAAGCCAAACATTGTAATCAAACTTGCTGTAATAAGAAATAAAAAATTAAATTAAAAACACGAACAAGAAGTAGTGAGACAAACGTGAGGGGCTTTCTCTTGGCACATTCCATTCTAAACTCCAATCTAGAACACCACTTCCACTGAGGCTCTCTTGCCCTAGTAACCAGATTTGGTAAGGGTGAACTGCTGCCACCTTGTGGCCGTTTCACACAACAGCAGCTTTAATCCCAACGCTAATGGTCAGTTTATATTCAAAATCATTGCAGGCCTGTAAATGACACCTGCCCTGAAAACAAATCCTGGGGTCACATATCGACCAAAAAATTCAAAGGACGTCCATATTTCAAAACGACCGTTTCAAAAGGCATATTTTACGCACATTAGTGTTCTGCTTCTTTTCCTTTCTTTCCTTTTTTGTTAAAAAACACGGGAATGGAAAAAGGCATCCCTCAGAATGGGGGAAAATCGTTGCAAACGAATCAATGGACAGAGGTTTAATCTCCAATCTATATAAACAGCTCATGCAGCTTAAGATTAAAAAAACAAACAACCCCAAAAAAATGGGCAGAAGATCTAAAGAGACGTTTCTTCAAAGGAGACACAGAGATGGCCAAGACGCACATGAAAAGCTGCTCAACAGCACTAATTATTAGAGAAATGCAAATCAAAACTACAATGAGGTATCACCTCACACCTGTTAGAATCGGCATCATCAGAAAATCTACAAACAACCAATTCTGGGGAGGGTGTGGACAAAAGGAGCCCTCTTCCACTATTGGTGGGAATGTAAATTGATACAGTCACTATGGAGAACAGTATGGAGTTTCCTTAAAAAAATTAGAAATAGAATTACCATCTGATCCAGCAATCCCACTTCTGGGCATATACCCAGAGAAAACCGTATTTCAAAAAGGCACATTCACCACAATGTTCGTTGTAGCACTATTTACAATAGCCAGGTAATGGAAGCAACCTAAATGCCCACAGACGGATGAATGGATAAAGATGTGGTACATATATAAAATGGAATATTACTCGGCCATTAAAAGGAATGAAACTGGGTCATTTGTAGAGACATCGATGGATCGAGAGACTGTCATACAGAAAGAAGTAAGTCAGAAAGAGGAAAACAAATATTGTATATTAATGCATATATGTGGAGCCTAAAAATGGTACAGATGAACTGGTTTCCAGGGAAGAAATAGAGACACAGAGGTAGAGAACAAACGTATGGACACCAAGTGTGGGAAGCCATGGGGTGGTGGTGGTGGGATGAGTTGGGAGTTTGGGATTGACCTGTATACATGTATATGCATAAAATACATAACTAATAATAACGTGCTGTATAAAAAAATAAATAAAATTAAATTTCAAAATTTTAAAAAATAAAATTTAAAAATAAAACAGAAAAAAGTTCTTCCCATCACACAGATGTATTTATAGGAATGAATTATTTCCATGCTTATATCTATAAATACATAAAAGAGGAATAAAATCTAACTTGAACCATAAAAAAAAAAACCTGAACCCACGAGTTATACAGAGGATAACCCTATCAGGGCACTTGCTCCAGTGGTAAACAATTCTGAAATTGGTCAGAGGTGGGGAACCATCTCCCATACAGCCAGCAACCCACACCCCACACAAGGAGCGTCCTCATTGCAAAGCTGGGGGACCGTGCCGAGGCATCTGTGAGTAAACGTGAGCTGAGCCCCAGGCCAGCTGCTGCTGAACTGTTCCCACCCTTTCCAGGTAAAACACCTGAATATGTACAAGGGCTTGAAAGCCTAGAGGAAGGACAGTGGAGCCACACCAGTGACAGCACGCAGGCCAACTTGGTGCCTGCAGGCCAGCCAGTGTGGTCCTGGCACCGGGCGCTCTTCCAGAAGCTTTCCATTGCCCTGCCTGAGATTCCCCTCCTGTCCCGGCCCCCACTACTTTTTTCCTTCCTCACCTCTGTCCGGAGAGAAATTCCAGCAGAAGGTATGGGTGACACAACCTCTTCTTTACAGGCGGCAGCCTGGAAACTCCTGCAGAAAGGCCAGCAGAACCCCACTCACACCGGGCCACCCACAAAGCTGTGGCCCCTCACTCCCTCCCACCAGCACAGCCCCGAGACTGCTGACGGGGCAGACAATATGGAGTCAGGCACAGCTTCAGGGGCTATTGCTGCCTGGAGCGCTGTTTATATTGACCTCAACGAGGCACACCTGGGGAGGGCGGGCCGTCAGGGTAAGGCTGCCCAGGTCAGCTAATCCACAACCCTCAGGGAATCACATTGTTGAAAATGGACCCCGCTAAGGCAGAAGAGACGCCAAGGGAAAAAAGGACACAATGCCATTTGCAGCACCGTAGATGAGTCTAGAAGTAATCACGTGACTTGTAGTAAGTCAGAAAGTGAAAGACACATATCATATCATATCACTTATAGGTGTTACCTAAAAATGGATACCAGGGCAGATATTTCCACGGAGAAGGGCAATCACAGATTCATTAAGCAAACTTATGGTTCACCAATGGAAAGGTGTGAGGATTGGTTTCATTACGATATCGGGGTTAACAGACATATACAAACACAGGTGACATATATAATCACCAAAGACCTACAGAATACCAAGAGAGGACTACTCAACATTCTGTCATAACGTACATGGGAAAAGGATCCCAGGAAGAACAGACATCTGTATACGTGTAAAAGAACCACATCTTCCACATCTACAACAAGCCAAACATTGTAATCAAACTTGCTGTAATAAGAAATAAAAAATTAAATTAAAAACACGAACAAGAAGTAGTGAGACAAACGTGAGGGGCTTTCTCCTGGCACATTCCATTCTAAACTCCAATCTAGAACACCACTTCCACTGAGGCTCTCTTGCCCTAGTAACCAGATTTGGTAAGGGTGAACTGCTGCCACCTTGTGGCCGTTTCACACAACAGCAGCTTTAATCCCAACGCTAATGGTCAGTTGATATTCAAAATCATTGCAGGCCTGTAAATGACACCTGCCCTGAAAACAAATCCTGGGGTCACATATCAACCAAAAAATTCAAAGGACGTCCATATTTCAAAACGACCGTTTCAAAAGGCATATTTTACGCACATTAGTGTTCTGCTTCTTTTCCTTTCTTTCCTTTTATGTTAAAAACCACGGGAATGGAAAAAGGCATCCCTCAGAATGGGTGAAAATCGTTGCAAACGAATCAATGGACAGAGGTTTAATCTCCAATCTATATAAACAGCTCATGCAGCTTAATATTAAAAAAACAAACAACCCAAAACAAATGGGCAGAAGATCTAAAGAGACGTTTCTTCAAAGGAGACACAGAGATGGCCAAGACGCACATGAAAAGCTGCTCAACAGCACTAATTATTAGAGAAATGCAAATCAAAACTACAATGAGGTATCACCTCACACCTGTTAGAATCGGCATCATCAGAAAATCTACAGACAACCAATTCTGGGGAGGGTGTGGACAAAAGGAGCCCTCTTCCACTATTGGTGGGAATGTAAATTGATACAGTCACTATGGAGAACAGTATGGAGTTTCCTTAAAAAAACTAGAAATAGAATTACCATCTGATCCAGCAATCCCACTTCTGGGCATATACGCAGAGAAAACCGTATTTCAAAAAGGCACATTCACCACAATGTTCGTTGCAGCACTATTTACAATAGCCAGGTAATGGAAGCAACCTAAATGCCCACAGAAAGATGAATGGATACAGATGTGGTACATATATAAAATGGAATATTACTCGGCCATAAAAAGGAATGAAACTGGGTCATTTGTAGAGACATCGATGGATCGAGAGACTGTCATACAGAAAGAAGTAAGTCAGAAAGAGGAAAACAAATATTGTATATTAATGCATATATGTGGAGCCTAAAAATGGTACAGATGAACTGGTTTGCAGGGAAGAAATAGAGACACAGAGGTAGAGAACAAACGTATGGACACCAAGTGTGGGAAGCCATGGGGTGGTGGTGGTGGGATGAGTTGGGAGTTTGGGATTGACCTGTATACATGTATATGCATAAAATACATAACTAATAATAACGTGCTGTATAAAAAAATAAATAAAATTAAATTTCAAAATTTAAAAAAATAAAATTTAAAAATAAAACAGAAAAAAGTTCTTCCCGTCACACAGATGTATTTATACGAATGAATTATTTCCATGCTTATATCTATAAATACATAAAAGAGGAATAAAATCTAACTTGAACCATAAAAGAAAAAAAACTGAACCCACGAGTTATACAGAGGAAAAACCCTATCAGGTCACTTGCTCCAGCGGTAAACAATTCTGAAATTGGTCAGAGGTGGGGAACCATCTCCCATACAGCCAGCAACCCACCCCCCATGCAAGGAGCGTCCTCATTGCAAAGCTGGGGGACCGTGCCGAGGCATCTGTGAGTAAACGTGAGCTGAGCCCCAGGCCAGCTGCTGCTGAACTGTTCCCACCCTTTCCAGGTAAAACACCTGAATATGTACAAGGGCTTGAAAGCCTAGAGGAAGGACCGTGGAGCCACACCAGTGACAGCACGCAGGCCAACTTGGTGCCTGTAGGCCAGCCAGTGTGGTCCTGGCACCGGGCGCTCTTCCAGAAGCTTTCCATTGCCCTGCCTGAGATACCCCTCCTGTCCCGGCCCCCACTGCTTTTTTCCTTCCTCACCTCTGTCCGGAGAGAAATTCCAGCAGAAGGTATGGGTGACACAACCTCTTCTTTACAGGCGGCAGCCTGGCAACTCCTGCAGAAAGGCCAGCAGAACCCCACTCACACCGGGCCACCCACAAAGCTGTGGCCCCTCACTCCCTCCCACCAGCACAGCCCCGAGACTGCTGACGGGGCAGACAATATGGAGTCAGGCACAGCTTCAGGGGCTATTGCTGCCTGGAGCGCTGTTTATATTGACCTCAACGAGGCAGACCTGGGGAGGGCGGGCCGTCAGGGTAAGGCTGCCCAGGTCAGCTAATCCACAACCCTCAGGGAATCACATTGTTGAAAATGGACCCCGCTAAGGCAGAAGAGACGCCAAGGGAAAAAAGGACACAATGCCATTTGCAGCACCGTAGATGAGTCTAGAAGTAATCACGTGACTTGTAGTAAGTCAGAAAGTGAAAGACACATATCATATCATATCACTTATAGGTGTTACCTAAAAATGGATACCAGGGCAGATATTTCCACGGAGAAGGGCAATCACAGATTCATTAAACAAACTTATGGTTCACCAATGGAAAGGTGTGAGGATTGGTTTCATTACGATATCGGGGTTAACAGACATATACAAACACAGGTGACATATATAATCACCAAAGACCTACAGAATACCAAGAGAGGACTACTCAACATTCTGTCATAACGTACATGGGAAAAGGATCCCAGGAAGAACAGACATCTGTATACGTGTAAAAGAACCACATCTTCCACATCTACAACAAGCCAAACATTGTAATCAAACTTGCTGTAATAAGAAATAAAAAATTAAATTAAAAACACGAACAAGAAGTAGTGAGACAAACGTGAGGGGCTTTCTCCTGGCACATTCCATTCTAAACTCCAATCTAGAACACCACTTCCACTGAGGCTCTCTTGCCCTAGTAACCAGATTTGGTAAGGGTGAACTGCTGCCACCTTGTGGCCGTTTCACACAACAGCAGCTTTAATCCCAACGCTAATGGTCAGTTGATATTCAAAATCATTGCAGGCCTGTAAATGACACCTGCCCTGAAAACAAATCCTGGGGTCACATATCAACCAAAAAATTCAAAGGACGTCCATATTTCAAAACGACCGTTTCAAAAGGCATATTTTACGCACATTAGTGTTCTGCTTCTTTTCCTTTCTTTCCTTTTATGTTAAAAACCACGGGAATGGAAAAAGGCATCCCTCAGAATGGGTGAAAATCGTTGCAAACGAATCAATGGACAGAGGTTTAATCTCCAATCTATATAAACAGCTCATGCAGCTTAATATTAAAAAAACAAACAACCCAAAACAAATGGGCAGAAGATCTAAAGAGACGTTTCTTCAAAGGAGACACAGAGATGGCCAAGACGCACATGAAAAGCTGCTCAACAGCACTAATTATTAGAGAAATGCAAATCAAAACTACAATGAGGTATCACCTCACACCTGTTAGAATCGGCATCATCAGAAAATCTACAAACAACCAATTCTGGGGAGGGTGTGGACAAAAGGAGCCCTCTTCCACTATTGGTGAGAATGTAAATTGATACAGTCACTATGGAGAACAGTATGGAGTTTCCTTAAAAAAACTAGAAATAGAATTACCATCTGATCCAGCAATCCCACTTCTGGGCATATACGCAGAGAAAACCGTATTTCAAAAAGGCACATTCACCACAATGTTCGTTGCAGCACTATTTACAATAGCCAGGTAATGGAAGCAACCTAAATGCCCACAGAAAGATGAATGGATACAGATGTGGTACATATATAAAATGGAATATTACTCGGCCATAAAAAGGAATGAAACTGGGTCATTTGTAGAGACATCGATGGATCGAGAGACTGTCATACAGAAAGAAGTAAGTCAGAAAGAGGAAAACAAATATTGTATATTAATGCATATATGTGGAGCCTAAAAATGGTACAGATGAACTGGTTTGCAGGGAAGAAATAGAGACACAGAGGTAGAGAACAAACGTATGGACACCAAGTGTGGGAAGCCATGGGGTGGTGGTGGTGGGATGAGTTGGGAGTTTGGGATTGACCTGTATACATGTATATGCATAAAATACATAACTAATAATAACGTGCTGTATAAAAAAATAAATAAAATTAAATTTCAAAATTTAAAAAAATAAAATTTAAAAATAAAACAGAAAAAAGTTCTTCCCGTCACACAGATGTATTTATACGAATGAATTATTTCCATGCTTATATCTATAAATACATAAAAGAGGAATAAAATCTAACTTGAACCATAAAAGAAAAAAAACTGAACCCACGAGTTATACAGAGGAAAAACCCTATCAGGTCACTTGCTCCAGCGGTAAACAATTCTGAAATTGGTCAGAGGTGGGGAACCATCTCCCATACAGCCAGCAACCCACCCCCCACGCAAGGAGCGTCCTCATTGCAAAGCTGGGGGACCGTGCCGAGGCATCTGTGAGTAAACGTGAGCTGAGCCCCAGGCCAGCTGCTGCTGAACTGTTCCCACCCTTTCCAGGTAAAACACCTGAATATGTACAAGGGCTTGAAAGCCTAGAGGAAGGACCGTGGAGCCACACCAGTGACAGCACGCAGGCCAACTTGGTGCCTGCAGGCCAGCCACTGTGGTCCTGGCACCGGGCGCTCTTCCAGAAGCTTTCCATTGCCCTGCCTGAGATACCCCTCCTGTCCCGGCCCCCACTGCTTTTTTCCTTCCTCACCTCTGTCCGGAGAGAAATTCCAGCAGAAGGTATGGGTGACACAACCTCTTCTTTACAGGCGGCAGCCTGGCAACTCCTGCAGAAAGGCCAGCAGAACCCCACTCACACCGGGCCACCCACAAAGCTGTGGCCCCTCACTCCCTCCCACCAGCACAGCCCCGAGACTGCTGACGGGGCAGACAATATGGAGTCAGGCACAGCTTCAGGGGCTATTGCTGCCTGGAGCGCTGTTTATATTGACCTCAACGAGGCAGACCTGGGGAGGGCGGGCCGTCAGGGTAAGGCTGCCCAGGTCAGCTAATCCACAACCCTCAGGGAATCACATTGTTGAAAATGGACCCCGCTAAGGCAGAAGAGACGCCAAGGGAAAAAAGGACACAATGCCATTTGCAGCACCGTAGATGAGTCTAGAAGTAATCACGTGACTTGTAGTAAGTCAGAAAGTGAAAGACACATATCATATCATATCACTTATAGGTGTTACCTAAAAATGGATACCAGGGCAGATATTTCCACGGAGAAGGGCAATCACAGATTCATTAAACAAACTTATGGTTCACCAATGGAAAGGTGTGAGGATTGGTTTCATTACGATATCGGGGTTAACAGACATATACAAACACAGGTGACATATATAATCACCAAAGACCTACAGAATACCAAGAGAGGACTACTCAACATTCTGTCATAACGTACATGGGAAAAGGATCCCAGGAAGAACAGACATCTGTATACGTGTAAAAGAACCACATCTTCCACATCTACAACAAGCCAAACATTGTAATCAAACTTGCTGTAATAAGAAATAAAAAATTAAATTAAAAACACGAACAAGAAGTAGTGAGACAAACGTGAGGGGCTTTCTCCTGGCACATTCCATTCTAAACTCCAATCTAGAACACCACTTCCACTGAGGCTCTCTTGCCCTAGTAACCAGATTTGGTAAGGGTGAACTGCTGCCACCTTGTGGCCGTTTCACACAACAGCAGCTTTAATCCCAACGCTAATGGTCAGTTGATATTCAAAATCATTGCAGGCCTGTAAATGACACCTGCCCTGAAAACAAATCCTGGGGTCACATATCAACCAAAAAATTCAAAGGACGTCCATATTTCAAAACGACCGTTTCAAAAGGCATATTTTACGCACATTAGTGTTCTGCTTCTTTTCCTTTCTTTCCTTTTTTGTTAAAAAACACGGGAATGGAAAAAGGCATCCCTCAGAATGGGGGAAAATCGTTGCAAACGAATCAATGGACAGAGGTTTAATCTCCAATCTATATAAACAGCTCATGCAGCTTAATATTAAAAAAACAAACAACCCCAAAAAAATGGGCAGAAGATCTAAAGAGACGTTTCTTCAAAGGAGACACAGAGATGGCCAAGACGCACATGAAAAGCTGCTCAACAGCACTAATTATTAGAGAAATGCAAATCAAAACTACAATGAGGTATCACCTCACACCTGTTAGAATCGGCATCATCAGAAAATCTACAAACAACCAATTCTGGGGAGGGTGTGGACAAAAGGAGCCCTCTTCCACTATTGGTGGGAATGTAAATTGATACAGTCACTATGGAGAACAGTATGGAGTTTCCTTAAAAAAATTAGAAATAGAATTTCCATCTGATCCAGCAATCCCACTTCTGGGCATATACCCAGAGAAAACCGTATTTCAAAAAGGCACATTCGCCACAATGTTCGTTGCAGCACTATTTACAATAGCCAGGTAATGGAAGCAACCTAAATGCCCACAGACAGATGAATGGATAAAGATGTGGTACATATATAAAATGGAATATTACTCGGCCATTAAAAGGAATGAAACTGGGTCATTTGTAGAGACATCGATGGATCGAGAGACTGTCATACAGAAAGAAGTAAGTCAGAAAGAGGAAAACAAATATTGTATATTAATGCATATATGTGGAGCCTAAAAATGGTACAGATGAACTGGTTTGCAGGGAAGAAATAGAGACACAGAGGTAGAGAACAAACGTATGGACACCAAGTGTGGGAAGCCATGGGGTGGTGGTGGTGGGATGAGTTGGGAGTTTGGGATTGACCTGTATACATGTATATGCATAAAATACATAACTAATAATAACGTGCTGTATAAAAAATAAATAAAATTAAATTTCAAAATTTTAAAAAATAAAATTTAAAAATAAAACACAAAAAAGTTCTTCCCGTCACACAGATGTATTTATAGGAATGAATTATTTCCATGCTTATATCTATAAATACATAAAAGAGGAATAAAATCTAACTTGAACCATAAAAAAAAAACCTGAACCCACGAGTTATACAGAGGATAACCCTATCAGGGCACTTGCTCCAGTGGTAAACAATTCTGAAATTGGTCAGAGGTGGGGAACCATCTCCCATACAGCCAGCAACCCACACCCCATGCAAGGAGCGTCCTCATTGCAAAGCTGGGGGACCGTGCCGAGGCATCTGTGAGTAAACGTGAGCTGAGCCCCAGGCCAGCTGCTGCTGAACTGTTCCCACCCTTTCCAGGTAAAACACCTGAATATGTACAAGGGCTTGAAAGCCTAGAGGAAGGACCGTGGAGCCACACCAGTGACAGCACGCAGGCCAACTTGGTGCCTGTAGGCCAGCCAGTGTGGTCCTGGCACCGGGCGCTCTTCCAGAAGCTTTCCATTGCCCTGCCTGAGATACCCCTCCTGTCCCGGCCCCCACTGCTTTTTTCCTTCCTCACCTCTGTCCGGAGAGAAATTCCAGCAGAAGGTATGGGTGACACAACCTCTTCTTTACAGGCGGCAGCCTGGCAACTCCTGCAGAAAGGCCAGCAGAACCCCACTCACACCGGGCCACCCACAAAGCTGTGGCCCCTCACTCCCTCCCACCAGCACAGCCCCGAGACTGCTGACGGGGCAGACAATATGGAGTCAGGCACAGCTTCAGGGGCTATTGCTGCCTGGAGCGCTGTTTATATTGACCTCAACGAGGCAGACCTGGGGAGGGCGGGCCGTCAGGGTAAGGCTGCCCAGGTCAGCTAATCCACAACCCTCAGGGAATCACATTGTTGAAAATGGACCCCGCTAAGGCAGAAGAGACGCCAAGGGAAAAAAGGACACAATGCCATTTGCAGCACCGTAGATGAGTCTAGAAGTAATCACGTGACTTGTAGTAAGTCAGAAAGTGAAAGACACATATCATATCATATCACTTATAGGTGTTACCTAAAAATGGATACCAGGGCAGATATTTCCACGGAGAAGGGCAATCACAGATTCATTAAACAAACTTATGGTTCACCAATGGAAAGGTGTGAGGATTGGTTTCATTACGATATCGGGGTTAACAGACATATACAAACACAGGTGACATATATAATCACCAAAGACCTACAGAATACCAAGAGAGGACTACTCAACATTCTGTCATAACGTACATGGGAAAAGGATCCCAGGAAGAACAGACATCTGTATACGTGTAAAAGAACCACATCTTCCACATCTACAACAAGCCAAACATTGTAATCAAACTTGCTGTAATAAGAAATAAAAAATTAAATTAAAAACACGAACAAGAAGTAGTGAGACAAACGTGAGGGGCTTTCTCCTGGCACATTCCATTCTAAACTCCAATCTAGAACACCACTTCCACTGAGGCTCTCTTGCCCTAGTAACCAGATTTGGTAAGGGTGAACTGCTGCCACCTTGTGGCCGTTTCACACAACAGCAGCTTTAATCCCAACGCTAATGGTCAGTTGATATTCAAAATCATTGCAGGCCTGTAAATGACACCTGCCCTGAAAACAAATCCTGGGGTCACATATCAACCAAAAAATTCAAAGGACGTCCATATTTCAAAACGACCGTTTCAAAAGGCATATTTTACGCACATTAGTGTTCTGCTTCTTTTCCTTTCTTTCCTTTTTTGTTAAAAAACACGGGAATGGAAAAAGGCATCCCTCAGAATGGGGGAAAATCGTTGCAAACGAATCAATGGACAGAGGTTTAATCTCCAATCTATATAAACAGCTCATGCAGCTTAATATTAAAAAAACAAACAACCCCAAAAAAATGGGCAGAAGATCTAAAGAGACGTTTCTTCAAAGGAGACACAGAGATGGCCAAGACGCACATGAAAAGCTGCTCAACAGCACTAATTATTAGAGAAATGCAAATCAAAACTACAATGAGGTATCACCTCACACCTGTTAGAATCGGCATCATCAGAAAATCTACAAACAACCAATTCTGGGGAGGGTGTGGACAAAAGGAGCCCTCTTCCACTATTGGTGGGAATGTAAATTGATACAGTCACTATGGAGAACAGTATGGAGTTTCCTTAAAAAAATTAGAAATAGAATTTCCATCTGATCCAGCAATCCCACTTCTGGGCATATACCCAGAGAAAACCGTATTTCAAAAAGGCACATTCGCCACAATGTTCGTTGCAGCACTATTTACAATAGCCAGGTAATGGAAGCCACCTAAATGCCCACAGACAGATGAATGGATAAAGATGTGGTACATATATAAAATGGAATATTACTCGGCCATTAAAAGGAATGAAACTGGGTCATTTGTAGAGACATCGATGGATCGAGAGACTGTCATACAGAAAGAAGTAAGTCAGAAAGAGGAAAACAAATATTGTATATTAATGCATATATGTGGAGCCTAAAAATGGTACAGATGAACTGGTTTGCAGGGAAGAAATAGAGACACAGAGGTAGAGAACAAACGTATGGACACCAAGTGTGGGAAGCCATGGGGTGGTGGTGGTGGGATGAGTTGGGAGTTTGGGATTGACCTGTATACATGTATATGCATAAAATACATAACTAATAATAACGTGCTGTATAAAAAATAAATAAAATTAAATTTCAAAATTTTAAAAAATAAAATTTAAAAATAAAACAGAAAAAAGTTCTTCCCGTCACACAGATGTATTTATAGGAATGAATTATTTCCATGCTTATATCTATAAATACATAAAAGAGGAATAAAATCTAACTTGAACCATAAAAAAAAAACCTGAACCCACGAGTTATACAGAGGATAACCCTATCAGGGCACTTGCTCCAGTGGTAAACAATTCTGAAATTGGTCAGAGGTGGGGAACCATCTCCCATACAGCCAGCAACCCACACCCCATGCAAGGAGCGTCCTCATTGCAAAGCTGGGGTACCGTGCCGAGGCATCTGTGAGTAAACGTGAGCTGAGCCCCAGGCCAGCTGCTGCTGAACTGTTCCCACCCTTTCCAGGTAAAACACCTGAATATGTACAAGGGCTTGAAAGCCTAGAGGAAGGACAGTGGAGCCACACCAGTGACAGCACGCAGGCCAACTTGGTGCCTGAAGGCCAGCCAGTGTGGTCCTGGCACCGGGCGCTCTTCCAGAAGCTTTCCATTGCCCTGCCTGAGATACCCCTCCTGTCCCGGCCCCCACTGCTTTTTTCCTTCCTCACCTCTGTCCGGAGAGAAATTCCAGCAGAAGGTATGGGTGACACAACCTCTTCTTTACAGGCGGCAGCCTGGCAACTCCTGCAGAAAGGCCAGCAGAACCCCACTCACACCGGGCCACCCACAAAGCTGTGGCCCCTCACTCCCTCCCACCAGCACAGCCCCGAGACTGCTGACGGGGCAGACAATATGGAGTCAGGCACAGCTTCAGGGGCTATTGCTGCCTGGAGCGCTGTTTATATTGACCTCAACGAGGCAGACCTGGGGAGGGCGGGCCGTCAGGGTAAGGCTGCCCAGGTCAGCTAATCCACAACCCTCAGGGAATCACATTGTTGAAAATGGACCCCGCTAAGGCAGAAGAGACGCCAAGGGAAAAAAGGACACAATGCCATTTGCAGCACCGTAGATGAGTCTAGAAATAATCACGTGACTTGTAGTAAGTCAGAAAGTGAAAGACACATATCATATCATATCACTTATAGGTGTTACCTAAAAATGGATACCAGGGCAGATATTTCCACGGAGAAGGGCAATCACAGATTCATTAAACAAACTTATGGTTCACCAATGGAAAGGTGTGAGGATTGGTTTCATTACGATATCGGGGTTAACAGACATATACAAACACAGGTGACATATATAATCACCAAAGACCTACAGAATACCAAGAGAGGACTACTCAACATTCTGTCATAACGTACATGGGAAAAGGATCCCAGGAAGAACAGACATCTGTATACATGTAAAAGAACCACATCTTCCACATCTACAACAAGCCAAACATTGTAATCAAACTTGCTGTAATAAGAAATAAAAAATTAAATTAAAAACACGAACAAGAAGTAGTGAGACAAACGTGAGGGGCTTTCTCCTGGCACATTCCATTCTAAACTCCAATCTAGAACACCACTTCCACTGAGGCTCTCTTGCCCTAGTAACCAGATTTGGTAAGGGTGAACTGCTGCCACCTTGTGGCCGTTTCACACAACAGCAGCTTTAATCCCAACGCTAATGGTCAGTTGATATTCAAAATCATTGCAGGCCTGTAAATGACACCTGCCCTGAAAACAAATCCTGGGGTCACATATCGACCAAAAAATTCAAAGGACGTCCATATTTCAAAACGACCGTTTCAAAAGGCATATTTTACGCACATTAGTGTTCTGCTTCTTTTCCTTTCTTTCCTTTTTTGTTAAAAAACACGGGAATGGAAAAAGGCATCCCTCAGAATGGGGGAAAATCGTTGCAAACGAATCAATGGACAGAGGTTTAATCTCCAATCTATATAAACAGCTCATGCAGCTTAATATTAAAAAAACAAACAACCCCAAAAAAATGGGCAGAAGATCTAAAGAGACGTTTCTTCAAAGGAGACACAGAGATGGCCAAGACGCACATGAAAAGCTGCTCAACAGCACTAATTATTAGAGAAATGCAAATCAAAACTACAATGAGGTATCACCTCACACCTGTTAGAATCTGCATCATCAGAAAATCTACAAACAACCAATTCTGGGGAGGGTGTGGACAAAAGGAGCCCTCTTCCACTATTGGTGGGAATGTAAATTGATACAGTCACTATGGAGAACAGTATGGAGTTTCCTTAAAAAAATTAGAAATAGAATTACCATCTGATCCAGCAATCCCACTTCTGGGCATATACCCAGAGAAAACCGTATTTCAAAAAGGGACATTCACCACAATGTTCGCTGCAGCACTATTTACAATAGCCAGGTAATGGAAGCAACCTAAATGCCCACAGAAAGATGAATGGATACAGATGTGGTACATATATAAAATGGAATATTACTCGGCCATAAAAAGGAATGAAACTGGGTCATTTGTAGAGACATCGATGGATCGAGAGACTGTCATACAGAAAGAAGTAAGTCAGAAAGAGGAAAACAAATATTGTATATTAATGCATATATGTGGAGCCTAAAAATGGTACAGATGAACTGGTTTGCAGGGAAGAAATAGAGACACAGAGGTAGAGAACAAACGTATGGACACCAAGTGTGGGAAGCCATGGGGTGGTGGTGGTGGGATGAGTTGGGAGTTTGGGATTGACCTGTATACATGTATATGCATAAAATACATAACTAATAATAACGTGCTGTATAAAAAAATAAATAAAATTAAATTTCAAAATTTTAAAAAATAAAATTTAAAAATAAAACAGAAAAAAGTTCTTCCCGTCACACAGATGTATTTATAGGAATGAATTATTTCCATGCTTATATCTATAAATACATAAAAGAGGAATAAAATCTAACTTGAACCATAAAAAAAAAACCTGAACCCACGAGTTATACAGAGGATAACCCTATCAGGGCACTTGCTCCAGTGGTAAACTATTCTGAAATTGGTCAGAGGTGGGGAACCATCTCCCATACAGCCAGCAACCCACACCCCACGCAAGGAGCGTCCTCATTGCAAAGCTGGGGGACCGTGCCGAGGCATCTGTGAGTAAACGTGAGCTGAGCCCCAGGCCAGCTGCTGCTGAACTGTTCCCACCCTTTCCAGGTAAAACACCTGAATATGTACAAGGGCTTGAAAGCCTAGAGGAAGGACAGTGGAGCCACACCAGTGACAGCACGCAGGCCAACTTGGTGCCTGCAGGCCAGCCAGTGTGGTCCTGGCCCCGGGCGCTCTTCCAGAAGCTTTCCATTGCCCTGCCTGAGATTCCCCTCCTGTCCCGGCCCCCACTACTTTTTTCCTTCCTCACCTCTGTCCGGAGAGAAATTCCAGCAGAAGTTATGGGTGACACAACCTCTTCTTTACAGGCGGCAGCCTGGCAACTCCTGCAGAAAGGCCAGCAGAACCCCACTCACACCGGGCCACCCACAAAGCTGTGGCCCCTCACTCCCTCCCACCAGCACAGCCCCGAGACTGCTGACGGGGCAGACAATATGGAGTCAGGCACAGCTTCAGGGGCTATTGCTGCCTGGAGCGCTGTTTATATTGACCTCAACGAGGCACACCTGGGGAGGGCGGGCCGTCAGGGTAAGGCTGCCCAGGTCAGCTAATCCACAACCCTCAGGGAATCACATTGTTGAAAATGGACCCCGCTAAGGCAGAAGAGACGCCAAGGGAAAAAAGGACACAATGCCATTTGCAGCACCGTAGATGAGTCTAGAAGTAATCACGTGACTTGTAGTAAGTCAGAAAGTGAAAGACACATATCATATCATATCACTTATAGGTGTTACCTAAAAATGGATACCAGGGCAGATATTTCCACGGAGAAGGGCAATCACAGATTCATTAAACAAACTTATGGTTCACCAATGGAAAGGTGTGAGGATTGGTTTCATTACGATATCGGGGTTAACAGACATATACAAACACAGGTGACATATATAATCACCAAAGACCTACAGAATACCAAGAGAGGACTACTCAACATTCTGTCATAACGTACATGGGAAAAGGATCCCAGGAAGAACAGACATCTGTATACGTGTAAAAGAACCACATCTTCCACATCTACAACAAGCCAAACATTGTAATCAAACTTGCTGTAATATGAAATAAAAAATTAAATTAAAAACACGAACAAGAAGTAGTGAGACAAACGTGAGGGGCTTTCTCCTGGCACATTCCATTCTAAACTCCAATCTAGAACACCACTTCCACTGAGGCTCTCTTGCCCTAGTAACCAGATTTGGTAAGGGTGAACTGCTGCCACCTGGTGGCCGTTTCACACAACAGCAGCTTTAATCCCAACGCTAATGGTCAGTTGATATTCAAAATCATTGCAGGCCTGTAAATGACACCTGCCCTGAAAACAAATCCTGGGGTCACATATCGACCAAAAAATTCAAAGGACGTCCATATTTCAAAACGACCGTTTCAAAAGGCATATTTTACGCACATTAGTGTTCTGCTTCTTTTCCTTTCTTTCCTTTTTTGTTAAAAAACACGGGAATGGAAAAAGGCATCCCTCAGAATGGGTGAAAATCGTTGCAAACGAATCAATGGAGAGAGGTTTAATCTCCAATCTATATAAACAGCTCATGCAGCTTAATATTAAAAAAACAAACAACCCAAAACAAATGGGCAGAAGATCTAAAGAGACGTTTCTTCAAAGGAGACACAGAGATGGCCAAGACGCACATGAAAAGCTGCTCAACAGCACTAATTATTAGAGAAATGCAAATCAAAACTACAATGAGGTATCACCTCACACCTGTTAGAATCGGCATCATCAGAAAATCTACAGACAACCAATTCTGGGGAGGGTGTGGACAAAAGGAGCCCTCTTCCACTATTGGTGGGAATGTAAATTGATACAGTCACTATGGAGAACAGTATGGAGTTTCCTTAAAAAAATTAGAATTACCATCTGATCCAGCAATCCCACTTCTGGGCATATACCCAGAGAAAACCGTATTTCAAAAAGGCACATTCACCACAATGTTCGTTGCAGCACTATTTACAATAGCCAGGTAATGGAAGCAACCTAAATGCCCACAGAAAGATGAATGGATACAGATGTGGTACATATATAAAATGGAATATTACTCGGCCATAAAAAGGAATGAAACTGGGTCATTTGTAGAGACATCGATGGATCGAGAGACTGTCATACAGAAAGAAGTAAGTCAGAAAGAGGAAAACAAATATTGTATATTAATGCATATATGTGGAGCCTAAAAATGGTACAGATGAACTGGTTTGCAGGGAAGAAATAGAGACACAGAGGTAGAGAACAAACGTATGGACACCAAGTGTGGGAAGCCATGGGGTGGTGGTGGTGGGATGAGTTGGGAGTTTGGGATTGACCTGTATACATGTATATGCATAAAATACATAACTAATAATAACGTGCTGTATAAAAAAATAAATAAAATTAAATTTCAAAATTTAAAAAAATAAAATTTAAAAATAAAACAGAAAAAAGTTCTTCCCGTCACACAGATGTATTTATACGAATGAATTATTTCCATGTTTATATCTATAAATACATAAAAGAGGAATAAAATCTAACTTGAACCGTAAAAGAAAAAAAACTGAACCCACGAGTTATACAGAGGAAAAACCCTATCAGGGCACTTGCTCCAGCGGTAAACTATTCTGAAATTGGTCAGAGGTGGGGAACCATCTCCCATACAGCCAGCAACCCACCCCCCACGCAAGGAGCGTCCTCATTGCAAAGCTGGGGGACCGTGCCGAGGCATCTGTGAGTAAACGTGAGCTGAGCCCCAGGCCAGCTGCTGCTGAACTGTTCCCACCCTTTCCAGGTAAAACACCTGAATATGTACAAGGGCTTGAATGCCTAGAGGAAGGACCGTGGAGCCACACCAGTGACAGCACGCAGGCCAACTTGGTGCCTGCAGGCCAGCCAGTGTGGTCCTGGCACCGGGCGCTCTTCCAGAAGCTTTCCATTGCCCTGCCTGAGATACCCCTCCTGTCCCGGCCCCCACTGCTTTTTTTCTTCCTCACCTCTGTCCGGAGAGAAATTCCAGCAGAAGGTATGGGTGACACAACCTCTTCTTTACAGGCGGCAGCCTGGCAACTCCTGCAGAAAGGCCAGCAGAACCCCACTCACACCGGGCCACCCACAAAGCTGTGGCCCCTCACTCCCTCCCACCAGCACAGCCCCGAGACTGCTGACGGGGCAGACAATATGGAGTCAGGCACAGCTTCAGGGGCTATTGCTGCCTGGAGCGCTGTTTATATTGACCTCAACGAGGCAGACCTGGGGAGGGCGGGCCGTCAGGGTAAGGCTGCCCAGGTCAGCTAATCCACAACCCTCAGGGAATCACATTGTTGAAAATGGACCCCGCTAAGGCAGAAGAGACGCCAAGGGAGAAAAGGACACAATGCCATTTGCAGCACCGTAGATGAGTCTAGAAGTAATCACGTGACTTGTAGTAAGTCAGAAAGTGAAAGACACATATCATATCATATCACTTATAGGTGTTACCTAAAAATGGATACCAGGGCAGATATTTCCACGGAGAAGGGCAATCACAGATTCATTAAACAAACTTATGGTTCACCAATGGAAAGGTGTGAGGATTGGTTTCATTACGATATCGGGGTTAACAGACATATACAAACACAGGTGACATATATAATCACCAAAGACCTACAGAATACCAAGAGAGGACTACTCAACATTCTGTCATAACGTACATGGGAAAAGGATCCCAGGAAGAACAGACATCTGTATACGTGTAAAAGAACCACATCTTCCACATCTACAACAAGCCAAACATTGTAATCAAACTTGCTGTAATATGAAATAAAAAATTAAATTAAAAACATGAACAAGAAGTAGTGAGACAAACGTGAGGGGCTTTCTCCTGGCACATTCCATTCTAAACTCCAATCTAGAACACCACTTCCACTGAGGCTCTCTTGCCCTAGTAACCAGATTTGGTAAGGGTGAACTGCTGCCACCTGGTGGCCGTTTCACACAACAGCAGCTTTAATCCCAACGCTAATGGTCAGTTGATATTCAAAATCATTGCAGGCCTGTAAATGACACCTGCCCTGAAAACAAATCCTGGGGTCACATATCGACCAAAAAATTCAAAGGACGTCCATATTTCAAAACGACCGTTTCAAAAGGCATATTTTACGCACATTAGTGTTCTGCTTCTTTTCCTTTCTTTCCTTTTTTGGTAAAAACCACGGGAATGGAAAAAGGCATCCCTCAGAATGGGTGAAAATCGTTGCAAACGAATCAATGGACAGAGGTTTAATCTCCAATCTATATAAACAGCTCATGCAGCTTAATATTAAAAAAACAAACAACCCAAAACAAATGGGCAGAAGATCTAAAGAGACGTTTCTTCAAAGGAGACACAGAGATGGCCAAGACGCACATGAAAAGCTGCTCAACAGCACTAATTATTAGAGAAATGCAAATCAAAACTACAATGAGGTATCACCTCACACCTGTTAGAATCGGCATCATCAGAAAATCTACAGACAACCAATTCTGGGGAGGGTGTGGACAAAAGGAGCCCTCTTCCACTATTGGTGGGAATGTAAATTGATACAGTCACTATGGAGAACAGTATGGAGTTTCCTTAAAAAAATTAGAATTACCATCTGATCCAGCAATCCCACTTCTGGGCATATACCCAGAGAAAACCGTATTTCAAAAAGGGACATTCACCACAATGTTCGCTGCAGTCCTATTTACAATAGCCAGGTAATGGAAGCAACCTAAATGCCCACAGAAAGATGAATGGATACAGATGTGGTACATATATAAAATGGAATATTACTCGGCCATAAAAAGGAATGAAACTGGGTCATTTGTAGAGACATCGATGGATCGAGAGACTGTCATACAGAAAGAAGTAAGTCAGAAAGAGGAAAACAAATATTGTATATTAATGCATATATGTGGAGCCTAAAAATGGTACAGATGAACTGGTTTGCAGGGAAGAAATAGAGACACAGAGGTAGAGAACAAACGTATGGACACCAAGTGTGGGAAGCCATGGGGTGGTGGTGGTGGGATGAGTTGGGAGTTTGGGATTGACCTGTATACATGTATATGCATAAAATACATAACTAATAATAACGTGCTGTATAAAACAATAAATAAAATTAAATTTCAAAATTTAAAAAAATAAAATTTAAAAATAAAACAGAAAAAAGATCTTCCCGTCACACAGATGTATTTATACGAATGAATTATTTCCATGCTTATATCTATAAATACATAAAAGAGGAATAAAATCTAAATTGAACCATAAAAGAAAAAAAACTGAACCCACGAGTTATACAGAGGAAAAACCCTATCAGGTCACTTGCTCCAGCGGTAAACAATTCTGAAATTGGTCAGAGGTGGGGAACCATCTCCCATACAGCCAGCAACCCACCCCCCACGCAAGGAGCGTCCTCATTGCAAAGCTGGGGGACCGTGCCGAGGCATCTGTGAGTAAACGTGAGCTGAGCCCCAGGCCAGCTGCTGCTGAACTGTTCCCACCCTTTCCAGGTAAAACACCTGAATATGTACAAGGGCTTGAATGCCTAGAGGAAGGACCGTGGAGCCACACCAGTGACAGCACGCAGGCCAACTTGGTGCCTGCAGGCCAGCCAGTGTGGTCCTGGCACCGGGCGCTCTTCCAGAAGCTTTCCATTGCCCTGCCTGAGATACCCCTCCTGTCCCGGCCCCCACTGCTTTTTTTCTTCCTCACCTCTGTCCGGAGAGAAATTCCAGCAGAAGGTATGGGTGACACAACCTCTTCTTTACAGGCGGCAGCCTGGCAACTCCTGCAGAAAGGCCAGCAGAACCCCACTCACACCGGGCCACCCACAAAGCTGTGGCCCCTCACTCCCTCCCACCAGCACAGCCCCGAGACTGCTGACGGGGCAGACAATATGGAGTCAGGCACAGCTTCAGGGGCTATTGCTGCCTGGAGCGCTGTTTATATTGACCTCAACGAGGCAGACCTGGGGAGGGCGGGCCGTCAGGGTAAGGCTGCCCAGGTCAGCTAATCCACAACCCTCAGGGAATCACATTGTTGAAAATGGACCCCGCTAAGGCAGAAGAGACGCCAAGGGAAAAAAGGACACAATGCCATTTGCAGCACCGTAGATGAGTCTAGAAGTAATCACGTGACTTGTAGTAAGTCAGAAAGTGAAAGACACATATCATATCATATCACTTATAGGTGTTACCTAAAAATGGATACCAGGGCAGATATTTCCACGGAGAAGGGCAATCACAGATTCATTAAACAAACTTATGGTTCACCAATGGAAAGGTGTGAGGATTGGTTTCATTACGATATCGGGGTTAACAGACATATACAAACACAGGTGACATATATAATCACCAAAGACCTACAGAATACGAAGAGAGGACTACTCAACATTCTGTCATAACGTACATGGGAAAAGGATCCCAGGAAGAACAGACATCTGTATACGTGTAAAAGAACCACATCTTCCACATCTACAACAAGCCAAACATTGTAATCAAACTTGCTGTAATATGAAATAAAAAATTAAATTAAAAACACGAACAAGAAGTAGTGAGACAAACGTGAGGGGCTTTCTCCTGGCACATTCCATTCTAAACTCCAATCTAGAACACCACTTCCACTGAGGCTCTCTTGCCCTAGTAACCAGATTTGGTAAGGGTGAACTGCTGCCACCTGGTGGCCGTTTCACACAACAGCAGCTTTAATCCCAACGCTAATGGTCAGTTGATATTCAAAATCATTGCAGGCCTGTAAATGACACCTGCCCTGAAAAGAAATCCTGGGGTCACATATCGACCAAAAAATTCAAAGGACGTCCATATTTCAAAACGACCGTTTCAAAAGGCATATTTTACGCACATTAGTGTTCTGCTTCTTTTCCTTTCTTTCCTTTTTTGTTAAAAACCACGGGAATGGAAAAAGGCATCCCTCAGAATGGGTGAAAATCGTTGCAAACGAATCAATGGACAGAGGTTTAATCTCCAATCTATATAAACAGCTCATGCAGCTTAATATTAAAAAAACAAACAACCCAAAACAAATGGGCAGAAGATCTAAAGAGACGTTTCTTCAAAGGAGACACAGAGATGGCCAAGACGCACATGAAAAGCTGCTCAACAGCACTAATTATTAGAGAAATGCAAATCAAAACTACAATGAGGTATCACCTCACACCTGTTAGAATCGGCATCATCAGAAAATCTACAGACAACCAATTCTGGGGAGGGTGTGGACAAAAGGAGCCCTCTTCCACTATTGGTGGGAATGTAAATTGATACAGTCACTATGGAGAACAGTATGGAGTTTCCTTAAAAAAATTAGAATTACCATCTGATCCAGCAATCCCACTTCTGGGCATATACCCAGAGAAAACCGTATTTCAAAAAGGGACATTCACCACAATGTTCGCTGCAGCCCTATTTACAATAGCCAGGTAATGGAAGCAACCTAAATGCCCACAGAAAGATGAATGGATACAGATGTGGTACATATATAAAATGGAATATTACTCGGCCATAAAAAGGAATGAAACTGGGTCATTTGTAGAGACATCGATGGATCGAGAGACTGTCATACAGAAAGAAGTAAGTCAGAAAGAGGAAAACAAATATTGTATATTAATGCATATATGTGGAGCCTAAAAATGGTACAGATGAACTGGTTTGCAGGGAAGAAATAGAGACACAGAGGTAGAGAACAAACGTATGGACACCAAGTGTGGGAAGCCATGGGGTGGTGGTGGTGGGATGAGTTGGGAGTTTGGGATTGACCTGTATACATGTATATGCATAAAATACATAACTAATAATAACGTGCTGTATAAAACAATAAATAAAATTAAATTTCAAAATTTAAAAAAATAAAATTTAAAAATAAAACAGAAAAAAGATCTTCCCGTCACACAGATGTATTTATACGAATGAATTATTTCCATGCTTATATCTATAAATACATAAAAGAGGAATAAAATCTAAATTGAACCATAAAAGAAAAAAAACTGAACCCACGAGTTATACAGAGGAAAAACCCTATCAGGTCACTTGCTCCAGCGGTAAACAATTCTGAAATTGGTCAGAGGTGGGGAACCATCTCCCATACAGCCAGCAACCCACCCCCCACGCAAGGAGCGTCCTCATTGCAAAGCTGGGGGACCGTGCCGAGGCATCTGTGAGTAAACGTGAGCTGAGCCCCAGGCCAGCTGCTGCTGAACTGTTCCCACCCTTTCCAGGTAAAACACCTGAATATGTACAAGGGCTTGAATGCCTAGAGGAAGGACCGTGGAGCCACACCAGTGACAGCACGCAGGCCAACTTGGTGCCTGCAGGCCAGCCAGTGTGGTCCTGGCACCGGGCGCTCTTCCAGAAGCTTTCCATTGCCCTGCCTGAGATACCCCTCCTGTCCCGGCCCCCACTGCTTTTTTTCTTCCTCACCTCTGTCCGGAGAGAAATTCCAGCAGAAGGTATGGGTGACACAACCTCTTCTTTACAGGCGGCAGCCTGGCAACTCCTGCAGAAAGGCCAGCAGAACCCCACTCACACCGGGCCACCCACAAAGCTGTGGCCCCTCACTCCCTCCCACCAGCACAGCCCCGAGACTGCTGACGGGGCAGACAATATGGAGTCAGGCACAGCTTCAGGGGCTATTGCTGCCTGGAGCGCTGTTTATATTGACCTCAACGAGGCAGACCTGGGGAGGGCGGGCCGTCAGGGTAAGGCTGCCCAGGTCAGCTAATCCACAACCCTCAGGGAATCACATTGTTGAAAATGGACCCCGCTAAGGCAGAAGAGACGCCAAGGGAAAAAAGGACACAATGCCATTTGCAGCACCGTAGATGAGTCTAGAAGTAATCACGTGACTTGTAGTAAGTCAGAAAGTGAAAGACACATATCATATCATATCACTTATAGGTGTTACCTAAAAATGGATACCAGGGCAGATATTTCCACGGAGAAGGGCAATCACAGATTCATTAAACAAACTTATGGTTCACCAATGGAAAGGTGTGAGGATTGGTTTCATTACGATATCGGGGTTAACAGACATATACAAACACAGGTGACATATATAATCACCAAAGACCTACAGAATACGAAGAGAGGACTACTCAACATTCTGTCATAACGTACATGGGAAAAGGATCCCAGGAAGAACAGACATCTGTATACGTGTAAAAGAACCACATCTTCCACATCTACAACAAGCCAAACATTGTAATCAAACTTGCTGTAATATGAAATAAAAAATTAAATTAAAAACACGAACAAGAAGTAGTGAGACAAACGTGAGGGGCTTTCTCCTGGCACATTCCATTCTAAACTCCAATCTAGAACACCACTTCCACTGAGGCTCTCTTGCCCTAGTAACCAGATTTGGTAAGGGTGAACTGCTGCCACCTGGTGGCCGTTTCACACAACAGCAGCTTTAATCCCAACGCTAATGGTCAGTTGATATTCAAAATCATTGCAGGCCTGTAAATGACACCTGCCCTGAAAAGAAATCCTGGGGTCACATATCGACCAAAAAATTCAAAGGACGTCCATATTTCAAAACGACCGTTTCAAAAGGCATATTTTACGCACATTAGTGTTCTGCTTCTTTTCCTTTCTTTCCTTTTTTGTTAAAAACCACGGGAATGGAAAAAGGCATCCCTCAGAATGGGTGAAAATCGTTGCAAACGAATCAATGGACAGAGGTTTAATCTCCAATCTATATAAACAGCTCATGCAGCTTAATATTAAAAAAACAAACAACCCAAAACAAATGGGCAGAAGATCTAAAGAGACGTTTCTTCAAAGGAGACACAGAGATGGCCAAGACGCACATGAAAAGCTGCTCAACAGCACTAATTATTAGAGAAATGCAAATCAAAACTACAATGAGGTATCACCTCACACCTGTTAGAATCGGCATCATCAGAAAATCTACAGACAACCAATTCTGGGGAGGGTGTGGACAAAAGGAGCCCTCTTCCACTATTGGTGGGAATGTAAATTGATACAGTCACTATGGAGAACAGTATGGAGTTTCCTTAAAAAAATTAGAATTACCATCTGATCCAGCAATCCCACTTCTGGGCATATACCCAGAGAAAACCGTATTTCAAAAAGGGACATTCACCACAATGTTCGCTGCAGCACTATTTACAATAGCCAGGTAATGGAAGCAACCTAAATGCCCACAGAAAGATGAATGGATACAGATGTGGTACATATATAAAATGGAATATTACTCGGCCATAAAAAGGAATGAAACTGGGTCATTTGTAGAGACATCGATGGATCGAGAGACTGTCATACAGAAAGAAGTAAGTCAGAAAGAGGAAAACAAATATTGTATATTAATGCATATATGTGGAGCCTAAAAATGGTACAGATGAACTGGTTTGCAGGGAAGAAATAGAGACACAGAGGTAGAGAACAAACGTATGGACACCAAGTGTGGGAAGCCATGGGGTGGTGGTGGTGGGATGAGTTGGGAGTTTGGGATTGACCTGTATACATGTATATGCATAAAATACATAACTAATAATAACGTGCTGTATAAAACAATAAATAAAATTAAATTTCAAAATTTAAAAAAATAAAATTTAAAAATAAAACAGAAAAAAGTTCTTCCCGTCACACAGATGTATTTATACGAATGAATTATTTCCATGCTTATATCTATAAATACATAAAAGAGGAATAAAATCTAAATTGAACCATAAAAGAAAAAAAACTGAACCCACGAGTTATACAGAGGAAAAACCCTATCAGGTCACTTGCTCCAGCGGTAAACAATTCTGAAATTGGTCAGAGGTGGGGAACCATCTCCCATACAGCCAGCAACCCACCCCCCACGCAAGGAGCGTCCTCATTGCAAAGCTGGGGGACTGTGCCGAGGCATCTGTGAGTAAACGTGAGCTGAGCCCCAGGCCAGCTGCTGCTGAACTGTTCCCACCCTTTCCAGGTAAAACACCTGAATATGTACAAGGGCTTGAATGCCTAGAGGAAGGACCGTGGAGCCACACCAGTGACAGCACGCAGGCCAACTTGGTGCCTGCAGGCCAGCCAGTGTGGTCCTGGCACCGGGCGCTCTTCCAGAAGCTTTCCATTGCCCTGCCTGAGATACCCCTCCTGTCCCGGCCCCCACTGCTTTTTTTCTTCCTCACCTCTGTCCGGAGAGAAATTCCAGCAGAAGGTATGGGTGACACAACCTCTTCTTTACAGGCGGCAGCCTGGCAACTCCTGCAGAAAGGCCAGCAGAACCCCACTCACACCGGGCCACCCACAAAGCTGTGGCCCCTCACTCCCTCCCACCAGCACAGCCCCGAGACTGCTGACGGGGCAGACAATATGGAGTCAGGCACAGCTTCAGGGGCTATTGCTGCCTGGAGCGCTGTTTATATTGACCTCAACGAGGCAGACCTGGGGAGGGCGGGCCGTCAGGGTAAGGCTGCCCAGGTCAGCTAATCCACAACCCTCAGGGAATCACATTGTTGAAAATGGACCCCGCTAAGGCAGAAGAGACGCCAAGGGAAAAAAGGACACAATGCCATTTGCAGCACCGTAGATGAGTCTAGAAGTAATCACGTGACTTGTAGTAAGTCAGAAAGTGAAAGACACATATCATATCATATCACTTATAGGTGTTACCTAAAAATGGATACCAGGGCAGATATTTCCACGGAGAAGGGCAATCACAGATTCATTAAACAAACTTATGGTTCACCAATGGAAAGGTGTGAGGATTGGTTTCATTACGATATCGGGGTTAACAGACATATACAAACACAGGTGACATATATAATCACCAAAGACCTACAGAATACGAAGAGAGGACTACTCAACATTCTGTCATAACGTACATGGGAAAAGGATCCCAGGAAGAACAGACATCTGTATACGTGTAAAAGAACCACATCTTCCACATCTACAACAAGCCAAACATTGTAATCAAACTTGCTGTAATATGAAATAAAAAATTAAATTAAAAACACGAACAAGAAGTAGTGAGACAAACGTGAGGGGCTTTCTCCTGGCACATTCCATTCTAAACTCCAATCTAGAACACCACTTCCACTGAGGCTCTCTTGCCCTAGTAACCAGATTTGGTAAGGGTGAACTGCTGCCACCTGGTGGCCGTTTCACACAACAGCAGCTTTAATCCCAACGCTAATGGTCAGTTGATATTCAAAATCATTGCAGGCCTGTAAATGACACCTGCCCTGAAAACAAATCCTGGGGTCACATATCGACCAAAAAATTCAAAGGACGTCCATATTTCAAAACGACCGTTTCAAAAGGCATATTTTACGCACATTAGTGTTCTGCTTCTTTTCCTTTCTTTCCTTTTTTGTTAAAAACCACGGGAATGGAAAAAGGCATCCCTCAGAATGGGTGAAAATCGTTGCAAACGAATCAATGGACAGAGGTTTAATCTCCAATCTATATAAACAGCTCATGCAGCTTAATATTAAAAAAACAAACAACCCAAAACAAATGGGCAGAAGATCTAAAGAGACGTTTCTTCAAAGGAGACACAGAGATGGCCAAGACGCACATGAAAAGCTGCTCAACAGCACTAATTATTAGAGAAATGCAAATCAAAACTACAATGAGGTATCACCTCACACCTGTTAGAATCGGCATCATCAGAAAATCTACAGACAACCAATTCTGGGGAGGGTGTGGACAAAAGGAGCCCTCTTCCACTATTGGTGGGAATGTAAATTGATACAGTCACTATGGAGAACAGTATGGAGTTTCCTTAAAAAAATTAGAATTACCATCTGATCCAGCAATCCCACTTCTGGGCATATACCCAGAGAAAACCGTATTTCAAAAAGGGACATTCACCACAATGTTCGCTGCAGCACTATTTACAATAGCCAGGTAATGGAAGCAACCTAAATGCCCACAGAAAGATGAATGGATACAGATGTGGTACATATATAAAATGGAATATTACTCGGCCATAAAAAGGAATGAAACTGGGTCATTTGTAGAGACATCGATGGATCGAGAGACTGTCATACAGAAAGAAGTAAGTCAGAAAGAGGAAAACAAATATTGTATATTAATGCATATATGTGGAGCCTAAAAATGGTACAGATGAACTGGTTTGCAGGGAAGAAATAGAGACACAGAGGTAGAGAACAAACGTATGGACACCAAGTGTGGGAAGCCATGGGGTGGTGGTGGTGGGATGAGTTGGGAGTTTGGGATTGACCTGTATACATGTATATGCATAAAATACATAACTAATAATAACGTGCTGTATAAAACAATAAATAAAATTAAATTTCAAAATTTAAAAAAATAAAATTTAAAAATAAAACAGAAAAAAGTTCTTCCCGTCACACAGATGTATTTATACGAATGAATTATTTCCATGCTTATATCTATAAATACATAAAAGAGGAATAAAATCTAAATTGAACCATAAAAGAAAAAAAACTGAACCCACGAGTTATACAGAGGAAAAACCCTATCAGGTCACTTGCTCCAGCGGTAAACAATTCTGAAATTGGTCAGAGGTGGGGAACCATCTCCCATACAGCCAGCAACCCACCCCCCACGCAAGGAGCGTCCTCATTGCAAAGCTGGGGGACCGTGCCGAGGCATCTGTGAGTAAACGTGAGCTGAGCCCCAGGCCAGCTGCTGCTGAACTGTTCCCACCCTTTCCAGGTAAAACACCTGAATATGTACAAGGGCTTGAATGCCTAGAGGAAGGACCGTGGAGCCACACCAGTGACAGCACGCAGGCCAACTTGGTGCCTGCAGGCCAGCCAGTGTGGTCCTGGCACCGGGCGCTCTTCCAGAAGCTTTCCATTGCCCTGCCTGAGATACCCCTCCTGTCCCGGCCCCCACTGCTTTTTTTCTTCCTCACCTCTGTCCGGAGAGAAATTCCAGCAGAAGGTATGGGTGACACAACCTCTTCTTTACAGGCGGCAGCCTGGCAACTCCTGCAGAAAGGCCAGCAGAACCCCACTCACACCGGGCCACCCACAAAGCTGTGGCCCCTCACTCCCTCCCACCAGCACAGCCCCGAGACTGCTGACGGGGCAGACAATATGGAGTCAGGCACAGCTTCAGGGGCTATTGCTGCCTGGAGCGCTGTTTATATTGACCTCAACGAGGCAGACCTGGGGAGGGCGGGCCGTCAGGGTAAGGCTGCCCAGGTCAGCTAATCCACAACCCTCAGGGAATCACATTGTTGAAAATGGACCCCGCTAAGGCAGAAGAGACGCCAAGGGAAAAAAGGACACAATGCCATTTGCAGCACCGTAGATGAGTCTAGAAGTAATCACGTGACTTGTAGTAAGTCAGAAAGTGAAAGACACATATCATATCATATCACTTATAGGTGTTACCTAAAAATGGATACCAGGGCAGATATTTCCACGGAGAAGGGCAATCACAGATTCATTAAACAAACTTATGGTTCACCAATGGAAAGGTGTGAGGATTGGTTTCATTACGATATCGGGGTTAACAGACATATACAAACACAGGTGACATATATAATCACCAAAGACCTACAGAATACCAAGAGAGGACTACTCAACATTCTGTCATAACGTACATGGGAAAAGGATCCCAGGAAGAACAGACATCTGTATACGTGTAAAAGAACCACATCTTCCACATCTACAACAAGCCAAACATTGTAATCAAACTTGCTGTAATATGAAATAAAAAATTAAATTAAAAACACGAACAAGAAGTAGTGAGACAAACGTGAGGGGCTTTCTCCTGGCACATTCCATTCTAAACTCCAATCTAGAACACCACTTCCACTGAGGCTCTCTTGCCCTAGTAACCAGATTTGGTAAGGGTGAACTGCTGCCACCTGGTGGCCGTTTCACACAACAGCAGCTTTAATCCCAACGCTAATGGTCAGTTGATATTCAAAATCATTGCAGGCCTGTAAATGACACCTGCCCTGAAAACAAATCCTGGGGTCACATATCGACCAAAAAATTCAAAGGACGTCCATATTTCAAAACGACCGTTTCAAAAGGCATATTTTACGCACATTAGTGTTCTGCTTCTTTTCCTTTCTTTCCTTTTTTGTTAAAAACCACGGGAATGGAAAAAGGCATCCCTCAGAATGGGGGAAAATCGTTGCAAACGAATCAATGGACAGAGGTTTAATCTCCAATCTATATAAACAGCTCATGCAGCTTAATATTAAAAAAACAAACAACCCAAAACAAATGGGCAGAAGATCTAAAGAGACGTTTCTTCAAAGGAGACACAGAGATGGCCAAGACGCCCATGGAAAGCTGCTCAACAGCACTAATTATTAGAGAAATGCAAATCAAAACTACAATGAGGTATCACCTCACACCTGTTAGAATCGGCATCATCAGAAAATCTATAGACAACCAATTCTGGGGAGGGTGTGGACAAAAGGAGCCCTCTTCCACTATTGGTGGGAATGTAAATTGATACAGTCACTATGGAGAACAGTATGGAGTTTCCTTAAAAAAATTAGAATTACCATCTGATCCAGCAATCCCACTTCTGGGCATATACCCAGAGAAAACCGTATTTCAAAAAGGCACATTCACCACAATGTTCGCTGCAGCACTATTTACAATAGCCAGGTAATGGAAGCAACCTAAATGCCCACAGAAAGATGAATGGATACAGATGTGGTACATATATAAAATGGAATATTACTCGGCCATAAAAAGGAATGAAACTGGGTCATTTGTAGAGACATCGATGGATCGAGAGACTGTCATACAGAAAGAAGAAAGTCAGAAAGAGGAAAACAAATATTGTATATTAATGCATATATGTGGAGCCTAAAAATGGTACAGATGAACTGGTTTGCAGGGAAGAAATAGAGACACAGAGGTAGAGAACAAACGTATGGACACCAAGTGTGGGAAGCCATGGGGTGGTGGTGGTGGGATGAGTTGGGAGTTTGGGATTGACCTGTATACATGTATATGCATAAAATACATAACTAATAATAACGTGCTGTATAAAAAAATAAATAAAATTAAATTTCAAAATTTAAAAAAATAAAATTTAAAAATAAAACAGAAAAAAGTTCTTCCCGTCACACAGATGTATTTATACGAATGAATTATTTCCATGCTTATATCTATAAATACATAAAAGAGGAATAAAATCTAAATTGAACCATAAAAGAAAAAAAACTGAACCCACGAGTTATACAGAGGAAAAACCCTATCAGGTCACTTGCTCCAGCGGTAAACAATTCTGAAATTGGTCAGAGGTGGGGAACCATCTCCCATACAGCCAGCAACCCACCCCCCACGCAAGGAGCGTCCTCATTGCAAAGCTGGGGGACCGTGCCGAGGCATCTGTGAGTAAACGTGAGCTGAGCCCCAGGCCAGCTGCTGCTGAACTGTTCCCACCCTTTCCAGGTAAAACACCTGAATATGTACAAGGGCTTGAATGCCTAGAGGAAGGACCGTGGAGCCACACCAGTGACAGCACGCAGGCCAACTTGGTGCCTGCAGGCCAGCCAGTGTGGTCCTGGCACCGGGCGCTCTTCCAGAAGCTTTCCATTGCCCTGCCTGAGATACCCCTCCTGTCCCGGCCCCCACTGCTTTTTTTCTTCCTCACCTCTGTCCGGAGAGAAATTCCAGCAGAAGGTATGGGTGACACAACCTCTTCTTTACAGGCGGCAGCCTGGCAACTCCTGCAGAAAGGCCAGCAGAACCCCACTCACACCGGGCCACCCACAAAGCTGTGGCCCCTCACTCCCTCCCACCAGCACAGCCCCGAGACTGCTGACGGGGCAGACAATATGGAGTCAGGCACAGCTTCAGGGGCTATTGCTGCCTGGAGCGCTGTTTATATTGACCTCAACGAGGCAGACCTGGGGAGGGCGGGCCGTCAGGGTAAGGCTGCCCAGGTCAGCTAATCCACAACCCTCAGGGAATCACATTGTTGAAAATGGACCCCGCTAAGGCAGAAGAGACGCCAAGGGAAAAAAGGACACAATGCCATTTGCAGCACCGTAGATGAGTCTAGAAGTAATCACGTGACTTGTAGTAAGTCAGAAAGTGAAAGACACATATCATATCATATCACTTATAGGTGTTACCTAAAAATGGATACCAGGGCAGATATTTCCACGGAGAAGGGCAATCACAGATTCATTAAACAAACTTATGGTTCACCAATGGAAAGGTGTGAGGATTGGTTTCATTACGATATCGGGGTTAACAGACATATACAAACACAGGTGACATATATAATCACCAAAGACCTACAGAATACCAAGAGAGGACTACTCAACATTCTGTCATAACGTACATGGGAAAAGGATCCCAGGAAGAACAGACATCTGTATACGTGTAAAAGAACCACATCTTCCACATCTACAACAAGCCAAACATTGTAATCAAACTTGCTGTAATATGAAATAAAAAATTAAATTAAAAACACGAACAAGAAGTAGTGAGACAAACGTGAGGGGCTTTCTCCTGGCACATTCCATTCTAAACTCCAATCTAGAACACCACTTCCACTGAGGCTCTCTTGCCCTAGTAACCAGATTTGGTAAGGGTGAACTGCTGCCACCTTGTGGCCGTTTCACACAACAGCAGCTTTAATCCCAACGCTAATGGTCAGTTGATATTCAAAATCATTGCAGGCCTGTAAATGACACCTGCCCTGAAAACAAATCCTGGGGTCACATATCGACCAAAAAATTCAAAGGACGTCCATATTTCAAAACGACCGTTTCAAAAGGCATATTTTACGCACATTAGTGTTCTGCTTCTTTTCCTTTCTTTCCTTTTTTGTTAAAAACCACGGGAATGGAAAAAGGCATCCCTCAGAATGGGTGAAAATCGTTGCAAACGAATCAATGGACAGAGGTTTAATCTCCAATCTATATAAACAGCTCATGCAGCTTAATATTAAAAAAAACAAACAACCCAAAACAAATGGGCAGAAGATCTAAAGAGACGTTTCTTCAAAGGAGACACAGAGATGGCCAAGACGCCCATGGAAAGCTGCTCAACAGCACTAATTATTAGAGAAATGCAAATCAAAACTACAATGAGGTATCACCTCACACCTGTTAGAATCGGCATTATCAGAAAATCTATAGACAACCAATTCTGGGGAGGGTGTGGACAAAAGGAGCCCTCTTCCACTATTGGTGGGAATGTAAATTGATACAGTCACTATGGAGAACAGTATGGAGTTTCCTTAAAAAAATTAGAATTACCATCTGATCCAGCAATCCCACTTCTGGGCATATACCCAGAGAAAACCGTATTTCAAAAAGGCACATTCACCACAATGTTCGCTGCAGCACTATTTACAATAGCCAGGTAATGGAAGCAACCTAAATGCCCACAGAAAGATGAATGGATACAGATGTGGTACATATATAAAATGGAATATTACTCGGCCATAAAAAGGAATGAAACTGGGTCATTTGTAGAGACATCGATGGATCGAGAGACTGTCATACAGAAAGAAGAAAGTCAGAAAGAGGAAAACAAATATTGTATATTAATGCATATATGTGGAGCCTAAAAATGGTACAGATGAACTGGTTTGCAGGGAAGAAATAGAGACACAGAGGTAGAGAACAAACGTATGGACACCAAGTGTGGGAAGCCATGGGGTGGTGGTGGTGGGATGAGTTGGGAGTTTGGGATTGACCTGTATACATGTATATGCATAAAATACATAACTAATAATAACGTGCTGTATAAAAAAATAAATAAAATTAAATTTCAAAATTTAAAAAAATAAAATTTAAAAATAAAACAGAAAAAAGTTCTTCCCGTCACACAGATGTATTTATACGAATGAATTATTTCCATGCTTATATCTATAAATACATAAAAGAGGAATAAAATCTAAATTGAACCATAAAAGAAAAAAAATGAACCCACGAGTTATACAGAGGAAAAACCCTATCAGTTCACTTGCTCCAGCAGTAAACAATTCTGAAATTGGTCAGAGGTGGGGAACCATCTCCCATACAGCCAGCAACCCACCCCCCACGCAAGGAGCGTCCTCATTGCAAAGCTGGGGGACCGTGCCGAGGCATCTGTGAGTAAACGTGAGCTGAGCCCCAGGCCAGCTGCTGCTGAACTGTTCCCACCCTTTCCAGGTAAAACACCTGAATATGTACAAGGGCTTGAATGCCTAGAGGAAGGACCGTGGAGCCACACCAGTGACAGCACGCAGGCCAACTTGGTGCCTGCAGGCCAGCCAGTGTGGTCCTGGCACCGGGCGCTCTTCCAGAAGCTTTCCATTGCCCTGCCTGAGATACCCCTCCTGTCCCGGCCCCCACTGCTTTTTTTCTTCCTCACCTCTGTCCGGAGAGAAATTCCAGCAGAAGGTATGGGTGACACAACCTCTTCTTTACAGGCGGCAGCCTGGCAACTCCTGCAGAAAGGCCAGCAGAACCCCACTCACACCGGGCCACCCACAAAGCTGTGGCCCCTCACTCCCTCCCACCAGCACAGCCCCGAGACTGCTGACGGGGCAGACAATATGGAGTCAGGCACAGCTTCAGGGGCTATTGCTGCCTGGAGCGCTGTTTATATTGACCTCAACGAGGCAGACCTGGGGAGGGCGGGCCGTCAGGGTAAGGCTGCCCAGGTCAGCTAATCCACAACCCTCAGGGAATCACATTGTTGAAAATGGACCCCGCTAAGGCAGAAGAGACGCCAAGGGAAAAAAGGACACAATGCCATTTGCAGCACCGTAGATGAGTCTAGAAGTAATCACGTGACTTGTAGTAAGTCAGAAAGTGAAAGACACATATCATATCATATCACTTATAGGTGTTACCTAAAAATGGATACCAGGGCAGATATTTCCACGGAGAAGGGCAATCACAGATTCATTAAACAAACTTATGGTTCACCAATGGAAAGGTGTGAGGATTGGTTTCATTACGATATCGGGGTTAACAGACATATACAAACACAGGTGACATATATAATCACCAAAGACCTACAGAATACCAAGAGAGGACTACTCAACATTCTGTCATAACGTACATGGGAAAAGGATCCCAGGAAGAACAGACATCTGTATACGTGTAAAAGAACCACATCTTCCACATCTACAACAAGCCAAACATTGTAATCAAACTTGCTGTAATATGAAATAAAAAATTAAATTAAAAACACGAACAAGAAGTAGTGAGACAAACGTGAGGGGCTTTCTCCTGGCACATTCCATTCTAAACTCCAATCTAGAACACCACTTCCACTGAGGCTCTCTTGCCCTAGTAACCAGATTCGGTAAGGGTGAACTGCTGCCACCTGGTGGCCGTTTCACACAACAGCAGCTTTAATCCCAACGCTAATGGTCAGTTGATATTCAAAATCATTGCAGGCCTGTAAATGACACCTGCCCTGAAAAGAAATCCTGGGGTCACATATCGACCAAAAAATTCAAAGGACGTCCATATTTCAAAACGACCGTTTCAAAAGGCATATTTTACGCACATTAGTGTTCTGCTTCTTTTCCTTTCTTTCCTTTTTTGTTAAAAACCACGGGAATGGAAAAAGGCATCCCTCAGAATGGGTGAAAATCGTTGCAAACGAATCAATGGACAGAGGTTTAATCTCCAATCTATATAAACAGCTCATGCAGCTTAATATTAAAAAAACAAACAACCCAAAACAAATGGGCAGAAGATCTAAAGAGACGTTTCTTCAAAGGAGACACAGAGATGGCCAAGACGCCCATGGAAAGCTGATCAACAGCACTAATTATTAGAGAAATGCAAATCAAAACTACAATGAGGTATCACCTCACACCTGTTAGAATCGGCATCATCAGAAAATCTACAGACAACCAATTCTGGGGAGGGTGTGGACAAAAGGAGCCCTCTTCCACTATTGGTGGGAATGTAAATTGATACAGTCACTATGGAGAACAGTATGGAGTTTCCTTAAAAAAATTAGAATTACCATCTGATCCAGCAATCCCACTTCTGGGCATATACCCAGAGAAAACCGTATTTCAAAAAGGGACATTCACCACAATGTTCGCTGCAGCACTATTTACAATAGCCAGGTAATGGAAGCAACCTAAATGCCCACAGAAAGATGAATGGATACAGATGTGGTACATATATAAAATGGAATATTACTCGGCCATAAAAAGGAATGAAACTGGGTCATTTGTAGAGACATCGATGGATCGAGAGACTGTCATACAGAAAGAAGTAAGTCAGAAAGAGGAAAACAAATATTGTATATTAATGCATATATGTGGAGCCTAAAAATGGTACAGATGAACTGGTTTGCAGGGAAGAAATAGAGACACAGAGGTAGAGAACAAACGTATGGACACCAAGTGTGGGAAGCCATGGGGTGGTGGTGGTGGGATGAGTTGGGAGTTTGGGATTGACCTGTATACATGTATATGCATAAAATACATAACTAATAATAACGTGCTGTATAAAACAATAAATAAAATTAAATTTCAAAATTTAAAAAAATAAAATTTAAAAATAAAACAGAAAAAAGTTCTTCCCGTCACACAGATGTATTTATACGAATGAATTATTTCCATGCTTATATCTATAAATACATAAAAGAGGAATAAAATCTAACTTGAACCATAAAAGAAAAAAAACTGAACCCACGAGTTATACAGAGGAAAAACCCTATCAGGTCACTTGCTCCAGCGGTAAACAATTCTGAAATTGGTCAGAGGTGGGGAACCATCTCCCATACAGCCAGCAACCCACCCCCCACGCAAGGAGCGTCCTCATTGCAAAGCTGGGGGACCGTGCCGAGGCATCTGTGAGTAAACGTGAGCTGAGCCCCAGGCCAGCTGCTGCTGAACTGTTCCCACCCTTTCCAGGTAAAACACCTGAATATGTACAAGGGCTTGAATGCCTAGAGGAAGGACCGTGGAGCCACACCAGTGACAGCACGCAGGCCAACTTGGTGCCTGCAGAGCAGCCAGTGTGGTCCTGGCACCGGGCGCTTTTCCAGAAGCTTTCCATTGCCCTGCCTGAGATACCCCTCCTGTCCCGGCCCCCACTGCTTTTTTTCTTCCTCACCTCTGTCCGGAGAGAAATTCCAGGAGAAGGTATGGGTGACACAACCTCTTCTTTACAGGCGGCAGCCTGGCAACTCCTGCGGAAAGGCCAGCAGAACCCCACTCACACCGGGCCACCCACAAAGCTGTGGCCCCTCACTCCCTCCCACCAGCACAGCCCCGAGACTGCTGACGGGGCAGACAATATGGAGTCAGGCACAGCTTCAGGGGCTATTGCTGCCTGGAGCGCTGTTTATATTGACCTCAACGAGGCAGACCTGGGGAGGGCGGGCCGTCAGGGTAAGGCTGCCCAGGTCAGCTAATCCACAACCCTCAGGGAATCACATTGTTGAAAATGGACCCCGCTAAGGCAGAAGAGACGCCAAGGGAAAAAAGGACACAATGCCATTTGCAGCACCGTAGATGAGTCTAGAAGTAATCACGTGACTTGTAGTAAGTCAGAAAGTGAAAGACACATATCATATCATATCACTTATAGGTGTTACCTAAAAATGGATACCAGGGCAGATATTTCCACGGAGAAGGGCAATCACAGATTCATTAAACAAACTTATGGTTCACCAATGGAAAGGTGTGAGGATTGGTTTCATTACGATATCGGGGTTAACAGACATATACAAACACAGGTGACATATATAATCACCAAAGACCTACAGAATACCAAGAGAGGACTACTCAACATTCTGTCATAACGTACATGGGAAAAGGATCCCAGGAAGAACAGACATCTGTATACGTGTAAAAGAACCACATCTTCCACATCTACAACAAGCCAAACATTGTAATCAAAATTGCTGTAATATGAAATAAAAAATTAAATTAAAAACACGAACAAGAAGTAGTGAGACAAACGTGAGGGGCTTTCTCCTGGCACATTCCATTCTAAACTCCAATCTAAAACACCACTTCCACTGAGGCTCTCTTGCCCTAGTAACCAGATTTGGTAAGGGTGAACTGCTGCCACCTTGTGGCCGTTTCACACAACAGCAGCTTTAATCCCAACGCTAATGGTCAGTTGATATTCAAAATCATTGCAGGCCTGTAAATGACACCTGCCCTGAAAACAAATCCTGGGGTCACATATTGACCAAAAAATTCAAAGGACGTCCATATTTCAAAACGACCGTTTCAAAAGGCATATTTTACGCACATTAGTGTTCTGCTTCTTTTCCTTTCTTTCCTTTTTTGTTAAAAAACACGGGAATGGAAAAAGGCATCCCTCAAAATGGGTGAATATCGTTGCAAACGAATCAATGGACAGAGGTTTAATCTCCAATCTATATAAACAGCTCATGCAGCTTAATATTAAAAAAACAAACAACCCAAAACAAATGGGCAGAAGATCTAAAGAGACGTTTCTTCAAAGGAGACCAGAGATGGCCAAGACGCACATGAAAAGCTGCTCAACAGCACTAATTATTAGAGAAATGCAAATCAAAACTACAATGAGGTATCACCTCACACCTGTTAGAATCGGCATCATCAGAAAATCTACAGACAACCAATTCTGGGGAGGGTGTGGACAAAAGGAGCCCTCTTCCACTATTGGTGGGAATGTAAATTGATACAGTCACTATGGAGAACAGTATGGAGTTTCCTTAAAAAAATTAGAAATAGAATTACCATCTGATCCAGCAATCCCACTTCTGGGCATATACCCAGAGAAAACCGTATTTCAAAAAGGCACATTCACCACAATGTTCGTTGCAGCACTATTTACAATAGCCAGGTAATGGAAGCAACCTAAATGCCCACAGAAAGATGAATGGATACAGATGTGGTACATATATAAAATGGAATATTACTCGGCCATAAAAAGGAATGAAACTGGGTCATTTGTAGAGACATCGATGGATCGAGAGACTGTCATACAGAAAGAAGTAAGTCAGAAAGAGGAAAACAAATATTGTATATTAATGCATATATGTGGAGCCTAAAAATGGTACAGATGAACTGGTTTGCAGGGAAGAAATAGAGACACAGAGGTAGAGAACAAACGTATGGACACCAAGTGTGGGAAGCCATGGGGTGGTGGTGGTGGGATGAGTTGGGAGTTTGGGATTGACCTGTATACATGTATATGCATAAAATACATAACTAATAATAACGTGCTGTATAAAAAAATAAATAAAATTAAATTTCAAAATTTAAAAAAATAAAATTTAAAAATAAAACAGAAAAAAGTTCTTCCCGTCACACAGATGTATTTATACGAATGAATTATTTCCATGCTTATATCTATAAATACATAAAAGAGGAATAAAATCTAACTTGAACCATAAAAGAAAAAAAAACTGAACCCACGAGTTATACAGAGGAAAAACCCTATCAGGTCACTTGCTCCAGCAGTAAACAATTCTGAAATTGGTCAGAGGTGGGGAACCATCTCCCATACAGCCAGCAACCCACCCCCCACGCAAGGAGCGTCCTCATTGCAAAGCTGGGGGACCGTGCCGAGGCATCTGTGAGTAAACGTGAGCTGAGCCCCAGGCCAGCTGCTGCTGAACTGTTCCCACCCTTTCCAGGTAAAACACCTGAATATGTACAAGGGCTTGAATGCCTAGAGGAAGGACCGTGGAGCCACACCAGTGACAGCACGCAGGCCAACTTGGTGCCTGCAGGCCAGCCAGTGTGGTCCTGGCACCGGGCGCTCTTCCAGAAGCTTTCCATTGCCCTGCCTGAGATACCCCTCCTGTCCCGGCCCCCACTGCTTTTTTTCTTCCTCACCTCTGTCCGGAGAGAAATTCCAGCAGAAGGTATGGGTGACACAACCTCTTCTTTACAGGCGGCAGCCTGGCAACTCCTGCAGAAAGGCCAGCAGAACCCCACTCACACCGGGCCACCCACAAAGCTGTGGCCCCTCACTCCCTCCCACCAGCACAGCCCCGAGACTGCTGACGGGGCAGACAATATGGAGTCAGGCACAGCTTCAGGGGCTATTGCTGCCTGGAGCGCTGTTTATATTGACCTCAACGAGGCAGACCTGGGGAGGGCGGGCCGTCAGGGTAAGGCTGCCCAGGTCAGCTAATCCACAACCCTCAGGGAATCACATTGTTGAAAATGGACCCCGCTAAGGCAGAAGAGACGCCAAGGGAAAAAAGGACACAATGCCATTTGCAGCACCGTAGATGAGTCTAGAAGTAATCACGTGACTTGTAGTAAGTCAGAAAGTGAAAGACACATATCATATCATATCACTTATAGGTGTTACCTAAAAATGGATACCAGGGCAGATATTTCCACGGAGAAGGGCAATCACAGATTCATTAAACAAACTTATGGTTCACCAATGGAAAGGTGTGAGGATTGGTTTCATTACGATATCGGGGTTAACAGACATATACAAACACAGGTGACATATATAATCACCAAAGACCTACAGAATACCAAGAGAGGACTACTCAACATTCTGTCATAACGTACATGGGAAAAGGATCCCAGGAAGAACAGACATCTGTATACGTGTAAAAGAACCACATCTTCCACATCTACAACAAGCCAAACATTGTAATCAAACTTGCTGTAATAAGAAATAAAAAATTAAATTAAAAACACGAACAAGAAGTAGTGAGACAAACGTGAGGGGCTTTCTCCTGGCACATTCCATTCTAAACTCCAATCTAGAACACCACTTCCACTGAGGCTCTCTTGCCCTAGTAAACAGATTTGGTAAGGGTGAACTGCTGCCACCTGGTGGCCGTTTCACACAACAGCAGCTTTAATCCCAACGCTAATGGTCAGTTGATATTCAAAATCATTGCAGGCCTGTAAATGACACCTGCCCTGAAAACAAATCCTGGGGTCACATATCGACCAAAAAATTCAAAGGACGTCCATATTTCAAAACGACCGTTTCAAAAGGCATATTTTACGCACATTAGTGTTCTGCTTCTTTTCCTTTCTTTCCTTTTTTGTTAAAAAACACGGGAATGGAAAAAGGCATCCCTCAGAATGGGTGAAAATCGTTGCAAACGAATCAATGGACAGAGGTTTAATCTCCAATCTATATAAACAGCTCATGCAGCTTAATATTAAAAAAACAAACAACCCAAAACAAATGGGCAGAAGATCTAAAGAGACGTTTCTTCAAAGGAGACACAGAGATGGCCAAGACGCCCATGAAAAGCTGCTCAACAGCACTAATTATTAGAGAAATGCAAATCAAAACTACAATGAGGTATCACCTCACACCTGTTAGAATCGGCATCATCAGAAAATCTACAGACAACCAATTCTGGGGAGGGTGTGGACAAAAGGAGCCCTCTTCCACTATTGGTGGGAATGTAAATTGATACAGTCACTATGGAGAACAGTATGGAGTTTCCTTAAAAAAATTAGAAATAGAATTACCATCTGATCCAGCAATCCCACTTCTGGGCATATACCCAGAGAAAACCGTATTTCAAAAAGGCACATTCACCACAATGTTCGTTGCAGCACTATTTACAATAGCCAGGTAATGGAAGCAACCTAAATGCCCACAGAAAGATGAATGGATACAGATGTGGTACATATATAAAATGGAATATTACTCGGCCATAAAAAGGAATGAAACTGGGTCATTTGTAGAGACATCGATGGATCGAGAGACTGTCATACAGAAAGAAGTAAGTCAGAAAGAGGAAAACAAATATTGTATATTAATGCATATATGTGGAGCCTAAAAATGGTACAGATGAACTGGTTTGCAGGGAAGAAATAGAGACACAGAGGTAGAGAACAAACGTATGGACACCAAGTGTGGGAAGCCATGGGGTGGTGGTGGTGGGATGAGTTGGGAGTTTGGGATTGACCTGTATACATGTATATGCATAAAATACATAACTAATAATAACGTGCTGTATAAAACAATAAATAAAATTAAATTTCAAAATTTAAAAAAATAAAATTTAAAAATAAAACAGAAAAAAGTTCTTCCCGTCACACAGATGTATTTATACGAATGAATTATTTCCATGCTTATATCTATAAATACATAAAAGAGGAATAAAATCTAACTTGAACCATAAAAGAAAAAAAAACTGAACCCACGAGTTATACAGAGGAAAAACCCTATCAGGTCACTTGCTCCAGCAGTAAACAATTCTGAAATTGGTCAGAGGTGGGGAACCATCTCCCATACAGCCAGCAACCCACCCCCCACGCAAGGAGCGTCCTCATTGCAAAGCTGGGGGACCGTGCCGAGGCATCTGTGAGTAAACGTGAGCTGAGCCCCAGGCCAGCTGCTGCTGAACTGTTCCCACCCTTTCCAGGTAAAACACCTGAATATGTACAAGGGCTTGAATGCCTAGAGGAAGGACCGTGGAGCCACACCAGTGACAGCACGCAGGCCAACTTGGTGCCTGCAGGCCAGCCAGTGTGGTCCTGGCACCGGGCGCTCTTCCAGAAGCTTTCCATTGCCCTGCCTGAGATACCCCTCCTGTCCCGGCCCCCACTGCTTTTTTTCTTCCTCACCTCTGTCCGGAGAGAAATTCCAGCAGAAGGTATGGGTGACACAACCTCTTCTTTACAGGCGGCAGCCTGGCAACTCCTGCAGAAAGGCCAGCAGAACCCCACTCACACCGGGCCACCCACAAAGCTGTGGCCCCTCACTCCCTCCCACCAGCACAGCCCCGAGACTGCTGACGGGGCAGACAATATGGAGTCAGGCACAGCTTCAGGGGCTATTGCTGCCTGGAGCGCTGTTTATATTGACCTCAACGAGGCAGACCTGGGGAGGGCGGGCCGTCAGGGTAAGGCTGCCCAGGTCAGCTAATCCACAACCCTCAGGGAATCACATTGTTGAAAATGGACCCCGCTAAGGCAGAAGAGACGCCAAGGGAAAAAAGGACACAATGCCATTTGCAGCACCGTAGATGAGTCTAGAAGTAATCACGTGACTTGTAGTAAGTCAGAAAGTGAAAGACACATATCATATCATATCACTTATAGGTGTTACCTAAAAATGGATACCAGGGCAGATATTTCCACGGAGAAGGGCAATCACAGATTCATTAAACAAACTTATGGTTCACCAATGGAAAGGTGTGAGGATTGGTTTCATTACGATATCGGGGTTAACAGACATATACAAACACAGGTGACATATATAATCACCAAAGACCTACAGAATACCAAGAGAGGACTACTCAACATTCTGTCATAACGTACATGGGAAAAGGATCCCAGGAAGAACAGACATCTGTATACGTGTAAAAGAACCACATCTTCCACATCTACAACAAGCCAAACATTGTAATCAAACTTGCTGTAATAAGAAATAAAAAATTAAATTAAAAACACGAACAAGAAGTAGTGAGACAAACGTGAGGGGCTTTCTCCTGGCACATTCCATTCTAAACTCCAATCTAGAACACCACTTCCACTGAGGCTCTCTTGCCCTAGTAACCAGATTTGGTAAGGGTGAACTGCTGCCACCTGGTGGCCGTTTCACACAACAGCAGCTTTAATCCCAACGCTAATGGTCAGTTGATATTCAAAATCATTGCAGGCCTGTAAATGACACCTGCCCTGAAAACAAATCCTGGGGTCACATATCGACCAAAAAATTCAAAGGACGTCCATATTTCAAAACGACCGTTTCAAAAGGCATATTTTACGCACATTAGTGTTCTGCTTCTTTTCCTTTCTTTCCTTTTTTGTTAAAAACCACGGGAATGGAAAAAGGCATCCCTCAGAATGGGGGAAAATCGTTGCAAACGAATCAATGGACAGAGGTTTAATCTCCAATCTATATAAACAGCTCATGCAGCTTAATATTAAAAAAACAAACAACCCAAAACAAATGGGCAGAAGATCTAAAGAGACGTTTCTTCAAAGGAGACACAGAGATGGCCAAGACGCCCATGAAAAGCTGCTCAACAGCACTAATTATTAGAGAAATGCAAATCAAAACTACAATGAGGTATCACCTCACACCTGTTAGAATCGGCATCATCAGAAAATCTACAGACAACCAATTCTGGGGAGGGTGTGGACAAAAGGAGCCCTCTTCCACTATTGGTGGGAATGTAAATTGATACAGTCACTATGGAGAACAGTATGGAGTTTCCTTAAAAAAATTAGAAATAGAATTACCATCTGATCCAGCAATCCCACTTCTGGGCATATACCCAGAGAAAACCGTATTTCAAAAAGGGACATTCACCACAATGTTCGCTGCAGCACTATTTACAATAGCCAGGTAATGGAAGCAACCTAAATGCCCACAGAAAGATGAATGGATACAGATGTGGTACATATATAAAATGGAATATTACTCGGCCATAAAAAGGAATGAAACTGGGTCATTTGTAGAGACATCGATGGATCGAGAGACTGTCATACAGAAAGAAGTAAGTCAGAAAGAGGAAAACAAATATTGTATATTAATGCATATATGTGGAGCCTAAAAATGGTACAGATGAACTGGTTTGCAGGGAAGAAATAGAGACACAGAGGTAGAGAACAAACGTATGGACACCAAGTGTGGGAAGCCATGGGGTGGTGGTGGTGGGATGAGTTGGGAGTTTGGGATTGACCTGTATACATGTATATGCATAAAATACATAACTAATAATAACGTGCTGTATAAAACAATAAATAAAATTAAATTTCAAAATTTAAAAAAATAAAATTTAAAAATAAAACAGAAAAAAGTTCTTCCCGTCACACAGATGTATTTATACGAATGAATTATTTCCATGCTTATATCTATAAATACATAAAAGAGGAATAAAATCTAAATTGAACCATAAAAGAAAAAAAACTGAACCCACGAGTTATACAGAGGAAAAACCCTATCAGGTCACTTGCTCCAGCGCTAAACAATTCTGAAATTGGTCAGAGGTGGGGAACCATCTCCCATTCAGCCAGCAACCCACCCCCCACGCAAGGAGCGTCCTCATTGCAAAGCTGGGGGACCGTGCCGAGGCATCTGTGAGTAAACGTGAGCTGAGCCCCAGGCCAGCTGCTGCTGAACTGTTCCCACCCTTTCCAGGTAAAACACCTGAATATGTACAAGGGCTTGAATGCCTAGAGGAAGGACCGTGGAGCCACACCAGTGACAGCACGCAGGCCAACTTGGTGCCAGCAGGCTAGCCAGTGTGGTCCTGGCACCGGGCGCTCTTCCAGAAGCTTTCCATTGCCCTGCCTGAGATACCCCTCCTGTCCCGGCCCCCACTGCTTTTTTTCTTCCTCACCTCTGTCCGGAGAGAAATTCCAGCAGAAGGTATGGGTGACACAACCTCTTCTTTACAGGCGGCAGCCTGGCAACTCCTGCAGAAAGGCCAGCAGAACCCCACTCACACCGGGCCACCCACAAAGCTGTGGCCCCTCACTCCCTCCCACCAGCACAGCCCCGAGACTGCTGACGGGGCAGACAATATGGAGTCAGGCACAGCTTCAGGGGCTATTGCTGCCTGGAGCGCTGTTTATATTGACCTCAACGAGGCAGACCTGGGGAGGGCGGGCCGTCAGGGTAAGGCTGCCCAGGTCAGCTAATCCACAACCCTCAGGGAATCACATTGTTGAAAATGGACCCCGCTAAGGCAGAAGAGACGCCAAGGGAAAAAAGGACACAATGCCATTTGCAGCACCGTAGATGAGTCTAGAAGTAATCACGTGACTTGTAGTAAGTCAGAAAGTGAAAGACACATATCATATCATATCACTTATAGGTGTTACCTAAAAATGGATACCAGGGCAGATATTTCCACGGAGAAGGGCAATCACAGATTCATTAAACAAACTTATGGTTCACCAATGGAAAGGTGTGAGGATTGGTTTCATTACGATATCGGGGTTAACAGACATATACAAACACAGGTGACATATATAATCACCAAAGACCTACAGAATACCAAGAGAGGACTACTCAACATTCTGTCATAACGTACATGGGAAAAGGATCCCAGGAAGAACAGACATCTGTATACGTGTAAAAGAACCACATCTTCCACATCTACAACAAGCCAAACATTGTAATCAAACTTGCTGTAATATGAAATAAAAAATTAAATTAAAAACACGAACAAGAAGTAGTGAGACAAACGTGAGGGGCTTTCTCCTGGCACATTCCATTCTAAACTCCAATCTAGAACACCACTTCCACTGAGGCTCTCTTGCCCTAGTAACCAGATTTGGTAAGGGTGAACTGCTGCCACCTTGTGGCCGTTTCACACAACAGCAGCTTTAATCCCAACGCTAATGGTCAGTTGATATTCAAAATCATTGCAGGCCTGTAAATGACACCTGCCCTGAAAACAAATCCTGGGGTCACATATCGACCAAAAAATTCAAAGGACGTCCATATTTCAAAACGACCGTTTCAAAAGGCATATTTTACGCACATTAGTGTTCTGCTTCTTTTCCTTTCTTTCCTTTTTTGTTAAAAAACACGGGAATGGAAAAAGGCATCCCTCAGAATGGGTGAAAATCGTTGCAAACGAATCAATGGACAGAGGTTTAATCTCCAATCTATATAAACAGCTCATGCAGCTTAATATTAAAAAAACAAACAACCCAAAACAAATGGGCAGAAGATCTAAAGAGACGTTTCTTCAAAGGAGACACAGAGATGGCCAAGACGCCCATGAAAAGCTGCTCAACAGCACTAATTATTAGAGAAATGCAAATCAAAACTACAATGAGGTATCACCTCACACCTGTTAGAATCGGCATCATCAGAAAATCTACAGACAACCAATTCTGGGGAGGGTGTGGACAAAAGGAGCCCTCTTCCACTATTGGTGGGAATGTAAATTGATACAGTCACTATGGAGAACAGTATGGAGTTTCCTTAAAAAAATTAGAAATAGAATTACCATCTGATCCAGCAATCCCACTTCTGGGCATATACCCAGAGAAAACCGTATTTCAAAAAGGCACATTCACCACAATGTTCGTTGCAGCACTATTTACAATAGCCAGGTAATGGAAGCAACCTAAATGCCCACAGAAAGATGAATGGATACAGATGTGGTACATATATAAAATGGAATATTACTCGGCCATAAAAAGGAATGAAACTGGGTCATTTGTAGAGACATCGATGGATCGAGAGACTGTCATACAGAAAGAAGTAAGTCAGAAAGAGGAAAACAAATATTGTATATTAATGCATATATGTGGAGCCTAAAAATGGTACAGATGAACTGGTTTGCAGGGAAGAAATAGAGACACAGAGGTAGAGAACAAACGTATGGACACCAAGTGTGGGAAGCCATGGGGTGGTGGTGGTGGGATGAGTTGGGAGTTTGGGATTGACCTGTATACATGTATATGCATAAAATACATAACTAATAATAACGTGCTGTATAAAACAATAAATAAAATTAAATTTCAAAATTTAAAAAAATAAAATTTAAAAATAAAACAGAAAAAAGTTCTTCCCGTCACACAGATGTATTTATACGAATGAATTATTTCCATGCTTATATCTATAAATACATAAAAGAGGAATAAAATCTAAATTGAACCATAAAAGAAAAAAAACTGAACCCACGAGTTATACAGAGGAAAAACCCTATCAGGTCACTTGCTCCAGCGGTAAACAATTCTGAAATTGGTCAGAGGTGGGGAACCATCTCCCATACAGCCAGCAACCCACCACCCACGCAAGGAGCGTCCTCATTGCAAAGCTGGGGGACCGTGCTGAGGCATCTGTGAGTAAACGTGAGCTGAGCCCCAGGCCAGCTGCTGCTGAACTGTTCCCACCCTTTCCAGGTAAAACACCTGAATATGTACAAGGGCTTGAATGCCTAGAGGAAGGACCGTGGAGCCACACCAGTGACAGCAAGCAGGCCAACTTGGTGCCTGCAGGCCAGCCAGTGTGGTCCTGGCACCGGGCGCTCTTCCAGAAGCTTTCCATTGCCCTGCCTGAGATATCCCTCCTGTCCCGGCCCCCACTGCTTTTTTTCTTCCTCACCTCTGTCCGGAGAGAAATTCCAGCAGAAGGTATGGGTGACACAACCTCTTCTTTACAGGCGGCAGCCTGGCAACTCCTGCAGAAAGGCCAGCAGAACCCCACTCACACCGGGCCACCCACAAAGCTGTGGCCCCTCACTCCCTCCCACCAGCACAGCCCCGAGACTGCTGACGGGGCAGACAATATGGAGTCAGGCACAGCTTCAGGGGCTATTGCTGCCTGGAGCGCTGTTTATATTGACCTCAACGAGGCAGACCTGGGGAGGGCGGGCCGTCAGGGTAAGGCTGCCCAGGTCAGCTAATCCACAACCCTCAGGGAATCACATTGTTGAAAATGGACCCCGCTAAGGCAGAAGAGACGCCAAGGGAAAAAAGGACACAATGCCATTTGCAGCACCGTAGATGAGTCTAGAAGTAATCACGTGACTTGTAGTAAGTCAGAAAGTGAAAGACACATATCATATCATATCACTTATAGGTGTTACCTAAAAATGGATACCAGGGCAGATATTTCCACGGAGAAGGGCAATCACAGATTCATTAAACAAACTTATGGTTCACCAATGGAAAGGTGTGAGGATTGGTTTCATTACGATATCGGGGTTAACAGACATATACAAACACAGGTGACATATATAATCACCAAAGACCTACAGAATACCAAGAGAGGACTACTCAACATTCTGTCATAACGTACATGGGAAAAGGATCCCAGGAAGAACAGACATCTGTATACGTGTAAAAGAACCACATCTTCCACATCTACAACAAGCCAAACATTGTAATCAAACTTGCTGTAATATGAAATAAAAAATTAAATTAAAAACACGAACAAGAAGTAGTGAGACAAACGTGAGGGGCTTTCTCCTGGCACATTCCATTCTAAACTCCAATCTAGAACACCACTTCCACTGAGGCTCTCTTGCCCTAGTAACCAGATTTGGTAAGGGTGAACTGCTGCCACCTGGTGGCCGTTTCACACAACAGCAGCTTTAATCCCAACGCTAATGGTCAGTTGATATTCAAAATCATTGCAGGCCTGTAAATGACACCTGCCCTGAAAACAAATCCTGGGGTCACATATCGACCAAAAAATTCAAAGGACGTCCATATTTCAAAACGACCGTTTCAAAAGGCATATTTTACGCACATTAGTGTTCTGCTTCTTTTCCTTTCTTTCCTTTTTTGTTAAAAAACACGGGAATGGAAAAAGGCATCCCTCAGAATGGGTGAAAATCGTTGCAAACGAATCAATGGACAGAGGTTTAATCTCCAATCTATATAAACAGCTCATGCAGCTTAATATTAAAAAAACAAACAACCCAAAACAAATGGGCAGAAGATCTAAAGAGACGTTTCTTCAAAGGAGACACAGAGATGGCCAAGACGCACATGAAAAGCTGCTCAACAGCACTAATTATTAGAGAAATGCAAATCAAAACTACAATGAGGTATCACCTCACACCTGTTAGAATCGGCATCATCAGAAAATCTACAGACAACCAATTCTGGGGAGGGTGTGGACAAAAGGAGCCCTCTTCCACTATTGGTGGGAATGTAAATTGATACAGTCACTATGGAGAACAGTATGGAGTTTCCTTAAAAAAATTAGAAATAGAATTACCATCTGATCCAGCAATCCCACTTCTGGGCATATACCCAGAGAAAACCGTATTTCAAAAAGGCACATTCACCACAATGTTCGTTGCAGCACTATTTACAATAGCCAGGTAATGGAAGCAACCTAAATGCCCACAGAAAGATGAATGGATACAGATGTGGTACATATATAAAATGGAATATTACTCGGCCATAAAAAGGAATGAAACTGGGTCATTTGTAGAGACATCGATGGATCGAGAGACTGTCATACAGAAAGAAGTAAGTCAGAAAGAGGAAAACAAATATTGTATATTAATGCATATATGTGGAGCCTAAAAATGGTACAGATGAACTGGTTTGCAGGGAAGAAATAGAGACACAGAGGTAGAGAACAAACGTATGGACACCAAGTGTGGGAAGCCATGGGGTGGTGGTGGTGGGATGAGTTGGGAGTTTGGGATTGACCTGTATACATGTATATGCATAAAATACATAACTAATAATAACGTGCTGTATAAAAAAATAAATAAAATTAAATTTCAAAATTTAAAAAAATAAAATTTAAAAATAAAACAGAAAAAAGTTCTTCCCGTCACACAGATGTATTTATACGAATGAATTATTTCCATGCTTATATCTATAAATACATAAAAGAGGAATAAAATCTAACTTGAACCATAAAAGAAAAAAAAACTGAACCCACGAGTTATACAGAGGAAAAACCCTATCAGGTCACTTGCTCCAGCAGTAAACAATTCTGAAATTGGTCAGAGGTGGGGAACCATCTCCCATACAGCCAGCAACCCACCCCCCACGCAAGGAGCGTCCTCATTGCAAAGCTGGGGGACCGTGCCGAGGCATCTGTGAGTAAACGTGAGCTGAGCCCCAGGCCAGCTGCTGCTGAACTGTTCCCACCCTTTCCAGGTAAAACACCTGAATATGTACAAGGGCTTGAATGCCTAGAGGAAGGACCGTGGAGCCACACCAGTGACAGCACGCAGGCCAACTTGGTGCCTGCAGGCCAGCCAGTGTGGTCCTGGCACCGGGCGCTCTTCCAGAAGCTTTCCATTGCCCTGCCTGAGATACCCCTCCTGTCCCGGCCCCCACTGCTTTTTTTCTTCCTCACCTCTGTCCGGAGAGAAATTCCAGCAGAAGGTATGGGTGACACAACCTCTTCTTTACAGGCGGCAGCCTGGCAACTCCTGCAGAAAGGCCAGCAGAACCCCACTCACACCGGGCCACCCACAAAGCTGTGGCCCCTCACTCCCTCCCACCAGCACAGCCCCGAGACTGCTGACGGGGCAGACAATATGGAGTCAGGCACAGCTTCAGGGGCTATTGCTGCCTGGAGCGCTGTTTATATTGACCTCAACGAGGCAGACCTGGGGAGGGCGGGCCGTCAGGGTAAGGCTGCCCAGGTCAGCTAATCCACAACCCTCAGGGAATCACATTGTTGAAAATGGACCCCGCTAAGGCAGAAGAGACGCCAAGGGAAAAAAGGACACAATGCCATTTGCAGCACCGTAGATGAGTCTAGAAGTAATCACGTGACTTGTAGTAAGTCAGAAAGTGAAAGACACATATCATATCATATCACTTATAGGTGTTACCTAAAAATGGATACCAGGGCAGATATTTCCACGGAGAAGGGCAATCACAGATTCATTAAACAAACTTATGGTTCACCAATGGAAAGGTGTGAGGATTGGTTTCATTACGATATCGGGGTTAACAGACATATACAAACACAGGTGACATATATAATCACCAAAGACCTACAGAATACCAAGAGAGGACTACTCAACATTCTGTCATAACGTACATGGGAAAAGGATCCCAGGAAGAACAGACATCTGTATACGTGTAAAAGAACCACATCTTCCACATCTACAACAAGCCAAACATTGTAATCAAACTTGCTGTAATAAGAAATAAAAAATTAAATTAAAAACACGAACAAGAAGTAGTGAGACAAACGTGAGGGGCTTTCTCCTGGCACATTCCATTCTAAACTCCAATCTAGAACACCACTTCCACTGAGGCTCTCTTGCCCTAGAAACCAGATTTGGTAAGGGTGAACTGCTGCCACCTGGTGGCCGTTTCACACAACAGCAGCTTTAATCCCAACGCTAATGGTCAGTTGATATTCAAAATCATTGCAGGCCTGTAAATGACACCTGCCCTGAAAACAAATCCTGGGGTCACATATCGACCAAAAAATTCAAAGGACGTCCATATTTCAAAACGACCGTTTCAAAAGGCATATTTTACGCACATTAGTGTTCTGCTTCTTTTCCTTTCTTTCCTTTTTTGTTAAAAACCACGGGAATGGAAAAAGGCATCCCTCAGAATGGGGGAAAATCGTTGCAAACAAATCAATGGACAGAGGTTTAATCTCCAATCTATATAAACAGCTCATGCAGCTTAATATTAAAAAAACAAACAACCCAAAACAAATGGGCAGAAGATCTAAAGAGACGTTTCTTCAAAGGAGACACAGAGATGGCCAAGACGCCCATGAAAAGCTGCTCAACAGCACTAATTATTAGAGAAATGCAAATCAAAACTACAATGAGGTATCACCTCACACCTGTTAGAATCGGCATCATCAGAAAATCTACAGACAACCAATTCTGGGGAGGGTGTGGACAAAAGGAGCCCTCTTCCACTATTGGTGGGAATGTAAATTGATACAGTCACTATGGAGAACAGTATGGAGTTTCCTTAAAAAAATTAGAAATAGAATTACCATCTGATCCAGCAATCCCACTTCTGGGCATATACCCAGAGAAAACCGTATTTCAAAAAGGGACATTCACCACAATGTTCGCTGCAGCACTATTTACAATAGCCAGGTAATGGAAGCAACCTAAATGCCCACAGAAAGATGAATGGATACAGATGTGGTACATATATAAAATGGAATATTACTCGGCCATAAAAAGGAATGAAACTGGGTCATTTGTAGAGACATCGATGGATCGAGAGACTGTCATACAGAAAGAAGTAAGTCAGAAAGAGGAAAACAAATATTGTATATTAATGCATATATGTGGAGCCTAAAAATGGTACAGATGAACTGGTTTGCAGGGAAGAAATAGAGACACAGAGGTAGAGAACAAACGTATGGACACCAAGTGTGGGAAGCCATGGGGTGGTGGTGGTGGGATGAGTTGGGAGTTTGGGATTGACCTGTATACATGTATATGCATAAAATACATAACTAATAATAACGTGCTGTATAAAACAATAAATAAAATTAAATTTCAAAATTTAAAAAAATAAAATTTAAAAATAAAACAGAAAAAAGTTCTTCCCGTCACACAGATGTATTTATACGAATGAATTATTTCCATGCTTATATCTATAAATACATAAAAGAGGAATAAAATCTAAATTGAACCATAAAAGAAAAAAAACTGAACCCACGAGTTATACAGAGGAAAAACCCTATCAGGTCACTTGCTCCAGCGGTAAACAATTCTGAAATTGGTCAGAGGTGGGGAACCATCTCCCATACAGCCAGCAACCCACCCCCCACGCAAGGAGCGTCCTCATTGCAAAGCTGGGGGACCGTGCCGAGGCATCTGTGAGTAAACGTGAGCTGAGCCCCAGGCCAGCTGCTGCTGAACTGTTCCCACCCTTTCCAGGTAAAACACCTGAATATGTACAAGGGCTTGAATGCCTAGAGGAAGGACCGTGGAGCCACACCAGTGACAGCACGCAGGCCAACTTGGTGCCTGCAGGCTAGCCAGTGTGGTCCTGGCACCGGGCGCTCTTCCAGAAGCTTTCCATTGCCCTGCCTGAGATACCCCTCCTGTCCCGGCCCCCACTGCTTTTTTTCTTCCTCACCTCTGTCCGGAGAGAAATTCCAGCAGAAGGTATGGGTGACACAACCTCTTCTTTACAGGCGGCAGCCTGGCAACTCCTGCAGAAAGGCCAGCAGAACCCCACTCACACCGGGCCACCCACAAAGCTGTGGCCCCTCACTCCCTCCCACCAGCACAGCCCCGAGACTGCTGACGGGGCAGACAATATGGAGTCAGGCACAGCTTCAGGGGCTATTGCTGCCTGGAGCGCTGTTTATATTGACCTCAACGAGGCAGACCTGGGGAGGGCGGGCCGTCAGGGTAAGGCTGCCCAGGTCAGCTAATCCACAACCCTCAGGGAATCACATTGTTGAAAATGGACCCCGCTAAGGCAGAAGAGACGCCAAGGGAAAAAAGGACACAATGCCATTTGCAGCACCGTAGATGAGTCTAGAAGTAATCACGTGACTTGTAGTAAGTCAGAAAGTGAAAGACACATATCATATCATATCACTTATAGGTGTTACCTAAAAATGGATACCAGGGCAGATATTTCCACGGAGAAGGGCAATCACAGATTCATTAAACAAACTTATGGTTCACCAATGGAAAGGTGTGAGGATTGGTTTCATTACGATATCGGGGTTAACAGACATATACAAACACAGGTGACATATATAATCACCAAAGACCTACAGAATACCAAGAGAGGACTACTCAACATTCTGTCATAACGTACATGGGAAAAGGATCCCAGGAAGAACAGACATCTGTATACGTGTAAAAGAACCACATCTTCCACATCTACAACAAGCCAAACATTGTAATCAAACTTGCTGTAATATGAAATAAAAAATTAAATTAAAAACACGAACAAGAAGTAGTGAGACAAACGTGAGGGGCTTTCTCCTGGCACATTCCATTCTAAACTCCAATCTAGAACACCACTTCCACTGAGGCTCTCTTGCCCTAGTAACCAGATTTGGTAAGGGTGAACTGCTGCCACCTTGTGGCCGTTTCACACAACAGCAGCTTTAATCCCAACGCTAATGGTCAGTTGATATTCAAAATCATTGCAGGCCTGTAAATGACACCTGCCCTGAAAACAAATCCTGGGGTCACATATCGACCAAAAAATTCAAAGGACGTCCATATTTCAAAACGACCGTTTCAAAAGGCATATTTTACGCACATTAGTGTTCTGCTTCTTTTCCTTTCTTTCCTTTTTTGTTAAAAAACACGGGAATGGAAAAAGGCATCCCTCAGAATGGGTGAAAATCGTTGCAAACGAATCAATGGACAGAGGTTTAATCTCCAATCTATATAAACAGCTCATGCAGCTTAATATTAAAAAAACAAACAACCCAAAACAAATGGGCAGAAGATCTAAAGAGACGTTTCTTCAAAGGAGACACAGAGATGGCCAAGACGCCCATGAAAAGCTGCTCAACAGCACTAATTATTAGAGAAATGCAAATCAAAACTACAATGAGGTATCACCTCACACCTGTTAGAATCGGCATCATCAGAAAATCTACAGACAACCAATTCTGGGGAGGGTGTGGACAAAAGGAGCCCTCTTCCACTATTGGTGGGAATGTAAATTGATACAGTCACTATGGAGAACAGTATGGAGTTTCCTTAAAAAAATTAGAAATAGAATTACCATCTGATCCAGCAATCCCACTTCTGGGCATATACCCAGAGAAAACCGTATTTCAAAAAGGCACATTCACCACAATGTTCGTTGCAGCACTATTTACAATAGCCAGGTAATGGAAGCAACCTAAATGCCCACAGAAAGATGAATGGATACAGATGTGGTACATATATAAAATGGAATATTACTCGGCCATAAAAAGGAATGAAACTGGGTCATTTGTAGAGACATCGATGGATCGAGAGACTGTCATACAGAAAGAAGTAAGTCAGAAAGAGGAAAACAAATATTGTATATTAATGCATATATGTGGAGCCTAAAAATGGTACAGATGAACTGGTTTGCAGGGAAGAAATAGAGACACAGAGGTAGAGAACAAACGTATGGACACCAAGTGTGGGAAGCCATGGGGTGGTGGTGGTGGGATGAGTTGGGAGTTTGGGATTGACCTGTATACATGTATATGCATAAAATACATAACTAATAATAACGTGCTGTATAAAACAATAAATAAAATTAAATTTCAAAATTTAAAAAAATAAAATTTAAAAATAAAACAGAAAAAAGTTCTTCCCGTCACACAGATGTATTTATACGAATGAATTATTTCCATGCTTATATCTATAAATACATAAAAGAGGAATAAAATCTAAATTGAACCATAAAAGAAAAAAAACTGAACCCACGAGTTATACAGAGGAAAAACCCTATCAGGTCACTTGCTCCAGCGGTAAACAATTCTGAAATTGGTCAGAGGTGGGGAACCATCTCCCATACAGCCAGCAACCCACCACCCACGCAAGGAGCGTCCTCATTGCAAAGCTGGGGGACCGTGCCGAGGCATCTGTGAGTAAACGTGAGCTGAGCCCCAGGCCAGCTGCTGCTGAACTGTTCCCACCCTTTCCAGGTAAAACACCTGAATATGTACAAGGGCTTGAATGCCTAGAGGAAGGACCGTGGAGCCACACCAGTGACAGCAAGCAGGCCAACTTGGTGCCTGCAGGCCAGCCAGTGTGGTCCTGGCACCGGGCGCTCTTCCAGAAGCTTTCCATTGCCCTGCCTGAGATACCCCTCCTGTCCCGGCCCCCACTGCTTTTTTTCTTCCTCACCTCTGTCCGGAGAGAAATTCCAGCAGAAGGTATGGGTGACACAACCTCTTCTTTACAGGCGGCAGCCTGGCAACTCCTGCAGAAAGGCCAGCAGAACCCCACTCACACCGGGCCACCCACAAAGCTGTGGCCCCTCACTCCCTCCCACCAGCACAGCCCCGAGACTGCTGACGGGGCAGACAATATGGAGTCAGGCACAGCTTCAGGGGCTATTGCTGCCTGGAGCGCTGTTTATATTGACCTCAACGAGGCAGACCTGGGGAGGGCGGGCCGTCAGGGTAAGGCTGCCCAGGTCAGCTAATCCACAACCCTCAGGGAATCACATTGTTGAAAATGGACCCCGCTAAGGCAGAAGAGACGCCAAGGGAAAAAAGGACACAATGCCATTTGCAGCACCGTAGATGAGTCTAGAAGTAATCACGTGACTTGTAGTAAGTCAGAAAGTGAAAGACACATATCATATCATATCACTTATAGGTGTTACCTAAAAATGGATACCAGGGCAGATATTTCCACGGAGAAGGGCAATCACAGATTCATTAAACAAACTTATGGTTCACCAATGGAAAGGTGTGAGGATTGGTTTCATTACGATATCGGGGTTAACAGACATATACAAACACAGGTGACATATATAATCACCAAAGACCTACAGAATACGAAGAGAGGACTACTCAACATTCTGTCATAACGTACATGGGAAAAGGATCCCAGGAAGAACAGACATCTGTATACGTGTAAAAGAACCACATCTTCCACATCTACAACAAGCCAAACATTGTAATCAAACTTGCTGTAATAAGAAATAAAAAATTAAATTAAAAACACGAACAAGAAGTAGTGAGACAAACGTGAGGGGCTTTCTCCTGGCACATTCCATTCTAAACTCCAATCTAGAACACCACTTCCACTGAGGCTCTCTTGCCCTAGTAACCAGATTTGGTAAGGGTGAACTGCTGCCACCTGGTGGCCGTTTCACACAACAGCAGCTTTAATCCCAACGCTAATGGTCAGTTGATATTCAAAATCATTGCAGGCCTGTAAATGACACCTGCCCTGAAAACAAATCCTGGGGTCACATATCGACCAAAAAATTCAAAGGACGTCCATATTTCAAAACGACCGTTTCAAAAGGCATATTTTACGCACATTAGTGTTCTGCTTCTTTTCCTTTCTTTCCTTTTTTGTTAAAAACCACGGGAATGGAAAAAGGCATCCCTCAGAATGGGGGAAAATCGTTGCAAACGAATCAATGGACAGAGGTTTAATCTCCAATCTATATAAACAGCTCATGCAGCTTAATATTAAAAAAACAAACAACCCAAAACAAATGGGCAGAAGATCTAAAGAGACGTTTCTTCAAAGGAGACACAGAGATGGCCAAGACGCCCATGAAAAGCTGCTCAACAGCACTAATTATTAGAGAAATGCAAATCAAAACTACAATGAGGTATCACCTCACACCTGTTAGAATCGGCATCATCAGAAAATCTACAGACAACCAATTCTGGGGAGGGTGTGGACAAAAGGAGCCCTCTTCCACTATTGGTGGGAATGTAAATTGATACAGTCACTATGGAGAACAGTATGGAGTTTCCTTAAAAAAATTAGAAATAGAATTACCATCTGATCCAGCAATCCCACTTCTGGGCATATACCCAGAGAAAACCGTATTTCAAAAAGGGACATTCACCACAATGTTCGCTGCAGCACTATTTACAATAGCCAGGTAATGGAAGCAACCTAAATGCCCACAGAAAGATGAATGGATACAGATGTGGTACATATATAAAATGGAATATTACTCGGCCATAAAAAGGAATGAAACTGGGTCATTTGTAGAGACATCGATGGATCGAGAGACTGTCATACAGAAAGAAGTAAGTCAGAAAGAGGAAAACAAATATTGTATATTAATGCATATATGTGGAGCCTAAAAATGGTACAGATGAACTGGTTTGCAGGGAAGAAATAGAGACACAGAGGTAGAGAACAAACGTATGGACACCAAGTGTGGGAAGCCATGGGGTGGTGGTGGTGGGATGAGTTGGGAGTTTGGGATTGACCTGTATACATGTATATGCATAAAATACATAACTAATAATAACGTGCTGTATAAAACAATAAATAAAATTAAATTTCAAAATTTAAAAAAATAAAATTTAAAAATAAAACAGAAAAAAGTTCTTCCCGTCACACAGATGTATTTATACGAATGAATTATTTCCATGCTTATATCTATAAATACATAAAAGAGGAATAAAATCTAAATTGAACCATAAAAGAAAAAAAACTGAACCCACGAGTTATACAGAGGAAAAACCCTATCAGGTCACTTGCTCCAGCGGTAAACAATTCTGAAATTGGTCAGAGGTGGGGAACCATCTCCCATACAGCCAGCAACCCACCCCCCACGCAAGGAGCGTCCTCATTGCAAAGCTGGGGGACCGTGCCGAGGCATCTGTGAGTAAACGTGAGCTGAGCCCCAGGCCAGCTGCTGCTGAACTGTTCCCACCCTTTCCAGGTAAAACACCTGAATATGTACAAGGGCTTGAATGCCTAGAGGAAGGACCGTGGAGCCACACCAGTGACAGCACGCAGGCCAACTTGGTGCCTGCAGGCCAGCCAGTGTGGTCCTGGCACCGGGCGCTCTTCCAGAAGCTTTCCATTGCCCTGCCTGAGATACCCCTCCTGTCCCGGCCCCCACTGCTTTTTTTCTTCCTCACCTCTGTCCGGAGAGAAATTCCAGCAGAAGGTATGGGTGACACAACCTCTTCTTTACAGGCGGCAGCCTGGCAACTCCTGCAGAAAGGCCAGCAGAACCCCACTCACACCGGGCCACCCACAAAGCTGTGGCCCCTCACTCCCTCCCACCAGCACAGCCCCGAGACTGCTGACGGGGCAGACAATATGGAGTCAGGCACAGCTTCAGGGGCTATTGCTGCCTGGAGCGCTGTTTATATTGACCTCAACGAGGCAGACCTGGGGAGGGCGGGCCGTCAGGGTAAGGCTGCCCAGGTCAGCTAATCCACAACCCTCAGGGAATCACATTGTTGAAAATGGACCCCGCTAAGGCAGAAGAGACGCCAAGGGAAAAAAGGACACAATGCCATTTGCAGCACCGTAGATGAGTCTAGAAGTAATCACGTGACTTGTAGTAAGTCAGAAAGTGAAAGACACATATCATATCATATCACTTATAGGTGTTACCTAAAAATGGATACCAGGGCAGATATTTCCACGGAGAAGGGCAATCACAGATTCATTAAACAAACTTATGGTTCACCAATGGAAAGGTGTGAGGATTGGTTTCATTACGATATCGGGGTTAACAGACATATACAAACACAGGTGACATATATAATCACCAAAGACCTACAGAATACGAAGAGAGGACTACTCAACATTCTGTCATAACGTACATGGGAAAAGGATCCCAGGAAGAACAGACATCTGTATACGTGTAAAAGAACCACATCTTCCACATCTACAACAAGCCAAACATTGTAATCAAACTTGCTGTAATAAGAAATAAAAAATTAAATTAAAAACACGAACAAGAAGTAGTGAGACAAACGTGAGGGGCTTTCTCCTGGCACATTCCATTCTAAACTCCAATCTAGAACACCACTTCCACTGAGGCTCTCTTGCCCTAGTAACCAGATTTGGTAAGGGTGAACTGCTGCCACCTGGTGGCCGTTTCACACAACAGCAGCTTTAATCCCAACGCTAATGGTCAGTTGATATTCAAAATCATTGCAGGCCTGTAAATGACACCTGCCCTGAAAACAAATCCTGGGGTCACATATCGACCAAAAAATTCAAAGGACGTCCATATTTCAAAACGACCGTTTCAAAAGGCATATTTTACGCACATTAGTGTTCTGCTTCTTTTCCTTTCTTTCCTTTTTTGTTAAAAACCACGGGAATGGAAAAAGGCATCCCTCAGAATGGGGGAAAATCGTTGCAAACGAATCAATGGACAGAGGTTTAATCTCCAATCTATATAAACAGCTCATGCAGCTTAATATTAAAAAAACAAACAACCCAAAACAAATGGGCAGAAGATCTAAAGAGACGTTTCTTCAAAGGAGACACAGAGATGGCCAAGACGCCCATGAAAAGCTGCTCAACAGCACTAATTATTAGAGAAATGCAAATCAAAACTACAATGAGGTATCACCTCACACCTGTTAGAATCGGCATCATCAGAAAATCTACAGACAACCAATTCTGGGGAGGGTGTGGACAAAAGGAGCCCTCTTCCACTATTGGTGGGAATGTAAATTGATACAGTCACTATGGAGAACAGTATGGAGTTTCCTTAAAAAAATTAGAAATAGAATTACCATCTGATCCAGCAATCCCACTTCTGGGCATATACCCAGAGAAAACCGTATTTCAAAAAGGGACATTCACCACAATGTTCGCTGCAGCACTATTTACAATAGCCAGGTAATGGAAGCAACCTAAATGCCCACAGAAAGATGAATGGATACAGATGTGGTACATATATAAAATGGAATATTACTCGGCCATAAAAAGGAATGAAACTGGGTCATTTGTAGAGACATCGATGGATCGAGAGACTGTCATACAGAAAGAAGTAAGTCAGAAAGAGGAAAACAAATATTGTATATTAATGCATATATGTGGAGCCTAAAAATGGTACAGATGAACTGGTTTGCAGGGAAGAAATAGAGACACAGAGGTAGAGAACAAACGTATGGACACCAAGTGTGGGAAGCCATGGGGTGGTGGTGGTGGGATGAGTTGGGAGTTTGGGATTGACCTGTATACATGTATATGCATAAAATACATAACTAATAATAACGTGCTGTATAAAACAATAAATAAAATTAAATTTCAAAATTTAAAAAAATAAAATTTAAAAATAAAACAGAAAAAAGTTCTTCCCGTCACACAGATGTATTTATACGAATGAATTATTTCCATGCTTATATCTATAAATACATAAAAGAGGAATAAAATCTAAATTGAACCATAAAAGAAAAAAAACTGAACCCACGAGTTATACAGAGGAAAAACCCTATCAGGTCACTTGCTCCAGCGGTAAACAATTCTGAAATTGGTCAGAGGTGGGGAACCATCTCCCATACAGCCAGCAACCCACCACCCACGCAAGGAGCGTCCTCATTGCAAAGCTGGGGGACCGTGCCGAGGCATCTGTGAGTAAACGTGAGCTGAGCCCCAGGCCAGCTGCTGCTGAACTGTTCCCACCCTTTCCAGGTAAAACACCTGAATATGTACAAGGGCTTGAATGCCTAGAGGAAGGACCGTGGAGCCACACCAGTGACAGCAAGCAGGCCAACTTGGTGCCTGCAGGCCAGCCAGTGTGGTCCTGGCACCGGGCGCTCTTCCAGAAGCTTTCCATTGCCCTGCCTGAGATACCCCTCCTGTCCCGGCCCCCACTGCTTTTTTTCTTCCTCACCTCTGTCCGGAGAGAAATTCCAGCAGAAGGTATGGGTGACACAACCTCTTCTTTACAGGCGGCAGCCTGGCAACTCCTGCAGAAAGGCCAGCAGAACCCCACTCACACCGGGCCACCCACAAAGCTGTGGCCCCTCACTCCCTCCCACCAGCACAGGCCCGAGACTGCTGACGGGGCAGACAATATGGAGTCAGGCACAGCTTCAGGGGCTATTGCTGCCTGGAGCGCTGTTTATATTGACCTCAACGAGGCAGACCTGGGGAGGGCGGGCCGTCAGGGTAAGGCTGCCCAGGTCAGCTAATCCACAACCCTCAGGGAATCACATTGTTGAAAATGGACCCCGCTAAGGCAGAAGAGACGCCAAGGGAAAAAAGGACACAATGCCATTTGCAGCACCGTAGATGAGTCTAGAAGTAATCACGTGACTTGTAGTAAGTCAGAAAGTGAAAGACACATATCATATCATATCACTTATAGGTGTTACCTAAAAATGGATACCAGGGCAGATATTTCCACGGAGAAGGGCAATCACAGATTCATTAAACAAACTTATGGTTCACCAATGGAAAGGTGTGAGGATTGGTTTCATTACGATATCGGGGTTAACAGACATATACAAACACAGGTGACATATATAATCACCAAAGACCTACAGAATACCAAGAGAGGACTACTCAACATTCTGTCATAACGTACATGGGAAAAGGATCCCAGGAAGAACAGACATCTGTATACGTGTAAAAGAACCACATCTTCCACATCTACAACAAGCCAAACATTGTAATCAAACTTGCTGTAATAAGAAATAAAAAATTAAATTAAAAACACGAACAAGAAGTAGTGAGACAAACGTGAGGGGCTTTCTCCTGGCACATTCCATTCTAAACTCCAATCTAGAACACCACTTCCACTGAGGCTCTCTTGCCCTAGTAACCAGATTTGGTAAGGGTGAACTGCTGCCACCTGGTGGCCGTTTCACACAACAGCAGCTTTAATCCCAACGCTAATGGTCAGTTGATATTCAAAATCATTGCAGGCCTGTAAATGACACCTGCCCTGAAAACAAATCCTGCGGTCACATATCGACCAAAAAATTCAAAGGACGTCCATATTTCAAAACGACCGTTTCAAAAGGCATATTTTACGCACATTAGTGTTCTGCTTCTTTTCCTTTCTTTCCTTTTTTGTTAAAAACCACGGGAATGGAAAAAGGCATCCCTCAGAATGGGGGAAAATCGTTGCAAACGAATCAATGGACAGAGGTTTAATCTCCAATCTATATAAACAGCTCATGCAGCTTAATATTAAAAAAACAAACAACCCAAAACAAATGGGCAGAAGATCTAAAGAGACGTTTCTTCAAAGGAGACACAGAGATGGCCAAGACGCCCATGAAAAGCTGCTCAACAGCACTAATTATTAGAGAAATGCAAATCAAAACTACAATGAGGTATCACCTCACACCTGTTAGAATCGGCATCATCAGAAAATCTACAGACAACCAATTCTGGGGAGGGTGTGGACAAAAGGAGCCCTCTTCCACTATTGGTGGGAATGTAAATTGATACAGTCACTATGGAGAACAGTATGGAGTTTCCTTAAAAAAATTAGAAATAGAATTACCATCTGATCCAGCAATCCCACTTCTGGGCATATACCCAGAGAAAACCGTATTTCAAAAAGGGACATTCACCACAATGTTCGCTGCAGCACTATTTACAATAGCCAGGTAATGGAAGCAACCTAAATGCCCACAGAAAGATGAATGGATACAGATGTGGTACATATATAAAATGGAATATTACTCGGCCATAAAAAGGAATGAAACTGGGTCATTTGTAGAGACATCGATGGATCGAGAGACTGTCATACAGAAAGAAGAAAGTCAGAAAGAGGAAAACAAATATTGTATATTAATGCATATATGTGGAGCCTAAAAATGGTACAGATGAACTGGTTTGCAGGGAAGAAATAGAGACACAGAGGTAGAGAACAAACGTATGGACACCAAGTGTGGGAAGCCATGGGGTGGTGGTGGTGGGATGAGTTGGGAGTTTGGGATTGACCTGTATACATGTATATGCATAAAATACATAACTAATAATAACGTGCTGTATAAAACAATAAATAAAATTAAATTTCAAAATTTAAAAAAATAAAATTTAAAAATAAAACAGAAAAAAGTTCTTCCCGTCACACAGATGTATTTATACGAATGAATTATTTCCATGCTTATATCTATAAATACATAAAAGAGGAATAAAATCTAACTTGAACCATAAAAGAAAAAAAAACTGAACCCACGAGTTATACAGAGGAAAAACCCTATCAGGTCACTTGCTCCAGCAGTAAACAATTCTGAAATTGGTCAGAGGTGGGGAACCATCTCCCATACAGCCAGCAACCCACCCCCCACGCAAGGAGCGTCCTCATTGCAAAGCTGGGGGACCGTGCCGAGGCATCTGTGAGTAAACGTGAGCTGAGCCCCAGGCCAGCTGCTGCTGAACTGTTCCCACCCTTTCCAGGTAAAACACCTGAATATGTACAAGGGCTTGAATGCCTAGAGGAAGGACCGTGGAGCCACACCAGTGACAGCACGCAGGCCAACTTGGTGCCTGCAGGCCAGCCAGTGTGGTCCTGGCACCGGGCGCTCTTCCAGAAGCTTTCCATTGCCCTGCCTGAGATACCCCTCCTGTCCCGGCCCCCACTGCTTTTTTTCTTCCTCACCTCTGTCCGGAGAGAAATTCCAGCAGAAGGTATGGGTGACACAACCTCTTCTTTACAGGCGGCAGCCTGGCAACTCCTGCAGAAAGGCCAGCAGAACCCCACTCACACCGGGCCACCCACAAAGCTGTGGCCCCTCACTCCCTCCCACCAGCACAGCCCCGAGACTGCTGACGGGGCAGACAATATGGAGTCAGGCACAGCTTCAGGGGCTATTGCTGCCTGGAGCGCTGTTTATATTGACCTCAACGAGGCAGACCTGGGGAGGGCGGGCCGTCAGGGTAAGGCTGCCCAGGTCAGCTAATCCACAACCCTCAGGGAATCACATTGTTGAAAATGGACCCCGCTAAGGCAGAAGAGACGCCAAGGGAAAAAAGGACACAATGCCATTTGCAGCACCGTAGATGAGTCTAGAAGTAATCACGTGACTTGTAGTAAGTCAGAAAGTGAAAGACACATATCATATCATATCACTTATAGGTGTTACCTAAAAATGGATACCAGGGCAGATATTTCCACGGAGAAGGGCAATCACAGATTCATTAAACAAACTTATGGTTCACCAATGGAAAGGTGTGAGGATTGGTTTCATTACGATATCGGGGTTAACAGACATATACAAACACAGGTGACATATATAATCACCAAAGACCTACAGAATACGAAGAGAGGACTACTCAACATTCTGTCATAACGTACATGGGAAAAGGATCCCAGGAAGAACAGACATCTGTATACGTGTAAAAGAACCACATCTTCCACATCTACAACAAGCCAAACATTGTAATCAAACTTGCTGTAATAAGAAATAAAAAATTAAATTAAAAACACGAACAAGAAGTAGTGAGACAAACGTGAGGGGCTTTCTCCTGGCACATTCCATTCTAAACTCCAATCTAGAACACCACTTCCACTGAGGCTCTCTTGCCCTAGTAACCAGATTTGGTAAGGGTGAACTGCTGCCACCTGGTGGCCGTTTCACACAACAGCAGCTTTAATCCCAACGCTAATGGTCAGTTGATATTCAAAATCATTGCAGGCCTGTAAATGACACCTGCCCTGAAAACAAATCCTGGGGTCACATATCGACCAAAAAATTCAAAGGACGTCCATATTTCAAAACGACCGTTTCAAAAGGCATATTTTACGCACATTAGTGTTCTGCTTCTTTTCCTTTCTTTCCTTTTTTGTTAAAAACCACGGGAATGGAAAAAGGCATCCCTCAGAATGGGGGAAAATCGTTGCAAACGAATCAATGGACAGAGGTTTAATCTCCAATCTATATAAACAGCTCATGCAGCTTAATATTAAAAAAACAAACAACCCAAAACAAATGGGCAGAAGATCTAAAGAGACGTTTCTTCAAAGGAGACACAGAGATGGCCAAGACGCCCATGAAAAGCTGCTCAACAGCACTAATTATTAGAGAAATGCAAATCAAAACTACAATGAGGTATCACCTCACACCTGTTAGAATCGGCATCATCAGAAAATCTACAGACAACCAATTCTGGGGAGGGTGTGGACAAAAGGAGCCCTCTTCCACTATTGGTGGGAATGTAAATTGATACAGTCACTATGGAGAACAGTATGGAGTTTCCTTAAAAAAATTAGAAATAGAATTACCATCTGATCCAGCAATCCCACTTCTGGGCATATACCCAGAGAAAACCGTATTTCAAAAAGGCACATTCACCACAATGTTCGCTGCAGCACTATTTACAATAGCCAGGTAATGGAAGCAACCTAAATGCCCACAGAAAGATGAATGGATACAGATGTGGTACATATATAAAATGGAATATTACTCGGCCATAAAAAGGAATGAAACTGGGTCATTTGTAGAGACATCGATGGATCGAGAGACTGTCATACAGAAAGAAGTAAGTCAGAAAGAGGAAAACAAATATTGTATATTAATGCATATATGTGGAGCCTAAAAATGGTACAGATGAACTGGTTTGCAGGGAAGAAATAGAGACACAGAGGTAGAGAACAAACGTATGGACACCAAGTGTGGGAAGCCATGGGGTGGTGGTGGTGGGATGAGTTGGGAGTTTGGGATTGACCTGTATACATGTATATGCATAAAATACATAACTAATAATAACGTGCTGTATAAAAAAATAAATAAAATTAAATTTCAAAATTTAAAAAAATAAAATTTAAAAATAAAACAGAAAAAAGTTCTTCCCGTCACACAGATGTATTTATACGAATGAATTATTTCCATGCTTATATCTATAAATACATAAAAGAGGAATAAAATCTAACTTGAACCATAAAAGAAAAAAAAACTGAACCCACGAGTTATACAGAGGAAAAACCCTATCAGGTCACTTGCTCCAGCAGTAAACAATTCTGAAATTGGTCAGAGGTGGGGAACCATCTCCCATACAGCCAGCAACCCACCCCCCACGCAAGGAGCGTCCTCATTGCAAAGCTGGGGGACCGTGCCGAGGCATCTGTGAGTAAACGTGAGCTGAGCCCCAGGCCAGCTGCTGCTGAACTGTTCCCACCCTTTCCAGGTAAAACACCTGAATATGTACAAGGGCTTGAATGCCTAGAGGAAGGACCGTGGAGCCACACCAGTGACAGCACGCAGGCCAACTTGGTGCCTGCAGGCCAGCCAGTGTGGTCCTGGCACCGGGCGCTCTTCCAGAAGCTTTCCATTGCCCTGCCTGAGATACCCCTCCTGTCCCGGCCCCCACTGCTTTTTTTCTTCCTCACCTCTGTCCGGAGAGAAATTCCAGCAGAAGGTATGGGTGACACAACCTCTTCTTTACAGGCGGCAGCCTGGCAACTCCTGCAGAAAGGCCAGCAGAACCCCACTCACACGGGGCCACCCACAAAGCTGTGGCCCCTCACTCCCTCCCACCAGCACAGCCCCGAGACTGCTGACGGGGCAGACAATATGGAGTCAGGCACAGCTTCAGGGGCTATTGCTGCCTGGAGCGCTGTTTATATTGACCTCAACGAGGCAGACCTGGGGAGGGCGGGCCGTCAGGGTAAGGCTGCCCAGGTCAGCTAATCCACAACCCTCAGGGAATCACATTGTTGAAAATGGACCCCGCTAAGGCAGAAGAGACGCCAAGGGAAAAAAGGACACAATGCCATTTGCAGCACCGTAGATGAGTCTAGAAGTAATCACGTGACTTGTAGTAAGTCAGAAAGTGAAAGACACATATCATATCATATCACTTATAGGTGTTACCTAAAAATGGATACCAGGGCAGATATTTCCACGGAGAAGGGCAATCACAGATTCATTAAACAAACTTATGGTTCACCAATGGAAAGGTGTGAGGATTGGTTTCATTACGATATCGGGGTTAACAGACATATACAAACACAGGTGACATATATAATCACCAAAGACCTACAGAATACCAAGAGAGGACTACTCAACATTCTGTCATAACGTACATGGGAAAAGGATCCCAGGAAGAACAGACATCTGTATACGTGTAAAAGAACCACATCTTCCACATCTACAACAAGCCAAACATTGTAATCAAACTTGCTGTAATAAGAAATAAAAAATTAAATTAAAAACACGAACAAGAAGTAGTGAGACAAACGTGAGGGGCTTTCTCCTGGCACATTCCATTCTAAACTCCAATCTAGAACACCACTTCCACTGAGGCTCTCTTGCCCTAGTAACCAGATTTGGTAAGGGTGAACTGCTGCCACCTGGTGGCCGTTTCACACAACAGCAGCTTTAATCCCAACGCTAATGGTCAGTTGATATTCAAAATCATTGCAGGCCTGTAAATGACACCTGCCCTGAAAACAAATCCTGGGGTCACATATCGACCAAAAAATTCAAAGGACGTCCATATTTCAAAACGACCGTTTCAAAAGGCATATTTTACGCACATTAGTGTTCTGCTTCTTTTCCTTTCTTTCCTTTTTTGTTAAAAACCACGGGAATGGAAAAAGGCATCCCTCAGAATGGGGGAAAATCGTTGCAAACGAATCAATGGACAGAGGTTTAATCTCCAATCTATATAAACAGCTCATGCAGCTTAATATTAAAAAAACAAACAACCCAAAACAAATGGGCAGAAGATCTAAAGAGACGTTTCTTCAAAGGAGACACAGAGATGGCCAAGACGCCCATGAAAAGCGGCTCAACAGCACTAATTATTAGAGAAATGCAAATCAAAACTACAATGAGGTATCACCTCACACCTGTTAGAATCGGCATCATCAGAAAATCTACAGACAACCAATTCTGGGGAGGGTGTGGACAAAAGGAGCCCTCTTCCACTACTGGTGGGAATGTAAATTGATACAGTCACTATGGAGAACAGTATGGAGTTTCCTTAAAAAAATTAGAAATAGAATTACCATGTGATCCAGCAATCCCACTTCTGGGCATATACCCAGAGAAAACCGTATTTCAAAAAGGCACATTCACCACAATGTTCGTTGCAGCACTATTTACAATAGCCAGGTAATGGAAGCAACCTAAATGCCCACAGAAAGATGAATGGATACAGATGTGGTACATATATAAAATGGAATATTACTCGGCCATAAAAAGGAATGAAACTGGGTCATTTGTAGAGACATCGATGGATCGAGAGACTGTCATACAGAAAGAAGTAAGTCAGAAAGAGGAAAACAAATATTGTATATTAATGCATATATGTGGAGCCTAAAAATGGTACAGATGAACTGGTTTGCAGGGAAGAAATAGAGACACAGAGGTAGAGAACAAACGTATGGACACCAAGTGTGGGAAGCCATGGGGTGGTGGTGGTGGGATGAGTTGGGAGTTTGGGATTGACCTGTATACATGTATATGCATAAAATACATAACTAATAATAACGTGCTGTATAAAAAAATAAATAAAATTAAATTTCAAAATTTAAAAAAATAAAATTTAAAAATAAAACAGAAAAAAGTTCTTCCCGTCACACAGATGTATTTATACGAATGAATTATTTCCATGCTTATATCTATAAATACATAAAAGAGGAATAAAATCTAACTTGAACCATAAAAGAAAAAAAAACTGAACCCACGAGTTATACAGAGGAAAAACCCTATCAGGTCACTTGCTCCAGCAGTAAACAATTCTGAAATTGGTCAGAGGTGGGGAACCATCTCCCATACAGCCAGCAACCCACCCCCCACGCAAGGAGCGTCCTCATTGCAAAGCTGGGGGACCGTGCCGAGGCATCTGTGAGTAAACGTGAGCTGAGCCCCAGGCCAGCTGCTGCTGAACTGTTCCCACCCTTTCCAGGTAAAACACCTGAATATGTACAAGGGCTTGAATGCCTAGAGGAAGGACCGTGGAGCCACACCAGTGACAGCACGCAGGCCAACTTGGTGCCTGCAGGCCAGCCAGTGTGGTCCTGGCACCGGGCGCTCTTCCAGAAGCTTTCCATTGCCCTGCCTGAGATACCCCTCCTGTCCCGGCCCCCACTGCTTTTTTTCTTCCTCACCTCTGTCCGGAGAGAAATTCCAGCAGAAGGTATGGGTGACACAACCTCTTCTTTACAGGCGGCAGCCTGGCAACTCCTGCAGAAAGGCCAGCAGAACCCCACTCACACCGGGCCACCCACAAAGCTGTGGCCCCTCACTCCCTCCCACCAGCACAGCCCCGAGACTGCTGACGGGGCAGACAATATGGAGTCAGGCACAGCTTCAGGGGCTATTGCTGCCTGGAGCGCTGTTTATATTGACCTCAACGAGGCAGACCTGGGGAGGGCGGGCCGTCAGGGTAAGGCTGCCCAGGTCAGCTAATCCACAACCCTCAGGGAATCACATTGTTGAAAATGGACCCCGCTAAGGCAGAAGAGACGCCAAGGGAAAAAAGGACACAATGCCATTTGCAGCACCGTAGATGAGTCTAGAAGTAATCACGTGACTTGTAGTAAGTCAGAAAGTGAAAGACACATATCATATCATATCACTTATAGGTGTTACCTAAAAATGGATACCAGGGCAGATATTTCCACGGAGAAGGGCAATCACAGATTCATTAAACAAACTTATGGTTCACCAATGGAAAGGTGTGAGGATTGGTTTCATTACGATATCGGGGTTAACAGACATATACAAACACAGGTGACATATATAATCACCAAAGACCTACAGAATACCAAGAGAGGACTACTCAACATTCTGTCATAACGTACATGGGAAAAGGATCCCAGGAAGAACAGACATCTGTATACGTGTAAAAGAACCACATCTTCCACATCTACAACAAGCCAAACATTGTAATCAAACTTGCTGTAATAAGAAATAAAAAATTAAATTAAAAACACGAACAAGAAGTAGTGAGACAAACGTGAGGGGCTTTCTCCTGGCACATTCCATTCTAAACTCCAATCTAGAACACCACTTCCACTGAGGCTCTCTTGCCCTAGTAACCAGATTTGGTAAGGGTGAACTGCTGCCACCTGGTGGCCGTTTCACACAACAGCAGCTTTAATCCCAACGCTAATGGTCAGTTGATATTCAAAATCATTGCAGGCCTGTAAATGACACCTGCCCTGAAAACAAATCCTGGGGTCACATATCGACCAAAAAATTCAAAGGACGTCCATATTTCAAAACGACCGTTTCAAAAGGCATATTTTATGCACATTAGTGTTCTGCTTCTTTTCCTTTCTTTCCTTTTTTGTTAAAAACCACGGGAATGGAAAAAGGCATCCCTCAGAATGGGGGAAAATCGTTGCAAACGAATCAATGGACAGAGGTTTAATCTCCAATCTATATAAACAGCTCATGCAGCTTAATATTAAAAAAACAAACAACCCAAAACAAATGGGCAGAAGATCTAAAGAGACGTTTCTTCAAAGGAGACACAGAGATGGCCAAGACGCCCATGAAAAGCTGCTCAACAGCACTAATTATTAGAGAAATGCAAATCAAAACTACAATGAGGTATCACCTCACACCTGTTAGAATCGGCATCATCAGAAAATCTACAGACAACCAATTCTGGGGAGGGTGTGGACAAAAGGAGCCCTCTTCCACTATTGGTGGGAATGTAAATTGATACAGTCACTATGGAGAACAGTATGGAGTTTCCTTAAAAAAATTAGAAATAGAATTACCATCTGATCCAGCAATCCCACTTCTGGGCATATACCCAGAGAAAACCGTATTTCAAAAAGGCACATTCACCACAATGTTCGTTGCAGCACTATTTACAATAGCCAGGTAATGGAAGCAACCTAAATGCCCACAGAAAGATGAATGGATACAGATGTGGTACATATATAAAATGGAATATTACTCGGCCATAAAAAGGAATGAAACTGGGTCATTTGTAGAGACATCGATGGATCGAGAGACTGTCATACAGAAAGAAGTAAGTCAGAAAGAGGAAAACAAATATTGTATATTAATGCATATATGTGGAGCCTAAAAATGGTACAGATGAACTGGTTTGCAGGGAAGAAATAGAGACACAGAGGTAGAGAACAAATGTATGGACACCAAGTGTGGGAAGCCATGGGGTGGTGGTGGTGGGATGAGTTGGGAGTTTGGGATTGACCTGTATACATGTATATGCATAAAATACATAACTAATAATAACGTGCTGTATAAAAAAATAAATAAAATTAAATTTCAAAATTTAAAAAAATAAAATTTAAAAATAAAACAGAAAAAAGTTCTTCCCGTCACACAGATGTATTTATACGAATGAATTATTTCCATGCTTATATCTATAAATACATAAAAGAGGAATAAAATCTAACTTGAACCATAAAAGAAAAAAAAACTGAACCCACGAGTTATACAGAGGAAAAACCCTATCAGGTCACTTGCTCCAGCGGTAAACAATTCTGAAATTGGTCAGAGGTGGGGAACCATCTCCCATACAGCCAGCAACCCACCCCCCACGCAAGGAGCGTCCTCATTGCAAAGCTGGGGGACCGTGCCGAGGCATCTGTGAGTAAACGTGAGCTGAGCCCCAGGCCAGCTGCTGCTGAACTGTTCCCACCCTTTCCAGGTAAAACACCTGAATATGTACAAGGGCTTGAATGCCTAGAGGAAGGACCGTGGAGCCACACCAGTGACAGCACGCAGGCCAACTTGGTGCCTGCAGGCCAGCCAGTGTGGTCCTGGCACCGGGCGCTCTTCCAGAAGCTTTCCATTGCCCTGCCTGAGATACCCCTCCTGTCCCGGCCCCCACTGCTTTTTTTCTTCCTCACCTCTGTCCGGAGAGAAATTCCAGCAGAAGGTATGGGTGACACAACCTCTTCTTTACAGGCGGCAGCCTGGCAACTCCTGCAGAAAGGCCAGCAGAACCCCACTCACACCGGGCCACCCACAAAGCTGTGGCCCCTCACTCCCTCCCACCAGCACAGCCCCGAGACTGCTGACGGGGCAGACAATATGGAGTCAGGCACAGCTTCAGGGGCTATTGCTGCCTGGAGCGCTGTTTATATTGACCTCAACGAGGCAGACCTGGGGAGGGCGGGCCGTCAGGGTAAGGCTGCCCAGGTCAGCTAATCCACAACCCTCAGGGAATCACATTGTTGAAAATGGACCCCGCTAAGGCAGAAGAGACGCCAAGGGAAAAAAGGACACAATGCCATTTGCAGCACCGTAGATGAGTCTAGAAGTAATCACGTGACTTGTAGTAAGTCAGAAAGTGAAAGACACATATCATATCATATCACTTATAGGTGTTACCTAAAAATGGATACCAGGGCAGATATTTCCACGGAGAAGGGCAATCACAGATTCATTAAACAAACTTATGGTTCACCAATGGAAAGGTGTGAGGATTGGTTTCATTACGATATCGGGGTTAACAGACATATACAAACACAGGTGACATATATAATCACCAAAGACCTACAGAATACCAAGAGAGGACTACTCAACATTCTGTCATAACGTACATGGGAAAAGGATCCCAGGAAGAACAGACATCTGTATACGTGTAAAAGAACCACATCTTCCACATCTACAACAAGCCAAACATTGTAATCAAACTTGCTGTAATATGAAATAAAAAATTAAATTAAAAACACGAACAAGAAGTAGTGAGACAAACGTGAGGGGCTTTCTCCTGGCACATTCCATTCTAAACTCCAATCTAGAACACCACTTCCACTGAGGCTCTCTTGCCCTAGTAACCAGATTTGGTAAGGGTGAACTGCTGCCACCTGGTGGCCGTTTCACACAACAGCAGCTTTAATCCCAACGCTAATGGTCAGTTGATATTCAAAATCATTGCAGGCCTGTAAATGACACCTGCCCTGAAAACAAATCCTGGGGTCACATATCGACCAAAAAATTCAAAGGACGTCCATATTTCAAAACGACCGTTTCAAAAGGCATATTTTACGCACATTAGTGTTCTGCTTCTTTTCCTTTCTTTCCTTTTTTGTTAAAAAACACGGGAATGGAAAAAGGCATCCCTCAGAATGGGTGAAAATCGTTGCAAACGAATCAATGGACAGAGGTTTAATCTCCAATCTATATAAACAGCTCATGCAGCTTAATATTAAAAAAACAAACAACCCAAAACAAATGGGCAGAAGATCTAAAGAGACGTTTCTTCAAAGGAGACACAGAGATGGCCAAGACGCCCATGAAAAGCTGCTCAACAGCACTAATTATTAGAGAAATGCAAATCAAAACTACAATGAGGTATCACCTCACACCTGTTAGAATCGGCATCATCAGAAAATCTACAGACAACCAATTCTGGGGAGGGTGTGGACAAAAGGAGCCCTCTTCCACTATTGGTGGGAATGTAAATTGATACAGTCACTATGGAGAACAGTATGGAGTTTCCTTAAAAAAATTAGAAATAGAATTACCATCTGATCCAGCAATCCCACTTCTGGGCATATACCCAGAGAAAACCGTATTTCAAAAAGGCACATTCACCACAATGTTCGTTGCAGCACTATTTACAATAGCCAGGTAATGGAAGCAACCTAAATGCCCACAGAAAGATGAATGGATACAGATGTGGTACATATATAAAATGGAATATTACTCGGCCATAAAAAGGAATGAAACTGGGTCATTTGTAGAGACATCGATGGATCGAGAGACTGTCATACAGAAAGAAGTAAGTCAGAAAGAGGAAAACAAATATTGTATATTAATGCATATATGTGGAGCCTAAAAATGGTACAGATGAACTGGTTTGCAGGGAAGAAATAGAGACACAGAGGTAGAGAACAAACGTATGGACACCAAGTGTGGGAAGCCATGGGGTGGTGGTGGTGGGATGAGTTGGGAGTTTGGGATTGACCTGTATACATGTATATGCATAAAATACATAACTAATAATAACGTGCTGTATAAAAAAATAAATAAAATTAAATTTCAAAATTTAAAAAAATAAAATTTAAAAATAAAACAGAAAAAAGTTCTTCCCGTCACACAGATGTATTTATACGAATGAATTATTTCCATGCTTATATCTATAAATACATAAAAGAGGAATAAAATCTAACTTGAACCATAAAAGAAAAAAAAACTGAACCCACGAGTTATACAGAGGAAAAACCCTATCAGGTCACTTGCTCCAGCAGTAAACAATTCTGAAATTGGTCAGAGGTGGGGAACCATCTCCCATACAGCCAGCAACCCACCCCCCACGCAAGGAGCGTCCTCATTGCAAAGCTGGGGGACCGTGCCGAGGCATCTGTGAGTAAACGTGAGCTGAGCCCCAGGCCAGCTGCTGCTGAACTGTTCCCACCCTTTCCAGGTAAAACACCTGAATATGTACAAGGGCTTGAATGCCTAGAGGAAGGACCGTGGAGCCACACCAGTGACAGCACGCAGGCCAACTTGGTGCCTGCAGGCCAGCCAGTGTGGTCCTGGCACCGGGCGCTCTTCCAGAAGCTTTCCATTGCCCTGCCTGAGATACCCCTCCTGTCCCGGCCCCCACTGCTTTTTTTCTTCCTCACCTCTGTCCGGAGAGAAATTCCAGCAGAAGGTATGGGTGACACAACCTCTTCTTTACAGGCGGCAGCCTGGCAACTCCTGCAGAAAGGCCAGCAGAACCCCACTCACACCGGGCCACCCACAAAGCTGTGGCCCCTCACTCCCTCCCACCAGCACAGCCCCGAGACTGCTGACGGGGCAGACAATATGGAGTCAGGCACAGCTTCAGGGGCTATTGCTGCCTGGAGCGCTGTTTATATTGACCTCAACGAGGCAGACCTGGGGAGGGCGGGCCGTCAGGGTAAGGCTGCCCAGGTCAGCTAATCCACAACCCTCAGGGAATCACATTGTTGAAAATGGACCCCGCTAAGGCAGAAGAGACGCCAAGGGAAAAAAGGACACAATGCCATTTGCAGCACCGTAGATGAGTCTAGAAGTAATCACGTGACTTGTAGTAAGTCAGAAAGTGAAAGACACATATCATATCATATCACTTATAGGTGTTACCTAAAAATGGATACCAGGGCAGATATTTCCACGGAGAAGGGCAATCACAGATTCATTAAACAAACTTATGGTTCACCAATGGAAAGGTGTGAGGATTGGTTTCATTACGATATCGGGGTTAACAGACATATACAAACACAGGTGACATATATAATCACCAAAGACCTACAGAATACCAAGAGAGGACTACTCAACATTCTGTCATAACGTACATGGGAAAAGGATCCCAGGAAGAACAGACATCTGTATACGTGTAAAAGAACCACATCTTCCACATCTACAACAAGCCAAACATTGTAATCAAACTTGCTGTAATAAGAAATAAAAAATTAAATTAAAAACACGAACAAGAAGTAGTGAGACAAACGTGAGGGGCTTTCTCCTGGCACATTCCATTCTAAACTCCAATCTAGAACACCACTTCCACTGAGGCTCTCTTGCCCTAGTAACCAGATTTGGTAAGGGTGAACTGCTGCCACCTGGTGGCCGTTTCACACAACAGCAGCTTTAATCCCAACGCTAATGGTCAGTTGATATTCAAAATCATTGCAGGCCTGTAAATGACACCTGCCCTGAAAACAAATCCTGGGGTCACATATCGACCAAAAAATTCAAAGGACGTCCATATTTCAAAACGACCGTTTCAAAAGGCATATTTTACGCACATTAGTGTTCTGCTTCTTTTCCTTTCTTTCCTTTTTTGTTAAAAACCACGGGAATGGAAAAAGGCATCCCTCAGAATGGGGGAAAATCGTTGCAAACGAATCAATGGACAGAGGTTTAATCTCCAATCTATATAAACAGCTCATGCAGCTTAATATTAAAAAAACAAACAACCCAAAACAAATGGGCAGAAGATCTAAAGAGACGTTTCTTCAAAGGAGACACAGAGATGGCCAAGACGCCCATGAAAAGCGGCTCAACAGCACTAATTATTAGAGAAATGCAAATCAAAACTACAATGAGGTATCACCTCACACCTGTTAGAATCGGCATCATCAGAAAATCTACAGACAACCAATTCTGGGGAGGGTGTGGACAAAAGGAGCCCTCTTCCACTACTGGTGGGAATGTAAATTGATACAGTCACTATGGAGAACAGTATGGAGTTTCCTTAAAAAAATTAGAAATAGAATTACCATGTGATCCAGCAATCCCACTTCTGGGCATATACCCAGAGAAAACCGTATTTCAAAAAGGCACATTCACCACAATGTTCGTTGCAGCACTATTTACAATAGCCAGGTAATGGAAGCAACCTAAATGCCCACAGAAAGATGAATGGATACAGATGTGGTACATATATAAAATGGAATATTACTCGGCCATAAAAAGGAATGAAACTGGGTCATTTGTAGAGACATCGATGGATCGAGAGACTGTCATACAGAAAGAAGTAAGTCAGAAAGAGGAAAACAAATATTGTATATTAATGCATATATGTGGAGCCTAAAAATGGTACAGATGAACTGGTTTGCAGGGAAGAAATAGAGACACAGAGGTAGAGAACAAACGTATGGACACCAAGTGTGGGAAGCCATGGGGTGGTGGTGGTGGGATGAGTTGGGAGTTTGGGATTGACCTGTATACATGTATATGCATAAAATACATAACTAATAATAACGTGCTGTATAAAAAAATAAATAAAATTAAATTTCAAAATTTAAAAAAATAAAATTTAAAAATAAAACAGAAAAAAGTTCTTCCCGTCACACAGATGTATTTATACGAATGAATTATTTCCATGCTTATATCTATAAATACATAAAAGAGGAATAAAATCTAACTTGAACCATAAAAGAAAAAAAAACTGAACCCACGAGTTATACAGAGGAAAAACCCTATCAGGTCACTTGCTCCAGCAGTAAACAATTCTGAAATTGGTCAGAGGTGGGGAACCATCTCCCATACAGCCAGCAACCCACCCCCCACGCAAGGAGCGTCCTCATTGCAAAGCTGGGGGACCGTGCCGAGGCATCTGTGAGTAAACGTGAGCTGAGCCCCAGGCCAGCTGCTGCTGAACTGTTCCCACCCTTTCCAGGTAAAACACCTGAATATGTACAAGGGCTTGAATGCCTAGAGGAAGGACCGTGGAGCCACACCAGTGACAGCACGCAGGCCAACTTGGTGCCTGCAGGCCAGCCAGTGTGGTCCTGGCACCGGGCGCTCTTCCAGAAGCTTTCCATTGCCCTGCCTGAGATACCCCTCCTGTCCCGGCCCCCACTGCTTTTTTTCTTCCTCACCTCTGTCCGGAGAGAAATTCCAGCAGAAGGTATGGGTGACACAACCTCTTCTTTACAGGCGGCAGCCTGGCAACTCCTGCAGAAAGGCCAGCAGAACCCCACTCACACCGGGCCACCCACAAAGCTGTGGCCCCTCACTCCCTCCCACCAGCACAGCCCCGAGACTGCTGACGGGGCAGACAATATGGAGTCAGGCACAGCTTCAGGGGCTATTGCTGCCTGGAGCGCTGTTTATATTGACCTCAACGAGGCAGACCTGGGGAGGGCGGGCCGTCAGGGTAAGGCTGCCCAGGTCAGCTAATCCACAACCCTCAGGGAATCACATTGTTGAAAATGGACCCCGCTAAGGCAGAAGAGACGCCAAGGGAAAAAAGGACACAATGCCATTTGCAGCACCGTAGATGAGTCTAGAAGTAATCACGTGACTTGTAGTAAGTCAGAAAGTGAAAGACACATATCATATCATATCACTTATAGGTGTTACCTAAAAATGGATACCAGGGCAGATATTTCCACGGAGAAGGGCAATCACAGATTCATTAAACAAACTTATGGTTCACCAATGGAAAGGTGTGAGGATTGGTTTCATTACGATATCGGGGTTAACAGACATATACAAACACAGGTGACATATATAATCACCAAAGACCTACAGAATACCAAGAGAGGACTACTCAACATTCTGTCATAACGTACATGGGAAAAGGATCCCAGGAAGAACAGACATCTGTATACGTGTAAAAGAACCACATCTTCCACATCTACAACAAGCCAAACATTGTAATCAAACTTGCTGTAATAAGAAATAAAAAATTAAATTAAAAACACGAACAAGAAGTAGTGAGACAAACGTGAGGGGCTTTCTCCTGGCACATTCCATTCTAAACTCCAATCTAGAACACCACTTCCACTGAGGCTCTCTTGCCCTAGTAACCAGATTTGGTAAGGGTGAACTGCTGCCACCTGGTGGCCGTTTCACACAACAGCAGCTTTAATCCCAACGCTAATGGTCAGTTGATATTCAAAATCATTGCAGGCCTGTAAATGACACCTGCCCTGAAAACAAATCCTGGGGTCACATATCGACCAAAAAATTCAAAGGACGTCCATATTTCAAAACGACCGTTTCAAAAGGCATATTTTACGCACATTAGTGTTCTGCTTCTTTTCCTTTCTTTCCTTTTTTGTTAAAAACCACGGGAATGGAAAAAGGCATCCCTCAGAATGGGGGAAAATCGTTGCAAACGAATCAATGGACAGAGGTTTAATCTCCAATCTATATAAACAGCTCATGCAGCTTAATATTAAAAAAACAAACAACCCAAAACAAATGGGCAGAAGATCTAAAGAGACGTTTCTTCAAAGGAGACACAGAGATGGCCAAGACGCCCATGAAAAGCTGCTCAACAGCACTAATTATTAGAGAAATGCAAATCAAAACTACAATGAGGTATCACCTCACACCTGTTAGAATCGGCATCATCAGAAAATCTACAGACAACCAATTCTGGGGAGGGTGTGGACAAAAGGAGCCCTCTTCCACTATTGGTGGGAATGTAAATTGATACAGTCACTATGGAGAACAGTATGGAGTTTCCTTAAAAAAATTAGAAATAGAATTACCATCTGATCCAGCAATCCCACTTCTGGGCATATACCCAGAGAAAACCGTATTTCAAAAAGGCACATTCACCACAATGTTCGTTGCAGCACTATTTACAATAGCCAGGTAATGGAAGCAACCTAAATGCCCACAGAAAGATGAATGGATACAGATGTGGTACATATATAAAATGGAATATTACTCGGCCATAAAAAGGAATGAAACTGGGTCATTTGTAGAGACATCGATGGATCGAGAGACTGTCATACAGAAAGAAGTAAGTCAGAAAGAGGAAAACAAATATTGTATATTAATGCATATATGTGGAGCCTAAAAATGGTACAGATGAACTGGTTTGCAGGGAAGAAATAGAGACACAGAGGTAGAGAACAAACGTATGGACACCAAGTGTGGGAAGCCATGGGGTGGTGGTGGTGGGATGAGTTGGGAGTTTGGGATTGACCTGTATACATGTATATGCATAAAATACATAACTAATAATAACGTGCTGTATAAAAAAATAAATAAAATTAAATTTCAAAATTTAAAAAAATAAAATTTAAAAATAAAACAGAAAAAAGTTCTTCCCGTCACACAGATGTATTTATACGAATGAATTATTTCCATGCTTATATCTATAAATACATAAAAGAGGAATAAAATCTAACTTGAACCATAAAAGAAAAAAAAACTGAACCCACGAGTTATACAGAGGAAAAACCCTATCAGGTCACTTGCTCCAGCAGTAAACAATTCTGAAATTGGTCAGAGGTGGGGAACCATCTCCCATACAGCCAGCAACCCACCCCCCACGCAAGGAGCGTCCTCATTGCAAAGCTGGGGGACCGTGCCGAGGCATCTGTGAGTAAACGTGAGCTGAGCCCCAGGCCAGCTGCTGCTGAACTGTTCCCACCCTTTCCAGGTAAAACACCTGAATATGTACAAGGGCTTGAATGCCTAGAGGAAGGACCGTGGAGCCACACCAGTGACAGCACGCAGGCCAACTTGGTGCCTGCAGGCTAGCCAGTGTGGTCCTGGCACCGGGCGCTCTTCCAGAAGCTTTCCATTGCCCTGCCTGAGATACCCCTCCTGTCCCGGCCCCCACTGCTTTTTTTCTTCCTCACCTCTGTCCGGAGAGAAATTCCAGCAGAAGGTATGGGTGACACAACCTCTTCTTTACAGGCGGCAGCCTGGCAACTCCTGCAGAAAGGCCAGCAGAACCCCACTCACACCGGGCCACCCACAAAGCTGTGGCCCCTCACTCCCTCCCACCAGCACAGCCCCGAGACTGCTGACGGGGCAGACAATATGGAGTCAGGCACAGCTTCAGGGGCTATTGCTGCCTGGAGCGCTGTTTATATTGACCTCAACGAGGCAGACCTGGGGAGGGCGGGCCGTCAGGGTAAGGCTGCCCAGGTCAGCTAATCCACAACCCTCAGGGAATCACATTGTTGAAAATGGACCCCGCTAAGGCAGAAGAGACGCCAAGGGAAAAAAGGACACAATGCCATTTGCAGCACCGTAGATGAGTCTAGAAGTAATCACGTGACTTGTAGTAAGTCAGAAAGTGAAAGACACATATCATATCATATCACTTATAGGTGTTACCTAAAAATGGATACCAGGGCAGATATTTCCACGGAGAAGGGCAATCACAGATTCATTAAACAAACTTATGGTTCACCAATGGAAAGGTGTGAGGATTGGTTTCATTACGATATCGGGGTTAACAGACATATACAAACACAGGTGACATATATAATCACCAAAGACCTACAGAATACCAAGAGAGGACTACTCAACATTCTGTCATAACGTACATGGGAAAAGGATCCCAGGAAGAACAGACATCTGTATACGTGTAAAAGAACCACATCTTCCACATCTACAACAAGCCAAACATTGTAATCAAACTTGCTGTAATATGAAATAAAAAATTAAATTAAAAACACGAACAAGAAGTAGTGAGACAAACGTGAGGGGCTTTCTCCTGGCACATTCCATTCTAAACTCCAATCTAGAACACCACTTCCACTGAGGCTCTCTTGCCCTAGTAACCAGATTTGGTAAGGGTGAACTGCTGCCACCTTGTGGCCGTTTCACACAACAGCAGCTTTAATCCCAACGCTAATGGTCAGTTGATATTCAAAATCATTGCAGGCCTGTAAATGACACCTGCCCTGAAAACAAATCCTGGGGTCACATATCGACCAAAAAATTCAAAGGACGTCCATATTTCAAAACGACCGTTTCAAAAGGCATATTTTACGCACATTAGTGTTCTGCTTCTTTTCCTTTCTTTCCTTTTTTGTTAAAAAACACGGGAATGGAAAAAGGCATCCCTCAGAATGGGTGAAAATCGTTGCAAACGAATCAATGGACAGAGGTTTAATCTCCAATCTATATAAACAGCTCATGCAGCTTAATATTAAAAAAACAAACAACCCAAAACAAATGGGCAGAAGATCTAAAGAGACGTTTCTTCAAAGGAGACACAGAGATGGCCAAGACGCCCATGAAAAGCTGCTCAACAGCACTAATTATTAGAGAAATGCAAATCAAAACTACAATGAGGTATCACCTCACACCTGTTAGAATCGGCATCATCAGAAAATCTACAGACAACCAATTCTGGGGAGGGTGTGGACAAAAGGAGCCCTCTTCCACTATTGGTGGGAATGTAAATTGATACAGTCACTATGGAGAACAGTATGGAGTTTCCTTAAAAAAATTAGAAATAGAATTACCATCTGATCCAGCAATCCCACTTCTGGGCATATACCCAGAGAAAACCGTATTTCAAAAAGGCACATTCACCACAATGTTCGTTGCAGCACTATTTACAATAGCCAGGTAATGGAAGCAACCTAAATGCCCACAGAAAGATGAATGGATACAGATGTGGTACATATATAAAATGGAATATTACTCGGCCATAAAAAGGAATGAAACTGGGTCATTTGTAGAGACATCGATGGATCGAGAGACTGTCATACAGAAAGAAGTAAGTCAGAAAGAGGAAAACAAATATTGTATATTAATGCATATATGTGGAGCCTAAAAATGGTACAGATGAACTGGTTTGCAGGGAAGAAATAGAGACACAGAGGTAGAGAACAAACGTATGGACACCAAGTGTGGGAAGCCATGGGGTGGTGGTGGTGGGATGAGTTGGGAGTTTGGGATTGACCTGTATACATGTATATGCATAAAATACATAACTAATAATAACGTGCTGTATAAAAAAATAAATAAAATTAAATTTCAAAATTTAAAAAAATAAAATTTAAAAATAAAACAGAAAAAAGTTCTTCCCGTCACACAGATGTATTTATACGAATGAATTATTTCCATGCTTATATCTATAAATACATAAAAGAGGAATAAAATCTAACTTGAACCATAAAAGAAAAAAAACTGAACCCACGAGTTATACAGAGGAAAAACCCTATCAGGTCACTTGCTCCAGCGGTAAACAATTCTGAAATTGGTCAGAGGTGGGGAACCATCTCCCATACAGCCAGCAACCCACCCCCCACGCAAGGAGCGTCCTCATTGCAAAGCTGGGGGACCGTGCCGAGGCATCTGTGAGTAAACGTGAGCTGAGCCCCAGGCCAGCTGCTGCTGAACTGTTCCCACCCTTTCCAGGTAAAACACCTGAATATGTACAAGGGCTTGAATGCCTAGAGGAAGGACCGTGGAGCCACACCAGTGACAGCAAGCAGGCCAACTTGGTGCCTGCAGGCCAGCCAGTGTGGTCCTGGCACCGGGCGCTCTTCCAGAAGCTTTCCATTGCCCTGCCTGAGATACCCCTCCTGTCCCGGCCCCCACTGCTTTTTTTCTTCCTCACCTCTGTCCGGAGAGAAATTCCAGCAGAAGGTATGGGTGACACAACCTCTTCTTTACAGGCGGCAGCCTGGCAACTCCTGCAGAAAGGCCAGCAGAACCCCACTCACACCGGGCCACCCACAAAGCTGTGGCCCCTCACTCCCTCCCACCAGCACAGCCCCGAGACTGCTGACGGGGCAGACAATATGGAGTCAGGCACAGCTTCAGGGGCTATTGCTGCCTGGAGCGCTGTTTATATTGACCTCAACGAGGCAGACCTGGGGAGGGCGGGCCGTCAGGGTAAGGCTGCCCAGGTCAGCTAATCCACAACCCTCAGGGAATCACATTGTTGAAAATGGACCCCGCTAAGGCAGAAGAGACGCCAAGGGAAAAAAGGACACAATGCCATTTGCAGCACCGTAGATGAGTCTAGAAGTAATCACGTGACTTGTAGTAAGTCAGAAAGTGAAAGACACATATCATATCATATCACTTATAGGTGTTACCTAAAAATGGATACCAGGGCAGATATTTCCACGGAGAAGGGCAATCACAGATTCATTAAACAAACTTATGGTTCACCAATGGAAAGGTGTGAGGATTGGTTTCATTACGATATCGGGGTTAACAGACATATACAAACACAGGTGACATATATAATCACCAAAGACCTACAGAATACCAAGAGAGGACTACTCAACATTCTGTCATAACGTACATGGGAAAAGGATCCCAGGAAGAACAGACATCTGTATACGTGTAAAAGAACCACATCTTCCACATCTACAACAAGCCAAACATTGTAATCAAACTTGCTGTAATATGAAATAAAAAATTAAATTAAAAACACGAACAAGAAGTAGTGAGACAAACGTGAGGGGCTTTCTCCTGGCACATTCCATTCTAAACTCCAATCTAGAACACCACTTCCACTGAGGCTCTCTTGCCCTAGTAACCAGATTTGGTAAGGGTGAACTGCTGCCACCTGGTGGCCGTTTCACACAACAGCAGCTTTAATCCCAACGCTAATGGTCAGTTGATATTCAAAATCATTGCAGGCCTGTAAATGACACCTGCCCTGAAAACAAATCCTGGGGTCACATATCGACCAAAAAATTCAAAGGACGTCCATATTTCAAAACGACCGTTTCAAAAGGCATATTTTACGCACATTAGTGTTCTGCTTCTTTTCCTTTCTTTCCTTTTTTGTTAAAAAACACGGGAATGGAAAAAGGCATCCCTCAGAATGGGTGAAAATCGTTGCAAACGAATCAATGGACAGAGGTTTAATCTCCAATCTATATAAACAGCTCATGCAGCTTAATATTAAAAAAACAAACAACCCAAAACAAATGGGCAGAAGATCTAAAGAGACGTTTCTTCAAAGGAGACACAGAGATGGCCAAGACGCCCATGAAAAGCTGCTCAACAGCACTAATTATTAGAGAAATGCAAATCAAAACTACAATGAGGTATCACCTCACACCTGTTAGAATCGGCATCATCAGAAAATCTACAGACAACCAATTCTGGGGAGGGTGTGGACAAAAGGAGCCCTCTTCCACTATTGGTGGGAATGTAAATTGATACAGTCACTATGGAGAACAGTATGGAGTTTCCTTAAAAAAATTAGAAATAGAATTACCATCTGATCCAGCAATCCCACTTCTGGGCATATACCCAGAGAAAACCGTATTTCAAAAAGGCACATTCACCACAATGTTCGTTGCAGCACTATTTACAATAGCCAGGTAATGGAAGCAACCTAAATGCCCACAGAAAGATGAATGGATACAGATGTGGTACATATATAAAATGGAATATTACTCGGCCATAAAAAGGAATGAAACTGGGTCATTTGTAGAGACATCGATGGATCGAGAGACTGTCATACAGAAAGAAGTAAGTCAGAAAGAGGAAAACAAATATTGTATATTAATGCATATATGTGGAGCCTAAAAATGGTACAGATGAACTGGTTTGCAGGGAAGAAATAGAGACACAGAGGTAGAGAACAAACGTATGGACACCAAGTGTGGGAAGCCATGGGGTGGTGGTGGTGGGATGAGTTGGGAGTTTGGGATTGACCTGTATACATGTATATGCATAAAATACATAACTAATAATAACGTGCTGTATAAAAAAATAAATAAAATTAAATTTCAAAATTTAAAAAAATAAAATTTAAAAATAAAACAGAAAAAAGTTCTTCCCGTCACACAGATGTATTTATACGAATGAATTATTTCCATGCTTATATCTATAAATACATAAAAGAGGAATAAAATCTAACTTGAACCATAAAAGAAAAAAAAACTGAACCCACGAGTTATACAGAGGAAAAACCCTATCAGGTCACTTGCTCCAGCAGTAAACAATTCTGAAATTGGTCAGAGGTGGGGAACCATCTCCCATACAGCCAGCAACCCACCCCCCACGCAAGGAGCGTCCTCATTGCAAAGCTGGGGGACCGTGCCGAGGCATCTGTGAGTAAACGTGAGCTGAGCCCCAGGCCAGCTGCTGCTGAACTGTTCCCACCCTTTCCAGGTAAAACACCTGAATATGTACAAGGGCTTGAATGCCTAGAGGAAGGACCGTGGAGCCACACCAGTGACAGCACGCAGGCCAACTTGGTGCCTGCAGGCCAGCCAGTGTGGTCCTGGCACCGGGCGCTCTTCCAGAAGCTTTCCATTGCCCTGCCTGAGATACCCCTCCTGTCCCGGCCCCCACTGCTTTTTTTCTTCCTCACCTCTGTCCGGAGAGAAATTCCAGCAGAAGGTATGGGTGACACAACCTCTTCTTTACAGGCGGCAGCCTGGCAACTCCTGCAGAAAGGCCAGCAGAACCCCACTCACACCGGGCCACCCACAAAGCTGTGGCCCCTCACTCCCTCCCACCAGCACAGCCCCGAGACTGCTGACGGGGCAGACAATATGGAGTCAGGCACAGCTTCAGGGGCTATTGCTGCCTGGAGCGCTGTTTATATTGACCTCAACGAGGCAGACCTGGGGAGGGCGGGCCGTCAGGGTAAGGCTGCCCAGGTCAGCTAATCCACAACCCTCAGGGAATCACATTGTTGAAAATGGACCCCGCTAAGTCAGAAGAGACGCCAAGGGAAAAAAGGACACAATGCCATTTGCAGCACCGTAGATGAGTCTAGAAGTAATCACGTGACTTGTAGTAAGTCAGAAAGTGAAAGACACATATCATATCATATCACTTATAGGTGTTACCTAAAAATGGATACCAGGGCAGATATTTCCACGGAGAAGGGCAATCACAGATTCATTAAACAAACTTATGGTTCACCAATGGAAAGGTGTGAGGATTGGTTTCATTACGATATCGGGGTTAACAGACATATACAAACACAGGTGACATATATAATCACCAAAGACCTACAGAATACCAAGAGAGGACTACTCAACATTCTGTCATAACGTACATGGGAAAAGGATCCCAGGAAGAACAGACATCTGTATACGTGTAAAAGAACCACATCTTCCACATCTACAACAAGCCAAACATTGTAATCAAACTTGCTGTAATAAGAAATAAAAAATTAAATTAAAAACACGAACAAGAAGTAGTGAGACAAACGTGAGGGGCTTTCTCCTGGCACATTCCATTCTAAACTCCAATCTAGAACACCACTTCCACTGAGGCTCTCTTGCCCTAGTAACCAGATTTGGTAAGGGTGAACTGCTGCCACCTGGTGGCCGTTTCACACAACAGCAGCTTTAATCCCAACGCTAATGGTCAGTTGATATTCAAAATCATTGCAGGCCTGTAAATGACACCTGCCCTGAAAACAAATCCTGGGGTCACATATCGACCAAAAAATTCAAAGGACGTCCATATTTCAAAACGACCGTTTCAAAAGGCATATTTTACGCACATTAGTGTTCTGCTTCTTTTCCTTTCTTTCCTTTTTTGTTAAAAACCACGGGAATGGAAAAAGGCATCCCTCAGAATGGGGGAAAATCGTTGCAAACGAATCAATGGACAGAGGTTTAATCTCCAATCTATATAAACAGCTCATGCAGCTTAATATTAAAAAAACAAACAACCCAAAACAAATGGGCAGAAGATCTAAAGAGACGTTTCTTCAAAGGAGACACAGAGATGGCCAAGACGCCCATGAAAAGCTGCTCAACAGCACTAATTATTAGAGAAATGCAAATCAAAACTACAATGAGGTATCACCTCACACCTGTTAGAATCGGCATCATCAGAAAATCTACAGACAACCAATTCTGGGGAGGGTGTGGACAAAAGGAGCCCTCTTCCACTATTGGTGGGAATGTAAATTGATACAGTCACTATGGAGAACAGTATGGAGTTTCCTTAAAAAAATTAGAAATAGAATTACCATCTGATCCAGCAATCCCACTTCTGGGCATATACCCAGAGAAAACCGTATTTCAAAAAGGGACATTCACCACAATGTTCGCTGCAGCACTATTTACAATAGCCAGGTAATGGAAGCAACCTAAATGCCCACAGAAAGATGAATGGATACAGATGTGGTACATATATAAAATGGAATATTACTCGGCCATAAAAAGGAATGAAACTGGGTCATTTGTAGAGACATCGATGGATCGAGAGACTGTCATACAGAAAGAAGTAAGTCAGAAAGAGGAAAACAAATATTGTATATTAATGCATATATGTGGAGCCTAAAAATGGTACAGATGAACTGGTTTGCAGGGAAGAAATAGAGACACAGAGGTAGAGAACAAACGTATGGACACCAAGTGTGGGAAGCCATGGGGTGGTGGTGGTGGGATGAGTTGGGAGTTTGGGATTGACCTGTATACATGTATATGCATAAAATACATAACTAATAATAACGTGCTGTATAAAACAATAAATAAAATTAAATTTCAAAATTTAAAAAAATAAAATTTAAAAATAAAACAGAAAAAAGTTCTTCCCGTCACACAGATGTATTTATACGAATGAATTATTTCCATGCTTATATCTATAAATACATAAAAGAGGAATAAAATCTAAATTGAACCATAAAAGAAAAAAAACTGAACCCACGAGTTATACAGAGGAAAAACCCTATCAGGTCACTTGCTCCAGCGGTAAACAATTCTGAAATTGGTCAGAGGTGGGGAACCATCTCCCATACAGCCAGCAACCCACCCCCCACGCAAGGAGCGTCCTCATTGCAAAGCTGGGGGACCGTGCCGAGGCATCTGTGAGTAAACGTGAGCTGAGCCCCAGGCCAGCTGCTGCTGAACTGTTCCCACCCTTTCCAGGTAAAACACCTGAATATGTACAAGGGCTTGAATGCCTAGAGGAAGGACCGTGGAGCCACACCAGTGACAGCACGCAGGCCAACTTGGTGCCTGCAGGCTAGCCAGTGTGGTCCTGGCACCGGGCGCTCTTCCAGAAGCTTTCCATTGCCCTGCCTGAGATACCCCTCCTGTCCCGGCCCCCACTGCTTTTTTTCTTCCTCACCTCTGTCCGGAGAGAAATTCCAGCAGAAGGTATGGGTGACACAACCTCTTCTTTACAGGCGGCAGCCTGGCAACTCCTGCAGAAAGGCCAGCAGAACCCCACTCACACCGGGCCACCCACAAAGCTGTGGCCCCTCACTCCCTCCCACCAGCACAGCCCCGAGACTGCTGACGGGGCAGACAATATGGAGTCAGGCACAGCTTCAGGGGCTATTGCTGCCTGGAGCGCTGTTTATATTGACCTCAACGAGGCAGACCTGGGGAGGGCGGGCCGTCAGGGTAAGGCTGCCCAGGTCAGCTAATCCACAACCCTCAGGGAATCACATTGTTGAAAATGGACCCCGCTAAGGCAGAAGAGACGCCAAGGGAAAAAAGGACACAATGCCATTTGCAGCACCGTAGATGAGTCTAGAAGTAATCACGTGACTTGTAGTAAGTCAGAAAGTGAAAGACACATATCATATCATATCACTTATAGGTGTTACCTAAAAATGGATACCAGGGCAGATATTTCCACGGAGAAGGGCAATCACAGATTCATTAAACAAACTTATGGTTCACCAATGGAAAGGTGTGAGGATTGGTTTCATTACGATATCGGGGTTAACAGACATATACAAACACAGGTGACATATATAATCACCAAAGACCTACAGAATACCAAGAGAGGACTACTCAACATTCTGTCATAACGTACATGGGAAAAGGATCCCAGGAAGAACAGACATCTGTATACGTGTAAAAGAACCACATCTTCCACATCTACAACAAGCCAAACATTGTAATCAAACTTGCTGTAATATGAAATAAAAAATTAAATTAAAAACACGAACAAGAAGTAGTGAGACAAACGTGAGGGGCTTTCTCCTGGCACATTCCATTCTAAACTCCAATCTAGAACACCACTTCCACTGAGGCTCTCTTGCCCTAGTAACCAGATTTGGTAAGGGTGAACTGCTGCCACCTTGTGGCCGTTTCACACAACAGCAGCTTTAATCCCAACGCTAATGGTCAGTTGATATTCAAAATCATTGCAGGCCTGTAAATGACACCTGCCCTGAAAACAAATCCTGGGGTCACATATCGACCAAAAAATTCAAAGGACGTCCATATTTCAAAACGACCGTTTCAAAAGGCATATTTTACGCACATTAGTGTTCTGCTTCTTTTCCTTTCTTTCCTTTTTTGTTAAAAAACACGGGAATGGAAAAAGGCATCCCTCAGAATGGGTGAAAATCGTTGCAAACGAATCAATGGACAGAGGTTTAATCTCCAATCTATATAAACAGCTCATGCAGCTTAATATTAAAAAAACAAACAACCCAAAACAAATGGGCAGAAGATCTAAAGAGACGTTTCTTCAAAGGAGACACAGAGATGGCCAAGACGCCCATGAAAAGCTGCTCAACAGCACTAATTATTAGAGAAATGCAAATCAAAACTACAATGAGGTATCACCTCACACCTGTTAGAATCGGCATCATCAGAAAATCTACAGACAACCAATTCTGGGGAGGGTGTGGACAAAAGGAGCCCTCTTCCACTATTGGTGGGAATGTAAATTGATACAGTCACTATGGAGAACAGTATGGAGTTTCCTTAAAAAAATTAGAAATAGAATTACCATCTGATCCAGCAATCCCACTTCTGGGCATATACCCAGAGAAAACCGTATTTCAAAAAGGCACATTCACCACAATGTTCGTTGCAGCACTATTTACAATAGCCAGGTAATGGAAGCAACCTAAATGCCCACAGAAAGATGAATGGATACAGATGTGGTACATATATAAAATGGAATATTACTCGGCCATAAAAAGGAATGAAACTGGGTCATTTGTAGAGACATCGATGCATCGAGAGACTGTCATACAGAAAGAAGTAAGTCAGAAAGAGGAAAACAAATATTGTATATTAATGCATATATGTGGAGCCTAAAAATGGTACAGATGAACTGGTTTGCAGGGAAGAAATAGAGACACAGAGGTAGAGAACAAACGTATGGACACCAAGTGTGGGAAGCCATGGGGTGGTGGTGGTGGGATGAGTTGGGAGTTTGGGATTGACCTGTATACATGTATATGCATAAAATACATAACTAATAATAACGTGCTGTATAAAACAATAAATAAAATTAAATTTCAAAATTTAAAAAAATAAAATTTAAAAATAAAACAGAAAAAAGTTCTTCCCGTCACACAGATGTATTTATACGAATGAATTATTTCCATGCTTATATCTATAAATACATAAAAGAGGAATAAAATCTAAATTGAACCATAAAAGAAAAAAAACTGAACCCACGAGTTATACAGAGGAAAAACCCTATCAGGTCACTTGCTCCAGCGGTAAACAATTCTGAAATTGGTCAGAGGTGGGGAACCATCTCCCATACAGCCAGCAACCCACCCCCCACGCAAGGAGCGTCCTCATTGCAAAGCTGGGGGACCGTGCTGAGGCATCTGTGAGTAAACGTGAGCTGAGCCCCAGGCCAGCTGCTGCTGAACTGTTCCCACCCTTTCCAGGTAAAACACCTGAATATGTACAAGGGCTTGAATGCCTAGAGGAAGGACCGTGGAGCCACACCAGTGACAGCAAGCAGGCCAACTTGGTGCCTGCAGGCCAGCCAGTGTGGTCCTGGCACCGGGCGCTCTTCCAGAAGCTTTCCATTGCCCTGCCTGAGATACCCCTCCTGTCCCGGCCCCCACTGCTTTTTTTCTTCCTCACCTCTGTCCGGAGAGAAATTCCAGCAGAAGGTATGGGTGACACAACCTCTTCTTTACAGGCGGCAGCCTGGCAACTCCTGCAGAAAGGCCAGCAGAACCCCACTCACACCGGGCCACCCACAAAGCTGTGGCCCCTCACTCCCTCCCACCAGCACAGCCCCGAGACTGCTGACGGGGCAGACAATATGGAGTCAGGCACAGCTTCAGGGGCTATTGCTGCCTGGAGCGCTGTTTATATTGACCTCAACGAGGCAGACCTGGGGAGGGCGGGCCGTCAGGGTAAGGCTGCCCAGGTCAGCTAATCCACAACCCTCAGGGAATCACATTGTTGAAAATGGACCCCGCTAAGGCAGAAGAGACGCCAAGGGAAAAAAGGACACAATGCCATTTGCAGCACCGTAGATGAGTCTAGAAGTAATCACGTGACTTGTAGTAAGTCAGAAAGTGAAAGACACATATCATATCATATCACTTATAGGTGTTACCTAAAAATGGATACCAGGGCAGATATTTCCACGGAGAAGGGCAATCACAGATTCATTAAACAAACTTATGGTTCACCAATGGAAAGGTGTGAGGATTGGTTTCATTACGATATCGGGGTTAACAGACATATACAAACACAGGTGACATATATAATCACCAAAGACCTACAGAATACCAAGAGAGGACTACTCAACATTCTGTCATAACGTACATGGGAAAAGGATCCCAGGAAGAACAGACATCTGTATACGTGTAAAAGAACCACATCTTCCACATCTACAACAAGCCAAACATTGTAATCAAACTTGCTGTAATAAGAAATAAAAAATTAAATTAAAAACACGAACAAGAAGTAGTGAGACAAACGTGAGGGGCTTTCTCCTGGCACATTCCATTCTAAACTCCAATCTAGAACACCACTTCCACTGAGGCTCTCTTGCCCTAGTAACCAGATTTGGTAAGGGTGAACTGCTGCCACCTGGTGGCCGTTTCACACAACAGCAGCTTTAATCCCAACGCTAATGGTCAGTTGATATTCAAAATCATTGCAGGCCTGTAAATGACACCTGCCCTGAAAACAAATCCTGGGGTCACATATCGACCAAAAAATTCAAAGGACGTCCATATTTCAAAACGACCGTTTCAAAAGGCATATTTTACGCACATTAGTGTTCTGCTTCTTTTCCTTTCTTTCCTTTTTTGTTAAAAACCACGGGAATGGAAAAAGGCATCCCTCAGAATGGGGGAAAATCGTTGCAAACGAATCAATGGACAGAGGTTTAATCTCCAATCTATATAAACAGCTCATGCAGCTTAATATTAAAAAAACAAACAACCCAAAACAAATGGGCAGAAGATCTAAAGAGACGTTTCTTCAAAGGAGACACAGAGATGGCCAAGACGCCCATGAAAAGCTGCTCAACAGCACTAATTATTAGAGAAATGCAAATCAAAACTACAATGAGGTATCACCTCACACCTGTTAGAATCGGCATCATCAGAAAATCTACAGACAACCAATTCTGGGGAGGGTGTGGACAAAAGGAGCCCTCTTCCACTATTGGTGGGAATGTAAATTGATACAGTCACTATGGAGAACAGTATGGAGTTTCCTTAAAAAAATTAGAAATAGAATTACCATCTGATCCAGCAATCCCACTTCTGGGCATATACCCAGAGAAAACCGTATTTCAAAAAGGGACATTCACCACAATGTTCGCTGCAGCACTATTTACAATAGCCAGGTAATGGAAGCAACCTAAATGCCCACAGAAAGATGAATGGATACAGATGTGGTACATATATAAAATGGAATATTACTCGGCCATAAAAAGGAATGAAACTGGGTCATTTGTAGAGACATCGATGGATCGAGAGACTGTCATACAGAAAGAAGTAAGTCAGAAAGAGGAAAACAAATATTGTATATTAATGCATATATGTGGAGCCTAAAAATGGTACAGATGAACTGGTTTGCAGGGAAGAAATAGAGACACAGAGGTAGAGAACAAACGTATGGACACCAAGTGTGGGAAGCCATGGGGTGGTGGTGGTGGGATGAGTTGGGAGTTTGGGATTGACCTGTATACATGTATATGCATAAAATACATAACTAATAATAACGTGCTGTATAAAACAATAAATAAAATTAAATTTCAAAATTTAAAAAAATAAAATTTAAAAATAAAACAGAAAAAAGTTCTTCCCGTCACACAGATGTATTTATACGAATGAATTATTTCCATGCTTATATCTATAAATACATAAAAGAGGAATAAAATCTAAATTGAACCATAAAAGAAAAAAAACTGAACCCACGAGTTATACAGAGGAAAAACCCTATCAGGTCACTTGCTCCAGCGGTAAACAATTCTGAAATTGGTCAGAGGTGGGGAACCATCTCCCATACAGCCAGCAACCCACCCCCCACGCAAGGAGCGTCCTCATTGCAAAGCTGGGGGACCGTGCCGAGGCATCTGTGAGTAAACGTGAGCTGAGCCCCAGGCCAGCTGCTGCTGAACTGTTCCCACCCTTTCCAGGTAAAACACCTGAATATGTACAAGGGCTTGAATGCCTAGAGGAAGGACCGTGGAGCCACACCAGTGACAGCACGCAGGCCAACTTGGTGCCTGCAGGCTAGCCAGTGTGGTCCTGGCACCGGGCGCTCTTCCAGAAGCTTTCCATTGCCCTGCCTGAGATACCCCTCCTGTCCCGGCCCCCACTGCTTTTTTTCTTCCTCACCTCTGTCCGGAGAGAAATTCCAGCAGAAGGTATGGGTGACACAACCTCTTCTTTACAGGCGGCAGCCTGGCAACTCCTGCAGAAAGGCCAGCAGAACCCCACTCACACCGGGCCACCCACAAAGCTGTGGCCCCTCACTCCCTCCCACCAGCACAGCCCCGAGACTGCTGACGGGGCAGACAATATGGAGTCAGGCACAGCTTCAGGGGCTATTGCTGCCTGGAGCGCTGTTTATATTGACCTCAACGAGGCAGACCTGGGGAGGGCGGGCCGTCAGGGTAAGGCTGCCCAGGTCAGCTAATCCACAACCCTCAGGGAATCACATTGTTGAAAATGGACCCCGCTAAGGCAGAAGAGACGCCAAGGGAAAAAAGGACACAATGCCATTTGCAGCACCGTAGATGAGTCTAGAAGTAATCACGTGACTTGTAGTAAGTCAGAAAGTGAAAGACACATATCATATCATATCACTTATAGGTGTTACCTAAAAATGGATACCAGGGCAGATATTTCCACGGAGAAGGGCAATCACAGATTCATTAAACAAACTTATGGTTCACCAATGGAAAGGTGTGAGGATTGGTTTCATTACGATATCGGGGTTAACAGACATATACAAACACAGGTGACATATATAATCACCAAAGACCTACAGAATACCAAGAGAGGACTACTCAACATTCTGTCATAACGTACATGGGAAAAGGATCCCAGGAAGAACAGACATCTGTATACGTGTAAAAGAACCACATCTTCCACATCTACAACAAGCCAAACATTGTAATCAAACTTGCTGTAATATGAAATAAAAAATTAAATTAAAAACACGAACAAGAAGTAGTGAGACAAACGTGAGGGGCTTTCTCCTGGCACATTCCATTCTAAACTCCAATCTAGAACACCACTTCCACTGAGGCTCTCTTGCCCTAGTAACCAGATTTGGTAAGGGTGAACTGCTGCCACCTTGTGGCCGTTTCACACAACAGCAGCTTTAATCCCAACGCTAATGGTCAGTTGATATTCAAAATCATTGCAGGCCTGTAAATGACACCTGCCCTGAAAACAAATCCTGGGGTCACATATCGACCAAAAAATTCAAAGGACGTCCATATTTCAAAACGACCGTTTCAAAAGGCATATTTTACGCACATTAGTGTTCTGCTTCTTTTCCTTTCTTTCCTTTTTTGTTAAAAAACACGGGAATGGAAAAAGGCATCCCTCAGAATGGGTGAAAATCGTTGCAAACGAATCAATGGACAGAGGTTTAATCTCCAATCTATATAAACAGCTCATGCAGCTTAATATTAAAAAAACAAACAACCCAAAACAAATGGGCAGAAGATCTAAAGAGACGTTTCTTCAAAGGAGACACAGAGATGGCCAAGACGCCCATGAAAAGCTGCTCAACAGCACTAATTATTAGAGAAATGCAAATCAAAACTACAATGAGGTATCACCTCACACCTGTTAGAATCGGCATCATCAGAAAATCTACAGACAACCAATTCTGGGGAGGGTGTGGACAAAAGGAGCCCTCTTCCACTATTGGTGGGAATGTAAATTGATACAGTCACTATGGAGAACAGTATGGAGTTTCCTTAAAAAAATTAGAAATAGAATTACCATCTGATCCAGCAATCCCACTTCTGGGCATATACCCAGAGAAAACCGTATTTCAAAAAGGCACATTCACCACAATGTTCGTTGCAGCACTATTTACAATAGCCAGGTAATGGAAGCAACCTAAATGCCCACAGAAAGATGAATGGATACAGATGTGGTACATATATAAAATGGAATATTACTCGGCCATAAAAAGGAATGAAACTGGGTCATTTGTAGAGACATCGATGCATCGAGAGACTGTCATACAGAAAGAAGTAAGTCAGAAAGAGGAAAACAAATATTGTATATTAATGCATATATGTGGAGCCTAAAAATGGTACAGATGAACTGGTTTGCAGGGAAGAAATAGAGACACAGAGGTAGAGAACAAACGTATGGACACCAAGTGTGGGAAGCCATGGGGTGGTGGTGGTGGGATGAGTTGGGAGTTTGGGATTGACCTGTATACATGTATATGCATAAAATACATAACTAATAATAACGTGCTGTATAAAACAATAAATAAAATTAAATTTCAAAATTTAAAAAAATAAAATTTAAAAATAAAACAGAAAAAAGTTCTTCCCGTCACACAGATGTATTTATACGAATGAATTATTTCCATGCTTATATCTATAAATACATAAAAGAGGAATAAAATCTAAATTGAACCATAAAAGAAAAAAAACTGAACCCACGAGTTATACAGAGGAAAAACCCTATCAGGTCACTTGCTCCAGCGGTAAACAATTCTGAAATTGGTCAGAGGTGGGGAACCATCTCCCATACAGCCAGCAACCCACCACCCACGCAAGGAGCGTCCTCATTGCAAAGCTGGGGGACCGTGCCGAGGCATCTGTGAGTAAACGTGAGCTGAGCCCCAGGCCAGCTGCTGCTGAACTGTTCCCACCCTTTCCAGGTAAAACACCTGAATATGTACAAGGGCTTGAATGCCTAGAGGAAGGACCGTGGAGCCACACCAGTGACAGCAAGCAGGCCAACTTGGTGCCTGCAGGCCAGCCAGTGTGGTCCTGGCACCGGGCGCTCTTCCAGAAGCTTTCCATTGCCCTGCCTGAGATACCCCTCCTGTCCCGGCCCCCACTGCTTTTTTTCTTCCTCACCTCTGTCCGGAGAGAAATTCCAGCAGAAGGTATGGGTGACACAACCTCTTCTTTACAGGCGGCAGCCTGGCAACTCCTGCAGAAAGGCCAGCAGAACCCCACTCACACCGGGCCACCCACAAAGCTGTGGCCCCTCACTCCCTCCCACCAGCACAGCCCCGAGACTGCTGACGGGGCAGACAATATGGAGTCAGGCACAGCTTCAGGGGCTATTGCTGCCTGGAGCGCTGTTTATATTGACCTCAACGAGGCAGACCTGGGGAGGGCGGGCCGTCAGGGTAAGGCTGCCCAGGTCAGCTAATCCACAACCCTCAGGGAATCACATTGTTGAAAATGGACCCCGCTAAGGCAGAAGAGACGCCAAGGGAAAAAAGGACACAATGCCATTTGCAGCACCGTAGATGAGTCTAGAAGTAATCACGTGACTTGTAGTAAGTCAGAAAGTGAAAGACACATATCATATCATATCACTTATAGGTGTTACCTAAAAATGGATACCAGGGCAGATATTTCCACGGAGAAGGGCAATCACAGATTCATTAAACAAACTTATGGTTCACCAATGGAAAGGTGTGAGGATTGGTTTCATTACGATATCGGGGTTAACAGACATATACAAACACAGGTGACATATATAATCACCAAAGACCTACAGAATACCAAGAGAGGACTACTCAACATTCTGTCATAACGTACATGGGAAAAGGATCCCAGGAAGAACAGACATCTGTATACGTGTAAAAGAACCACATCTTCCACATCTACAACAAGCCAAACATTGTAATCAAACTTGCTGTAATAAGAAATAAAAAATTAAATTAAAAACACGAACAAGAAGTAGTGAGACAAACGTGAGGGGCTTTCTCCTGGCACATTCCATTCTAAACTCCAATCTAGAACACCACTTCCACTGAGGCTCTCTTGCCCTAGTAACCAGATTTGGTAAGGGTGAACTGCTGCCACCTGGTGGCCGTTTCACACAACAGCAGCTTTAATCCCAACGCTAATGGTCAGTTGATATTCAAAATCATTGCAGGCCTGTAAATGACACCTGCCCTGAAAACAAATCCTGGGGTCACATATCGACCAAAAAATTCAAAGGACGTCCATATTTCAAAACGACCGTTTCAAAAGGCATATTTTACGCACATTAGTGTTCTGCTTCTTTTCCTTTCTTTCCTTTTTTGTTAAAAACCACGGGAATGGAAAAAGGCATCCCTCAGAATGGGGGAAAATCGTTGCAAACGAATCAATGGACAGAGGTTTAATCTCCAATCTATATAAACAGCTCATGCAGCTTAATATTAAAAAAACAAACAACCCAAAACAAATGGGCAGAAGATCTAAAGAGACGTTTCTTCAAAGGAGACACAGAGATGGCCAAGACGCCCATGAAAAGCTGCTCAACAGCACTAATTATTAGAGAAATGCAAATCAAAACTACAATGAGGTATCACCTCACACCTGTTAGAATCGGCATCATCAGAAAATCTACAGACAACCAATTCTGGGGAGGGTGTGGACAAAAGGAGCCCTCTTCCACTATTGGTGGGAATGTAAATTGATACAGTCACTATGGAGAACAGTATGGAGTTTCCTTAAAAAAATTAGAAATAGAATTACCATCTGATCCAGCAATCCCACTTCTGGGCATATACCCAGAGAAAACCGTATTTCAAAAAGGGACATTCACCACAATGTTAGCTGCAGCACTATTTACAATAGCCAGGTAATGGAAGCAACCTAAATGCCCACAGAAAGATGAATGGATACAGATGTGGTACATATATAAAATGGAATATTACTCGGCCATAAAAAGGAATGAAACTGGGTCATTTGTAGAGACATCGATGGATCGAGAGACTGTCATACAGAAAGAAGAAAGTCAGAAAGAGGAAAACAAATATTGTATATTAATGCATATATGTGGAGCCTAAAAATGGTACAGATGAACTGGTTTGCAGGGAAGAAATAGAGACACAGAGGTAGAGAACAAACGTATGGACACCAAGTGTGGGAAGCCATGGGGTGGTGGTGGTGGGATGAGTTGGGAGTTTGGGATTGACCTGTATACATGTATATGCATAAAATACATAACTAATAATAACGTGCTGTATAAAACAATAAATAAAATTAAATTTCAAAATTTAAAAAAATAAAATTTAAAAATAAAACAGAAAAAAGTTCTTCCCGTCACACAGATGTATTTATACGAATGAATTATTTCCATGCTTATATCTATAAATACATAAAAGAGGAATAAAATCTAAATTGAACCATAAAAGAAAAAAAACTGAACCCACGAGTTATACAGAGGAAAAACCCTATCAGGTCACTTGCTCCAGCGGTAAACAATTCTGAAATTGGTCAGAGGTGGGGAACCATCTCCCATACAGCCAGCAACCCACCACCCACGCAAGGAGCGTCCTCATTGCAAAGCTGGGGGACCGTGCCGAGGCATCTGTGAGTAAACGTGAGCTGAGCCCCAGGCCAGCTGCTGCTGAACTGTTCCCACCCTTTCCAGGTAAAACACCTGAATATGTACAAGGGCTTGAATGCCTAGAGGAAGGACCGTGGAGCCACACCAGTGACAGCAAGCAGGCCAACTTGGTGCCTGCAGGCCAGCCAGTGTGGTCCTGGCACCGGGCGCTCTTCCAGAAGCTTTCCATTGCCCTGCCTGAGATACCCCTCCTGTCCCGGCCCCCACTGCTTTTTTTCTTCCTCACCTCTGTCCGGAGAGAAATTCCAGCAGAAGGTATGGGTGACACAACCTCTTCTTTACAGGCGGCAGCCTGGCAACTCCTGCAGAAAGGCCAGCAGAACCCCACTCACACCGGGCCACCCACAAAGCTGTGGCCCCTCACTCCCTCCCACCAGCACAGCCCCGAGACTGCTGACGGGGCAGACAATATGGAGTCAGGCACAGCTTCAGGGGCTATTGCTGCCTGGAGCGCTGTTTATATTGACCTCAACGAGGCAGACCTGGGGAGGGCGGGCCGTCAGGGTAAGGCTGCCCAGGTCAGCTAATCCACAACCCTCAGGGAATCACATTGTTGAAAATGGACCCCGCTAAGGCAGAAGAGACGCCAAGGGAAAAAAGGACACAATGCCATTTGCAGCACCGTAGATGAGTCTAGAAGTAATCACGTGACTTGTAGTAAGTCAGAAAGTGAAAGACACATATCATATCATATCACTTATAGGTGTTACCTAAAAATGGATACCAGGGCAGATATTTCCACGGAGAAGGGCAATCACAGATTCATTAAACAAACTTATGGTTCACCAATGGAAAGGTGTGAGGATTGGTTTCATTACGATATCGGGGTTAACAGACATATACAAACACAGGTGACATATATAATCACCAAAGACCTACAGAATACGAAGAGAGGACTACTCAACATTCTGTCATAACGTACATGGGAAAAGGATCCCAGGAAGAACAGACATCTGTATACGTGTAAAAGAACCACATCTTCCACATCTACAACAAGCCAAACATTGTAATCAAACTTGCTGTAATAAGAAATAAAAAATTAAATTAAAAACACGAACAAGAAGTAGTGAGACAAACGTGAGGGGCTTTCTCCTGGCACATTCCATTCTAAACTCCAATCTAGAACACCACTTCCACTGAGGCTCTCTTGCCCTAGTAACCAGATTTGGTAAGGGTGAACTGCTGCCACCTGGTGGCCGTTTCACACAACAGCAGCTTTAATCCCAACGCTAATGGTCAGTTGATATTCAAAATCATTGCAGGCCTGTAAATGACACCTGCCCTGAAAACAAATCCTGGGGTCACATATCGACCAAAAAATTCAAAGGACGTCCATATTTCAAAACGACCGTTTCAAAAGGCATATTTTACGCACATTAGTGTTCTGCTTCTTTTCCTTTCTTTCCTTTTTTGTTAAAAACCACGGGAATGGAAAAAGGCATCCCTCAGAATGGGGGAAAATCGTTGCAAACGAATCAATGGACAGAGGTTTAATCTCCAATCTATATAAACAGCTCATGCAGCTTAATATTAAAAAAACAAACAACCCAAAACAAATGGGCAGAAGATCTAAAGAGACGTTTCTTCAAAGGAGACACAGAGATGGCCAAGACGCCCATGAAAAGCTGCTCAACAGCACTAATTATTAGAGAAATGCAAATCAAAACTACAATGAGGTATCACCTCACACCTGTTAGAATCGGCATCATCAGAAAATCTACAGACAACCAATTCTGGGGAGGGTGTGGACAAAAGGAGCCCTCTTCCACTATTGGTGGGAATGTAAATTGATACAGTCACTATGGAGAACAGTATGGAGTTTCCTTAAAAAAATTAGAAATAGAATTACCATCTGATCCAGCAATCCCACTTCTGGGCATATACCCAGAGAAAACCGTATTTCAAAAAGGGACATTCACCACAATGTTCGCTGCAGCACTATTTACAATAGCCAGGTAATGGAAGCAACCTAAATGCCCACAGAAAGATGAATGGATACAGATGTGGTACATATATAAAATGGAATATTACTCGGCCATAAAAAGGAATGAAACTGGGTCATTTGTAGAGACATCGATGGATCGAGAGACTGTCATACAGAAAGAAGTAAGTCAGAAAGAGGAAAACAAATATTGTATATTAATGCATATATGTGGAGCCTAAAAATGGTACAGATGAACTGGTTTGCAGGGAAGAAATAGAGACACAGAGGTAGAGAACAAACGTATGGACACCAAGTGTGGGAAGCCATGGGGTGGTGGTGGTGGGATGAGTTGGGAGTTTGGGATTGACCTGTATACATGTATATGCATAAAATACATAACTAATAATAACGTGCTGTATAAAACAATAAATAAAATTAAATTTCAAAATTTAAAAAAATAAAATTTAAAAATAAAACAGAAAAAAGTTCTTCCCGTCACACAGATGTATTTATACGAATGAATTATTTCCATGCTTATATCTATAAATACATAAAAGAGGAATAAAATCTAAATTGAACCATAAAAGAAAAAAAACTGAACCCACGAGTTATACAGAGGAAAAACCCTATCAGGTCACTTGCTCCAGCGGTAAACAATTCTGAAATTGGTCAGAGGTGGGGAACCATCTCCCATACAGCCAGCAACCCACCCCCCACGCAAGGAGCGTCCTCATTGCAAAGCTGGGGGACCGTGCTGAGGCATCTGTGAGTAAACGTGAGCTGAGCCCCAGGCCAGCTGCTGCTGAACTGTTCCCACCCTTTCCAGGTAAAACACCTGAATATGTACAAGGGCTTGAATGCCTAGAGGAAGGACCGTGGAGCCACACCAGTGACAGCACGCAGGCCAACTTGGTGCCTGCAGGCCAGCCAGTGTGGTCCTGGCACCGGGCGCTCTTCCAGAAGCTTTCCATTGCCCTGCCTGAGATACCCCTCCTGTCCCGGCCCCCACTGCTTTTTTTCTTCCTCACCTCTGTCCGGAGAGAAATTCCAGCAGAAGGTATGGGTGACACAACCTCTTCTTTACAGGCGGCAGCCTGGCAACTCCTGCAGAAAGGCCAGCAGAACCCCACTCACACCGGGCCACCCACAAAGCTGTGGCCCCTCACTCCCTCCCACCAGCACAGCCCCGAGACTGCTGACGGGGCAGACAATATGGAGTCAGGCACAGCTTCAGGGGCTATTGCTGCCTGGAGCGCTGTTTATATTGACCTCAACGAGGCAGACCTGGGGAGGGCGGGCCGTCAGGGTAAGGCTGCCCAGGTCAGCTAATCCACAACCCTCAGGGAATCACATTGTTGAAAATGGACCCCGCTAAGGCAGAAGAGACGCCAAGGGAAAAAAGGACACAATGCCATTTGCAGCACCGTAGATGAGTCTAGAAGTAATCACGTGACTTGTAGTAAGTCAGAAAGTGAAAGACACATATCATATCATATCACTTATAGGTGTTACCTAAAAATGGATACCAGGGCAGATATTTCCACGGAGAAGGGCAATCACAGATTCATTAAACAAACTTATGGTTCACCAATGGAAAGGTGTGAGGATTGGTTTCATTACGATATCGGGGTTAACAGACATATACAAACACAGGTGACATATATAATCACCAAAGACCTACAGAATACCAAGAGAGGACTACTCAACATTCTGTCATAACGTACATGGGAAAAGGATCCCAGGAAGAACAGACATCTGTATACGTGTAAAAGAACCACATCTTCCACATCTACAACAAGCCAAACATTGTAATCAAACTTGCTGTAATATGAAATAAAAAATTAAATTAAAAACACGAACAAGAAGTAGTGAGACAAACGTGAGGGGCTTTCTCCTGGCACATTCCATTCTAAACTCCAATCTAGAACACCACTTCCACTGAGGCTCTCTTGCCCTAGTAACCAGATTTGGTAAGGGTGAACTGCTGCCACCTTGTGGCCGTTTCACACAACAGCAGCTTTAATCCCAACGCTAATGGTCAGTTGATATTCAAAATCATTGCAGGCCTGTAAATGACACCTGCCCTGAAAACAAATCCTGGGGTCACATATCGACCAAAAAATTCAAAGGACGTCCATATTTCAAAACGACCGTTTCAAAAGGCATATTTTACGCACATTAGTGTTCTGCTTCTTTTCCTTTCTTTCCTTTTTTGTTAAAAACCACGGGAATGGAAAAAGGCATCCCTCAGAATGGGGGAAAATCGTTGCAAACGAATCAATGGACAGAGGTTTAATCTCCAATCTATATAAACAGCTCATGCAGCTTAATATTAAAAAAACAAACAACCCAAAACAAATGGGCAGAAGATCTAAAGAGACGTTTCTTCAAAGGAGACACAGAGATGGCCAAGACGCCCATGAAAAGCTGCTCAACAGCACTAATTATTAGAGAAATGCAAATCAAAACTACAATGAGGTATCACCTCACACCTGTTAGAATCGGCATCATCAGAAAATCTACAGACAACCAATTCTGGGGAGGGTGTGGACAAAAGGAGCCCTCTTCCACTATTGGTGGGAATGTAAATTGATACAGTCACTATGGAGAACAGTATGGAGTTTCCTTAAAAAAATTAGAAATAGAATTACCATCTGATCCAGCAATCCCACTTCTGGGCATATACCCAGAGAAAACCGTATTTCAAAAAGGCACATTCACCACAATGTTCGTTGCAGCACTATTTACAATAGCCAGGTAATGGAAGCAACCTAAATGCCCACAGAAAGATGAATGGATACAGATGTGGTACATATATAAAATGGAATATTACTCGGCCATAAAAAGGAATGAAACTGGGTCATTTGTAGAGACATCGATGGATCGAGAGACTGTCATACAGAAAGAAGTAAGTCAGAAAGAGGAAAACAAATATTGTATATTAATGCATATATGTGGAGCCTAAAAATGGTACAGATGAACTGGTTTGCAGGGAAGAAATAGAGACACAGAGGTAGAGAACAAACGTATGGACACCAAGTGTGGGAAGCCATGGGGTGGTGGTGGTGGGATGAGTTGGGAGTTTGGGATTGACCTGTATACATGTATATGCATAAAATACATAACTAATAATAACGTGCTGTATAAAAAAATAAATAAAATTAAATTTCAAAATTTAAAAAAATAAAATTTAAAAATAAAACAGAAAAAAGTTCTTCCCGTCACACAGATGTATTTATACGAATGAATTATTTCCATGCTTATATCTATAAATACATAAAAGAGGAATAAAATCTAACTTGAACCATAAAAGAAAAAAAAACTGAACCCACGAGTTATACAGAGGAAAAACCCTATCAGGTCACTTGCTCCAGCAGTAAACAATTCTGAAATTGGTCAGAGGTGGGGAACCATCTCCCATACAGCCAGCAACCCACCCCCCACGCAAGGAGCGTCCTCATTGCAAAGCTGGGGGACCGTGCCGAGGCATCTGTGAGTAAACGTGAGCTGAGCCCCAGGCCAGCTGCTGCTGAACTGTTCCCACCCTTTCCAGGTAAAACACCTGAATATGTACAAGGGCTTGAATGCCTAGAGGAAGGACCGTGGAGCCACACCAGTGACAGCACGCAGGCCAACTTGGTGCCTGCAGGCCAGCCAGTGTGGTCCTGGCACCGGGCGCTCTTCCAGAAGCTTTCCATTGCCCTGCCTGAGATACCCCTCCTGTCCCGGCCCCCACTGCTTTTTTTCATCCTCACCTCTGTCCGGAGAGAAATTCCAGCAGAAGGTATGGGTGACACAACCTCTTCTTTACAGGCGGCAGCCTGGCAACTCCTGCAGAAAGGCCAGCAGAACCCCACTCACACCGGGCCACCCACAAAGCTGTGGCCCCTCACTCCCTCCCACCAGCACAGCCCCGAGACTGCTGACGGGGCAGACAATATGGAGTCAGGCACAGCTTCAGGGGCTATTGCTGCCTGGAGCGCTGTTTATATTGACCTCAACGAGGCAGACCTGGGGAGGGCGGGCCGTCAGGGTAAGGCTGCCCAGGTCAGCTAATCCACAACCCTCAGGGAATCACATTGTTGAAAATGGACCCCGCTAAGGCAGAAGAGACGCCAAGGGAAAAAAGGACACAATGCCATTTGCAGCACCGTAGATGAGTCTAGAAGTAATCACGTGACTTGTAGTAAGTCAGAAAGTGAAAGACACATATCATATCATATCACTTATAGGTGTTACCTAAAAATGGATACCAGGGCAGATATTTCCACGGAGAAGGGCAATCACAGATTCATTAAACAAACTTATGGTTCACCAATGGAAAGGTGTGAGGATTGGTTTCATTACGATATCGGGGTTAACAGACATATACAAACACAGGTGACATATATAATCACCAAAGACCTACAGAATACCAAGAGAGGACTACTCAACATTCTGTCATAACGTACATGGGAAAAGGATCCCAGGAAGAACAGACATCTGTATACGTGTAAAAGAACCACATCTTCCACATCTACAACAAGCCAAACATTGTAATCAAACTTGCTGTAATAAGAAATAAAAAATTAAATTAAAAACACGAACAAGAAGTAGTGAGACAAACGTGAGGGGCTTTCTCCTGGCACATTCCATTCTAAACTCCAATCTAGAACACCACTTCCACTGAGGCTCTCTTGCCCTAGTAACCAGATTTGGTAAGGGTGAACTGCTGCCACCTGGTGGCCGTTTCACACAACAGCAGCTTTAATCCCAACGCTAATGGTCAGTTGATATTCAAAATCATTGCAGGCCTGTAAATGACACCTGCCCTGAAAACAAATCCTGGGGTCACATATCGACCAAAAAATTCAAAGGACGTCCATATTTCAAAACGACCGTTTCAAAAGGCATATTTTACGCACATTAGTGTTCTGCTTCTTTTCCTTTCTTTCCTTTTTTGTTAAAAACCACGGGAATGGAAAAAGGCATCCCTCAGAATGGGGGAAAATCGTTGCAAACGAATCAATGGACAGAGGTTTAATCTCCAATCTATATAAACAGCTCATGCAGCTTAATATTAAAAAAACAAACAACCCAAAACAAATGGGCAGAAGATCTAAAGAGACGTTTCTTCAAAGGAGACACAGAGATGGCCAAGACGCCCATGAAAAGCGGCTCAACAGCACTAATTATTAGAGAAATGCAAATCAAAACTACAATGAGGTATCACCTCACACCTGTTAGAATCGGCATCATCAGAAAATCTACAGACAACCAATTCTGGGGAGGGTGTGGACAAAAGGAGCCCTCTTCCACTACTGGTGGGAATGTAAATTGATACAGTCACTATGGAGAACAGTATGGAGTTTCCTTAAAAAAATTAGAAATAGAATTACCATGTGATCCAGCAATCCCACTTCTGGGCATATACCCAGAGAAAACCGTATTTCAAAAAGGCACATTCACCACAATGTTCGTTGCAGCACTATTTACAATAGCCAGGTAATGGAAGCAACCTAAATGCCCACAGAAAGATGAATGGATACAGATGTGGTACATATATAAAATGGAATATTACTCGGCCATAAAAAGGAATGAAACTGGGTCATTTGTAGAGACATCGATGCATCGAGAGACTGTCATACAGAAAGAAGTAAGTCAGAAAGAGGAAAACAAATATTGTATATTAATGCATATATGTGGAGCCTAAAAATGGTACAGATGAACTGGTTTGCAGGGAAGAAATAGAGACACAGAGGTAGAGAACAAACGTATGGACACCAAGTGTGGGAAGCCATGGGGTGGTGGTGGTGGGATGAGTTGGGAGTTTGGGATTGACCTGTATACATGTATATGCATAAAATACATAACTAATAATAACGTGCTGTATAAAACAATAAATAAAATTAAATTTCAAAATTTAAAAAAATAAAATTTAAAAATAAAACAGAAAAAAGTTCTTCCCGTCACACAGATGTATTTATACGAATGAATTATTTCCATGCTTATATCTATAAATACATAAAAGAGGAATAAAATCTAAATTGAACCATAAAAGAAAAAAAACTGAACCCACGAGTTATACAGAGGAAAAACCCTATCAGGTCACTTGCTCCAGCGGTAAACAATTCTGAAATTGGTCAGAGGTGGGGAACCATCTCCCATACAGCCAGCAACCCACCCCCCATGCAAGGAGCGTCCTCATTGCAAAGCTGGGGGACCGTGCCGAGGCATCTGTGAGTAAACGTGAGCTGAGCCCCAGGCCAGCTGCTGCTGAACTGTTCCCACCCTTTCCAGGTAAAACACCTGAATATGTACAAGGGCTTGAATGCCTAGAGGAAGGACCGTGGAGCCACACCAGTGACAGCACGCAGGCCAACTTGGTGCCTGCAGGCCAGCCACTGTGGTCCTGGCACCGGGCGCTCTTCCAGAAGCTTTCCATTGCCCTGCCTGAGATACCCCTCCTGTCCCGGCCCCCACTGCTTTTTTTCTTCCTCACCTCTGTCCGGAGAGAAATTCCAGCAGAAGGTATGGGTGACACAACCTCTTCTTTACAGGCAGCAGCCTGGCAACTCCTGCAGAAAGGCCAGCAGAACCCCACTCACACCGGGCCACCCACAAAGCTGTGGCCCCTCACTCCCTCCCACCAGCACAGCCCCGAGACTGCTGACGGGGCAGACAATATGGAGTCAGGCACAGCTTCAGGGGCTATTGCTGCCTGGAGCGCTGTTTATATTGACCTCAACGAGGCAGACCTGGGGAGGGCGGGCCGTCAGGGTAAGGCTGCCCAGGTCAGCTAATCCACAACCCTCAGGGAATCACATTGTTGAAAATGGACCCCGCTAAGGCAGAAGAGACGCCAAGGGAAAAAAGGACACAATGCCATTTGCAGCACCGTAGATGAGTCTAGAAGTAATCACGTGACTTGTAGTAAGTCAGAAAGTGAAAGACACATATCATATCATATCACTTATAGGTGTTACCTAAAAATGGATACCAGGGCAGATATTTCCACGGAGAAGGGCAATCACAGATTCATTAAACAAACTTATGGTTCACCAATGGAAAGGTGTGAGGATTGGTTTCATTACGATATCGGGGTTAACAGACATATACAAACACAGGTGACATATATAATCACCAAAGACCTACAGAATACCAAGAGAGGACTACTCAACATTCTGTCATAACGTACATGGGAAAAGGATCCCAGGAAGAACAGACATCTGTATACGTGTAAAAGAACCACATCTTCCACATCTACAACAAGCCAAACATTGTAATCAAACTTGCTGTAATAAGAAATAAAAAATTAAATTAAAAACACGAACAAGAAGTAGTGAGACAAACGTGAGGGGCTTTCTCCTGGCACATTCCATTCTAAACTCCAATCTAGAACACCACTTCCACTGAGGCTCTCTTGCCCTAGTAACCAGATTTGGTAAGGGTGAACTGCTGCCACCTGGTGGCCGTTTCACACAACAGCAGCTTTAATCCCAACGCTAATGGTCAGTTGATATTCAAAATCATTGCAGGCCTGTAAATGACACCTGCCCTGAAAACAAATCCTGGGGTCACATATCGACCAAAAAATTCAAAGGACGTCCATATTTCAAAACGACCGTTTCAAAAGGCATATTTTACGCACATTAGTGTTCTGCTTCTTTTCCTTTCTTTCCTTTTTTGTTAAAAACCACGGGAATGGAAAAAGGCATCCCTCAGAATGGGGGAAAATCGTTGCAAACGAATCAATGGACAGAGGTTTAATCTCCAATCTATATAAACAGCTCATGCAGCTTAATATTAAAAAAACAAACAACCCAAAACAAATGGGCAGAAGATCTAAAGAGACGTTTCTTCAAAGGAGACACAGAGATGGCCAAGACGCCCATGAAAAGCTGCTCAACAGCACTAATTATTAGAGAAATGCAAATCAAAACTACAATGAGGTATCACCTCACACCTGTTAGAATCGGCATCATCAGAAAATCTACAGACAACCAATTCTGGGGAGGGTGTGGACAAAAGGAGCCCTCTTCCACTATTGGTGGGAATGTAAATTGATACAGTCACTATGGAGAACAGTATGGAGTTTCCTTAAAAAAATTAGAAATAGAATTACCATCTGATCCAGCAATCCCACTTCTGGGCATATACCCAGAGAAAACCGTATTTCAAAAAGGCACATTCACCACAATGTTCGTTGCAGCACTATTTACAATAGCCAGGTAATGGAAGCAACCTAAATGCCCACAGAAAGATGAATGGATACAGATGTGGTACATATATAAAATGGAATATTACTCGGCCATAAAAAGGAATGAAACTGGGTCATTTGTAGAGACATCGATGGATCGAGAGACTGTCATACAGAAAGAAGTAAGTCAGAAAGAGGAAAACAAATATTGTATATTAATGCATATATGTGGAGCCTAAAAATGGTACAGATGAACTGGTTTGCAGGGAAGAAATAGAGACACAGAGGTAGAGAACAAACGTATGGACACCAAGTGTGGGAAGCCATGGGGTGGTGGTGGTGGGATGAGTTGGGAGTTTGGGATTGACCTGTATACATGTATATGCATAAAATACATAACTAATAATAACGTGCTGTATAAAAAAATAAATAAAATTAAATTTCAAAATTTTAAAAAATAAAATTTAAAAATAAAACAGAAAAAAGTTCTTCCCGTCACACAGATGTATTTATACGAATGAATTATTTCCATGCTTATATCTATAAATACATAAAAGAGGAATAGAATCTAACTTGAACCATAAAAGAAAAAAAAAACTGAACCCACGAGTTATACAGAGGAAAAACCCTATCAGGTCACTTGCTCCAGCAGTAAACAATTCTGAAATTGGTCAGAGGTGGGGAACCATCTCCCATACAGCCAGCAACCCACCCCCCACGCAAGGAGCGTCCTCATTGCAAAGCTGGGGGACCGTGCCGAGGCATCTGTGAGTAAACGTGAGCTGAGCCCCAGGCCAGCTGCTGCTGAACTGTTCCCACCCTTTCCAGGTAAAACACCTGAATATGTACAAGGGCTTGAATGCCTAGAGGAAGGACCGTGGAGCCACACCAGTGACAGCACGCAGGCCAACTTGGTGCCTGCAGGCCAGCCAGTGTGGTCCTGGCACCGGGCGCTCTTCCAGAAGCTTTCCATTGCCCTGCCTGAGATACCCCTCCTGTCCCGGCCCCCACTGCTTTTTTTCTTCCTCACCTCTGTCCGGAGAGAAATTCCAGCAGAAGGTATGGGTGACACAACCTCTTCTTTACAGGCGGCAGCCTGGCAACTCCTGCAGAAAGGCCAGCAGAACCCCACTCACACCGGGCCACCCACAAAGCTGTGGCCCCTCACTCCCTCCCACCAGCACAGCCCCGAGACTGCTGACGGGGCAGACAATATGGAGTCAGGCACAGCTTCAGGGGCTATTGCTGCCTGGAGCGCTGTTTATATTGACCTCAACGAGGCAGACCTGGGGAGGGCGGGCCGTCAGGGTAAGGCTGCCCAGGTCAGCTAATCCACAACCCTCAGGGAATCACATTGTTGAAAATGGACCCCGCTAAGGCAGAAGAGACGCCAAGGGAAAAAAGGACACAATGCCATTTGCAGCACCGTAGATGAGTCTAGAAGTAATCACGTGACTTGTAGTAAGTCAGAAAGTGAAAGACACATATCATATCATATCACTTATAGGTGTTACCTAAAAATGGATACCAGGGCAGATATTTCCACGGAGAAGGGCAATCACAGATTCATTAAACAAACTTATGGTTCACCAATGGAAAGGTGTGAGGATTGGTTTCATTACGATATCGGGGTTAACAGACATATACAAACACAGGTGACATATATAATCACCAAAGACCTACAGAATACCAAGAGAGGACTACTCAACATTCTGTCATAACGTACATGGGAAAAGGATCCCAGGAAGAACAGACATCTGTATACGTGTAAAAGAACCACATCTTCCACATCTACAACAAGCCAAACATTGTAATCAAACTTGCTGTAATAAGAAATAAAAAATTAAATTAAAAACACGAACAAGAAGTAGTGAGACAAACGTGAGGGGCTTTCTCCTGGCACATTCCATTCTAAACTCCAATCTAGAACACCACTTCCACTGAGGCTCTCTTGCCCTAGTAACCAGATTTGGTAAGGGTGAACTGCTGCCACCTGGTGGCCGTTTCACACAACAGCAGCTTTAATCCCAACACTAATGGTCAGTTGATATTCAAAATCATTGCAGGCCTGTAAATGACACCTGCCCTGAAAACAAATCCTGGGGTCACATATCGACCAAAAAATTCAAAGGACGTCCATATTTCAAAACGACCGTTTCAAAAGGCATATTTTACGCACATTAGTGTTCTGCTTCTTTTCCTTTCTTTCCTTTTTTGTTAAAAACCACGGGAATGGAAAAAGGCATCCCTCAGAATGGGGGAAAATCGTTGCAAACGAATCAATGGACAGAGGTTTAATCTCCAATCTATATAAACAGCTCATGCAGCTTAATATTAAAAAAACAAACAACCCAAAACAAATGGGCAGAAGATCTAAAGAGACGTTTCTTCAAAGGAGACACAGAGATGGCCAAGACGCCCATGAAAAGCTGCTCAACAGCACTAATTATTAGAGAAATGCAAATCAAAACTACAATGAGGTATCACCTCACACCTGTTAGAATCGGCATCATCAGAAAATCTACAGACAACCAATTCTGGGGAGGGTGTGGACAAAAGGAGCCCTCTTCCACTATTGGTGGGAATGTAAATTGATACAGTCACTATGGAGAACAGTATGGAGTTTCCTTAAAAAAATTAGAAATAGAATTACCATCTGATCCAGCAATCCCACTTCTGGGCATATACCCAGAGAAAACCGTATTTCAAAAAGGCACATTCACCACAATGTTCGTTGCAGCACTATTTACAATAGCCAGGTAATGGAAGCAACCTAAATGCCCACAGAAAGATGAATGGATACAGATGTGGTACATATATAAAATGGAATATTACTCGGCCATAAAAAGGAATGAAACTGGGTCATTTGTAGAGACATCGATGCATCGAGAGACTGTCATACAGAAAGAAGTAAGTCAGAAAGAGGAAAACAAATATTGTATATTAATGCATATATGTGGAGCCTAAAAATGGTACAGATGAACTGGTTTGCAGGGAAGAAATAGAGACACAGAGGTAGAGAACAAATGTATGGACACCAAGTGTGGGAAGCCATGGGGTGGTGGTGGTGGGATGAGTTGGGAGTTTGGGATTGACCTGTATACATGTATATGCATAAAATACATAACTAATAATAACGTGCTGTATAAAAAAATAAATAAAATTAAATTTCAAAATTTAAAAAAATAAAATTTAAAAATAAAACAGAAAAAAGTTCTTCCCGTCACACAGATGTATTTATACGAATGAATTATTTCCATGCTTATATCTATAAATACATAAAAGAGGAATAAAATCTAACTTGAACCATAAAAGAAAAAAAAACTGAACCCACGAGTTATACAGAGGAAAAACCCTATCAGGTCACTTGCTCCAGCAGTAAACAATTCTGAAATTGGTCAGAGGTGGGGAACCATCTCCCATACAGCCAGCAACCCACCCCCCACGCAAGGAGCGTCCTCATTGCAAAGCTGGGGGACCGTGCCGAGGCATCTGTGAGTAAACGTGAGCTGAGCCCCAGGCCAGCTGCTGCTGAACTGTTCCCACCCTTTCCAGGTAAAACACCTGAATATGTACAAGGGCTTGAATGCCTAGAGGAAGGACTGTGGAGCCACACCAGTGACAGCACGCAGGCCAACTTGGTGCCTGCAGGCCAGCCAGTGTGGTCCTGGCACCGGGCGCTCTTCCAGAAGCTTTCCATTGCCCTGCCTGAGATACCCCTCCTGTCCCGGCCCCCACTGCTTTTTTTCTTCCTCACCTCTGTCCGAAGAGAAATTCCAGCAGAAGGTATGGGTGACACAACCTCTTCTTTACAGGCGGCAGCCTGGCAACTCCTGCAGAAAGGCCAGCAGAACCCCACTCACACCGGGCCACCCACAAAGCTGTGGCCCCTCACTCCCTCCCACCAGCACAGCCCCGAGACTGCTGACGGGGCAGACAATATGGAGTCAGGCACAGCTTCAGGGGCTATTGCTGCCTGGAGCGCTGTTTATATTGACCTCAACGAGGCAGACCTGGGGAGGGCGGGCCGTCAGGGTAAGGCTGCCCAGGTCAGCTAATCCACAACCCTCAGGGAATCACATTGTTGAAAATGGACCCCGCTAAGGCAGAAGAGACGCCAAGGGAAAAAAGGACACAATGCCATTTGCAGCACCGTAGATGAGTCTAGAAGTAATCACGTGACTTGTAGTAAGTCAGAAAGTGAAAGACACATATCATATCATATCACTTATAGGTGTTACCTAAAAATGGATACCAGGGCAGATATTTCCACGGAGAAGGGCAATCACAGATTCATTAAACAAACTTATGGTTCACCAATGGAAAGGTGTGAGGATTGGTTTCATTACGATATCGGGGTTAACAGACATATACAAACACAGGTGACATATATAATCACCAAAGACCTACAGAATACCAAGAGAGGACTACTCAACATTCTGTCATAACGTACATGGGAAAAGGATCCCAGGAAGAACAGACATCTGTATACGTGTAAAAGAACCACATCTTCCACATCTACAACAAGCCAAACATTGTAATCAAACTTGCTGTAATAAGAAATAAAAAATTAAATTAAAAACACGAACAAGAAGTAGTGAGACAAACGTGAGGGGCTTTCTCCTGGCACATTCCATTCTAAACTCCAATCTAGAACACCACTTCCACTGAGGCTCTCTTGCCCTAGTAACCAGATTTGGTAAGGGTGAACTGCTGCCACCTGGTGGCCGTTTCACACAACAGCAGCTTTAATCCCAACGCTAATGGTCAGTTGATATTCAAAATCATTGCAGGCCTGTAAATGACACCTGCCCTGAAAACAAATCCTGGGGTCACATATCGACCAAAAAATTCAAAGGACGTCCATATTTCAAAACGACCGTTTCAAAAGGCATATTTTACGCACATTAGTGTTCTGCTTCTTTTCCTTTCTTTCCTTTTTTGTTAAAAACCACGGGAATGGAAAAAGGCATCCCTCAGAATGGGGGAAAATCGTTGCAAACGAATCAATGGACAGAGGTTTAATCTCCAATCTATATAAACAGCTCATGCAGCTTAATATTAAAAAAACAAACAACCCAAAACAAATGGGCAGAAGATCTAAAGAGACGTTTCTTCAAAGGAGACACAGAGATGGCCAAGACGCCCATGAAAAGCTGCTCAACAGCACTAATTATTAGAGAAATGCAAATCAAAACTACAATGAGGTATCACCTCACACCTGTTAGAATCGGCATCATCAGAAAATCTACAGACAACCAATTCTGGGGAGGGTGTGGACAAAAGGAGCCCTCTTCCACTATTGGTGGGAATGTAAATTGATACAGTCACTATGGAGAACAGTATGGAGTTTCCTTAAAAAAATTAGAAATAGAATTACCATCTGATCCAGCAATCCCACTTCTGGGCATATACCCAGAGAAAACCGTATTTCAAAAAGGCACATTCACCACAATGTTCGTTGCAGCACTATTTACAATAGCCAGGTAATGGAAGCAACCTAAATGCCCACAGAAAGATGAATGGATACAGATGTGGTACATATATAAAATGGAATATTACTCGGCCATAAAAAGGAATGAAACTGGGTCATTTGTAGAGACATCGATGCATCGAGAGACTGTCATACAGAAAGAAGTAAGTCAGAAAGAGGAAAACAAATATTGTATATTAATGCATATATGTGGAGCCTAAAAATGGTACAGATGAACTGGTTTGCAGGGAAGAAATAGAGACACAGAGGTAGAGAACAAACGTATGGACACCAAGTGTGGGAAGCCATGGGGTGGTGGTGGTGGGATGAGTTGGGAGTTTGGGATTGACCTGTATACATGTATATGCATAAAATACATAACTAATAATAACGTGCTGTATAAAAAAATAAATAAAATTAAATTTCAAAATTTAAAAAAATAAAATTTAAAAATAAAACAGAAAAAAGTTCTTCCCGTCACACAGATGTATTTATACGAATGAATTATTTCCATGCTTATATCTATAAATACATAAAAGAGGAATAAAATCTAACTTGAACCATAAAAGAAAAAAAACTGAACCCACGAGTTATACAGAGGAAAAACCCTATCAGGTCACTTGCTCCAGCGGTAAACAATTCTGAAATTGGTCAGAGGTGGGGAACCATCTCCCATACAGCCAGCAACCCACCCCCCATGCAAGGAGCGTCCTCATTGCAAAGCTGGGGGACCGTGCCGAGGCATCTGTGAGTAAACGTGAGCTGAGCCCCAGGCCAGCTGCTGCTGAACTGTTCCCACCCTTTCCAGGTAAAACACCTGAATATGTACAAGGGCTTGAATGCCTAGAGGAAGGACCGTGGAGCCACACCAGTGACAGCACGCAGGCCAACTTGGTGCCTGCAGGCCAGCCAGTGTGGTCCTGGCACCGGGCGCTCTTCCAGAAGCTTTCCATTGCCCTGCCTGAGATACCCCTCCTGTCCCGGCCCCCACTGCTTTTTTTCTTCCTCACCTCTGTCCGGAGAGAAATTCCAGCAGAAGGTATGGGTGACACAACCTCTTCTTTACAGGCAGCAGCCTGGCAACTCCTGCAGAAAGGCCAGCAGAACCCCACTCACACCGGGCCACCCACAAAGCTGTGGCCCCTCACTCCCTCCCACCAGCACAGCCCCGAGACTGCTGACGGGGCAGACAATATGGAGTCAGGCACAGCTTCAGGGGCTATTGCTGCCTGGAGCGCTGTTTATATTGACCTCAACGAGGCACACCTGGGGAGGGCGGGCCGGCAGGGTAAGGCTGCCCAGGTCAGCTAATCCACAACCCTCAGGGAATCACATTGTTGAAAATGGACCCCGCTAAGGCAGAAGAGACGCCAAGGGAAAAAAGGACACAATGCCATTTGCAGCACCGTAGATGAGTCTAGAAGTAATCACGTGACTTGTAGTAAGTCAGAAAGTGAAAGACACATATCATATCATATCACTTATAGGTGTTACCTAAAAATGGATACCAGGGCAGATATTTCCACGGAGAAGGGCAATCACAGATTCATTAAACAAACTTATGGTTCACCAATGGAAAGGTGTGAGGATTGGTTACATTACGATATCGGGGTTAACAGACATATACAAACACAGGTGACGTATATAATCACCAAAGACCTACAGAATACCAAGAGAGGACTACTCAACATTCTGTCATAACGTACATGGGAAAAGGATCCCATGAAGAACAGACATCTGTATACGTGTAAAAGAACCACATCTTCCACATCTACAACAAGCCAAACATTGTAATCAAACTTGCTGTAATATGAAATAAAAAATTAAATTAAAAACACGAACAAGAAGTAGTGAGACAAACGTGAGGGGCTTTCTCCTGGCACATTCCATTCTAAACTCCAATCTAGAACACCACTTCCACTGAGGCTCTCTTGCCCTAGTAACCAGATTTGGTAAGGGTGAACTGCTGCCACCTGGTGGCCGTTTCACACAACAGCAGCTTTAATCCCAACGCTAATGGTCAGTTGATATTCAAAATCATTGCAGGCCTGTAAATGACACCTGCCCTGAAAACAAATCCTGGGGTCACATATCGACCAAAAAATTCAAAGGACGTCCATATTTCAAAACGACCGTTTCAAAAGGCATATTTTACGCACATTAGTGTTCTGCTTCTTTTCCTTTCTTTCCTTTTTTGTTAAAAACCACGGGAATGGAAAAAGGCATCCCTCAGAATGGGTGAAAATCGTTGCAAACGAATCAATGGACAGAGGTTTAATCTCCAATCTATATAAACAGCTCATGCAGCTTAATATTAAAAAAACAAACAACCCAAAACAAATGGGCAGAAGATCTAAAGAGACGTTTCTTCAAAGGAGACACAGAGATGGCCAAGACGCCCATGAAAAGCTGCTCAACAGCACTAATTATTAGAGAAATGCAAATCAAAACTACAATGAGGTATCACCTCACACCTGTTAGAATCGGCATCATCAGAAAATCTACAGACAACCAATTCTGGGGAGGGTGTGGACAAAAGGAGCCCTCTTCCACTATTGGTGGGAATGTAAATTGATACAGTCACTATGGAGAACAGTATGGAGTTTCCTTAAAAAAATTAGAAATAGAATTACCATCTGATCCAGCAATCCCACTTCTGGGCATATACCCAGAGAAAACCGTATTTCAAAAAGGCACATTCACCACAATGTTCGTTGCAGCACTATTTACAATAGCCAGGTAATGGAAGCAACCTAAATGCCCACAGAAAGATGAATGGATACAGATGTGGTACATATATAAAATGGAATATTACTCGGCCATAAAAAGGAATGAAACTGGGTCATTTGTAGAGACATCGATGGATCGAGAGACTGTCATACAGAAAGAAGTAAGTCAGAAAGAGGAAAACAAATATTGTATATTAATGCATATATGTGGAGCCTAAAAATGGTACAGATGAACTGGTTTGCAGGGAAGAAATAGAGACACAGAGGTAGAGAACAAACGTATGGACACCAAGTGTGGGAAGCCATGGGGTGGTGGTGGTGGGATGAGTTGGGAGTTTGGGATTGACCTGTATACATGTATATGCATAAAATACATAACTAATAATAACGTGCTGTATAAAACAATAAATAAAATTAAATTTCAAAATTTAAAAAAATAAAATTTAAAAATAAAACAGAAAAAAGTTCTTCCCGTCACACAGATGTATTTATACGAATGAATTATTTCCATGCTTATATCTATAAATACATAAAAGAGGAATAAAATCTAACTTGAACCATAAAAGAAAAAAAACTGAACCCACGAGTTATACAGAGGAAAAACCCTATCAGGTCACTTGCTCCAGCGGTAAACAATTCTGAAATTGGTCAGAGGTGGGGAACCATCTCCCATACAGCCAGCAACCCACCCCCCACGCAAGGAGCGTCCTCATTGCAAAGCTGGGGGACCGTGCCGAGGCATCTGTGAGTAAACGTGAGCTGAGCCCCAGGCCAGCTGCTGCTGAACTGTTCCCACCCTTTCCAGGTAAAACACCTGAATATGTACAAGGGCTTGAATGCCTAGAGGAAGGACCGTGGAGCCACACCAGTGACAGCACGCAGGCCAACTTGGTGCCTGCAGGCCAGCCAGTGTGGTCCTGGCACCGGGCGCTCTTCCAGAAGCTTTCCATTGCCCTGCCTGAGATACCCCTCCTGTCCCGGCCCCCACTGCTTTTTTTCTTCCTCACCTCTGTCCGGAGAGAAATTCCAGCAGAAGGTATGGGTGACACAACCTCTTCTTTACAGGCGGCAGCCTGGCAACTCCTGCAGAAAGGCCAGCAGAACCCCACTCACACCGGGCCACCCACAAAGCTGTGGCCCCTCACTCCCTCCCACCAGCACAGCCCCGAGACTGCTGACGGGGCAGACAATATGGAGTCAGGCACAGCTTCAGGGGCTATTGCTGCCTGGAGCGCTGTTTATATTGACCTCAACGAGGCACACCTGGGGAGGGCGGGCCGGCAGGGTAAGGCTGCCCAGGTCAGCTAATCCACAACCCTCAGGGAATCACATTGTTGAAAATGGACCCCGCTAAGGCAGAAGAGACGCCAAGGGAAAAAAGGACACAATGCCATTTGCAGCACCGTAGATGAGTCTAGAAGTAATCACGTGACTTGTAGTAAGTCAGAAAGTGAAAGACACATATCATATCATATCACTTATAGGTGTTACCTAAAAATGGATACCAGGGCAGATATTTCCACGGAGAAGGGCAATCACAGATTCATTAAACAAACTTATGGTTCACCAATGGAAAGGTGTGAGGATTGGTTTCATTACGATATCGGGGTTAACAGACATATACAAACACAGGTGACATATATAATCACCAAAGACCTACAGAATACCAAGAGAGGACTACTCAACATTCTGTCATAACGTACATGGGAAAAGGATCCCAGGAAGAACAGACATCTGTATATGTGTAAAAGAACCACATCTTCCACATCTACAACAAGCCAAACATTGTAATCAAACTTGCTGTAATATGAAATAAAAAATTAAATTAAAAACACGAACAAGAAGTAGTGAGACAAACGTGAGGGGCTTTCTCCTGGCACATTCCATTCTAAACTCCAATCTAGAACACCACTTCCACTGAGGCTCTCTTGCCCTAGTAACCAGATTTGGTAAGGGTGAACTGCTGCCACCTTGTGGCCGTTTCACACAACAGCAGCTTTAATCCCAACGCTAATGGTCAGTTGATATTCAAAATCATTGCAGGCCTGTAAATGACACCTGCCCTGAAAACAAATCCTGGGGTCACATATCGACCAAAAAATTCAAAGGACGTCCATATTTCAAAACGACCATTTCAAAAGGCATATTTTACGCACATTAGTGTTCTGCTTCTTTTCCTTTCTTTCCTTTTTTGTTAAAAAACACGGGAATGGAAAAAGGCATCCCTCAGAATGGGTGAAAATCGTTGCAAACGAATCAATGGACAGAGGTTTAATCTCCAATCTATATAAACAGCTCATGCAGCTTAATATTAAAAAAACAAACAACCCAAAACAAATGGGCAGAAGATCTAAAGAGACGTTTCTTCAAAGGAAACCAGAGATGGCCAAGACGCACATGAAAAGCTGCTCAACAGCACTAATTATTAGAGAAATGCAAATCAAAACTACAATGAGGTATCACCTCACACCTGTTAGAATCGGCATCATCAGAAAATCTACAGACAACCAATTCTGGGGAGGGTGTGGACAAAAGGAGCCCTCTTCCACTATTGGTGGGAATGTAAATTGATACAGTCACTATGGAGAACAGTATGGAGTTTCCTTAAAAAAATTCGAAATAGAATTTCCATCTGATCCAGCAATCCCACTTCTGGGCATATACCCAGAGAAAACCGTATTTCAAAAAGGCACATTCACCACAATGTTCGTTGCAGCACTATTTACAATAGCCAGGTAATGGAAGCAACCTAAATGCCCACAGAAAGATGAATGGATACAGATGTGGTACATATATAAAATGGAATATTACTCGGCCATAAAAAGGAATGAAACTGGGTCATTTGTAGAGACATCGATGGATCGAGAGACTGTCATACAGAAAGAAGTAAGTCAGAAAGAGGAAAACAAATATTGTATATTAATGCATATATGTGGAGCCTAAAAATGGTACAGATGAACTGGTTTGCAGGGAAGAAATAGAGACACAGAGGTAGAGAACAAACGTATGGACACCAAGTGTGGGAAGCCATGGGGTGGTGGTGGTGGGATGAGTTGGGAGTTTGGGATTGACCTGTATACATGTATATGCATAAAATACATAACTAATAATAACGTGCTGTATAAAACAATAAATAAAATTAAATTTCAAAATTTAAAAAAATAAAATTTAAAAATAAAACAGAAAAAAGTTCTTCCCGTCACACAGATGTATTTATACGAATGAATTATTTCCATGCTTATATCTATAAATACATAAAAGAGGAATAAAATCTAACTTGAACCATAAAAGAAAAAAAAACTGAACCCACGAGTTATACAGAGGAAAAACCCTATCAGGTCACTTGCTCCAGCGGTAAACAATTCTGAAATTGGTCAGAGGTGGGGAACCATCTCCCATACAGCCAGCAACCCACCCCCCACGCAAGGAGCGTCCTCATTGCAAAGCTGGGGGACCGTGCCGAGGCATCTGTGAGTAAACGTGAGCTGAGCCCCAGGCCAGCTGCTGCTGAACTGTTCCCACCCTTTCCAGGTAAAACACCTGAATATGTACAAGGGCTTGAATGCCTAGAGGAAGGACCGTGGAGCCACACCAGTGACAGCACGCAGGCCAACTTGGTGCCTGCAGGCCAGCCACTGTGGTCCTGGCACCGGGCGCTCTTCCAGAAGCTTTCCATTGCCCTGCCTGAGATACCCCTCCTGTCCCGGCCCCCACTGCTTTTTTTCTTCCTCACCTCTGTCCGGAGAGAAATTCCAGGAGAAGGTATGGGTGACACAACCTCTTCTTTACAGGCGGCAGCCTGGCAACTCCTGCAGAAAGGCCAGCAGAACCCCACTCACACCGGGCCACCCACAAAGCTGTGGCCCCTCACTCCCTCCCACCAGCACAGCCCCGAGACTGCTGACGGGGCAGAGAATATGGAGTCAGGCACAGCTTCAGGGGCTATTGCTGCCTGGAGCGCTGTTTATATTGACCTCAACGAGGCACACCTGGGGAGGGCGGGCCGGCAGGGTAAGGCTGCCCAGGTCAGCTAATCCACAACCCTCAGGGAATCACATTGTTGAAAATGGACCCCGCTAAGGCAGAAGAGACGCCAAGGGAAAAAAGGACACAATGCCATTTGCAGCACCGTAGATGAGTCTAGAAGTAATCACGTGACTTGTAGTAAGTCAGAAAGTGAAAGACACATATCCTATCATATCACTTATAGGTGTTACCTAAAAATGGATACCAGGGCAGATATTTCCACGGAGAAGGGCAATCACAGATTCATTAAACAAACTTATGGTTCACCAATGGAAAGGTGTGAGGATTGGTTTCATTACGATATCGGGGTTAACAGACATATACAAACACAGGTGACATATATAATCACCAAAGACCTACAGAATACCAAGAGAGGACTACTCAACATTCTGTCATAACGTACATGGGAAAAGGATCCCAGGAAGAACAGACATCTGTATACGTGTAAAAGAACCACATCTTCCACATCTACAACAAGCCAAACATTGTAATCAAACTTGCTGTAATATGAAATAAAAAATTAAATTAAAAACACGAACAAGAAGTAGTGAGACAAACGTGAGGGGCTTTCTCCTGGCACATTCCATTCTAAACTCCAATCTAGAACACCACTTCCACTGAGGCTCTCTTGCCCTAGTAACCAGATTTGGTAAGGGTGAACTGCTGCCACCTTGTGGCCGTTTCACACAACAGCAGCTTTAATCCCAACGCTAATGGTCAGTTGATATTCAAAATCATTGCAGGCCTGTAAATGACACCTGCCCTGAAAACAAATCCTGGGGTCACATATCGACCAAAAAATTCAAAGGACGTCCATATTTCAAAACGACCATTTCAAAAGGCATATTTTACGCACATTAGTGTTCTGCTTCTTTTCCTTTCTTTCCTTTTTTGTTAAAAAACACGGGAATGGAAAAAGGCATCCCTCAGAATGGGTGAAAATCGTTGCAAACGAATCAATGGACAGAGGTTTAATCTCCAATCTATATAAACAGCTCATGCAGCTTAATATTAAAAAAACAAACAACCCAAAACAAATGGGCAGAAGATCTAAAGAGACGTTTCTTCAAAGGAGACCAGAGATGGCCAAGACGCACATGAAAAGCTGCTCAACAGCACTAATTATTAGAGAAATGCAAATCAAAACTACAATGAGGTATCACCTCACACCTGTTAGAATCGGCATCATCAGAAAATCTACAGACAACCAATTCTGGGGAGGGTGTGGACAAAAGGAGCCCTCTTCCACTATTGGTGGGAATGTAAATTGATACAGTCACTATGGAGAACAGTATGGAGTTTCCTTAAAAAAATTAGAAATAGAATTACCATCTGATCCAGCAATCCCACTTCTGGGCATATACCCAGAGAAAACCGTATTTCAAAAAGGCACATTCACCACAATGTTCGTTGCAGCACTATTTACAATAGCCAGGTAATGGAAGCAACCTAAATGCCCACAGAAAGATGAATGGATACAGATGTGGTACATATATAAAATGGAATATTACTCGGCCATAAAAAGGAATGAAACTGGGTCATTTGTAGAGACATCGATGGATCGAGAGACTGTCATACAGAAAGAAGTAAGTCAGAAAGAGGAAAACAAATATTGTATATTAATGCATATATGTGGAGCCTAAAAATGGTACAGATGAACTGGTTTGCAGGGAAGAAATAGAGACACAGAGGTAGAGAACAAACGTATGGACACCAAGTGTGGGAAGCCATGGGGTGGTGGTGGTGGGATGAGTTGGGAGTTTGGGATTGACCTGTATACATGTATATGCATAAAATACATAACTAATAATAACGTGCTGTATAAAAAAATAAATAAAATTAAATTTCAAAATTTTAAAAAATAAAATTTAAAAATAAAACAGAAAAAAGTTCTTCCCGTCACACAGATGTATTTATAGGAATGAATTATTTCCATGCTTATATCTATAAATACATAAAAGAGGAATAAAATCTAACTTGAACCATAAAAGAAAAAAAACTGAACCCACGAGTTATACAGAGGAAAAACCCTATCAGGTCACTTGCTCCAGCGGTAAACAATTCTGAAATTGGTCAGAGGTGGGGAACCATCTCCCATACAGCCAGCAACCCACCCCCCACGCAAGGAGCGTCCTCATTGCAAAGCTGGGGGACCGTGCCGAGGCATCTGTGAGTAAACGTGAGCTGAGTCCCAGGCCAGCTGCTGCTGAACTGTTCCCACCCTTTCCAGGTAAAACACCTGAATATGTACAAGGGCTTGAATGCCTAGAGGAAGGACCGTGGAGCCACACCAGTGACAGCACGCAGGCCAACTTGGTGCCTGCAGGCCAGCCAGTGTGGTCCTGGCACCGGGCGCTCTTCCAGAAGCTTTCCATTGCCCTGCCTGAGATACCCCTCCTGTCCCGGCCCCCACTGCTTTTTTTCTTCCTCACCTCTGTCCGGAGAGAAATTCCAGCAGAAGGTATGGGTGACACAACCTCTTCTTTACAGGCGGCAGCCTGGCAACTCCTGCAGAAAGGCCAGCAGAACCCCACTCACAGCGGGCCACCCACAAAGCTGTGGCCCCTCACTCCCTCCCACCAGCACAGCCACGAGACTGCTGACGGGGCAGAGAATATGGAGTCAGGCACAGCTTCAGGGGCTATTGCTGCCTGGAGCGCTGTTTATATTGACCTCAACGAGGCACACCTGGGGAGGGCGGGCCGGCAGGGTAAGGCTGCCCAGGTCAGCTAATCCACAACCCTCAGGGAATCACATTGTTGAAAATGGACCCCGCTAAGGCAGAAGAGACGCCAAGGGAAAAAAGGACACAATGCCATTTGCAGCACCGTAGATGAGTCTAGAAGTAATCACGTGACTTGTAGTAAGTCAGAAAGTGAAAGACACATATCATATCATATCACTTATAGGTGTTACCTAAAAATGGATACCAGGGCAGATATTTCCACGGAGAAGGGCAATCACAGATTCATTAAACAAACTTATGGTTCACCAATGGAAAGGTGTGAGGATTGGTTTCATTACGATATCGGGGTTAACAGACATATACAAACACAGGTGACATATATAATCACCAAAGACCTACAGAATACCAAGAGAGGACTACTCAACATTCTGTCATAACGTACATGGGAAAAGGATCCCAGGAAGAACAGACATCTGTATACGTGTAAAAGAACCACATCTTCCACATCTACAACAAGCCAAACATTGTAATCAAACTTGCTGTAATAAGAAATAAAAAATTAAATTAAAAACACGAACAAGAAGTAGTGAGACAAACGTGAGGGGCTTTCTCCTGGCACATTCCATTCTAAACTCCAATCTAGAACACCACTTCCACTGAGGCTCTCTTGCCCTAGTAACCAGATTTGGTAAGGGTGAACTGCTGCCACCTTGTGGCCGTTTCACACAACAGCAGCTTTTATCCCAACGCTAATGGTCAGTTGATATTCAAAATCATTGCAGGCCTGTAAATGACACCTGCCCTGAAAACAAATCCTGGGGTCACATATTGACCAAAAAATTCAAAGGACGTCCATATTTCAAAACGACCGTTTCAAAAGGCATATTTTACGCACATTAGTGTTCTGCTTCTTTTCCTTTCTTTCCTTTTTTGTTAAAAACCACGGGAATGGAAAAAGGCATCCCTCAGAATGGGTGAAAATCGTTGCAAACGAATCAATGGACAGAGGTTTAATCTCCAATCTATATAAACAGCTCATGCAGCTTAATATTAAAAAAACAAACAACCCAAAAAAATGGGCAGAAGATCTAAAGAGACGTTTCTTCAAAGGAGACCAGAGATGGCCAAGACGCACATGAAAAGCTGCTCAACAGCACTAATTATTAGAGAAATGCAAATCAAAACTACAATGAGGTATCACCTCACACCTGTTAGAATCGGCATCATCAGAAAATCTACAGACAACCAATTCTGGGGAGGGTGTGGACAAAAGGAGCCCTCTTCCACTATTGGTGGGAATGTAAATTGATACAGTCACTATGGAGAACAGTATGGAGTTTCCTTAAAAAAATTAGAAATAGAATTACCATCTGATCCAGCAATCCCACTTCTGGGCATATACCCAGAGAAAACCGTATTTCAAAAAGGCACATTCACCACAATGTTCGTTGCAGCACTATTTACAATAGCCAGGTAATGGAAGCAACCTAAATGCCCACAGAAAGATGAATGGGTACAGATGTGGTACATATATAAAATGGAATATTACTCGGCCATAAAAAGGAATGAAACTGGGTCATTTGTAGAGACATCGATGGATCGAGAGACTGTCATACAGAAAGAAGTAAGTCAGAAAGAGGAAATCAAATATTGTATATTAATGCATATATGTGGAGCCTAAAAATGGTACAGATGAACTGGTTTGCAGGGAAGAAATAGAGACACAGAGGTAGAGAACAAACGTATGGACACCAAGTGTGGGAAGCCATGGGGTGGTGGTGGTGGGATGAGTTGGGAGTTTGGGATTGACCTGTATACATGTATATGCATAAAATACATAACTAATAATAACGTGCTGTATAAAATAAATAAATAAAATTAAATTTCAAAATTTTAAAAAATAAAATTTAAAAATAAAACAGAAAAAAGTTCTTCCCGTCACACAGATGTATTTATAGGAATGAATTATTTCCATGCTTATATCTATAAATACATAAAAGAGGAATTAAATCTAACTTGAACCATAAAAGAAAAAAAAACTGAACCCACGAGTTATACAGAGGAAAACCCTATCAGGGCACTTGCTCCAGCGGTAAACAATTCTGAAATTGGTCAGAGGTGGGGAACCATCTCCCATACAACCAGCAACCCACCCCCCACGCAAGGAGCGTCCTCATTGCAAAGCTGGGGGACCGTGCCGAGGCATCTGTGAGTAAACGTGAGCTGAGCCCCAGGCCAGCTGCTGCTGAACTGTTCCCACCCTTTCCAGGTAAAACACCTGAATATGTACAAGGGCTTGAAAGCCTAGAGGAAGGACCGTGGAGCCATACCAGCGACAGCACGCAGGCCAACTTGGTGCCTGTAGGCCAGCCAGGGTGGTCCTGGGCCCGGGCGCTCTTCCAGAAGCTTTCCATTGCCCTGCCTGAAATACCCCTCCTGTCCCGGCCCCCACTGCTTTTTTCCTTCCTCACCTCTGTCCGGAGAGAAATTCCAGCGGAAGGTATGTGTGACACATCCTCTTCTTTACAGGCGGCAGCCTGGCAACTCCTGCAGAAAGGCCAGCAGAACCCCACTCACACCGGGCCACCCACAAAGCTGTGGCCCCTCACTCCCTCCCACCAGCACAGCCCCGAGACTGCTGACGGGGCAGAGAATATGGAGTCAGGCACAGCTTCAGGGGCTATAGCTGCCTGGAGCGCTGTTTATATTGACCTCAACGAGGCAGACCTGGGGAGGGCGGGCCGTCAGGGTAAGGCTGCCCAGGTCAGCTAATCCACAACCCTCAGGGAATCACATTGTTTAAAATGGACCCCGCTAAGGCAGAAGAGAAGCCAAGGGAAAAAAGGACACAATGCCATTTGCAGCACCGTAGATGAGTCTAGAAGTAATCACGTGACTTGTAGTAAGTCAGAAAGTGGAAGACACATATCATATCATATCACTTATAGGTGTTACCTAAAAATGGATACCAGGGCAGATACTTCCACGGAGAAGGGCAATCACAGATTCATTAAATAAACTTATGGTTCACCAATGGAAAGGTGTGAGGATTGGTTTCATTACGATATCGGGGTTAACAGACATATACAAACACAGGTGACATATATAATCACCAAAAACCTACAGAATACCAAGAGAGGACTACTCAACATTCTGTCATAAGGTACATGGGAAAAGGATCCCAGGAAGTACAGTCATCTGTATATGTGTAAAAGAACCACATCTTCCACACCTACAGCAAGCCAAACATTGTAATCAAACTTGCTATAATAAAAAATTAAAAATTAAATTAAAAACACGAACAAGAAGTAGTGAGACAAACGTGAGGGGCTTTCTCCTGGCACATTCCATTCTAAACTCCAATCTAGAACACCACTTCCACTGAGGCTCTCTTGCCCTAGTAACCAGATTTGGTAAGGGTGAACTGCTGCCACCTTGTGGCCGTTTCACACAACAGCAGCTTTAATCCCAACGCTAATGGTCAGTTGATATTCAAAATCATTGCAGGCCTGTAAATGACACCTGCCCTGAAAACAAATCCTGGGGTCACATATCGACCAAAAAATTCAAAGGACGTCCATATTTCAAAACGAACGTTGCAAAAGGCATATTTTATGCACATTAGTGTTCTGCTTCTTTTCCTTTCTTTCCTTTTTTGTTAAAAAAACACGGGAATGGAAAAAGGCATCCCTCAGAATGGGCGAAAATCGTTGCAGACGAATCAATGGACAGAGGTTTCATCTCCAATCTATATAAACAGCTCATGCAGCTTAATATTAAAAAAACAAACAACCCAAAAAAATGGGCAGAAGATCTAAAGAGACGTTTCTTCAAAGGAGACACAGAGATGGCCAAGACGCCCATGAAAAGCTGCTCAACAGCACTAATTATTACAGAAATGCAAATCAAAACTACAATGAGGTATCACCTCACACCTGTTAGAATCGGCATCATCAGAAAATCTACAAACAACCAATTCTGGGGAGGGTGTGGACAAAAGGAGACCTCTTCCACTATTGGTGGGAATGTAAATTGATACAGTCACTATGGAGAACAGTATGGAGTTTCCTTATAAAATCTAGAAATAGAATTACCATCTGATCCAGGAATCCCACTTCTGGGCATATACCCAGAGAAATCCGTATTTCAAAAAGGCACATTCACCACAATGTTCGTTGCAGCACTATTTACAATAGCCAGGTAATGGAAGCAACCTAAATGCCCACAGACAGATGAATGGATAAAGATGTGGTACATATATAAAATGGAATATTACTCGGCCATAAAAAGGAATGAAACTGGGTCATTTGTAGAGACATCGATGGATCGAGAGACTGTCATACTGAATGAAGTAAGTCAGAAAGAGGAAAACAAATATTGTATATTAATGCATATATGTGGAGCCTAAAAATGGTACAGATGAACTGGTTTGCAGGGAAGGAATAGAGACACAGAGGTAGAGAACAAACGTATGGACACCAAGTGTGGGAAGCCATGGGGTGGTGGTGGTGGGATGAGTTCGGAGTTTGGGATTGACCTGTATACATGTATATGCATAAAATACATAACTAATAATAACATGCTGTATAAAAAAAAATAAATAAAATTAAATTTCAAAATTTTAAAAAATAAAATTTAAAAATAAAACAGAAAAAAGTTCTTCCTGTCACACAGATGTATTTATAGGAATGAATTATTTCCATGCTTATATCTATAAATACATAAAAGAGGAATTAAATCTAACTTGAACCATAAAAGAAAAAAAAACCTGAACCCACGAGTTATACAGAGGAAAACCCTATCAGGGCACTTGCTCCAGCGGTAAACAATTCTGAAATTGGTCAGATGTGGGGAACCATCTCCCATACAACCAGCAACCCACCCCCCACGCAAGGAGCGTCCTCATTGCAAAGCTGGGGGACCGTGCTGAGGCATCTGTGAGTAAACGTGAGCTGAGCCCCAGGCCAGCTGCTGCTGAACTGTTCCCACCCTTTCCAGGTAAAACACCTGAATATGTACAAGGGCTTGAAAGCCTAGAGGAAGGACCGTGGAGCCATACCAGCGACAGCACGCAGGCCAACTTTGTGCCTGTAGGCCAGCCAGGGTGGTCCTGGGCCCGGGCGCTCTTCCAGAAGCTTTCCATTGCCCTGCCTGAGATACCCTTCCTGTCCCGGCCCCCACTGATTTTTTCCTTCCTCACCTCTGTCCGGAGAGAAATTCCAGCGGAAGTTATGTGTGACACATCCTCTTCTTTACAGGCGGCAGCCTGGCAACTCCTGCAGAAAGGCCAGCAGAACCCCACTCACACCGGGCCACCCACAAAGCTGTGGCCCCTCACTCCCTCCCACCAGCACAGCCCCGAGACTGCTGACGGGGCAGACAATATGGAGTCAGGCACAGCTTCAGGGGCTATTGCTGCCTGGAGCGCTGTTTATATTGACCTCAACGAGGCACACCTGGGGAGGGCGGGCCGGCAGGGTAAGGCTGCCCAGGTCAGCTAATCCACAACCCTCAGGGAATCACATTGTTGAAAATGGACCCCGCTAAGGCAGAAGAGAAGCCAAGGGAAAAAAGGACACAATGCCATTTGCAGCACCGTAGATGAGTCTAGAAGTAATCACGTGACTTGTAGGAAGTCAGAAAGTGAAAGACTCATATCATATCATATCACTTATAGGTGTTACCTAAAAATGGATACCAGGGCAGATATTTCCACGGAGAAGGGCAATCACAGATTCATTAAACACACTTATGGTTCACCAATGGAAAGGTGTGAGGATTGGTTTCATTACGATATCGGGGTTAACAGATATATACAAACACAGGTGACATATATAATCACCAAAGACCTACAGAATACCAAGAGAGGACTACTCAACATTCTGTCATAACGTACATGGGAAAAGGATCCCAGGAAGAACAGTCATCTGTATATGTGTAAAAGAACCACATCTTCCACACCTACAACAAGCCAAACATTGTAATCAAACTTGCTGTAATAAAAAATAAAAAATTAAATTAAAAACACGAACAAGAAGTAGTGAGACAAACGTGAGGGGCTTTCTCCTGGCACATTCCATTCTAAACTCCAATCTAGAACACCACTTCCACTGAGGCTCTCTTGCCCTAGTAACCAGATTTGGTAAGGGTGAACTGCTGCCACCTTGTGGCCGTTTCACACAACAGCAGCTTTAATCCCAACGCTAATGGTCAGTTGATATTCAAAATCATTGCAGGCCTGTAAATGACACCTGCCCTGAAAACAAATCCTGGGGTCACATATCGACCAAAAAATTCAAAGGACGTCCATATTTCAAAACGAACGTTGCAAAAGGCATATTTTATGCACATTAGTGTTCTGCTTCTTTTCCTTTCTTTCCTTTTTTGTTAAAAAAACACGGGAATGGAAAAAGGCATCCCTCAGAATGGGCGAAAATCGTTGCAGACGAATCAATGGACAGAGGTTTCATCTCCAATCTATATAAACAGCTCATGCAGCTTAATATTAAAAAAACAAACAACCCAAAAAAATGGGCAGAAGATCTAAAGAGACGTTTCTTCAAAGGAGACACAGAGATGGCCAAGACGCCCATGAAAAGCTGCTCAACAGCACTAATTATTACAGAAATGCAAATCAAAACTACAATGAGGTATCACCTCACACCTGTTAGAATCGGCATCATCAGAAAATCTACAAACAACCAATTCTGGGGAGGGTGTGGACAAAAGGAGACCTCTTCCACTATTGGTGGGAATGTAAATTGATACAGTCACTATGGAGAACAGTATGGAGTTTCCTTATAAAATCTAGAAATAGAATTACCATCTGATCCAGGAATCCCACTTCTGGGCATATACCCAGAGAAATCCGTATTTCAAAAAGGCACATTCACCACAATGTTCGTTGCAGCACTATTTACAATAGCCAGGTAATGGAAGCAACCTAAATGCCCACAGACAGATGAATGGATAAAGATGTGGTACATATATAAAATGGAATATTACTCGGCCATAAAAAGGAATGAAACTGGGTCATTTGTAGAGACATCGATGGATCGAGAGACTGTCATACTGAATGAAGTAAGTCAGAAAGAGGAAAACAAATATTGTATATTAATGCATATATGTGGAGCCTAAAAATGGTACAGATGAACTGGTTTGCAGGGAAGGAATAGAGACACAGAGGTAGAGAACAAACGTATGGACACCAAGTGTGGGAAGCCATGGGGTGGTGGTGGTGGGATGAGTTCGGAGTTTGGGATTGACCTGTATACATGTATATGCATAAAATACATAACTAATAATAACATGCTGTATAAAAAAAAATAAATAAAATTAAATTTCAAAATTTTAAAAAATAAAATTTAAAAATAAAACAGAAAAAAGTTCTTCCTGTCACACAGATGTATTTATAGGAATGAATTATTTCCATGCTTATATCTATAAATACATAAAAGAGGAATTAAATCTAACTTGAACCATAAAAGAAAAAAAAACCTGAACCCACGAGTTATACAGAGGAAAACCCTATCAGGGCACTTGCTCCAGCGGTAAACAATTCTGAAATTGGTCAGATGTGGGGAACCATCTCCCATACAACCAGCAACCCACCCCCCACGCAAGGAGCGTCCTCATTGCAAAGCTGGGGGACCGTGCTGAGGCATCTGTGAGTAAACGTGAGCTGAGCCCCAGGCCAGCTGCTGCTGAACTGTTCCCACCCTTTCCAGGTAAAACACCTGAATATGTACAAGGGCTTGAAAGCCTAGAGGAAGGACCGTGGAGCCATACCAGCGACAGCACGCAGGCCAACTTTGTGCCTGTAGGCCAGCCAGGGTGGTCCTGGGCCCGGGCGCTCTTCCAGAAGCTTTCCATTGCCCTGCCTGAGATACCCTTCCTGTCCCGGCCCCCACTGATTTTTTCCTTCCTCACCTCTGTCCGGAGAGAAATTCCAGCGGAAGTTATGTGTGACACATCCTCTTCTTTACAGGCGGCAGCCTGGCAACTCCTGCAGAAAGGCCAGCAGAACCCCACTCACACCGGGCCACCCACAAAGCTGTGGCCCCTCACTCCCTCCCACCAGCACAGCCCCGAGACTGCTGACGGGGCAGACAATATGGAGTCAGGCACAGCTTCAGGGGCTATTGCTGCCTGGAGCGCTGTTTATATTGACCTCAACGAGGCACACCTGGGGAGGGCGGGCCGGCAGGGTAAGGCTGCCCAGGTCAGCTAATCCACAACCCTCAGGGAATCACATTGTTGAAAATGGACCCCGCTAAGGCAGAAGAGAAGCCAAGGGAAAAAAGGACACAATGCCATTTGCAGCACCGTAGATGAGTCTAGAAGTAATCACGTGACTTGTAGGAAGTCAGAAAGTGAAAGACTCATATCATATCATATCACTTATAGGTGTTACCTAAAAATGGATACCAGGGCAGATATTTCCACGGAGAAGGGCAATCACAGATTCATTAAACACACTTATGGTTCACCAATGGAAAGGTGTGAGGATTGGTTTCATTACGATATCGGGGTTAACAGATATATACAAACACAGGTGACATATATAATCACCAAAGACCTACAGAATACCAAGAGAGGACTACTCAACATTCTGTCATAACGTACATGGGAAAAGGATCCCAGGAAGAACAGTCATCTGTATATGTGTAAAAGAACCACATCTTCCACACCTACAACAAGCCAAACATTGTAATCAAACTTGCTGTAATAAAAAATAAAAAATTAAATTAAAAACACGAACAAGAAGTAGTGAGACAAACGTGAGGGGCTTTCTCCTGGCACATTCCATTCTAAACTCCAATCTAGAACACCACTTCCACTGAGGCTCTCTTGCCCTAGTAACCAGATTTGGTAAGGGTGAACTGCTGCCACCTTGTGGCCGTTTCACACAACAGCAGCTTTAATCCCAACGCTAATGGTCAGTTGATATTCAAAATCATTGCAGGCCTGTAAATGACACCTGCCCTGAAAACAAATCCTGGGGTCACATATCGACCAAAAAATTCAAAGGACGTCCATATTTCAAAACGAACGTTGCAAAAGGCATATTTTATGCACATTAGTGTTCTGCTTCTTTTCCTTTCTTTCCTTTTTTGTTAAAAAAACACGGGAATGGAAAAAGGCATCCCTCAGAATGGGCGAAAATCGTTGCAGACGAATCAATGGACAGAGGTTTCATCTCCAATCTATATAAACAGCTCATGCAGCTTAATATTAAAAAAACAAACAACCCAAAAAAATGGGCAGAAGATCTAAAGAGACGTTTCTTCAAAGGAGACACAGAGATGGCCAAGAGGCCCATGAAAAGCTGCTCAACAGCACTAATTATTACAGAAATGCAACTCAAAACTACAATGAGGTATCACCTCACACCTGTTAGAATCGGCATCATCAGAAAATCTACAAACAACCAATTCTGGGGAGGGTGTGGACAAAAGGAGACCTCTTCCACTATTGGTGGGAATGTAAATTGATACAGTCACTATGGAGAACAGTATGGAGTTTCCTTATAAAATCTAGAAATAGAATTACCATCTGATCCAGGAATCCCACTTCTGGGCATATACCCAGAGAAATCCGTATTTCAAAAAGGCACATTCACCACAATGTTCGTTGCAGCACTATTTACAATAGCCAGGTAATGGAAGCAACCTAAATGCCCACAGACAGATGAATGGATAAAGATGTGGTACATATATAAAATGGAATATTACTCGGCCATAAAAAGGAATGAAACTGGGTCATTTGTAGAGACATCGATGGATCGAGAGACTGTCATACTGAATGAAGTAAGTCAGAAAGAGGAAAACAAATATTGTATATTAATGCATATATGTGGAGCCTAAAAATGGTACAGATGAACTGGTTTGCAGGGAAGGAATAGAGACACAGAGGTAGAGAACAAACGTATGGACACCAAGTGTGGGAAGCCATGGGGTGGTGGTGGTGGGATGAGTTCGGAGTTTGGGATTGACCTGTATACATGTATATGCATAAAATACATAACTAATAATAACATGCTGTATAAAAAAAAATAAATAAAATTAAATTTCAAAATTTTAAAAAATAAAATTTAAAAATAAAACAGAAAAAAGTTCTTCCTGTCACACAGATGTATTTATAGGAATGAATTATTTCCATGCTTATATCTATAAATACATAAAAGAGGAATTAAATCTAACTTGAACCATAAAAGAAAAAAAAACCTGAACCCACGAGTTATACAGAGGAAAACCCTATCAGGGCACTTGCTCCAGCGGTAAACAATTCTGAAATTGGTCAGATGTGGGGAACCATCTCCCATACAACCAGCAACCCACCCCCCACGCAAGGAGCGTCCTCATTGCAAAGCTGGGGGACCGTGCTGAGGCATCTGTGAGTAAACGTGAGCTGAGCCCCAGGCCAGCTGCTGCTGAACTGTTCCCACCCTTTCCAGGTAAAACACCTGAATATGTACAAGGGCTTGAAAGCCTAGAGGAAGGACCGTGGAGCCATACCAGCGACAGCACGCAGGCCAACTTTGTGCCTGTAGGCCAGCCAGGGTGGTCCTGGGCCCGGGCGCTCTTCCAGAAGCTTTCCATTGCCCTGCCTGAGATACCCTTCCTGTCCCGGCCCCCACTGATTTTTTCCTTCCTCACCTCTGTCCGGAGAGAAATTCCAGCGGAAGTTATGTGTGACACATCCTCTTCTTTACAGGCGGCAGCCTGGCAACTCCTGCAGAAAGGCCAGCAGAACCCCACTCACAGCGGGCCACCCACAAAGCTGTGGCCCCTCACTCCCTCCCACCAGCACAGCCCCGAGACTGCTGACGGGGCAGAGAATATGGAGTCAGGCACAGCTTCAGGGGCTATTGCTGCCTGGAGCGCTGTTTATATTGACCTCAACGAGGCACACCTGGGGAGGGCGGGCCGGCAGGGTAAGGCTGCCCAGGTCAGCTAATCCACAACCCTCAGGGAATCACATTGTTGAAAATGGACCCCGCTAAGGCAGAAGAGAAGCCAAGGGAAAAAAGGACACAATGCCATTTGCAGCACCGTAGATGAGTCTAGAAGTAATCACGTGACTTGTAGGAAGTCAGAAAGTGAAAGACTCATATCATATCATATCACTTATAGGTGTTACCTAAAAATGGATACCAGGGCAGATATTTCCACGGAGAAGGGCAATCACAGATTCATTAAACACACTTATGGTTCACCAATGGAAAGGTGTGAGGATTGGTTTCATTACGATATCGGGGTTAACAGATATATACAAACACAGGTGACATATATAATCACCAAAGACCTACAGAATACCAAGAGAGGACTACTCAACATTCTGTCATAACGTACATGGGAAAAGGATCCCAGGAAGAACAGTCATCTGTATATGTGTAAAAGAACCATATCTTCCACACCTACAACAAGCCAAACATTGTAATCAAACTTGCTGTAATAAAAAATAAAAAATTAAATTAAAAACACGAACAAGAAGTAGTGAGACAAACGTGAGGGGCTTTCTCCTGGCACATTCCATTCTAAACTCCAATCTAGAACACCACTTCCACTGAGGCTCTCTTGCCCTAGTAACCAGATTTGGTAAGGGTGAACTGCTGCCACCTTGTGGCCGTTTCACACAACAGCAGCTTTAATCCCAACGCTAATGGTCAGTTGATATTCAAAATCATTGCAGGCCTGTAAATGACACCTGCCCTGAAAACAAATCCTGGGGTCACATATCGACCAAAAAATTCAAAGGACGTCCATATTTCAAAACGAACGTTGCAAAAGGCATATTTTATGCACATTAGTGTTCTGCTTCTTTTCCTTTCTTTCCTTTTTTGTTAAAAAAACACGGGAATGGAAAAAGGCATCCCTCAGAATGGGCGAAAATCGTTGCAGACGAATCAATGGACAGAGGTTTCATCTCCAATCTATATAAACAGCTCATGCAGCTTAATATTAAAAAAACAAACAACCCAAAAAAATGGGCAGAAGATCTAAAGAGACGTTTCTTCAAAGGAGACACAGAGATGGCCAAGAGGCCCATGAAAAGCTGCTCAACAGCACTAATTATTACAGAAATGCAAATCAAAACTACAATGAGGTATCACCTCACACCTGTTAGAATCGGCATCATCAGAAAATCTACAAACAACCAATTCTGGGGAGGGTGTGGACAAAAGGAGACCTCTTCCACTATTGGTGGGAATGTAAATTGATACAGTCACTATGGAGAACAGTATGGAGTTTCCTTATAAAATCTAGAAATAGAATTACCATCTGATCCAGGAATCCCACTTCTGGGCATATACCCAGAGAAATCCGTATTTCAAAAAGGCACATTCACCACAATGTTCGTTGCAGCACTATTTACAATAGCCAGGTAATGGAAGCAACCTAAATGCCCACAGACAGATGAATGGATAAAGATGTGGTACATATATAAAATGGAATATTACTCGGCCATAAAAAGGAATGAAACTGGGTCATTTGTAGAGACATCGATGGATCGAGAGACTGTCATACTGAATGAAGTAAGTCAGAAAGAGGAAAACAAATATTGTATATTAATGCATATATGTGGAGCCTAAAAATGGTACAGATGAACTGGTTTGCAGGGAAGGAATAGAGACACAGAGGTAGAGAACAAACGTATGGACACCAAGTGTGGGAAGCCATGGGGTGGTGGTGGTGGGATGAGTTCGGAGTTTGGGATTGACCTGTATACATGTATATGCATAAAATACATAACTAATAATAACGTGCTGTATAAAAAAAAATAAATAAAATTAAATTTCAAAATTTTAAAAAATAAAATTTAAAAATAAAACAGAAAAAAGTTCTTCCTGTCACACAGATGTATTTATAGGAATGAATTATTTCCATGCTTATATCTATAAATACATAAAAGAGGAATTAAATCTAACTTGAACCATAAAAGAAAAAAAAACCTGAACCCACGAGTTATACAGAGGAAAACCCTATCAGGGCACTTGCTCCAGCGGTAAACAATTCTGAAATTGGTCAGATGTGGGGAACCATCTCCCATACAACCAGCAACCCACCCCCCACGCAAGGAGCGTCCTCATTGCAAAGCTGGGGGACCGTGCTGAGGCATCTGTGAGTAAACGTGAGCTGAGCCCCAGGCCAGCTGCTGCTGAACTGTTCCCACCCTTTCCAGGTAAAACACCTGAATATGTACAAGGGCTTGAAAGCCTAGAGGAAGGACCGTGGAGCCATACCAGCGACAGCACGCAGGCCAACTTTGTGCTTGTAGGCCAGCCAGGGTGGTCCTGGGCCCGGGCGCTCTTCCAGAAGCTTTCCATTGCCCTGCCTGAGATACCCCTCCTGTCCCGGCCCACACTGCTTTTTTCCTTCCTCACCTCTGTCCGGAGAGAAATTCCAGCGGAAGTTATGTGTGACACATCCTCTTCTTTACAGGCGGCAGCCTGGCAACTCCTGCAGAAAGGCCAGCAGAACCCCACTCACACCGGGCCACCCACAAAGCTGTGGCCCCTCACTCCCTCCCACCAGCACAGCCCCGAGACTGCTGACGGGGCAGACAATATGGAGTCAGGCACAGCTTCAGGGGCTATTGCTGCCTGGAGCGCTGTTTATATTGACCTCAACGAGGCACACCTGGGGAGGGCGGGCCGGCAGGGTAAGGCTGCCCAGGTCAGCTAATCCACAACCCTCAGGGAATCACATTGTTGAAAATGGACCCCGCTAAGGCAGAAGAGAAGCCAAGGGAAAAAAGGACACAATGCCATTTGCAGCACCGTAGATGAGTCTAGAAGTAATCACGTGACTTGTAGGAAGTCAGAAAGTGAAAGACTCATATCATATCATATCACTTATAGGTGTTACCTAAAAATGGATACCAGGGCAGATATTTCCACGGAGAAGGGCAATCACAGATTCATTAAACACACTTATGGTTCACCAATGGAAAGGTGTGAGGATTGGTTTCATTACGATATCGGGGTTAACAGATATATACAAACACAGGTGACATATATAATCACCAAAGACCTACAGAATACCAAGAGAGGACTACTCAACATTCTGTCATAACGTACATGGGAAAAGGATCCCAGGAAGAACAGTCATCTGTATATGTGTAAAAGAACCACATCTTCCACACCTACAACAAGCCAAACATTGTAATCAAACTTGCTGTAATAAAAAATAAAAAATTAAATTAAAAACACGAACAAGAAGTAGTGAGACAAACGTGAGGGGCTTTCTCCTGGCACATTCCATTCTAAACTCCAATCTAGAACACCACTTCCACTGAGGCTCTCTTGCCCTAATAACCAGATTTGGTAAGGGTGAACTGCTGCCACCTTGTGGCCGTTTCACACAACAGCAGCTTTAATCCCAACGCTAATGGTCAGTTGATATTCAAAATCATTGCAGGCCTGTAAATGACACCTGCCCTGAAAACAAATCCTGGGGTCACATATCGACCAAAAAATTCAAAGGACGTCCATATTTCAAAACGAACGTTGGAAAAGGCATATTTTATGCACATTAGTGTTCTGCTTCTTTTCCTTTCTTTCCTTTTTTGTTAAAAAACACGGGAATGGAAAAAGGCATCCCTCAGAATGGGCGAAAATCGTTGCAGACGAATCAATGGACAGAGGTTTAATCTCCAATATATATAAACAGCTCATGCAGCTTAATATTAAAAAAACAAACAACCCAAAAAAATGGGCAGAAGATCTAAAGAGACGTTTCTTCAAAGGAGACACAGAGATGGCCAAGACGCCCATGAAAAGCTGCTCAACATCACTAATTATTAGAGAAATGCAAATCAAAACTACAATGAGGTATCACCTCACACCTGTTAGAATCGGCATCATCAGAAAATCTACAAACAACCAATTCTGGGGAGGGTGTGGACAAAAGGAGCCCTCTTCCACTATTGGTGGGAATGTAAATTGATACAGTCACTATGGAGAACAGTATGGAGTTTCCTTAAAAAATCTAGAAACAGAATTACCATCTGATCCAGCAATCCCGCTTCTGGGCATATACCAAGAGAAAACCATATTTCAAAAAGGCACATTCACCACAATGTTCGTTGCAGCACTATTTACAATAGCCAGGTAATGGAAGCAACCTAAATGCCCACAGACAGATGAATGGATAAAGATGTGGTACATATATAAAATGGAATATTACTCGGCCATAAAAAGGAATGAAACTGGGTCATTTGTAGAGACATCGATGGATCGAGAGACTGTCATACTGAATGAAGTAAGTCAGAAAGAGGAAAACAAATATTGTATATTAATGCATATATGTGGAGCCTAAAAATGGTACAGATGAACTGGTTTGCAGGGAAGAAATAGAGACACAGAGGTAGAGAACAAACGTATGGACACCAAGTGTGGGAAGCCATGGGGTGGTGGCGGTGGGATGAGTTGGGAGTTTGGGATTGACCTGTATACATGTATATGCATAAAATACATAACTAATAATAACGTGCTGTATAAAAAAAAATAAATAAAATTAAATTTCAAAATTTTAAAAAATAAAATTTAAAAATAAAACAGAAAAATGTTCTTCCCGTCACACAGATGTATTTATAGGAATGAATTATTTCCATGCTTATATCTATAAATACATAAAAGAGGAATTAAATCTAACTTGAACCATAAAAGAAAAAAAAAACCGAACCCACGAGTTATACAGAGGAAAACCCTATCAGGGCACTTGCTCCAGCGGTAAACAATTCTGAAATTGGTCAGAGGTGGGGAACCATCTCCCGTACTGCCAGCAACCCACCCCCCATTCAAGGAGCGTCCTCATTGCAAAGATGGGGGACCGTGCTGAGGCATCTGTGAGTAAACGTGAGCTGAGCCCCAGGCCAGCTGCTGCTGTACTGTTCCCACCCTTTCCAGGTAAAACACCTGAATATGTACAAGGGCTTGAAATCCTAGAGGAAGGACCGTGGAGCCATACCAGCGACAGCACGCAGGCCAACTTGGTGCCTGTAGGCCAGCCAGGGTGGTCCTGGGCCCGGGCGCTCTTCCAGAAGCTTTCCATTGCCCAGCCTGAGATACACCTCCTGTCCCGGCCCCCACTGCTTTTTTCCTTCCTCACCTCTGTCCGGAGAGAAATTCCAGCGGAAGGTATGTGTGACACATCCTCTTCTTTACAGGCGGCAGCCTGGCAACACCTTCAGAAAGGGCAACAGAACCCCACTCACACCGGGCCACCCACAAAGCTGTGGCCCCTCACTCCCTCCCACCAGCACAGCCCCGAGACTGCTGACGGGGCAGAGAATATGGAGTCAGGCACAGCTTCAGGGGCTATTGCTGCCTGGAGCGCTGTATATATTGACCTCAATGAGGCACACCTGGGGAGGGCGGGCCGGAAGGGTAAGGCTGCCCTGGTCAGCTAATCCACAACCCTCAGGGAATCACATTGTTGAAAATGGACCCCGCTAAATCAGAAGAGAAGCCAAGGGAAAAAAGGACACCATGCCATTTGCAGCACCGTAGATGAGTCTAGAAGTAATCACGTGACTTGCAGTAAGTCAGAAAGTGAAAGACACATATCATATCATATCACTTATAGGTGTTACCTAAAAATGGATACCAGGGCAGATATTTCCACGGAGAAGGGCAATCACAGATTCATTAAACAAACTTATGGTTCACCAATGGAAAGTTGTGAGGATTGGTTTCATTACGATATCGGGGTTAACAGACATATACAAACACAGGTGACATATATAATCACCAAAGACCTACAGAATACCAAGAGAGGACTACTCAACATTCTGTCATAAGGTACATGGGAAAAGGGTCCCAGGAAGAACAGACATCTGTATATGTGTAAAAGAACCACATCTTCCACACCTACAACAAGCCAAACATTGTAATCAAACTTGCTGTAATAAAAAATAAAAAATTAAATTAAAAACACGAACAAGAAGTAGTGAGACAAACGTGAGGGGCTTTCTCCTGGCACATTCCATTCTAAACTCCAATCTAGAACACCACTTCCACTGAGGCTCTCTTGCCCTAGTAACCAGATTTGGTAAGGGTGAACTGCTGCCACCTTGTGGCCGTTTCACACAACAGCAGCTTTAATCCCAACGCTAATGGTCAGTTGATATTCAAAATCATTGCAGGCCTGTAAATGACACCTGCCCTGAAAACAAATCCTGGGGTCACATATCGACCAAAAAATTCAAAGGACGTCCATATTTCAAAACGACCGTTTCAAAAGGCATATTTTACGCATATTAGTGTTCTGCTTCTTTTCCTTTCTTTTTTTTTGTTAAAAAACACGGGAATGGAAAAAGGCATCCCTCAGAATGGGTGAAAATCGTTGCAGACGAATCAATGGACAGAGGTTTAATCTCCAATATATATAAACAGCTCATGCAGCTTAATATTAAAAAAACAAACAACCCCCCAAAAAATGGACAGAAGATCTAAAGAGACGTTTCTTCAAAGGAGACACAGAGATGGCCAAGACGCACATGAAAAGCTGCACAACAGCACTAATTATTAGAGAAATGCAAATCAAAACTACAATGAGGTATCACGTCACACCTGTTAGAATCGGCATCATCAGAAAATCTACAAACAACCAATTCTGGGGAGGGTGTGGACAAAAGGAGCCCTCTTCCACTATTGGTGGGAATGTAAATTGATACAGTCACTATGGAGAACAGTATGGAGTTTCCTTACAAAAACTAGAAATAGAAATACCATCTGATCCAGCAATCCCACTTCTGGGCATATACCCAGAGAAAACCGTAAATCAAGAAGGCACATTCACCACAATGTTCATTGCAGCACTATTTACAATAGCCAGGTAATGGAAGCAACCTAAATGCCCACAGCCAGATGAATGGATAAAGATGTGGTACATATATAAAATGGAATATTACTCGGCCATAAAAAGGAATGAAACTGGGTCATTTGTAGAGACATCAATGGATCGAGAGACTGTCATACAGAATGAAGTAAGTCAGAAAGAGGAAAACAAATATTGTATATTAATGCATATATGTGGAGCCTAAAAATGGTACAGATGAACCGGTTTGCAGGGAAGAAATAGAGACACAGAGGTAGAGAACAAACGTATGGACACCAAGTGTGGGAAGCCATGGGGTGGTGGTGGTGGGATGAGTTCGGAGTTTGGGATTGACCTGTATACATATATATGCATAAAATACATAACTAATAATAACGTGCTGTATAAAAAAATAAATAAAATTAAATTTCAAAATTTTAAAAAATAAAATTTAAAAATAAAACAGAAAAAGTTCTTCCCGTCACACAGATGTATTTATAGGAATGAATTATTTCCATGCTTATATCTATAAATACATAAAAGAGGAATAAAATCTAACTTGAACCATAAAAGAAATAAAAACCTGAACCCACGAGTTATACAGAGGAAAACCCTATCAGGGCACTTGCTCCAGTGGTAAACAATTCTGAAATTGGTCAGAGGTGGGGAACCATCCCCCATACAGCCAGCAACCCACCCCCCACGCAAGGAGCGTCCTCATTGCAAAGCTGGGGGACTGTGCCGAGGCATCTGTGAGTAAATGTGAGCTGAGCCCCAGGCCAGCGGCTGCTGAACTGTTCCCACCCTTTCCAGGTAAAACACCTGAATATGTACAAAGGCTTGAAAGCCTAGAGGAAGGACCGTGGAGCCAATCCAGCGACAGCACGCAGGTCAACTTCGTGCCTGTAGGACAGCCAGGGTGGTCCTGTCCCCGGGAGCTCTTCCAGAAGCTTTCCATTGCCCTGCCTGAGATACCCCTCCTGTCCCGGCCCCCACTGCTTTTTTCCTTCCTCACCTCTGTCCGGAGAGAAATTCCAGCGGAAGGTATGGGTGACACATCCTCTTCTTTACAGGCGGCAGCCTGGCAAATCCTGCAGAAAGGCCAGCAGAACCCCACTCACACCGGGCCACCCACAAAGCTGTGGCCCCTCACTCCCTCCCACCAGCACAGCCCCGAGACTGCTGACGGGGCAGAGAATATGGAGTCAGGCACAGCTTCAGGGGCTATTGCTGCCTGGAGCTCTGTTTATATTGACCTCAACGAGGCACACCTGGGGAGGGCGGGCCGGCAGGGTAAGGCTGCCCAGGTCAGCTAATCCACAACCCTCAGGGAATCACATTGTTGAAAATGGACCCCGCTCAGGCAGAAGAGAAGCCAAGGGAAAAAAGGACACAATGCCATTTGCAGCACCGTAGATGAGTCTTGAATTAATCACGTGACTTGTAGTAAGTCAGAAAGTGAAAGACATATATCATATCATATCACTTAAGGGTGTTACCTAAAAATGGATACCAGGGCAGATATTTCCACGGAGAAGGGCAATCACAGATTCATTAAACACACTTATGGTTCACCAATGGAAAGGTGTGAGGATTGGTTTCATTACGATATCGGGGTTAACAGACATATACAAACACAGGTGACATATATAATCACCAAAAACCTACAGAATACCAAGACAGGACTACTCAACATTCTGTCATAACGTACATGGGAAAAGGTTCCCAGGAAGAACAGTCATCTGTATATGTGTAAAAGAACAACATCTTCCACACCTACAAGAAGCCAGACATTGTAATCAAACTTGCTGTAATAAAAAATAAAAACTTAAATTAAAAACACGAACAAGAAGTAGTGAGACAAACGTGAGGGGCTTTCTCCTGGCACATTCCATTCTAAACTCCAATCTAGAACACCACTTCCACTGAGGCTCTCTTGCCCTAGTAACCAGATTTGGTAAGGGTGAACTGCTGCCACCTTGTGGCCGTTTCACACAACAGCAGCTTTAATCCCAACGCTAATGGTCAGTTGATATTCAAAATCATTGCAGGCCTGTAAATGACACCTGCACTGAAAACAAATCCTGGGGTCACATATCGACCAAAAAATTCAAAGGACGTCCATATTTCAAAACGAACGTTGCAAAAGGCATATTTTATGCACATTAGTGTTCTGCTTCTTTTCCTTTCTTTCCTTTTTTGTTAAAAAACACGGGAATGGAAAAAGGCATCCCTCAGAATGGGCGAAAATCGTTGCAGACGAATCAATGGACAGAGGTTTAATCTCCAATATATATAAACTGCTGATGCAGCTTAATATTAAAAAAACAAACAACCCAAAAAAAATGGGCAGAAGATCTAAAGAGACGTTTCTTCAAAGGAGACACAGAGATGGCCAAGACGCACATGAAAAGCTGCTCAACAGCACTAATTATTAGAGAAATGCAAATCAAAATTACAATGAGGTATCACCTAACACCTGTTAGAATCGGCATCATCAGAAAATCTACAAACACCCAATTCTGGGGACGGTGTGGACAAAAGGAGCCCTCTTCCACTATTGGTGGGAATGTAAATTGATACAGTCACTATGGAGAACAGTATGGAGTTTCCTTAAAAAATCTAGAAATAGAATTACCATCTGATCCAGCAATCCCACTTCTGGGCCTATACCCAGAGAAAACCTTATTTCAAAAATGCACACTCACCACAATGTTCGTTGCAGCACTATTTACAATATCCAGGTAATGGAAGCAACCTAAATGCCCACAGACAGATGAATGGATAAAGATGTGGTACATATATAAAATGGAATATTACTCGGCCATAAAAAGGAATGAAACTGGGTCATTTGTAGAGACATCGATGGATCGAGAGACTGTCATACAGAATGAAGTAAGTCAGAAAGAGGAAAACAAATATTGTATATTAATGCATATATGTGGAGCCTAAAAATAGTACAGATGAACTGGTTTGCTGGGAAGAAATAGAGACACAGAGGTAGAGAACAAACGTATGGACACCAAGTGTGGGAAGCCATGGGGTGGTGGTGGTGGGATGAGTTGGGAGTTTGGGATTGACCTATATACATGTATATGCATAAAATACATAACTAATAATAACGTGGTGTATAAAAAAAATAAATAAAATTAAATTTCAAAATTTTAAAAAATAAAATTTAAAAATAAAACAGAAAAAAGTTCTTCCCGTCACACAGATGTATTTATAGGAATGAATTATTTCCATGCTTATATCTATAAATACATAAAAGAGGAATAAAATCTAACTTGAACCATAAAAGAAAAAAAACTGAACCCACGAGTTATACAGAGGAAAACCCTATCTGGGCACTTGCTCCAGTGGTAAACAATTCTGAAATTGGTCAGAGGTGGGGAATCATCTCCCATACAGCCAGCAACCCACCCCCCACGCAAGGAGCGTCCTCATTGCAAAGCTGGGGGAACGTGCCGAGGCATCTGTGAGTAAACGTGAGCTGAGCCCCAGGCCAGCTGCTGCTGAACTGTTCCCACCCTTTCCAGGTAAAACACCTGAATATGTACAAGGGCTTGAAAGCCTAGAGGAAGGACCGTGGAGCCACACCAGCGACAGCACGCAGGCCAACTTGGTGCCTGTAGGCCAGCCAGGGAGGTCCTGGTACCGGGCGCTCTTCCAGAAACTTTCCATTGCCCTGCCTGAGATACCCCTCCTGTCCCGGCCCCCACTGCTTTTTTTCCTTCCTCACATCTGTCCGGAGATAAATTCCAGGGAAGGTATGGGTGACACAACCTCTTCTTTACAGGCGGCAGCCTGGCAACTCCTGCAGAAAGACCAGCAGAACCCCACTCACACCGGGCCACCCACAAAGCTGTGGCCCCTCACTCCCTCCCAGCAGCACAGCCCCGAGACTGCTGACGGGGCAGAGAATATGGAGGCAGGCACAGCTTCAGGGGCTATTGCTGCCTGGAGCGCTGTTTATATTGACCTAAACGAGGCACACCTGGGGAGGGCGGGCCGGCAGGGTAAGGCTGCCCAGGTCAGCTAATCCACAACCCTCAGGGAATCACATTGTTGAAAATGGACCCCGCTAAGGCAGAAGAGAAGCCAAGGGAAAAAAGGACACAATGCCATTTGCAGCACCGTAGATGAGTCTAGAAGTAATCCCGTGACTTGTAGTAAGTCAGAAAGTGAAAGACACATATCATATAATATCACTTATAGGTGTTACCGAAAAATGGATACCAGGGCAGATATTTCCACGGAGAAGGGCAATCACAGATTCATTAAACAAACTTATGGTTCACCAATGGAAAGGTGTGAGGATTGGTTTCATTACGATATCGGGGTTAACAGACATATACAAACACAGGTGACATATATAATCACCAAAGACCTACAGAATACCAAGAGAGGACTACTCAATATTCTGTCATAACGTACATGGGAAAAGGATCCCAGGAAGAACAGTCATCTGTATATGTGTAAAAGAACCACATCTTCCACACCTACAGCAAGCCAAACATTGTAATCAAACTTGCTGTAATAAAAAATAAAAACTTAAATTAAAAACACGAACAAGAAGTAGTGAGACAAACGTGAGGGGCTTTCTCCTGGCACATTCCATTCTAAACTCCAATCTAGATCACCACTTCCACTGAGGCTCTCTTGCCCTAGTAACCAGATTTGGTAAGGGTGAACTGCTGCCACCTTGTGGCCGTTTCACACAACAGCAGCTTTAATCCCAACGCTAATGGTCAGTTGATATTCAAAATCATTGCAGGCCTGTAAATGACACCTGCCCTGAAAACAAATCCTGGTGTCACATATCAACCAAAAAATTCAAAGGACGTCCATATTTCAAAACGACCGTTTCAAAAGGCATATTTTACGCACATTAGTGTTCTGCTTCTTTTCCTTTCTTTCCTTTTTTGTTAAAAAACACGGGAATGGAAAAAGGAATCCCTCAGAATGGGCGAAAATGGTTGCAGACGAATCAATGGACAGAGGTTTAATCTCCAATATATATAAACAGCTCATGCAGCTTAATATTAAAAAAAACAAACAACCCAAAAAAAAATGGGCAGAAGATCTAAAGAGACGTTTCTTCAAAGGAGACACAGAGATGGCCAAGACGCACATGAAAAGCTGCTCAACAGCACTAATTATTAGAGAAATGCAAATCAAAACTACAATGAGGTATCACCTCACACCTGTTAGAATCGGCATCATCAGAAAATCTACAAACAACCAATTCTGGGGAGGGTGTGGACAAAAGCAGCCCTTTTCCACAATTGGTGGGAATGTAAATTGATACAGTCACTATGGAGAACAGTATGGAGTTTCCTTAAAAAATCTAGAAATAGAATTACCATCTGATCCAGCAATCCCACTTCTGGGCATATACCCAGAGAAAACCGTATTTCAAAAAGGCACATTCACCACAATGTTCGTTGCAGCACTATTTACAATAGCCAGGTAATGGAAGCAACCTAAATGCCCACAGACAGATGAATGGATAAAGATGTGGTACATATATAAAATGGAATATTACTCGGCCATAAAAAGGAATGAAACTGGGTCATTTGTAGAGACATCGATGGATCGAGAGACTGTCATACAGAATGAAGTAAGACAGAAAGAGGAAAACAAATATTGTCTATTAACGCATATATGTGGAGCCTAAAAATGGTTCAGATGAACTGGTTTGCAGGGAAGAAATAGAGACACAGAGGTAGAGAACAAACGTATGGACACCAAGTGTGGGAAGCCATGGGGTGGTGGTGGTGGGATGAGTTGGGAGTTTGGGATTGACCTGTATACATGTATATGCATAAAATACATAACTAATAATAACGTGCTGTATAAAAAAGAAAATAAATAAAATAAAATTTCAAAATTTTAAAAAATAAAATTTAAAAATAAAACAGAAAAACGTTCTTCCCGTCACACAGATGTATTTATAGGAATGAATTATTTCCATGCTTCTATCTATAAATACATAAAAGAGGAATAAAATCGAACTTGAACCATAAAAGAAAAAAAAATCCTGAACCCACGAGTTATACTGTCGAAAACCCTATCAGGGCACTTGCTCCAGTGGTAAACAATTCTGAAATTGGTCAGAGGTGGGGAATCATCTCCCATACAGCCAGCAACCCACCCCCCACGCAAGGAGCGTCCTCATTGCAAAGCTGGGGGACCGTGCCGAGGCATCTGTGAGTAAACGTGAGCTGAGCCCCAGGCCAGCTGCTGCTGAACTGTTCCCACCCTTTCCAGGTAAAACACCTGAATATGTACAAGGGCTTGAAAGCCTAGAGGAAGGACCGTGGAGCCACACCAGCGACAGCACGCAGGCCAACTTGGTGCCTGCAGGCCAGCCAGCGTGGTCCTGGCCCCGGGCGCTCTTCCAGAAGCTTTCCATTGCCCTGCCTGAGATACCCCTCCTGTCCCGGCCCCCACTGCTTTTTTTCCTTCCTCACCTCTGTCCGGAGAGAAATTCCAGCGGAAGGTATGGGTGACACAACCTCTTCTTTACAGGCGGCAGCCTGGCAACTCCTGCAGAAAGGCCAGCAGAACCCCACTCACACCGGGCCACCCACAAAGCTGTGGCCCCTCACTCCCTCCCACCAGCACAGCCCCGAGACTTCTGACGGGGCAGAGAATATGGAGTCAGGCACAGCTTCAGGGGCTATTGCTGCCTGGAGCGCTGTTTATATTGACCTAAACGAGGCACACCTGGGGAGGGCGGGCCGGCAGGGTAAGGCTGCCCAGGTCAGCTAATCCACAACCCTCAGGGAATCACATTGTTGAAAATGGACCCCGCTAAGGCAGAAGAGAAGCCAAGGGAAAAAAGGACACAATGCCATTTGCAGCACCGTAGATGAGTCTAGAAGTAATCCCGTGACTTGTAGTAAGTCAGAAAGTGAAAGACACATATCATATAATATCACTTATAGGTGTTACCGAAAAATGGATACCAGGGCAGATATTTCCACGGAGAAGGCCAATCACAGATTCATTAAACAAACTTATGGTTCACCAATGGAAAGGTGTGAGGATTGGTTTCATTACGATATCGGGGTTAACAGACATATACAAACACAGGTGACATATATAATCACCAAAGACCTACAGAATACCAAGAGAGGACTACTCAATATTCTGTCATAACGTACATGGGAAAAGGATCCCAGGAAGAACAGTCATCTGTATATGTGTAAAAGAACCACATCTTCCACACCTACAGCAAGCCAAACATTGTAATCAAACTTGCTGTAATAAAAAATAAAAACTTAAATTAAAAACACGAACAAGAAGTAGTGAGACAAACGTGAGGGGCTTTCTCCTGGCACATTCCATTCTAAACTCCAATCTAGAACACCACTTCCACTGAGGCTCTCTTGCCCTAGTAACCAGATTTGGTAAGGGTGAACTGCTGCCACCTTGTGGCCGTTTCACACAACAGCAGCTTTAATCCCAACGCTAATGGTCAGTTGATATTCAAAATCATTGCAGGCCTGTAAATGACACCTGCCCTGAAAACAAATCCTGGTGTCACATATCAACCAAAAAATTCAAAGGACGTCCATATTTCAAAACGACCGTTTCAAAAGGCATATTTTACGCACATTAGTGTTCTGCTTCTTTTCCTTTCTTTCCTTTTTTGTTAAAAAACACGGGAATGGAAAAAGGAATCCCTCAGAATGGGCGAAAATGGTTGCAGACGAATCAATGGACAGAGGTTTAATCTCCAATATATATAAACAGCTCATGCAGCTTAATATTAAAAAAAACAAACAACCCAAAAAAAAATGGGCAGAAGATCTAAAGAGACGTTTCTTCAAAGGAGACACAGAGATGGCCAAGACGCACATGAAAAGCTGCTCAACAGCACTAATTATTAGAGAAATGCAAATCAAAACTACAATGAGGTATCACCTCACACCTGTTAGAATCGGCATCATCAGAAAATCTACAAACAACCAATTCTGGGGAGGGTGTGGACAAAAGCAGCCCTTTTCCACAATTGGTGGGAATGTAAATTGATACAGTCACTATGGAGAACAGTATGGAGTTTCCTTAAAAAATCTAGAAATAGAATTACCATCTGATCCAGCAATCCCACTTCTGGGCATATACCCAGAGAAAACCGTATTTCAAAAAGGCACATTCACCACAATGTTCGTTGCAGCACTATTTACAATAGCCAGGTAATGGAAGCAACCTAAATGCCCACAGACAGATGAATGGATAAAGATGTGGTACATATATAAAATGGAATATTACTCGGCCATAAAAAGGAATGAAACTGGGTCATTTGTAGAGACATCGATGGATCGAGAGACTGTCATACAGAATGAAGTAAGTCAGAAAGAGGAAAACAAATATTGTCTATTAACGCATATATGTGGAGCCTAAAAATGGTTCAGATGAACTGGTTTGCAGGGAAGAAATAGAGACACAGAGGTAGAGAACAAACGTATGGACACCAAGTGTGGGAAGCCATGGGGTGGTGGTGGTGGGATGAGTTGGGAGTCTGGGATTGACCTGTATACATGTATATGCATAAAATACATAACTAATAATAACGTGCTGTATAAAAAAGAAAATAAATAAAACAAAATTTCAAAATTTTAAAAAATAAAATTTAAAAATAAAACAGAAAAAAGTTCTTCCCGTCACACAGATGTATTTATAGGAATGAATTATTTCCATGCTTCTATCTATAAATACATAAAAGAGGAATAAAACCTAACTTGAACCATAAAAGAAAAAAAAATCCTGAACCCACGAGTTATACAGAGGAAAACCCTATCAGGGCACTTGCTCCAGTGGTAAACAATTCTGAAATTGGTCAGAGGTGGGGAATCATCTCCCATACAGCCAGCAACCCACCCCCCACGCAAGGAGCGTCCTCATTGCAAAGCTGGGGGAACGTGCCGAGGCATCTGTGAGTAAACGTGAGCTGAGCCCCAGGCCAGCTGCTGCTGAACTGTTCCCACCCTTTCCAGGTAAAACACCTGAATATGTACAAGGGCTTGAAAGCCTAGAGGAAGGACCGTGGAGCCACACCAGCGACAGCACGCAGGCCAACTTGGTGCCTGCAGGCCAGCCAGCGTGGTCCTGGCCCCGGGTGCTCTTCCAGAAGCTTTCCATTGCCCTGCCTGAGATACCCCTCCTGTCCCGGCCCCCACTGCTTTTTTTCCTTCCTCACCTCTGTCCGGAGAGAAATTCCAGCGGAAGGTATGGGTGACACAACCTCTTCTTTACAGGCGGCAGCCTGGCAACTCCTGCAGAAAGGCCAGCAGAACCCCACTCACACCGGGCCACCCACAAAGCTGTGGCCCCTCACTCCCTCCCACCAGCACAGCCCCGAGACTTCTGACGGGGCAGAGAATATGGAGTCAGGCACAGCTTCAGGGGCTATTGCTGCCTGGAGCACTGTTTATATTGACCTCAACGAGGCACACCTGTGGAGGGCGGGCCGGCAGGGTAAGGCTGCCCAGGTCAGCTAATCCACAACCCTCAGGGAATCACATTGTTGAAAATGGACCCCGCTAAGGCAGAAGAGAAGCCAAGGGAAAAAAGGACACAATGCCATTTGCAGCACCGTAGATGAGTCTAGAAGTAATCACGTGACTTGTAGTAAGTCAGAAAGTGAAAGACACATATCCTATCATATCACTTATAGGTGTTACCGAAAAATGGATACCAGGGCAGATATTTCCACGGAGAAGGGCAATCACAGATTCATTAAACAAACTTATGGTTCACCAATGGAAAGGTGTGAGGATTGGTTTCATTACGATATCGGGGTTAACAGACATATACAAACACAGGTGACATATATAATCACCAAAGACCTACAGAATACCAACAGAGGACTACTCAATATTCTGTCATAACGTACATGGGAAAAGGATCCCAGGAAGAACAGTCATCTGTATATGTGTAAAAGAACCACATCTTCCACACCTACAGCAAGCCAAACATTGTAATCAAACTTGCTGTAATAAAAAATAAAAACTTAAATTAAAAACACGAACAAGAAGTAGTGAGACAAACGTGAGGGGCTTTCTCCTGGCACATTCCATTCTAAACTCCAATCTAGATCACCACTTCCACTGAGGCTCTCTTGCCCTAGTAACCAGATTTGGTAAGGGTGAACTGCTGCCACCTTGTGGCCGTTTCACACAACAGCAGCTTTAATCCCAACGCTAATGGTCAGTTGATATTCAAAATCATTGCAGGCCTGTAAATGACACCTGCCCTGAAAACAAATCCTGGTGTCACATATCAACCAAAAAATTCAAAGGACGTCCATATTTCAAAACGACCGTTTCAAAAGGCATATTTTACGCACATTAGTGTTCTGCTTCTTTTCCTTTCTTTCCTTTTTTGTTAAAAAACACGGGAATGGAAAAAGGAATCCCTCAGAATGGGCGAAAATGGTTGCAGACGAATCAATGGACAGAGGTTTAATCTCCAATATATATAAACAGCTCATGCAGCTTAATATTAAAAAAAACAAACAACCCAAAAAAAAATGGGCAGAAGATCTAAAGAGACGTTTCTTCAAAGGAGACACAGAGATGGCCAAGACGCACATGAAAAGCTGCTCAACAGCACTAATTATTAGAGAAATGCAAATCAAAACTACAATGAGGTATCACCTCACACCTGTTAGAATCGGCATCATCAGAAAATCTACAAACAACCAATTCTGGGGAGGGTGTGGACAAAAGCAGCCCTTTTCCACAATTGGTGGGAATGTAAATTGATACAGTCACTATGGAGAACAGTATGGAGTTTCCTTAAAAAATCTAGAAATAGAATTACCATCTGATCCAGCAATCCCACTTCTGGGCATATACCCAGAGAAAACCGTATTTCAAAAAGGCACATTCACCACAATGTTCGTTGCAGCACTATTTACAATAGCCAGGTAATGGAAGCAACCTAAATGCCCACAGACAGATGAATGGATAAAGATGTGGTACATATATAAAATGGAATATTACTCGGCCATAAAAAGGAATGAAACTGGGTCATTTGTAGAGACATCGATGGATCGAGAGACTGTCATACAGAATGAAGTAAGACAGAAAGAGGAAAACAAATATTGTCTATTAACGCATATATGTGGAGCCTAAAAATGGTTCAGATGAACTGGTTTGCAGGGAAGAAATAGAGACACAGAGGTAGAGAACAAACGTATGGACACCAAGTGTGGGAAGCCATGGGGTGGTGGTGGTGGGATGAGTTGGGAGTTTGGGATTGACCTGTATACATGTATATGCATAAAATACATAACTAATAATAACGTGCTGTATAAAAAAGAAAATAAATAAAATAAAATTTCAAAATTTTAAAAAATAAAATTTAAAAATAAAACAGAAAAACGTTCTTCCCGTCACACAGATGTATTTATAGGAATGAATTATTTCCATGCTTCTATCTATAAATACATAAAAGAGGAATAAAATCGAACTTGAACCATAAAAGAAAAAAAAATCCTGAACCCACGAGTTATACAGAGGAAAACCCTATCAGGGCACTTGCTCCAGTGGTAAACAATTCTGAAATTGGTCAGAGGTGGGGAATCATCTCCCATACAGCCAGCAACCCACCCCCCACGCAAGGAGCGTCCTCATTGCAAAGCTGGGGGACCGTGCCGAGGCATCTGTGAGTAAACGTGAGCTGAGCCCCAGGCCAGCTGCTGCTGAACTGTTCCCACCCTTTCCAGGTAAAACACCTGAATATGTACAAGGGCTTGAAAGCCTAGAGGAAGGACCGTGGAGCCACACCAGCGACAGCACGCAGGCCAACTTGGTGCCTGCAGGCCAGCCAGCGTGGTCCTGGCCCCGGGCGCTCTTCCAGAAGCTTTCCATTGCCCTGCCTGAGATACCCCTCCTGTCCCGGCCCCCACTGCTTTTTTTCCTTCCTCACCTCTGTCCGGAGAGAAATTCCAGCGGAAGGTATGGGTGACACAACCTCTTCTTTACAGGCGGCAGCCTGGCAACTCCTGCAGAAAGGCCAGCAGAACCCCACTCACACCGGGCCACCCACAAAGCTGTGGCCCCTCACTCCCTCCCACCAGCACAGCCCCGAGACTTCTGACGGGGCAGAGAATATGGAGTCAGGCACAGCTTCAGGGGCTATTGCTGCCTGGAGCGCTGTTTATATTGACCTAAACGAGGCACACCTGGGGAGGGCGGGCCGGCAGGGTAAGGCTGCCCAGGTCAGCTAATCCACAACCCTCAGGGAATCACATTGTTGAAAATGGACCCCGCTAAGGCAGAAGAGAAGCCAAGGGAAAAAAGGACACAATGCCATTTGCAGCACCGTAGATGAGTCTAGAAGTAATCCCGTGACTTGTAGTAAGTCAGAAAGTGAAAGACACATATCATATAATATCACTTATAGGTGTTACCGAAAAATGGATACCAGGGCAGATATTTCCACGGAGAAGGCCAATCACAGATTCATTAAACAAACTTATGGTTCACCAATGGAAAGGTGTGAGGATTGGTTTCATTACGATATCGGGGTTAACAGACATATACAAACACAGGTGACATATATAATCACCAAAGACCTACAGAATACCAAGAGAGGACTACTCAATATTCTGTCATAACGTACATGGGAAAAGGATCCCAGGAAGAACAGTCATCTGTATATGTGTAAAAGAACCACATCTTCCACACCTACAGCAAGCCAAACATTGTAATCAAACTTGCTGTAATAAAAAATAAAAACTTAAATTAAAAACACGAACAAGAAGTAGTGAGACAAACGTGAGGGGCTTTCTCCTGGCACATTCCATTCTAAACTCCAATCTAGATCACCACTTCCACTGAGGCTCTCTTGCCCTAGTAACCAGATTTGGTAAGGGTGAACTGCTGCCACCTTGTGGCCGTTTCACACAACAGCAGCTTTAATCCCAACGCTAATGGTCAGTTGATATTCAAAATCATTGCAGGCCTGTAAATGACACCTGCCCTGAAAACAAATCCTGGTGTCACATATCAACCAAAAAATTCAAAGGACGTCCATATTTCAAAACGACCGTTTCAAAAGGCATATTTTACGCACATTAGTGTTCTGCTTCTTTTCCTTTCTTTCCTTTTTTGTTAAAAAACACGGGAATGGAAAAAGGAATCCCTCAGAATGGGCGAAAATGGTTGCAGACGAATCAATGGACAGAGGTTTAATCTCCAATATATATAAACAGCTCATGCAGCTTAATATTAAAAAAAACAAACAACCCAAAAAAAAATGGGCAGAAGATCTAAAGAGACGTTTCTTCAAAGGAGACACAGAGATGGCCAAGACGCACATGAAAAGCTGCTCAACAGCACTAATTATTAGAGAAATGCAAATCAAAACTACAATGAGGTATCACCTCACACCTGTTAGAATCGGCATCATCAGAAAATCTACAAACAACCAATTCTGGGGAGGGTGTGGACAAAAGCAGCCCTTTTCCACAATTGGTGGGAATGTAAATTGATACAGTCACTATGGAGAACAGTATGGAGTTTCCTTAAAAAATCTAGAAATAGAATTACCATCTGATCCAGCAATCCCACTTCTGGGCATATACCCAGAGAAAACCGTATTTCAAAAAGGCACATTCACCACAATGTTCGTTGCAGCACTATTTACAATAGCCAGGTAATGGAAGCAACCTAAATGCCCACAGACAGATGAATGGATAAAGATGTGGTACATATATAAAATGGAATATTACTCGGCCATAAAAAGGAATGAAACTGGGTCATTTGTAGAGACATCGATGGATCGAGAGACTGTCATACAGAATGAAGTAAGTCAGAAAGAGGAAAACAAATATTGTCTATTAACGCATATATGTGGAGCCTAAAAATGGTTCAGATGAACTGGTTTGCAGGGAAGAAATAGAGACACAGAGGTAGAGAACAAACGTATGGACACCAAGTGTGGGAAGCCATGGGGTGGTGGTGGTGGGATGAGTTGGGAGTCTGGGATTGACCTGTATACATGTATATGCATAAAATACATAACTAATAATAACGTGCTGTATAAAAAAGAAAATAAATAAAACAAAATTTCAAAATTTTAAAAAATAAAATTTAAAAATAAAACAGAAAAAAGTTCTTCCCGTCACACAGATGTATTTATAGGAATGAATTATTTCCATGCTTCTATCTATAAATACATAAAAGAGGAATAAAATCTAACTTGAACCATAAAAGAAAAAAAAATCCTGAACCCACGAGTTATACAGAGGAAAACCCTATCAGGGCACTTGCTCCAGTGGTAAACAATTCTGAAATTGGTCAGAGGTGGGGAATCATCTCCCATACAGCCAGCAACCCACCCCCCACGCAAGGAGCGTCCTCATTGCAAAGCTGGGGGAACGTGCCGAGGCATCTGTGAGTAAACGTGAGCTGAGCCCCAGGCCAGCTGCTGCTGAACTGTTCCCACCCTTTCCAGGTAAAACACCTGAATATGTACAAGGGCTTGAAAGCCTAGAGGAAGGACCGTGGAGCCACACCAGCGACAGCACGCAGGCCAACGTGGTGCCTGCAGGCCAGCCAGCGTGGTCCTGGCCCCGGGCGCTCTTCCAGAAGCTTTCCATTGCCCTGCCTGAGATACCCCTCCTGTCCCGGCCCCCACTGCTTTTTTTCCTTCCTCACATCTGTCCGGAGATAAATTCCAGGGAAGGTATGGGTGACACAACCTCTTCTTTACAGGCGGCAGCCTGGCAACTCCTGCAGAAAGGCCAGCAGAACCCCACTCACACCGGGCCACCCACAAAGCTGTGGCCCCTCACTCCCTCCCACCAGCACAGCCCCGAGACTTCTGACGGGGCAGAGAATATGGAGTCAGGCACAGCTTCAGGGGCTATTGCTGCCTGGAGCACTGTTTATATTGACCTCAACGAGGCACACCTGTGGAGGGCGGGCCGGCAGGGTAAGGCTGCCCAGGTCAGCTAATCCACAACCCTCAAGGAATCACATTGTTGAAAATGGACCCCGCTAAGGCAGAAGAGAAGCCAAGGGAAAAAAGGACACAATGCCATTTGCAGCACCGTAGATGAGTCTAGAAGTAATCACGTGACTTGTAGTAAGTCAGAAAGTGAAAGACACATATCCTATCATATCACTTATAGGTGTTACCGAAAAATGGATACCAGGGCAGATATTTCCACGGAGAAGGGCAATCACAGATTCATTAAACAAACTTATGGTTCACCAATGGAAAGGTGTGAGGATTGGTTTCATTACGATATCGGGGTTAACAGACATATACAAACACAGGTGACATATATAATCACCAAAGACCTACAGAATACCAACAGAGGACTACTCAATATTCTGTCATAACGTACATGGGAAAAGGATCCCAGGAAGAACAGTCATCTGTATATGTGTAAAAGAACCACATCTTCCACACCTACAGCAAGCCAAACATTGTAATCAAACTTGCTGTAATAAAAAATAAAAACTTAAATTAAAAACACGAACAAGAAGTAGTGAGACAAACGTGAGGGGCTTTCTCCTGGCACATTCCATTCTAAACTCCAATCTAGATCACCACTTCCACTGAGGCTCTCTTGCCCTAGTAACCAGATTTGGTAAGGGTGAACTGCTGCCACCTTGTGGCCGTTTCACACAACAGCAGCTTTAATCCCAACGCTAATGGTCAGTTGATATTCAAAATCATTGCAGGCCTGTAAATGACACCTGCCCTGAAAACAAATCCTGGTGTCACATATCAACCAAAAAATTCAAAGGACGTCCATATTTCAAAACGACCGTTTCAAAAGGCATATTTTACGCACATTAGTGTTCTGCTTCTTTTCCTTTCTTTCCTTTTTTGTTAAAAAACACGGGAATGGAAAAAGGAATCCCTCAGAATGGGCGAAAATGGTTGCAGACGAATCAATGGACAGAGGTTTAATCTCCAATATATATAAACAGCTCATGCAGCTTAATATTAAAAAAAACAAACAACCCCAAAAAAAATGGGCAGAAGATCTAAAGAGACGTTTCTTCAAAGGAGACACAGAGATGGCCAAGACGCACATGAAAAGCTGCTCAACAGCACTAATTATTAGAGAAATGCAAATCAAAACTACAATGAGGTATCACCTCACACCTGTTAGAATCGGCATCATCAGAAAATCTACAAACAACCAATTCTGGGGAGGGTGTGGACAAAAGCAGCCCTTTTCCACAATTGGTGGGAATGTAAATTGATACAGTCACTATGGAGAACAGTATGGAGTTTCCTTAAAAAATCTAGAAATAGAATTACCATCTGATCCAGCAATCCCACTTCTGGGCATATACCCAGAGAAAACCGTATTTCAAAAAGGCACATTCACCACAATGTTCGTTGCAGCACTATTTACAATAGCCAGGTAATGGAAGCAACCTAAATGCCCACAGACAGATGAATGGATAAAGATGTGGTACATATATAAAATGGAATATTACTCGGCCATAAAAAGGAATGAAACTGGGTCATTTGTAGAGACATCGATGGATCGAGAGACTGTCATACAGAATGAAGTAAGTCAGAAAGAGGAAAACAAATATTGTCTATTAACGCATATATGTGGAGCCTAAAAATGGTTCAGATGAACTGGTTTGCAGGGAAGAAATAGAGACACAGAGGTAGAGAACAAACGTATGGACACCAAGTGTGGGAAGCCATGGGGTGGTGGTGGTGGGATGAGTTGGGAGTCTGGGATTGACCTGTATACATGTATATGCATAAAATACATAACTAATAATAACGTGCTGTATAAAAAAGAAAATAAATAAAACAAAATTTCAAAATTTTAAAAAATAAAATTTAAAAATAAAACAGAAAAAAGTTCTTCCCGTCACACAGATGTATTTATAGGAATGAATTATTTCCATGCTTCTATCTATAAATACATAAAAGAGGAATAAAATCTAACTTGAACCATAAAAGAAAAAAAAATCCTGAACCCACGAGTTATACAGAGGAAAACCCTATCAGGGCACTTGCTCCAGTGGTAAACAATTCTGAAATTGGTCAGAGGTGGGGAATCATCTCCCATACAGCCAGCAACCCACCCCCCACGCAAGGAGCGTCCTCATTGCAAAGCTGGGGGAACGTGCCGAGGCATCTGTGAGTAAACGTGAGCTGAGCCCCAGGCCAGCTGCTGCTGAACTGTTCCCACCCTTTCCAGGTAAAACACCTGAATATGTACAAGGGCTTGAAAGCCTAGAGGAAGGACCGTGGAGCCACACCAGCGACAGCACGCAGGCCAACGTGGTGCCTGCAGGCCAGCCAGCGTGGTCCTGGCCCCGGGCGCTCTTCCAGAAGCTTTCCATTGCCCTGCCTGAGATACCCCTCCTGTCCCGGCCCCCACTGCTTTTTTTCCTTCCTCACCTCTGTCCGGAGAGAAATTCCAGCGGAAGGTATGGGTGACACAACCTCTTCTTTACAGGCGGCAGCCTGGCAACTCCTGCAGAAAGGCCAGCAGAACCCCACTCACACCGGGCCACCCACAAAGCTGTGGCCCCTCACTCCCTCCCACCAGCACAGCCCCGAGACTTCTGACGGGGCAGAGAATATGGAGTCAGGCACAGCTTCAGGGGCTATTGCTGCCTGGAGCACTGTTTATATTGACCTCAACGAGGCACACCTGGGGAGGGCGGGCCGGCAGGGTAAGGCTGCCCAGGTCAGCTAATCCACAACCCTCAGGGAATCACATTGTTGAAAATGGACCCCGCTAAGGCAGAAGAGAAGCCAAGGGAAAAAAGGACACAATGCCATTTGCAGCACCGTAGATGAGTCTAGAAGTAATCACGTGACTTGTAGTAAGTCAGAAAGTGAAAGACACATATCCTATCATATCACTTATAGGTGTTACCGAAAAATGGATACCAGGGCAGATATTTCCACGGAGAAGGGCAATCACAGATTCATTAAACAAACTTATGGTTCACCAATGGAAAGGTGTGAGGATTGGTTTCATTACGATATCGGGGTTAACAGACATATACAAACACAGGTGACATATATAATCACCAAAGACCTACAGAATACCAAGAGTGGACTACTCAACATTCTGTCATAACGTACATGGGAAAAGGATCCCAGGAAGAACAGACATCTGTATATGTGTAAAAGAACCACATCTTCCACACCTACAACAAGCCAAACATTGTAATCAAACTTGCTGTAATAAAAAATTAAAAATTAAATTAAAAACACGAACAAGAAGTAGTGAGACAAACGTGAGGGGCTTTCTCCTGGCACATTCCATTCTAAACTCCAATCTAGAACACCACTTCCACTGAGGCTCTCTTGCCCTAGTAACCAGATTTGGTAAGGGTGAACTGCTGCCACCTTGTGGCCGTTTCACACAACAGCAGCTTTAATCCCAACGCTAATGGTCAGTTGATATTCAAAATCATTGCAGGCCTGTAAATGACACCTGCCCTGAAAACAAATCCTGGGGTCACATATCGACCAAAAAATTCAAAGGACGTCCATATTTCAAAACGACCGTTTCAAAAGGCATATTTTACGCACATTAGTGTTCTGCTTCTTTTCCTTTCTTTCCTTTTTTGTTAAAAAAAAACGGGAATAGAAAAAGGCCTCCCTCAGAATGGGTGAAAATCGTGGCAAACGAATCAATGGACAGAGGTTTAATCTCCAATATATATAAACAGCTCATGCAGCTTAATATTAAAAAAACAAACAACCCAAAAAAATGGGCAGAAGATCTAAAGAGACGTTTCTTCAAAGGAGACACAGAGATGGCCAAGACGCACATGAAAAGTTGCTCAACAGCACTAATTATTAGAGAAATGCAAATCAAAACTACAATGAGGTATCACCTCACACCTGTTAGAATCGGCATCATCAGAAAATCTACAAACAACCAATTCTGGGGAGGGTGTGGACAAAAGGAGCCCTCTTCCACTATTGCTGGGAATGTAAATTGATACAGTCACTATGGAGAACAGTATGGAGTTTCCTTAAAAAAACTAGAAATAGAATTACCATCTGATCCAGCAATCCCACTTCTGGGCATATACCCAGAGAAAACCGTATTTCAAAAAGGCACATTCACCACAATGTTCGTTGCAGCACTATTTACAATAGCCAGGTAATGGAAGCAACCTAAATGCCCACAGACAGATGAATGGATAAAGATGTGGTACATATATAAAATGGAATATTACTCGGCCATAAAAAGGAATGAAACTGGGTCATTTGTAGCGACATCGATGGATCGAGAGACTGTCATACAGAATGAAGTAAGTCAGAAAGAGGAAAACAAATATTGTCTATTAACGCATATATGTGGAGCCTAAAAATGGTTCAGATGAACTGGTTTGCAGGGAAGAAATAGAGACACAGAGGTAGAGAACAAACGTATGGACACCAAGTGTGGGAAGCCATGGGGTGGTGGTGGTGGGTTGAGTTGGGAGTTTGGGATTGACCTGTATACATGTATATGCATAAAATACATAACTAATAATAACGTGCTGTATAAAAAAGAAAATAAATAAAACAAAATTTCAAAATTTAAAAAAATATAATTTAAAAATAAAACAGAAATAAGTTCTTCCCGTCACACAGATGTATTTATAGGAATGAATTATTTCCATGCTTATATCTATAAATACATAAAAGAGGAATAAAATCTAACTTGAACCATAAAAGAAAAAAAAATCCTGAACCCAAGAGTTATACAGAGGAAAGCCCTATCAGGGCACTTGCTCCAGTGGTAAACAATTCTGAAATTGGTCAGAGGTGGGGAATCATCTCCCATACAGCCAGCAACCCACCCCCCACGCAAGGAGCGTCCTCATTGCAAAGCTGGGGGACCGTGCCGAGGCATCTGTGAGTAAACGTGAGCTGAGCCCCAGGCCAGCTGCTGCTGAACTGTTCCCACCCTTTCCAGGTAAAACACCTGAATATGTACAAGGGCTTGAAAGCCTAAAGGAAGGACCGTGGAGCCACACCAGCGACAGCACACAGGCCAACTTGGTGCCTGCAGGCCAGCCAGGGTGGTCCTGGCCCCGGGCGCTCTTCCAGAAGCTTTCCATTGCCCTGCCTGAGATACCCCTCCTGTCCCGGCCCCCACTGCTTTTTTCCATCCTCACCTCTGTCCGGAGAGAAATTCCAGCGGAAGGTATGGGTGACACAACCTCTTCTTTACAGGCGGCAGCCTGGCAACTCCTGCAGAAAGGCCAGCAGAACCCCACTCACACCGGGCCACCCACAAAGCTGTGGCCCCTCACTCCCTCCCACCAGCACAGCCCCGAGACTGCTGACGGGGCAGAGAATATGGAGGCAGGCACAGCTTCAGGGGCTATTGCTGCCTGGAGCGCTGTTTATATTGACCTCAATGAGGCACACCTGGGGAGGGCGGGCCGGCAGGGTAAGGCTGCCCAGGTCAGCTAATCCACAACCCTCAGGGAATCACATTGTTGAAAATGGACCCCGCTAAGGCAGAAGAGAAGCCAAGGGAAAAAAGGACACAATGCCATTTGCAGCACCGTAGATGAGTCTAGAAGTAATCACGTGACTTGTAGTAAGTCAGAAAGTGAAAGACACATATCCTATCATATCACTTATAGGTGTTACCGAAAAATGGATACCAGGGCAGATATTTCCACGGAGAAGGGCAATCACAGATTCATTAAACAAACTTATGGTTCACCAATGGAAAGGTGTGAGGATTGGTTTCATTACGATATCGGGGTTAACAGACATATACAAACACAGGTGACATATATAATCACCAAAGACCTACAGAATACCAAGAGTGGACTACTCAACATTCTGTCATAACGTACATGGGAAAAGGATCCCAGGAAGAACAGACATCTGTATATGTGTAAAAGAACCACATCTTCCACACCTACAACAAGCCAAACATTGTAATCAAACTTGCTGTAATAAAAAATTAAAAATTAAATTAAAAACACGAACAAGAAGTAGTGAGACAAACGTGAGGGGCTTTCTCCTGGCACATTCCATTCTAAACTCCAATCTAGAACACCACTTCCACTGAGGCTCTCTTGCCCTAGTAACCAGATTTGGTAAGGGTGAACTGCTGCCACCTTGTGGCCGTTTCACACAACAGCAGCTTTAATCCCAACGCTAATGGTCAGTTGATATTCAAAATCATTGCAGGCCTGTAAATGACACCTGCCCTGAAAACAAATCCTGGGGTCACATATCGACCAAAAAATTCAAAGGACGTCCATATTTCAAAACGACCGTTTCAAAAGGCATATTTTACGCACATTAGTGTTCTGCTTCTTTTCCTTTCTTTCCTTTTTTGTTAAAAAAAAACGGGAATAGAAAAAGGCCTCCCTCAGAATGGGTGAAAATCGTGGCAAACGAATCAATGGACAGAGGTTTAATCTCCAATATATATAAACAGCTCATGCAGCTTAATATTAAAAAAACAAACAACCCAAAAAAAATGGGCAGAAGATCTAAAGAGACGTTTCTTCAAAGGAGACACAGAGATGGCCAAGACGCACATGAAAAGTTGCTCAACAGCACTAATTATTAGAGAAATGCAAATCAAAACTACAATGAGGTATCACCTCACACCTGTTAGAATCGGCATCATCAGAATATCTACAAACAACCAATTCTGGGGAGGGTGTGGACAAAAGGAGCCCTCTTCCACTATTGGTGGGAATGTAAATTGATACAGTCACTATGGAGAACAGTATGGAGTTTCCTTAAAAAAACTAGAAATAGAATTACCATCTGATCCAGCAATCCCACTTCTGGGCATATACCCAGAGAAAACCGTATTTCAAAAAGGCACATTCACCACAATGTTCGTTGCAGCACTATTTACAATAGCCAGGTAATGGAAGCAACCTAAATGCCCACAGACAGATGAATGGATAAAGATGTGGTACATATATAAAATGGAATATTACTCGGCCATAAAAAGGAATGAAACTGGGTCATTTGTAGAGACATCGATGGATCGAGAGACTGTCATACAGAATGAAGTAAGTCAGAAAGAGCAAAACAAATATTGTCTATTAACGCATATATGTGGAGCCTAAAAATGGTACAGATGAACTGGTTTGCAGGGAAGAAATAGAGACACAGAGGTAGAGAACAAACGTATGGACACCAAGTGTGGGAAGCCATGGGGTGGTGGTGGTGGGATGAGTTGGGAGTTTGGGATTGACCTGTATACATGTATATGCATAAAATACATAACTAATAATAACGTGCTGTATAAAAAAGAAAATAAATAAAACAAAATTTCAAAATTTAAAAAAATAAAATTTAAAAATAAAACAGAAAAAAGTTCTTCCCGTCACACAGATGTATTTATAGGAATGAATTATTTCCATGCTTATATCTATAAATACATAAAAGAGGAATAAAATCTAACTTGAACCATAAAAGAAAAAAAAAATCCTGAACCCACGAGTTATACAGAGGAAAACCCTATCAGGGCACTTGCTCCAGTGGTAAACATTTCTGAAATTGGTCAGAGGTGGGGAATCATCTCCCATACAGCCAGCAACCCACCCCCCACGCAAGGAGCGTCCTCATTGCAAAGCTGGGGGACCGTGCCGAGGCATCTGTGAGTAAACGTGAGCTGAGCCCCAGGCCAGCTGCTGCTGAACTGTTCCCACCCTTTCCAGGTAAAACACCTGAATATGTACAAGGGCTTGAAAGCCTAAAGGAAGGACCGTGGTGCCACACCAGCGACAGCACACAGGCCAACTTGGTGCCTGCAGGCCAGCCAGGGTGGTCCTGGCCCCGGGCGCTCTTCCAGAAGCTTTCCATTGCCCTGCCTGAGATACCCCTCCTGTCCCGGCCCCCACTGCTTTTTTCCATCCTCACCTCTGTCCGGAGAGAAATTCCAGCGGAAGGTATGGGTGACACAACCTCTTCTTTACAGGCGGCAGCCTGGCAACTCCTGCAGAAAGGCCAGCAGAACCCCACTCACACCGGGCCACCCACAAAGCTGTGGCCCCTCACTCCCTCCCACCAGCACAGCCCCGAGACTGCTGACGGGGCAGAGAATATGGAGGCAGGCACAGCTTCAGGGGCTATTGCTGCCTGGAGCGCTGTTTATATTGACCTCAACGAGGCACACCTGGGGAGGGCGGGCCGGCAGGGTAAGGCTGCCCAGGTCAGCTAATCCACAACCCTCAGGGAATCACATTGTTGAAAATGGACCCCGCTAAGGCAGAAGAGAAGCCAAGGGAAAAAAGGACACAATGCCATTTGCAGCACCGTAGATGAGTCTAGAAGTAATCACGTGACTTGTAGTAAGTCAGAAAGTGAAAGACACATATCCTATCATATCACTTATAGGTGTTACCGAAAAATGGATACCAGGGCAGATATTTCCACGGAGAAGGGCAATCACAGATTCATTAAACAAACTTATGGTTCACCAATGGAAAGGTGTGAGGATTGGTTTCATTACGATATCGGGGTTAACAGACATATACAAACACAGGTGACATATATAATCACCAAAGACCTACAGAATACCAAGAGTGGACTACTCAACATTCTGTCATAACGTACATGGGAAAAGGATCCCAGGAAGAACAGACATCTGTATATGTGTAAAAGAACCACATCTTCCACACCTACAACAAGCCAAACATTGTAATCAAACTTGCTGTAATAAAAAATTAAAAATTAAATTAAAAACACGAACAAGAAGTAGTGAGACAAACGTGAGGGGCTTTCTCCTGGCACATTCCATTCTAAACTCCAATCTAGAACACCACTTCCACTGAGGCTCTCTTGCCCTAGTCACCAGATTTGGTAAGGGTGAACTGCTGCCACCTTGTGGCCGTTTCACACAACAGCAGCTTTAATCCCAACGCTAATGGTCAGTTGATATTCAAAATCATTGCAGGCCTGTAAATGACACCTGCCCTGAAAACAAATCCTGGGGTCACATATCGACCAAAAAATTCAAAGGACGTCCATATTTCAAAACGACCGTTTCAAAAGGCATATTTTACGCACATTAGTGTTCTGCTTCTTTTCCTTTCTTTCCTTTTTTGTTAAAAAAAAACGGGAATAGAAAAAGGCCTCCCTCAGAATGGGTGAAAATCGTGGCAAACGAATCAATGGACAGAGGTTTAATCTCCAATATATATAAACAGCTCATGCAGCTTAATATTAAAAAAACAAACAACCCAAAAAAAATGGGCAGAAGATCTAAAGAGACGTTTCTTCAAAGGAGACACAGAGATGGCCAAGACGCACATGAAAAGTTGCTCAACAGCACTAATTATTAGAGAAATGCAAATCAAAACTACAATGAGGTATCACCTCACACCTGTTAGAATCGGCATCATCAGAATATCTACAAACAACCAATTCTGGGGAGGGTGTGGACAAAAGGAGCCCTCTTCCACTATTGGTGGGAATGTAAATTGATACAGTCACTATGGAGAACAGTATGGAGTTTCCTTAAAAAAACTAGAAATAGAATTACCATCTGATCCAGCAATCCCACTTCTGGGCATATACCCAGAGAAAACCGTATTTCAAAAAGGCACATTCACCACAATGTTCGTTGCAGCACTATTTACAATAGCCAGGTAATGGAAGCAACCTAAATGCCCACAGACAGATGAATGGATAAAGATGTGGTACATATATAAAATGGAATATTACTCGGCCATAAAAAGGAATGAAACTGGGTCATTTGTAGCGACATCTATGGATCGAGAGACTGTCATACAGAATGAAGTAAGTCAGAAAGAGGAAAACAAATATTGTCTATTAACGCATATATGTGGAGCCTAAAAATGGTACAGATGAACTGGTTTGCAGGGAAGAAATAGAGACACAGAGGTAGAGAACAAACGTATGGACACCAAGTGTGGGAAGCCATGGGGTGGTGGTGGTGGGATGAGTTGGGAGTTTGGGATTGACCTGTATACATGTATATGCATAAAATACATAACTAATAATAACGTGCTGTATAAAAAAGAAAATAAATAAAACAAAATTTCAAAATTTAAAAAAATAAAATTTAAAAATAAAACAGAAAAAAGTTCTTCCCGTCACACAGATGTATTTATAGGAATGAATTATTTCCATGCTTATATCTATAAATACATAAAAGAGGAATAAAATCTAACTTGAACCATAAAAGAAAAAAAAAATCCTGAACCCACGAGTTATACAGAGGAAAACCCTATCAGGGCACTTGCTCCAGTGGTAAACATTTCTGAAATTGGTCAGAGGTGGGGAATCATCTCCCATACAGCCAGCAACCCACCCCCCACGCAAGGAGCGTCCTCATTGCAAAGCTGGGGGACCGTGCCGAGGCATCTGTGAGTAAACGTGAGCTGAGCCCCAGGCCAGCTGCTGCTGAACTGTTCCCACCCTTTCCAGGTAAAACACCTGAATATGTACAAGGGCTTGAAAGCCTAAAGGAAGGACCGTGGAGCCACACCAGCGACAGCACACAGGCCAACTTGGTGCCTGCAGGCCAGCCAGGGTGGTCCTGGCCCCGGGCGCTCTTCCAGAAGCTTTCCATTGCCCTGCCTGAGATACCCCTCCTGTCCCGGCCCCCACTGCTTTTTTCCATCCTCACCTCTGTCCGGAGAGAAATTCCAGCGGAAGGTATGGGTGACACAACCTCTTCTTTACAGGCGGCAGCCTGGCAACTCCTGCAGAAAGGCCAGCAGAACCCCACTCACACCGGGCCACCCACAAAGCTGTGGCCCCTCACTCCCTCCCACCAGCACAGCCCCGAGACTGCTGACGGGGCAGAGAATATGGAGGCAGGCACAGCTTCAGGGGCTATTGCTGCCTGGAGCGCTGTTTATATTGACCTCAACGAGGCACACCTGGGGAGGGCGGGCCGGCAGGGTAAGGCTGCCCAGGTCAGCTAATCCACAACCCTCAGGGAATCACATTGTTGAAAATGGACCCCGCTAAGGCAGAAGAGAAGCCAAGGGAAAAAAGGACACAATGCCATTTGCAGCACCATAGATGAGTCTAGAAGTAATCACGTGACTTGTAGTAAGTCAGAAAGTGAAAGACACATATCCTATCATATCACTTATAGGTGTTACCGAAAAATGGATACCAGGGCAGATATTTCCACGGAGAAGGGCAATCACAGATTCATTAAACAAACTTATGGTTCACCAATGGAAAGGTGTGAGGATTGGTTTCATTACGATATCGGGGTTAACAGACATATACAAACACAGGTGACATATATAATCACCAAAGACCTACAGAATACCAAGAGTGGACTACTCAACATTCTGTCATAACGTACATGGGAAAAGGATCCCAGGAAGAACAGACATCTGTATATGTGTAAAAGAACCACATCTTCCACACCTACAACAAGCCAAACATTGTAATCAAACTTGCTGTAATAAAAAATTAAAAATTAAATTAAAAACACGAACAAGAAGTAGTGAGACAAACGTGAGGGGCTTTCTCCTGGCACATTCCATTCTAAACTCCAATCTAGAACACCACTTCCACTGAGGCTCTCTTGCCCTAGTAACCAGATTTGGTAAGGGTGAACTGCTGCCACCTTGTGGCCGTTTCACACAACAGCAGCTTTAATCCCAACGCTAATGGTCAGTTGATATTCAAAATCATTGCAGGCCTGTAAATGACACCTGCCCTGAAAACAAATCCTGGGGTCACATATCAACCAAAAAATTCAAAGGACGTCCATATTTCAAAACGACCGTTTCAAAAGGCATATTTTACGCACATTAGTGTTCTGCTTCTTTTCCTTTCTTTCCTTTTTTGTTAAAAAAAAACGGGAATAGAAAAAGGCCTCCCTCAGAATGGGTGAAAATCGTGGCAAACGAATCAATGGACAGAGGTTTAATCTCCAATATATATAAACAGCTCATGCAGCTTAATATTAAAAAAACAAACAACCCAAAAAAAATGGGCAGAAGATCTAAAGAGACGTTTCTTCAAAGGAGACACAGAGATGGCCAAGACGCACATGAAAAGTTGCTCAACAGCACTAATTATTAGAGAAATGCAAATCAAAACTACAATGAGGTATCACCTAACACCTGTTAGAATCGGCATCATCAGAAAATCTACAAACAACCAATTCTGGGGAGGGTGTGGACAAAAGGAGCCCTCTTCCACTATTGGTGGGAATGTAAATTGATACAGTCACTATGGAGAACAGTATGGAGTTTCCTTAAAAAAACTAGAAATAGAATTACCATCTGATCCAGCAATCCCACTTCTGGGCATATACCCAGAGAAAACCGTATTTCAAAAAGGCACATTCACCACAATGTTCGTTGCAGCACTATTTACAATAGCCAGGTAATGGAAGCAACCTAAATGCCCACAGACAGATGAATGGATAAAGATGTGGTACATATATAAAATGGAATATTACTCGGCCATAAAAAGGAATGAAACTGGGTCATTTGTAGCGACATCGATGGATCGAGAGACTGTCATACAGAATGAAGTAAGTCAGAAAGAGGAAAACAAATATTGTCTATTAACGCATATATGTGGAGCCTAAAAATGGTACAGATGAACTGGTTTGCAGGGAAGAAATAGAGACACAGAGGTAGAGAACAAACGTATGGACACCAAGTGTGGGAAGCCATGGGGTGGTGGTGGTGGGATGAGTTGGGAGTTTGGGATTGACCTGTATACATGTATATGCATAAAATACATAACTAATAATAACGTGCTGTATAAAAAAGAAAATAAATAAAACAAAATTTCAAAATTTAAAAAAATAAAATTTAAAAATAAAACAGAAAAAAGTTCTTCCCGTCACACAGATGTATTTATAGGAATGAATTATTTCCATGCTTATATCTATAAATACATAAAAGAGGAATAAAATCTAACTTGAACCATAAAAGAAAAAAAAAATCCTGAACCCACGAGTTATACAGAGGAAAACCCTATCAGGGCACTTGCTCCAGTGGTAAACATTTCTGAAATTGGTCAGAGGTGGGGAATCATCTCCCATACAGCCAGCAACCCACCCCCCACGCAAGGAGCGTCCTCATTGCAAAGCTGGGGGACCGTGCCGAGGCATCTGTGAGTAAACGTGAGCTGAGCCCCAGGCCAGCTGCTGCTGAACTGTTCCCACCCTTTCCAGGTAAAACACCTGAATATGTACAAGGGCTTGAAAGCCTAAAGGAAGGACAGTGGAGCCACACCAGCGACAGCACGCAGGCCAACTTGGTGCCTGCAGGCCAGCCAGGGTGGTCCTGGCCCCGGGCGCTCTTCCAGAAGCTCTCCATTGCCCTGCCTGAGATACCCCTCCTGTCCCGGCCCCCACTGCTTTTTTCCATCCTCACCTCTGTCCGGAGAGAAATTCCAGCGGAAGGTATGGGTGACACAACCTCTTCTTTACAGGCGGCAGCCTGGCAACTCCTGCAGAAAGGCCAGCAGAACCCCACTCACACCGGGCCACCCACAAAGCTGTGGCCCCTCACTCCCTCCCACCAGCACAGCCCCGAGACTGCTGACGAGGCAGAGAATACGGAGGCAGGCACAGCTTCAGGGGCTATTGCTGCCTGGAGCGCTGTTTATATTGACCTCAACGAGGCACACCTGGGGAGGGCGGGCCGGCAGGGTAAGGCTGCCCAGGTCAGCTAATCCACAACCCTCAGGGAATCACATTGTTGAAAATGGACCCCGCTAAGGCAGAAGAGAAGCCAAGGGAAAAAAGGACACAATGCCATTTGCAGCACCGTAGATGAGTCTAGAAGTAATCACGTGACTTGTAGTAAGTCAGAAAGTGAAAGACACATATCCTATCATATCACTTATAGGTGTTACCGAAAAATGGATACCAGGGCAGATATTTCCACGGAGAAGGGCAATCACAGATTCATTAAACAAACTTATGGTTCACCAATGGAAAGGTGTGAGGATTGGTTTCATTACGATATCGGGGTTAACAGACATATACAAACATAGGTGACATATATAATCACCAAAGACCTACAGAATACCAAGAGTGGACTACTCAACATTCTGTCATAACGTACATGGGAAAAGGATCCCAGGAAGAACAGACATCTGTATATGTGTAAAAGAACCACATCTTCCACACCTACAACAAGCCAAACATTGTAATCAAACTTGCTGTAATAAAAAATTAAAAATTAAATTAAAAACACGAACAAGAAGTAGTGAGACAAACGTGAGGGGCTTTCTCCTGGCACATTCCATTCTAAACTCCAATCTAGAACACCACTTCCACTGAGGCTCTCTTGCCCTAGTAACCAGATTTGGTAAGGGTGAACTGCTGCCACCTTGTGGCCGTTTCACACAACAGCAGCTTTAATCCCAACGCTAATGGTCAGTTGATATTCAAAATCATTGCAGGCCTGTAAATGACACCTGCCCTGAAAACAAATCCTGGGGTCACATATCGACCAAAAAATTCAAAGGACGTCCATATTTCAAAACGACCATTTCAAAAGGCATATTTTACGCACATTAGTGTTCTGCTTCTTTTCCTTTCTTTCCTTTTTTGTTAAAAAAAAACGGGAATAGAAAAAGGCCTCCCTCAGAATGGGTGAAAATCGTGGCAAACGAATCAATGGACAGAGGTTTAATCTCCAATATATATAAACAGCTCATGCAGCTTAATATTAAAAAAACAAACAACCCAAAAAAAATGGGCAGAAGATCTAAAGAGACGTTTCTTCAAAGGAGACACAGAGATGGCCAAGACGCACATGAAAAGTTGCTCAACAGCACTAATTATTAGAGAAATGCAAATCAAAACTACAATGAGGTATCACCTCACACCTGTTAGAATCGGCATCATCAGAAAATCTACAAACAACCAATTCTGGGGAGGGTGTGGACAAAAGGAGCCCTCTTCCACTATTGGTGGGAATGTAAATTGATACAGTCACTATGGAGAACAGTATGGAGTTTCCTTAAAAAAACTAGAAATAGAATTACCATCTGATCCAGCAATCCCACTTCTGGGCATATACCCAGAGAAAACCGTATTTCAAAAAGGCACATTCACCACAATGTTCGTTGCAGCACTATTTACAATAGCCAGGTAATGGAAGCAACCTAAATGCCCACAGACAGATGAATGGATAAAGATGTGGTACATATATAAAATGGAATATTACTCGGCCATAAAAAGGAATGAAACTGGGTCATTTGTAGAGACATCGATGGATCGAGAGACTGTCATACAGAATGAAGTAAGTCAGAAAGAGGAAAACAAATATTGTCTATTAACGCATATATGTGGAGCCTAAAAATGGTACAGATGAACTGGTTTGCAGGGAAGAAATAGAGACACAGAGGTAGAGAACAAACGTATGGACACCAAGTGTGGGAAGCCATGGGGTGGTGGTGGTGGGATGAGTTGGGAGTTTGGGATTGACCTGTATACATGTATATGCATAAAATACATAACTAATAATAACGTGCTGTATAAAAAAGAAAATAAATAAAACAAAATTTCAAAATTTAAAAAAATAAAATTTAAAAATAAAACAGAAAAAAGTTCTTCCCGTCACACAGATGTATTTATAGGAATGAATTATTTCCATGCTTATATCTATAAATACATAAAAGAGGAATAAAATCTAACTTGAACCATAAAAGAAAAAAAAAATCCTGAACCCACGAGTTATACAGAGGAAAACCCTATCAGGGCACTTGCTCCAGTGGTAAACATTTCTGAAATTGGTCAGAGGTGGGGAATCATCTCCCATACAGCCAGCAACCCACCCCCCACGCAAGGAGCGTCCTCATTGCAAAGCTGGGGGACCGTGCCGAGGCATCTGTGAGTAAACGTGAGCTGAGCCCCAGGCCAGCTGCTGCTGAACTGTTCCCACCCTTTCCAGGTAAAACACCTGAATATGTACAAGGGCTTGAAAGCCTAAAGGAAGGACCGTGGAGCCACACCAGCGACAGCACACAGGCCAACTTGGTGCCTGCAGGCCAGCCAGGGTGGTCCTGGCCCCGGGCGCTCTTCCAGAAGCTTTCCATTGCCCTGCCTGAGATACCCCTCCTGTCCCGGCCCCCACTGCTTTTTTCCATCCTCACCTCTGTCCGGAGAGAAATTCCAGCGGAAGGTATGGGTGACACAACCTCTTCTTTACAGGCGGCAGCCTGGCAACTCCTGCAGAAAGGCCAGCAGAACCCCACTCACACCGGGCCACCCACAAAGCTGTGGCCCCTCACTCCCTCCCACCAGCACAGCCCCGAGACTGCTGACGGGGCAGAGAATACGGAGGCAGGCACAGCTTCAGGGGCTATTGCTGCCTGGAGCGCTGTTTATATTGACCTCAACGAGGCACACCTGGGGAGGGCGGGCCGGCAGGGTAAGGCTGCCCAGGTCAGCTAATCCACAACCCTCAGGGAATCACATTGTTGAAAATGGACCCCGCTAAGGCAGAAGAGAAGCCAAGGGAAAAAAGGACACAATGCCATTTGCAGCACCGTAGATGAGTCTAGAAGTAATCACGTGACTTGTAGTAAGTCAGAAAGTGAAAGACACATATCCTATCATATCACTTATAGGTGTTACCGAAAAATGGATACCAGGGCAGATATTTCCACGGAGAAGGGCAATCACAGATTCATTAAACAAACTTATGGTTCACCAATGGAAAGGTGTGAGGATTGGTTTCATTACGATATCGGGGTTAACAGACATATACAAACACAGGTGACATATATAATCACCAAAGACCTACAGAATACCAAGAGAGGACTACTCAACATTCTGTCATAACGTACATGGGAAAAGGATCCCAGGAAGAACAGACATCTGTATATGTGTAAAAGAACCACATCTTCCACACCTACAACAAGCCAAACATTGTAATCAAACTTGCTGTAATAAAAAATTAAAAATTAAATTAAAAACACGAACAAGAAGTAGTGAGACAAACGTGAGGGGCTTTCTCCTGGCACATTCCATTCTAAACTCCAATCTAGAACACCACTTCCACTGAGGCTCTCTTGCCCTAGTAACCAGATTTGGTAAGGGTGAACTGCTGCCACCTTGTGGCCGTTTCACACAACAGCAGCTTTAATCCCAACGCTAATGGTCAGTTGATATTCAAAATCATTGCAGGCCTGTAAATGACACCTGCCCTGAAAACAAATCCTGGGGTCACATATCGACCAAAAAATTCAAAGGACGTCCATATTTCAAAACGACCGTTTCAAAAGGCATATTTTACGCACATTAGTGTTCTGCTTCTTTTCCTTTCTTTCCTTTTTTGTTAAAAAAAAACGGGAATAGAAAAAGGCCTCCCTCAGAATGGGTGAAAATCGTGGCAAACGAATCAATGGACAGAGGTTTAATCTCCAATATATATAAACAGCTCATGCAGCTTAATATTAAAAAAACAAACAACCCAAAAAAAATGGGCAGAAGATCTAAAGAGACGTTTCTTCAAAGGAGACACAGAGATGGCCAAGACGCACATGAAAAGTTGCTCAACAGCACTAATTATTAGAGAAATGCAAATCAAAACTACAATGAGGTATCACCTCACACCTGTTAGAATCGGCATCATCAGAAAATCTACAAACAACCAATTCTGGGGAGGGTGTGGACAAAAGGAGCCCTCTTCCACTATTGGTGGGAATGTAAATTGATACAGTCACTATGGAGAACAGTATGGAGTTTCCTTAAAAAAACTAGAAATAGAATTACCATCTGATCCAGCAATCCCACTTCTGGGCATATACCCAGAGAAAACCGTATTTCAAAAAGGCACATTCACCACAATGTTCGTTGCAGCACTATTTACAATAGCCAGGTAATGGAAGCAACCTAAATGCCCACAGACAGATGAATGGATAAAGATGTGGTACATATATAAAATGGAATATTACTCGGCCATAAAAAGGAATGAAACTGGGTCATTTGTAGCGACATCGATGGATCGAGAGACTGTCATACAGAATGAAGTAAGTCAGAAAGAGGAAAACAAATATTGTCTATTAACGCATATATGTGGAGCCTAAAAATGGTACAGATGAACTGGTTTGCAGGGAAGAAATAGAGACACAGAGGTAGAGAACAAACGTATGGACACCAAGTGTGGGAAGCCATGGGGTGGTGGTGGTGGGATGAGTTGGGAGTTTGGGATTGACCTGTATACATGTATATGCATAAAATACATAACTAATAATAACGTGCTGTATAAAAAAGAAAATAAATAAAACAAAATTTCAAAATTTAAAAAAATAAAATTTAAAAATAAAACAGAAAAAAGTTCTTCCCGTCACACAGATGTATTTATAGGAATGAATTATTTCCATGCTTATATCTATAAATACATAAAAGAGGAATAAAATCTAACTTGAACCATAAAAGAAAAAAAAAATCCTGAACCCACGAGTTATACAGAGGAAAACCCTATCAGGGCACTTGCTCCAGTGGTAAACATTTCTGAAATTGGTCAGAGGTGGGGAATCATCTCCCATACAGCCAGCAACCCACCCCCCACGCAAGGAGCGTCCTCATTGCAAAGCTGGGGGACCGTGCCGAGGCATCTGTGAGTAAACGTGAGCTGAGCCCCAGGCCAGCTGCTGCTGAACTGTTCCCACCCTTTCCAGGTAAAACACCTGAATATGTACAAGGGCTTGAAAGCCTAAAGGAAGGACCGTGGAGCCACACCAGCGACAGCACACAGGCCAACTTGGTGCCTGCAGGCCAGCCAGGGTGGTCCTGGCCCCGGGCGCTCTTCCAGAAGCTTTCCATTGCCCTGCCTGAGATACCCCTCCTGTCCCGGCCCCCACTGCTTTTTTCCATCCTCACCTCTGTCCGGAGAGAAATTCCAGCGGAAGGTATGGGTGACACAACCTCTTCTTTACAGGCGGCAGCCTGGCAACTCCTGCAGAAAGGCCAGCAGAACCCCACTCACACCGGGCCACCCACAAAGCTGTGGCCCCTCACTCCCTCCCACCAGCACAGCCCCGAGACTGCTGACGGGGCAGAGAATATGGAGGCAGGCACAGCTTCAGGGGCTATTGCTGCCTGGAGCGCTGTTTATATTGACCTCAACGAGGCACACCTGGGGAGGGCGGGCCGGCAGGGTAAGGCTGCCCAGGTCAGCTAATCCACAACCCTCAGGGAATCACATTGTTGAAAATGGACCCCGCTAAGGCAGAAGAGAAGCCAAGGGAAAAAAGGACACAATGCCATTTGCAGCACCGTAGATGAGTCTAGAAGTAATCACGTGACTTGTAGTAAGTCAGAAAGTGAAAGACACATATCCTATCATATCACTTATAGGTGTTACCGAAAAATGGATACCAGGGCAGATATTTCCACGGAGAAGGGCAATCACAGATTCATTAAACAAACTTATGGTTCACCAATGGAAAGGTGTGAGGATTGGTTTCATTACGATATCGGGGTTAACAGACATATACAAACACAGGTGACATATATAATCACCAAAGACCTACAGAATACCAAGAGTGGACTACTCAACATTCTGTCATAACGTACATGGGAAAAGGATCCCAGGAAGAACAGACATCTGTATATGTGTAAAAGAACCACATCTTCCACACCTACAACAAGCCAAACATTGTAATCAAACTTGCTGTAATAAAAAATTAAAAATTAAATTAAAAACACGAACAAGAAGTAGTGAGACAAACGTGAGGGGCTTTCTCCTGGCACATTCCATTCTAAACTCCAATCTAGAACACCACTTCCACTGAGGCTCTCTTGCCCTAGTAACCAGATTTGGTAAGGGTGAACTGCTGCCACCTTGTGGCCGTTTCACACAACAGCAGCTTTAATCCCAACGCTAATGGTCAGTTGATATTCAAAATCATTGCAGGCCTGTAAATGACACCTGCCCTGAAAACAAATCCTGGGGTCACATATCGACCAAAAAATTCAAAGGACGTCCATATTTCAAAACGACCGTTTCAAAAGGCATATTTTACGCACATTAGTGTTCTGCTTCTTTTCCTTTCTTTCCTTTTTTGTTAAAAAAAAAACGGGAATAGAAAAAGGCCTCCCTCAGAATGGGTGAAAATCGTGGCAAACGAATCAATGGACAGAGGTTTAATCTCCAATATATATAAACAGCTCATGCAGCTTAATATTAAAAAAACAAACAACCCAAAAAAAATGGGCAGAAGATCTAAAGAGACGTTTCTTCAAAGGAGACACAGAGATGGCCAAGACGCACATGAAAAGTTGCTCAACAGCACTAATTATTAGAGAAATGCAAATCAAAACTACAATGAGGTATCACCTCACACCTGTTAGAATCGGCATCATCAGAATATCTACAAACAACCAATTCTGGGGAGGGTGTGGACAAAAGGAGCCCTCTTCCACTATTGGTGGGAATGTAAATTGATACAGTCACTATGGAGAACAGTATGGAGTTTCCTTAAAAAAACTAGAAATAGAATTACCATCTGATCCAGCAATCCCACTTCTGGGCATATACCCAGAGAAAACCGTATTTCAAAAAGGCACATTCACCACAATGTTCGTTGCAGCACTATTTACAATAGCCAGGTAATGGAAGCAACCTAAATGCCCACAGACAGATGAATGGATAAAGATGTGGTACATATATAAAATGGAATATTACTCGGCCATAAAAAGGAATGAAACTGGGTCATTTGTAGCGACATCGATGGATCGAGAGACTGTCATACAGAATGAAGTAAGTCAGAAAGAGGAAAACAAATATTGTCTATTAACGCATATATGTGGAGCCTAAAAATGGTACAGATGAACTGGTTTGCAGGGAAGAAATAGAGACACAGAGGTAGAGAACAAACGTATGGACACCAAGTGTGGGAAGCCATGGGGTGGTGGTGGTGGGATGAGTTGGGAGTTTGGGATTGACCTGTATACATGTATATGCATAAAATACATAACTAATAATAACGTGCTGTATAAAAAAGAAAATAAATAAAACAAAATTTCAAAATTTAAAAAAATAAAATTTAAAAATAAAACAGAAAAAAGTTCTTCCCGTCACACAGATGTATTTATAGGAATGAATTATTTCCATGCTTATATCTATAAATACATAAAAGAGGAATAAAATCTAACTTGAACCATAAAAGAAAAAAAAAATCCTGAACCCACGAGTTATACAGAGGAAAACCCTATCAGGGCACTTGCTCCAGTGGTAAACATTTCTGAAATTGGTCAGAGGTGGGGAATCATCTCCCATACAGCCAGCAACCCACCCCCCACGCAAGGAGCGTCCTCATTGCAAAGCTGGGGGACCGTGCCGAGGCATCTGTGAGTAAACGTGAGCTGAGCCCCAGGCCAGCTGCTGCTGAACTGTTCCCACCCTTTCCAGGTAAAACACCTGAATATGTACAAGGGCTTGAAAGCCTAAAGGAAGGACCGTGGAGCCACACCAGCGACAGCACACAGGCCAACTTGGTGCCTGCAGGCCAGCCAGGGTGGTCCTGGCCCCGGGCGCTCTTCCAGAAGCTTTCCATTGCCCTGCCTGAGATACCCCTCCTGTCCCGGCCCCCACTGCTTTTTTCCATCCTCACCTCTGTCCAGAGAGAAATTCCAGCGGAAGGTATGGGTGACACAACCTCTTCTTTACAGGCGGCAGCCTGGCAACTCCTGCAGAAAGGCCAGCAGAACCCCACTCACACCGGGCCACCCACAAAGCTGTGGCCCCTCACTCCCTCCCACCAGCACAGCCCCGAGACTGCTGACGGGGCAGAGAATATGGAGGCAGGCACAGCTTCAGGGGCTATTGCTGCCTGGAGCGCTGTTTATATTGACCTCAACGAGGCACACCTGGGGAGGGCGGGCCGGCAGGGTAAGGCTGCCCAGGTCAGCTAATCCACAACCCTCAGGGAATCACATTGTTGAAAATGGACCCCGCTAAGGCAGAAGAGAAGCCAAGGGAAAAAAGGACACAATGCCATTTGCAGCACCGTAGATGAGTCTAGAAGTAATCACGTGACTTGTAGTAAGTCAGAAAGTGAAAGACACATATCCTATCATATCACTTATAGGTGTTACCGAAAAATGGATACCAGGGCAGATATTTCCACGGAGAAGGGCAATCACAGATTCATTAAACAAACTTATGGTTCACCAATGGAAAGGTGTGAGGATTGGTTTCATTACGATATCGGGGTTAACAGACATATACAAACACAGGTGACATATATAATCACCAAAGACCTACAGAATACCAAGAGTGGACTACTCAACATTCTGTCATAACGTACATGGGAAAAGGATCCCAGGAAGAACAGACATCTGTATATGTGTAAAAGAACCACATCTTCCACACCTACAACAAGCCAAACATTGTAATCAAACTTGCTGTAATAAAAAATTAAAAATTAAATTAAAAACACGAACAAGAAGTAGTGAGACAAACGTGAGGGGCTTTCTCCTGGCACATTCCATTCTAAACTCCAATCTAGAACACCACTTCCACTGAGGCTCTCTTGCCCTAGTAACCAGATTTGGTAAGGGTGAACTGCTGCCACCTTGTGGCCGTTTCACACAACAGCAGCTTTAATCCCAACGCTAATGGTCAGTTGATATTCAAAATCATTGCAGGCCTGTAAATGACACCTGCCCTGAAAACAAATCCTGGGGTCACATATCGACCAAAAAATTCAAAGGACGTCCATATTTCAAAACGACCGTTTCAAAAGGCATATTTTACGCACATTAGTGTTCTGCTTCTTTTCCTTTCTTTCCTTTTTTGTTAAAAAAAAACGGGAATAGAAAAAGGCCTCCCTCAGAATGGGTGAAAATCGTGGCAAACGAATCAATGGACAGAGGTTTAATCTCCAATATATATAAACAGCTCATGCAGCTTAATATTAAAAAAACAAACAACCCAAAAAAAAATGGGCAGAAGATCTAAAGAGACGTTTCTTCAAAGGAGACACAGAGATGGCCAAGACGCACATGAAAAGTTGCTCAACAGCACTAATTATTAGAGAAATGCAAATCAAAACTACAATGAGGTATCACCTCACACCTGTTAGAATCGGCATCATCAGAAAATCTACAAACAACCAATTCTGGGGAGGGTGTGGACAAAAGGAGCCCTCTTCCACTATTGGTGGGAATGTAAATTGATACAGTCACTATGGAGAACAGTATGGAGTTTCCTTAAAAAAACTAGAAATAGAATTACCATCTGATCCAGCAATCCCACTTCTGGGCATATACCCAGAGAAAACCGTATTTCAAAAAGGCACATTCACCACAATGTTCGTTGCAGCACTATTTACAATAGCCAGGTAATGGAAGCAACCTAAATGCCCACAGACAGATGAATGGATAAAGATGTGGTACATATATAAAATGGAATATTACTCGGCCATAAAAAGGAATGAAACTGGGTCATTTGTAGCGACATCGATGGATCGAGAGACTGTCATACAGAATGAAGTAAGTCAGAAAGAGCAAAACAAATACTGTCTATTAACGCATATATGTGGAGCCTAAAAATGGTACAGATGAACTGGTTTGCAGGGAAGAAATAGAGACACAGAGGTAGAGAACAAACGTATGGACACCAAGTGTGGGAAGCCATGGGGTGGTGGTGGTGGGATGAGTTGGGAGTTTGGGATTGACCTGTATACATGTATATGCATAAAATACATAACTAATAATAACGTGCTGTATAAAAAAGAAAATAAAATAAAATTTAAAAATTTTTAAAAATAAAATTTAAAAATAAAAGAGAAAAAAGTTCTTCCCGTCACACAGATGTATTTATAGGAATGAATTATTTCCATGCTTCTATCTATAAATACATAAAAGAGGAATAAATCTAACTTGAACCATAAAAGAAAAAAAAAATCCTGAACCCATGAGTTATACAGAGGAAAACCCTATCAGGGCACTTGCTCCAGTGGTAAACAATTCTGAAATTGGTCAGAGGTGGGGAATCATCTCCCATACAGCCAGCAACCCACCCCCCACGCAAGGAGCGTCCTCATTGCAAAGCTGGGGGACCGTGCCGAGGCATCTGTGAGTAAACGTGAGCTGAGCCCCAGGCCAGCTGCTGCTGAACTGTTCCCACCCTTTCCACGTAAAACACCTGAATATGTACAAGGGCTTGAAAGCCTAAAGGAAGGACCGTGGAGCCACACCAGCGACAGCACACAGGCCAACTTGGTGCCTGCAGGCCAGCCAGGGTGGTCCTGGCCCCGGGCGCTCTTCCAGAAGCTTTCCATTGCCCTGCCTGAGATACCCCTCCTGTCCCGGCCCCCACTGCTTTTTTCCATCCTCACCTCTGTCCGGAGAGAAATTCCAGCGGAAGGTATGGGTGACACAACCTCTTCTTTACAGGCGGCAGCCTGGCAACTCCTGCAGAAAGGCCAGCAGAACCCCACTCACACCGGGCCACCCACAAAGCTGTGGCCCCTCACTCCCTCCCACCAGCACAGCCCCGAGACTGCTGACGGGGCAGAGAATATGGAGGCAGGCACAGCTTCAGGGGCTATTGCTGCCTGGAGCGCTGTTTATATTGACCTCAACGAGGCACACCTGGGGAGGGCGGGCCGGCAGGGTAAGGCTGCCCAGGTCAGCTAATCCACAACCCTCAGGGAATCACATTGTTGAAAATGGACCCCGCTAAGGCAGAAGAGAAGCCAAGGGAAAAAAGGACACAATGCCATTTGCAGCACCGTAGATGAGTCTAGAAGTAATCACGTGACTTGTAGTAAGTCAGAAAGTGAAAGACACATATCCTATCATATCACTTATAGGTGTTACCGAAAAATGGATACCAGGGCAGATATTTCCACGGAGAAGGGCAATCACAGATTCATTAAACAAACTTATGGTTCACCAATGGAAAGGTGTGAGGATTGGTTTCATTACGATATCGGGGTTAACAGACATATACAAACACAGGTGACATATATAATCACCAAAGACCTACAGAATACCAAGAGAGGACTACTCAACATTCTGTCATAACGTACATGGGAAAAGGATCCCAGGAAGAACAGACATCTGTATATGTGTAAAAGAACCACATCTTCCACACCTACAGCAAGCCAAACATTGTAATCAAACTTGCTGTAATAAAAAATAAAAAATTAAATTAAAAACACGAACAAGAAGTAGTGAGACAAACGTGAGGGGCTTTCTCCTGGCACATTCCATTCTAAACTCCAATCTAGAACACCACTTCCACTGAGGCTCTCTTGCCCTAGTCACCAGATTTGGTAAGGGTGAACTGCTGCCACCTTGTGGCCGTTTCACACAACAGCAGCTTTAATCCCAACGCTAATGGTCAGTTGATATTCAAAATCATTGCAGGCCTGTAAATGACACCTGCCCTGAAAACAAATCCTGGGGTCACATATCGACCAAAAAATTCAAAGGACGTCCATATTTCAAAACGACCGTTTCAAAAGGCATATTTTACGCACATTAGTGTTCTGCTTCTTTTCCTTTCTTTCCTTTTTTGTTAAAAAAAAAACGGGAATGGAAAAAGGCCTCCCTCAGAATGGGTGAAAATCGTGGCAAACGAATCAATGGACAGACGTTTAATCTCCAATATATATAAACAGCTCATGCAGCTTAATATTAAAAAAACAAACAACCCAAAAAAATGGGCAGAAGATCTAAAGAGACGTTTCTTCAAAGGAGACACAGAGATGGCCAAGACGCACATGAAAAGCTGCTCAACAGCACTAATTATTAGAGAAATGCAAATCAAAACTACAATGAGGTATCACCTCACACCTGTTAGAATCGGCATCATCAGAAAATCTACAAACAACCAATTCTGGGGAGGGTGTGGACAAAAGGAGCCCTCTTCCACTATTGGTGGGAATGTAAATTGATACAGTCACTATGGAGAACAGTATGGAGTTTCCTTAAAAAAACTAGAAATAGAATTACCATCTGATCCAGCAATCCCACTTCTGGGCATATACCCAGAGAAAACCGTATTTCAAAAAGGCACATTCACCACAATGTTCGTTGCAGCACTATTTACAATAGCCAGGTAATGGAAGCAACCTAAATGCCCACAGACAGATGAATGGATAAAGATGTGGTACATATATAAAATGGAATATTACTCGGCCATAAAAAGGAATGAAACTGGGTCATTTGTAGAGACATCGATGGATCGAGAGAATGTCATACAGAATGAAGTAAGTCAGAAAGAGGGAAACAAATATTGTCTATTAACGCATATATGTGGAGCCTAAAAATGGTACAGATGAACTGGTTGGCAGGGAAGAAATAGAGACACAGAGGTAGAGAACAAACGTATGGACACCAAGTGTGGGAAGCCATGGGGTGGTGGTGGTGGGATGAGTTGGGAGTTTGGGATTGACCTGTATACATGTATATGCATAAAATACATAACTAATAATAACGTGCTGTATAAAAAAGAAAATAAAATAAAATTTCAAAATTTTTAAAAATAAAATTTAAAAATAAAAGAGAAAAAAGTTCTTCCCGTCACACAGATGTATTTATAGGAATGAATTATTTCCATGCTTCTATTTATAAATACATAAAAGAGGAATAAATCTAACTTGAACCATAAAAGAAAAAAAAAATCCTGAACCCATGAGTTATACAGAGGAAAACCCTATCAGGGCACTTGCTCCAGTGGTAAACAATTCTGAAATTGGTCAGAGGTGGGGAATCATCTCCCATACAGCCAGCAACCCACCCCCCACGCAAGGAGCGTCCTCATTGCAAAGCTGGGGGACCGTGCCGAGGCATCTGTGAGTAAACGTGAGCTGAGCCCCAGGCCAGCTGCTGCTGAACTGTTCCCACCCTTTCCAGGTAAAACACCTGAATATGTACAAGGGCTTGAAAGCCTAAAGGAAGGACCGTGGAGCCACACCAGCGACAGCACACAGGCCAACTTGGTGCCTGCAGGCCAGCCAGGGTGGTCCTGGCCCCGGGCGCTCTTCCAGAAGCTTTCCATTGCCCTGCCTGAGATACCCCTCCTGTCCCGGCCTCCACTGCTTTTTTCCATCCTCACCTCTGTCCGGAGAGAAATTCCAGCGGAAGGTATGGGTGACACAACCTCTTCTTTACAGGCGGCAGCCTGGAAACTCCTGCAGAAAGGCCAGCAGAACCCCACTCACACCGGGCCACCCACAAAGCTGTGGCCCCTCACTCCCTCCCAGCAGCACAGCCCCGAGACTGCTGACGGGGCAGAGAATATGGAGACAGGCACAGCTTCAGGGGCTATTGCTGCCTGGAGCTCTGTTTATATTGACCTCAACGAGGCACACCTGGGGAGGGCGGGCCGGCAGGGTAAGGCTGCCCAGGTCAGCTAATCCACAACCCTCAGGGAATCACATTGTTGAAAATGGACCCCGCTAAGGCAGAAGAGAAGCCAAGGGAAAAAAGGACACAATGCCATTTGCAGCACCGTAGATGAGTCTAGAAGTAATCACGTGACTTGTAGTAAGTCAGAAAGTGAAAGACACATATCATATCATATCACTTATAGGTGTTACCGAAAAATGGATACCAGGGCAGATATTTCCACGGAGAAGGCCAATCACAGATTCATTAAACAAACTTATGGTTCACCAATGGAAAGGTGTGAGGATTGGTTTCATTACGATATCGGGGTTAACAGACATATACAAACACAGGTGACATATATAATCACCAAAGACCTACAGAATACCAAGAGAGGACTACTCAACATTCTGTCATAACGAACATGGGAAAAGGATCCCAGGAAGAACAGACATCTGTATATGTGTAAAAGAACCACATCTTCCACACCTACAGCAAGCCAAACATTGTAATCAAAATTGCTGTAATAAAAAATAAAAAATTAAATTAAAAACACGAACAAGAAGTAGTGAGACAAACGTGAGGGGCTTTCTCCTGGCACATTCCATTCTAAACTCCAATCTAGAACACCACTTCCACTGAGGCTCTCTTGCCCTAGTAACCAGATTTGGTAAGGGTGAACTGCTGCCACCTTGTGGCCGTTTCACACAACAGCAGCTTTAATCCCAACGCTAATGGTCAGTTGATATTCAAAATCATTGCAGGCCTGTAAATGACACCTGCCCTGAAAACAAATCCTGGGGTCACATATCGACCAAAAAATTCAAAGGACGTCCATATTTCAAAACGACCGTTTCAAAAGGCATATTTTACGCACATTAGTGTTCTGCTTCTTTTCCTTTCTTTCCTTTTTTGTTAAAAAAAAACGGGAATGGAAAAAGGCCTCCCTCAGAATGGGTGAAAATCGTGGCAAACGAATCAATGGACAGAGGTTTAATCTCCAATATATATAAACAGCTCATGCAGCTTAATATTAAAAAAACAAACAACCCAAAAAAAATGGGCAGAAGATCTAAAGAGACGTTTCTTCAAAGGAGACACAGAGATGGCCAAGACGCACATGAAAAGCTGCTCAACAGCACTAATTTTTAGAGAAATGCAAATCAAAACTACAATGAGGTATCACCTCACACCTGTTAGAATCGGCATCATCAGAAAATCTACAAACAACCAATTCTGGGGAGGGTGTGGACAAAAGGAGCCCTCTTCCACTATTGGTGGGAATGTAAATTGATACAGTCACTATGGAGAACAGTATGGAGTTTCCTTAAAAAAACTAGAAATAGAATTACCATCTGATCCAGCAATCCCACTTCTGGGCATATACCCAGAGAAAACCGTATTTCAAAAAGGCACATTCACCACAATGTTCGTTGCAGCACTATTTACAATAGCCAGGTAATGGAAGCAACCTAAATGCCCACAGACAGATGAATGGATAAAGATGTGGTACATATATAAAATGGAATATTACTCGGCCATAAAAAGGAATGAAACTGGGTCATTTGTAGAGACATCGATGGATCGAGAGAATGTCATACAGAATGAAGTAAGTCAGAAAGAGGGAAACAAATATTGTCTATTAACGCATATATGTGGAGCCTAAAAATGGTACAGATGAACTGGTTGGCAGGGAAGAAATAGAGACACAGAGGTAGAGAACAAACGTATGGACACCAAGTGTGGGAAGCCATGGGGTGGTGGTGGTGGGATGAGTTGGGAGTTTGGGATTGACCTGTATACATGTATATGCATAAAATACATAACTAATAATAACGTGCTGTATAAAAAAGAAAATAAAATAAAATTTCAAAATTTTTAAAAATAAAATTTAAAAATAAAAGAGAAAAAAGTTCTTCCCGTCACACAGATGTATTTATAGGAATGAATTATTTCCATGCTTCTATCTATAAATACATAAAAGAGGAATAAATCTAACTTGAACCATAAAAGAAAAAAAAAAATCCTGAACCCATGAGTTATACAGAGGAAAACCCTATCAGGGCACTTGCTCCAGTGGTAAACAATTCTGAAATTGGTCAGAGGTGGGGAATCATCTCCCATACAGCCAGCAACCCACCCCCCACGCAAGGAGCGTCCTCATTGCAAAGCTGGGGGACCGTGCCGAGGCATCTGTGAGTAAACGTGAGCTGAGCCCCAGGCCAGCTGCTGCTGAACTGTTCCCACCCTTTCCAGGTAAAACACCTGAATATGTACAAGGGCTTGAAAGCCTAAAGGAAGGACCGTGGAGCCACACCAGCGACAGCACACAGGCCAACTTGGTGCCTGCAGGCCAGCCAGGGTGGTCCTGGCCCCGGGCGCTCTTCCAGAAGCTTTCCATTGCCCTGCCTGAGATACCCCTCCTGTCCCGGCCCCCACTGCTTTTTTCCATCCTCACCTCTGTCCGGAGAGAAATTCCAGCGGAAGGTATGGGTGACACAACCTCTTCTTTACAGGCGGCAGCCTGGCAACTCCTGCAGAAAGGCCAGCAGAACCCCACTCACACCGGGCCACCCACAAAGCTGTGGCCCCTCACTCCCTCCCACCAGCACAGCCCCGAGACTGCTGACGGGGCAGAGAATATGGAGGCAGGCACAGCTTCAGGGGCTATTGCTGCCTGGAGCGCTGTTTATATTGACCTCAACGAGGCACACCTGGGGAGGGCGGGCCGGCAGGGTAAGGCTGCCCAGGTCAGCTAATCCACAACCCTCAGGGAATCACATTGTTGAAAATGGACCCCGCTAAGGCAGAAGAGAAGCCAAGGGAAAAAAGGACACAATGCCATTTGCAGCACCGTAGATGAGTCTAGAAGTAATCACGTGACTTGTAGTAAGTCAGAAAGTGAAAGACACATATCATATCATATCACTTATAGGTGTTACCGAAAAATGGATACCAGGGCAGATATTTCCACGGAGAAGGCCAATCACAGATTCATTAAACAAACTTATGGTTCACCAATGGAAAGGTGTGAGGATTGGTTTCATTACGATATCGGGGTTAACAGACATATACAAACACAGGTGACATATATAATCACCAAAGACCTACAGAATACCAAGAGAGGACTACTCAACATTCTGTCATAACGTACATGGGAAAAGGATCCCAGGAAGAACAGACATCTGTATATGTGTAAAAGAACCACATCTTCCACACCTACAGCAAGCCAAACATTGTAATCAAACTTGCTGTAATAAAAAATAAAAAATTAAATTAAAAACACGAACAAGAAGTAGTGAGACAAACGTGAGGGGCTTTCTCCTGGCACATTCCATTCTAAACTCCAATCTAGAACACCACTTCCACTGAGGCTCTCTTGCCCTAGTAACCAGATTTGGTAAGGGTGAACTGCTGCCACCTTGTGGCCGTTTCACACAACAGCAGCTTTAATCCCAACGCTAATGGTCAGTTGATATTCAAAATCATTGCAGGCCTGTAAATGACACCTGCCCTGAAAACAAATCCTGGGGTCACATATCGACCAAAAAATTCAAAGGACGTCCATATTTCAAAACGACCGTTTCAAAAGGCATATTTTACGCACATTAGTGTTCTGCTTCTTTTCCTTTCTTTCCTTTTTTGTTAAAAAAAAACGGGAATGGAAAAAGGCCTCCCTCAGAATGGGTGAAAATCGTGGCAAACGAATCAATGGACAGACGTTTAATCTCCAATATATATAAACAGCTCATGCAGCTTAATATTAAAAAAACAAACAACCCAAAAAAAATGGGCAGAAGATCTAAAGAGACGTTTCTTCAAAGGAGACACAGAGGTGGCCAAGACGCACATGAAAAGCTGCTCAACAGCACTAATTATTAGAGAAATGCAAATCAAAACTACAATGAGGTATCACCTCACACCTGTTAGAATCGGCATCATCAGAAAATCTACAAACAACCAATTCTGGGGAGGGTGTGGACAAAAGGAGCCCTCTTCCACTATTGGTGGGAATGTAAATTGATACAGTCACTATGGAGAACAGTATGGAGTTTCCTTAAAAAAACTAGAAATAGAATTACCATCTGATCCAGCAATCCCACTTCTGGGCATATACCCAGAGAAAACCGTATTTCAAAAAGGCACATTCACCACAATGTTCGTTGCAGCACTATTTACAATAGCCAGGTAATGGAAGCAACCTAAATGCCCACAGACAGATGAATGGATAAAGATGTGGTATATATATAAAATGGAATATTACTCGGCCATAAAAAGGAATGAAACTGGGTCATTTGTAGAGACATCGATGGATCGAGAGAATGTCATACAGAATGAAGTAAGTCAGAAACAGGGAAACAAATATTGTCTATTAACGCATATATGTGGAGCCTAAAAATGGTACAGATGAACTGGTTGGCAGGGAAGAAATAGAGACACAGAGGTAGAGAACAAACGTATGGACACCAAGTGTGGGAAGCCATGGGGTGGTGGTGGTGGGATGAGTTGGGAGTTTGGGATTGACCTGTATACATGTATATGCATAAAATACATAACTAATAATAACGTGCTGTATAAAAAAGAAAATAAAATAAAATTTCAAAATTTTTAAAAATAAAATTTAAAAATAAAAGAGAAAAAAGTTCTTCCCGTCACACAGATGTATTTATAGGAATGAATTATTTCCATGCTTCTATCTATAAATACATAAAAGAGGAATAAATCTAACTTGAACCATAAAAGAAAAAAAAAAATCCTGAACCCATGAGTTATACAGAGGAAAACCCTATCAGGGCACTTGCTCCAGTGGTAAACAATTCTGAAATTGGTCAGAGGTGGGGAATCATCTCCCATACAGCCAGCAACCCACCCCCCACGCAAGGAGCGTCCTCATTGCAAAGCTGGGGGACCGTGCCGAGGCATCTGTGAGTAAATGTGAGCTGAGCCCCAGGCCAGCTGCTGCTGAACTGTTCCCACCCTTTCCACGTAAAACACCTGAATATGTACAAGGGCTTGAAAGCCTAAAGGAAGGACCGTGGAGCCACACCAGCGACAGCACACAGGCCAACTTGGTGCCTGCAGGCCAGCCAGGGTGGTCCTGGCCCCGGGCGCTCTTCCAGAAGCTTTCCATTGCCCTGCCTGAGATACCCCTCCTGTCCCGGCCCCCACTGCTTTTTTCCATCCTCACCTCTGTCCGGAGAGAAATTCCAGCGGAAGGTATGGGTGACACAACCTCTTCTTTACAGGCGGCAGCCTGGCAACTCCTGCAGAAAGGCCAGCAGAACCCCACTCACACCGGGCCACCCACAAAGCTGTGGCCCCTCACTCCCTCCCACCAGCACAGCCCCGAGACTGCTGACGGGGCAGAGAATATGGAGGCAGGCACAGCTTCAGGGGCTATTGCTGCCTGGAGCGCTGTTTATATTGACCTCAACGAGGCACACCTGGGGAGGGCGGGCCGGCAGGGTAAGGCTGCCCAGGTCAGCTAATCCACAACCCTCAGGGAATCACATTGTTGAAAATGGACCCCGCTAAGGCAGAAGAGAAGCCAAGGGAAAAAAGGACACAATGCCATTTGCAGCACCGTAGATGAGTCTAGAAGTAATCACGTGACTTGTAGTAAGTCAGAAAGTGAAAGACACATATCATATCATATCACTTATAGGTGTTACCGAAAAATGGATACCAGGGCAGATATTTCCACGGAGAAGGCCAATCACAGATTCATTAAACAAACTTATGGTTCACCAATGGAAAGGTGTGAGGATTGGTTTCATTACGATATCGGGGTTAACAGACATATACAAACACAGGTGACATATATAATCACCAAAGACCTACAGAATACCAAGAGAGGACTACTCAACATTCTGTCATAACGTACATGGGAAAAGGATCCCAGGAAGAACAGACATCTGTATATGTGTAAAAGAACCACATCTTCCACACCTACAGCAAGCCAAACATTGTAATCAAACTTGCTGTAATAAAAAATAAAAAATTAAATTAAAAACACGAACAAGAAGTAGTGAGACAAACGTGAGGGGCTTTCTCCTGGCACATTCCATTCTAAACTCCAATCTAGAACACCACTTCCACTGAGGCTCTCTTGCCCTAGTCACCAGATTTGGTAAGGGTGAACTGCTGCCACCTTGTGGCCGTTTCACACAACAGCAGCTTTAATCCCAACGCTAATGGTCAGTTGATATTCAAAATCATTGCAGGCCTGTAAATGACACCTGCCCTGAAAACAAATCCTGGGGTCACATATCGACCAAAAAATTCAAAGGACGTCCATATTTCAAAACGACCGTTTCAAAAGGCATATTTTACGCACATTAGTGTTCTGCTTCTTTTCCTTTCTTTCCTTTTTTGTTAAAAAAAAACGGGAATGGAAAAAGGCCTCCCTCAGAATGGGTGAAAATCGTGGCAAACGAATCAATGGACAGAGGTTTAATCTCCAATATATATAAACAGCTCATGCAGCTTAATATTAAAAAAACAAACAACCCAAAAAAAATGGGCAGAAGATCTAAAGAGACGTTTCTTCAAAGGAGACACAGAGATGGCCAAGACGCACATGAAAAGCTGCTCAACAGCACTAATTTTTAGAGAAATGCAAATCAAAACTACAATGAGGTATCACCTCACACCTGTTAGAATCGGCATCATCAGAAAATCTACAAACAACCAATTCTGGGGAGGGTGTGGACAAAAGGAGCCCTCTTCCACTATTGGTGGGAATGTAAATTGATACAGTCACTATGGAGAACAGTATGGAGTTTCCTTAAAAAAACTAGAAATAGAATTACCATCTGATCCAGCAATCCCACTTCTGGGCATATACCCAGAGAAAACCGTATTTCAAAAAGGCACATTCACCACAATGTTCGTTGCAGCACTATTTACAATAGCCAGGTAATGGAAGCAACCTAAATGCCCACAGACAGATGAATGGATAAAGATGTGGTACATATATAAAATGGAATATTACTCGGCCATAAAAAGGAATGAAACTGGGTCATTTGTAGAGACATCGATGGATCGAGAGAATGTCATACAGAATGAAGTAAGTCAGAAAGAGGGAAACAAATATTGTCTATTAACGCATATATGTGGAGCCTAAAAATGGTACAGATGAACTGGTTGGCAGGGAAGAAATAGAGACACAGAGGTAGAGAACAAACGAATGGACACCAAGTGTGGGAAGCCATGGGGTGGTGGTGGTGGGATGAGTTGGGAGTTTGGGATTGACCTGTATACATGTATATGCATAAAATACATAACTAATAATAACGTGCTGTATAAAAAAGAAAATAAAATAAAATTTCAAAATTTTTAAAAATAAAATTTAAAAATAAAAGAGAAAAAAGTTCTTCCCGTCACACAGATGTATTTATAGGAATGAATTATTTCCATGCTTCTATCTATAAATACATAAAAGAGGAATAAATCTAACTTGAACCATAAAAGAAAAAAAAATCCTGAACCCATGAGTTATACAGAGGAAAACCCTATCAGGGCACTTGCTCCAGTGGTAAATAATTCTGAAATTGGTCAGAGGTGGGGAATCATCTCCCATACAGCCAGCAACCCACCCCCCACGCAAGGAGCGTCCTCATTGCAAAGCTGGGGGACCGTGCCGAGGCATCTGTGAGTAAACGTGAGCTGAGCCCCAGGCCAGCTGCTGCTGAACTGTTCCCACCCTTTCCAGGTAAAACACCTGAATATGTACAAGGGCTTGAAAGCCTAAAGGAAGGACCGTGGAGCCACACCAGCGACAGCACACAGGCCAACTTGGTGCCTGCAGGCCAGCCAGGGTGGTCCTGGCCCCGGGCGCTCTTCCAGAAGCTTTCCATAGCCCTGCCTGAGATACCCCTCCTGTCCCGGCCCCCACTGCTTTTTTCCATCCTCACCTCTGTCCGGAGAGAAATTCCAGCGGAAGGTATGGGTGACACAACCTCTTCTTTACAGGCGGCAGCCTGGCAACTCCTGCAGAAAGGCCAGCAGAACCCCACTCACACCGGGCCACCCACAAAGCTGTGGCCCCTCACTCCCTCCCACCAGCACAGCCCCGAGACTGCTGACGGGGCAGAGAATATGGAGGCAGGCACAGCTTCAGGGGCTATTGCTGCCTGGAGCGCTGTTTATATTGACCTCAACGAGGCACACCTGGGGAGGGCGGGCCGGCAGGGTAAGGCTGCCCAGGTCAGCTAATCCACAACCCTCAGGGAATCACATTGTTGAAAATGGACCCCGCTAAGGCAGAAGAGAAGCCAAGGGAAAAAAGGACACAATGCCATTTGCAGCACCGTAGATGAGTCTAGAAGTAATCACGTGACTTGTAGTAAGTCAGAAAGTGAAAGACACATATCATATCATATCACTTATAGGTGTTACCGAAAAATGGATACCAGGGCAGATATTTCCACGGAGAAGGGCAATCACAGATTCATTAAACAAACTTATGGTTCACCAATGGAAAGGTGTGAGGATTGGTTTCATTACGATATCGGGGTTAACAGACATATACAAACACAGGTGACATATATAATCACCAAAGACCTACAGAATACCAAGAGAGGACTACTCAACATTCTGTCATAACGTACATGGGAAAAGGATCCCAGGAAGAACAGACATCTGTATATGTGTAAAAGAACCACATCTTCCACACCTACAGCAAGCCAAACATTGTAATCAAAATTGCTGTAATAAAAAATAAAAAATTAAATTAAAAACACGAACAAGAAGTAGTGAGACAAACGTGAGGGGCTTTCTCCTGGCACATTCCATTCTAAACTCCAATCTAGAACACCACTTCCACTGAGGCTCTCTTGCCCTAGTAACCAGATTTGGTAAGGGTGAACTGCTGCCACCTTGTGGCCGTTTCACACAACAGCAGCTTTAATCCCAACGCTAATGGTCAGTTGATATTCAAAATCATTGCAGGCCTGTAAATGACACCTGCCCTGAAAACAAATCCTGGGGTCACATATCGACCAAAAAATTCAAAGGACGTCCATATTTCAAAACGACCGTTTCAAAAGGCATATTTTACGCACATTAGTGTTCTGCTTCTTTTCCTTTCTTTCCTTTTTTGTTAAAAAAAACGGGAATGGAAAAAGGCATCCCTCAGAATGGGAGAAAATCGTGGCAAATGAATCAATGGACAGACGTTTAATCTCCAATATATATAAACAGCTCATGCAGCTTAATATTAAAAAAAAAAACCAAAAAAATGGGCAGAAGATCTAAAGAGACGTTTCTTCAAAGGAGACACAGAGATGGCCAAGACGCACATGAAAAGCTGCTCAACAGCACTAATTTTTAGAGAAATGCAAATCAAAACTACAATGAGGTATCACCTCACACCTGTTAGAATCGGCATCATCAGAAAATCTACAAACAACCAATTCTGGGGAGGGTGTGGACAAAAGGAGCCCTCTTCCACTATTGGTGGGAATGTAAATTGATACAGTCACTATGGAGAACAGTATGGAGTTTCCTTAAAAAAACTAGAAATAGAATTACCATCTGATCCAGCAATCCCACTTCTGGGCATATACCCAGAGAAAACCGTATTTCAAAAAGGCACATTCACCACAATGTTCGTTGCAGCACTATTTACAATAGCCAGGTAATGGAAGCAACCTAAATGCCCACAGACAGATGAATGGATAAAGATGTGGTACATATATAAAATGGAATATTACTCGGCCATAAAAAGGAATGAAACTGGGTCATTTGTAGAGACATCGATGGATCGAGAGAATGTCATACAGAATGAAGTAAGTCAGAAAGAGGGAAACAAATATTGTCTATTAACGCATATATGTGGAGCCTAAAAATGGTACAGATGAACTGGTTGGCAGGGAAGAAATAGAGACACAGAGGTAGAGAACAAACGAATGGACACCAAGTGTGGGAAGCCATGGGGTGGTGGTGGTGGGATGAGTTGGGAGTTTGGGATTGACCTGTATACATGTATATGCATAAAATACATAACTAATAATAACGTGCTGTATAAAAAAGAAAATAAAATAAAATTTCAAAATTTTTAAAAATAAAATTTAAAAATAAAAGAGAAAAAAGTTCTTCCCGTCACACAGATGTATTTATAGGAATGAATTATTTCCATGCTTCTATCTATAAATACATAAAAGAGGAATAAATCTAACTTGAACCATAAAAGAAAAAAAAATCCTGAACCCATGAGTTATACAGAGGAAAACCCTATCAGGGCACTTGCTCCAGTGGTAAATAATTCTGAAATTGGTCAGAGGTGGGGAATCATCTCCCATACAGCCAGCAACCCACCCCCCACGCAAGGAGCGTCCTCATTGCAAAGCTGGGGGACCGTGCCGAGGCATCTGTGAGTAAACGTGAGCTGAGCCCCAGGCCAGCTGCTGCTGAACTGTTCCCACCCTTTCCAGGTAAAACACCTGAATATGTACAAGGGCTTGAAAGCCTAAAGGAAGGACCGTGGAGCCACACCAGCGACAGCACACAGGCCAACTTGGTGCCTGCAGGCCAGCCAGGGTGGTCCTGGCCCCGGGCGCTCTTCCAGAAGCTTTCCATAGCCCTGCCTGAGATACCCCTCCTGTCCCGGCCCCCACTGCTTTTTTCCATCCTCACCTCTGTCCGGAGAGAAATTCCAGCGGAAGGTATGGGTGACACAACCTCTTCTTTACAGGCGGCAGCCTGGCAACTCCTGCAGAAAGGCCAGCAGAACCCCACTCACACCGGGCCACCCACAAAGCTGTGGCCCCTCACTCCCTCCCACCAGCACAGCCCCGAGACTGCTGACGGGGCAGAGAATATGGAGGCAGGCACAGCTTCAGGGGCTATTGCTGCCTGGAGCGCTGTTTATATTGACCTCAACGAGGCACACCTGGGGAGGGCGGGCCGGCAGGGTAAGGCTGCCCAGGTCAGCTAATCCACAACCCTCAGGGAATCACATTGTTGAAAATGGACCCCGCTAAGGCAGAAGAGAAGCCAAGGGAAAAAAGGACACAATGCCATTTGCAGCACCGTAGATGAGTCTAGAAGTAATCACGTGACTTGTAGTAAGTCAGAAAGTGAAAGACACATATCATATCATATCACTTATAGGTGTTACCGAAAAATGGATACCAGGGCAGATATTTCCACGGAGAAGGGCAATCACAGATTCATTAAACAAACTTATGGTTCACCAATGGAAAGGTGTGAGGATTGGTTTCATTACGATATCGGGGTTAACAGACATATACAAACACAGGTGACATATATAATCACCAAAGACCTACAGAATACCAAGAGAGGACTACTCAACATTCTGTCATAACGTACATGGGAAAAGGATCCCAGGAAGAACAGACATCTGTATATGTGTAAAAGAACCACATCTTCCACACCTACAGCAAGCCAAACATTGTAATCAAAATTGCTGTAATAAAAAATAAAAAATTAAATTAAAAACACGAACAAGAAGTAGTGAGACAAACGTGAGGGGCTTTCTCCTGGCACATTCCATTCTAAACTCCAATCTAGAACACCACTTCCACTGAGGCTCTCTTGCCCTAGTAACCAGATTTGGTAAGGGTGAACTGCTGCCACCTTGTGGCCGTTTCACACAACAGCAGCTTTAATCCCAACGCTAATGGTCAGTTGATATTCAAAATCATTGCAGGCCTGTAAATGACACCTGCCCTGAAAACAAATCCTGGGGTCACATATCGACCAAAAAATTCAAAGGACGTCCATATTTCAAAACGACCGTTTCAAAAGGCATATTTTACGCACATTAGTGTTCTGCTTCTTTTCCTTTCTTTCCTTTTTTGTTAAAAAAAACGGGAATGGAAAAAGGCATCCCTCAGAATGGGAGAAAATCGTGGCAAATGAATCAATGGACAGACGTTTAATCTCCAATATATATAAACAGCTCATGCAGCTTAATATTAAAAAAAAAAACCAAAAAAATGGGCAGAAGATCTAAAGAGACGTTTCTTCAAAGGAGACACAGAGATGGCCAAGACGCACATGAAAAGCTGCTCAACAGCACTAATTTTTAGAGAAATGCAAATCAAAACTACAATGAGGTATCACCTCACACCTGTTAGAATCAGCATCATCAGAAAATCTACACACAACCAATTCTGGGGAGGGTGTGGACAAAAGCAGCCCTTTTCCACAATTGGTGGGAATGTAAATTGATACAGTCACTATGGAGAACAGTATGGAGTTTCCTTAAAAAATCTAGAAATAGAATTACCATCTGATCCAGCAATCCCACATCTGGGCATATACCCAGAGAAAACCGTATTTCAAAAAGGCACATTCACCACAATGTTCGTTGCAGCACTATTTACAATAGCCAGGTAATGGAAGCAACCTAAATGCCCACAGACAGATGAATGGATAAAGATGTGGTACATATATAAAATGGAATATTACTCGGCCATAAAAAGGAATGAAACTGGGTCATTTGTAGAGACATCCATGGATCAAGAGACTGTCATACAGAATGAAGTAAGTCAGAAAGAGGAAAACAAATATTGTCTATTAACGCATATATGTGGAGCCTAAAAATGGTACAGATGAACTGGTTGGCAGGGAAGAAATAGAGACACAGAGGTAGAGAACAAACGTATGGACACCAAGTGTGGGAAGCCATGGGGTGGTGGTGGTGGGATGAGTTGGGAGTTTGGGATTGACCTGTATACATGTATATGCATAAAATACATAACTAATAATAACGTGCTGTATAAAAAAGAAAATAAAATAAAATTTCAAAATTTTTAAAAATAAAATTTAAAAATAAAAGAGAAAAAAGTTCTTCCCGTCACACAGATGTATTTATAGGAATGAATTATTTCCATGCTTCTATCTATAAATACATAAAAGTGGAATAAATCTAACTTGAACCATAAAAGAAAAAAAAATCCTGAACCCATGAGTTATACAGAGGAAAACCCTATCAGGGCACTTGCTCCAGTGGTAAACAATTCTGAAATTGGTCAGAGGTGGGGAATCATCTCCCATACAGCCAGCAACCCACCCCCCACGCAAGGAGCGTCCTCATTGCAAAGCTGGGGGACCGTGCCGAGGCATCTGTGAGTAAACGTGAGCTGAGCCCCAGGCCAGCTGCTGCTGAACTGTTCCCACCCTTTCCAGGTAAAACACCTGAATATGTACAAGGGCTTGAAAGCCTAAAGGAAGGACCGTGGAGCCACACCAGCGACAGCACACAGGCCAACTTGGTGCCTGCAGGCCAGCCAGGGTGGTCCTGGCCCCGGGCGCTCTTCCAGAAGCTTTCCATTGCCCTGCCTGAGATACCCCTCCTGTCCCGGCCCCCACTGCTTTTTTCCATCCTCACCTCTGTCCGGAGAGAAATTCCAGCGGAAGGTATGGGTGACACAACCTCTTCTTTACAGGCGGCAGCCTGGCAACTCCTGCAGAAAGGCCAGCAGAACCCCACTCACACCGGGCCACCCACAAAGCTGTGGCCCCTCACTCCCTCCCACCAGCACAGCCCCGAGACTGCTGACGGGGCAGAGAATATGGAGGCAGGCACAGCTTCAGGGGCTATTGCTGCCTGGAGCGCTGTTTATATTGACCTCAACGAGGCACACCTGGGGAGGGCGGGCCGGCAGGGTAAGGCTGCCCAGGTCAGCTAATCCACAACCCTCAGGGAATCACATTGTTGAAAATGGACCCCGCTAAGGCAGAAGAGAAGCCAAGGGAAAAAAGGACACAATGCCATTTGCAGCACCGTAGATGAGTCTAGAAGTAATCACGTGACTTGTAGTAAGTCAGAAAGTGAAAGACACATATCATATCATATCACTTATAGGTGTTACCGAAAAATGGATACCAGGGCAGATATTTCCACGGAGAAGGGCAATCACAGATTCATTAAACAAACTTATGGTTCACCAATGGAAAGGTGTGAGGATTGGTTTCATTACGATATCGGGGTTAACAGACATATACAAACACAGGTGACATATATAATCACCAAAGACCTACAGAATACCAAGAGAGGACTACTCAACATTCTGTCATAACGTACATGGGAAAAGGATCCCAGGAAGAACAGACATCTGTATATGTGTAAAAGAACCACATCTTCCACACCTACAGCAAGCCAAACATTGTAATCAAACTTGCTGTAATAAAAAATAAAAAATTAAATTAAAAACACGAACAAGAAGTAGTGAGACAAACGTGAGGGGCTTTCTCCTGGCACATTCCATTCTAAACTCCAATCTAGAACACCACTTCCACTGAGGCTCTCTTGCCCTAGTAACCAGATTTGGTAAGGGTGAACTGCTGCCACCTTGTGGCCGTTTCACACAACAGCAGCTTTAATCCCAACGCTAATGGTCAGTTGATATTCAAAATCATTGCAGGCCTGTAAATGACACCTGCCCTGAAAACAAATCCTGGGGTCACATATCGACCAAAAAATTCAAAGGACGTCCATATTTCAAAACAACCGTTTCAAAAGGCATATTTTACGCACATTAGTGTTCTGCTTCTTTTCCTTTCTTTCCTTTTTTGTTAAAAAAAACGGGAATGGAAAAAGGCATCCCTCAGAATGGGAGAAAATCGTGGCAAACGAATCAATGGACAGACGTTTAATCTCCAATATATATAAACAGCTCATGCAGCTTAATATTAAAAAAAAAAACCCAAAAAAAATGGGCAGAAGATCTAAAGAGACGTTTCTTCAAAGGAGACACAGAGATGGCCAAGACGCACATGAAAAGCTGCTCAACAGCACTAATTTTTAGAGAAATGCAAATCAAAACTACAATGAGGTATCACCTCACACCTGTTAGAATCAGCATCATCAGAAAATCTACACACAACCAATTCTGGGGAGGGTGTGGACAAAAGCAGCCCTTTTCCACAATTGGTGGGAATGTAAATTGATACAGTCACTATGGAGAACAGTATGGAGTTTCCTTAAAAAATCTAGAAATAGAATTACCATCTGATCCAGCAATCCCACATCTGGGCATATACCCAGAGAAAACCGTATTTCAAAAAGGCACATTCACCACAATGTTCGTTGCAGCACTATTTACAATAGCCAGGTAATGGAAGCAACCTAAATGCCCACAGACAGATGAATGGATAAAGATGTGGTACATATATAAAATGGAATATTACTCGGCCATAAAAAGGAATGAAACTGGGTCATTTGTAGAGACATCCATGGATCAAGAGACTGTCATACAGAATGAAGTAAGTCAGAAAGAGGAAAACAAATATTGTATATTAACGCATATATGTGGAGCCTAAAAATGGTACAGATGAACTGGTTGGCAGGGAAGAAATAGAGACACAGAGGTAGAGAACAAACGTATGGACACCAAGTGTGGGAAGCCATGGGGTGGTGGTGGTGGGATGAGTTGGGAGTTTGGGATTGACCTGTATACATGTATATGCATAAAATACATAACTAATAATAACGTGCTGTATAAAAAAGAAAATAAAATAAAATTTCAAAATTTTTAAAAATAAAATTTAAAAATAAAAGAGAAAAAAGTTCTTCCCGTCACACAGATGTATTTATAGGAATGAATTATTTCCATGCTTCTATCTATAAATACATAAAAGTGGAATAAATCTAACTTGAACCATAAAAGAAAAAAAAATCCTGAACCCATGAGTTATACAGAGGAAAACCCTATCAGGGCACTTGCTCCAGTGGTAAACAATTCTGAAATTGGTCAGAGGTGGGGAATCATCTCCCATACAGCCAGCAACCCACCCCCCACGCAAGGAGCGTCCTCATTGCAAAGCTGGGGGACCGTGCCGAGGCATCTGTGAGTAAACGTGAGCTGAGCCCCAGGCCAGCTGCTGCTGAACTGTTCCCACCCTTTCCAGGTAAAACACCTGAATATGTACAAGGGCTTGAAAGCCTAAAGGAAGGACCGTGGAGCCACACCAGCGACAGCACACAGGCCAACTTGGTGCCTGCAGGCCAGCCAGGGTGGTCCTGGCCCCGGGCGCTCTTCCAGAAGCTTTCCATTGCCCTGCCTGAGATACCCCTCCTGTCCCGGCCCCCACTGCTTTTTTCCATCCTCACCTCTGTCCGGAGAGAAATTCCAGCGGAAGGTATGGGTGACACAACCTCTTCTTTACAGGCGGCAGCCTGGCAACTCCTGCAGAAAGGCCAGCAGAACCCCACTCACACCGGGCCACCCACAAAGCTGTGGCCCCTCACTCCCTCCCACCAGCACAGCCCCGAGACTGCTGACGGGGCAGAGAATATGGAGGCAGGCACAGCTTCAGGGGCTATTGCTGCCTGGAGCGCTGTTTATATTGACCTCAACGAGGCACACCTGGGGAGGGCGGGCCGGCAGGGTAAGGCTGCCCAGGTCAGCTAATCCACAACCCTCAGGGAATCACATTGTTGAAAATGGACCCCGCTAAGGCAGAAGAGAAGCCAAGGGAAAAAAGGACACAATGCCATTTGCAGCACCGTAGATGAGTCTAGAAGTAATCACGTGACTTGTAGTAAGTCAGAAAGTGAAAGACACATATCATATCATATCACTTATAGGTGTTACCGAAAAATGGATACCAGGGCAGATATTTCCACGGAGAAGGGCAATCACAGATTCATTAAACAAACTTATGGTTCACCAATGGAAAGGTGTGAGGATTGGTTTCATTACGATATCGGGGTTAACAGACATATACAAACACAGGTGACATGTATAATCACCAAAGACCTACAGAATACCAAGAGAGGACTACTCAACATTCTGTCATAACGTACATGGGAAAAGGATCCCAGGAAGAACAGACATCTGTATATGTGTAAAAGAACCACATCTTCCACACCTACAGCAAGCCAAACATTGTAATCAAAATTGCTGTAATAAAAAATAAAAAATTAAATTAAAAACACGAACAAGAAGTAGTGAGACAAACGTGAGGGGCTTTCTCCTGGCACATTCCATTCTAAACTCCAATCTAGAACACCACTTCCACTGAGGCTCTCTTGCCCTAGTAACCAGATTTGGTAAGGGTGAACTGCTGCCACCTTGTGGCCGTTTCACACAACAGCAGCTTTAATCCCAACGCTAATGGTCAGTTGATATTCAAAATCATTGCAGGCCTGTAAATGACACCTGCCCTGAAAACAAATCCTGGGGTCACATATCGACCAAAAAATTCAAAGGACGTCCATATTTCAAAACGACCGTTTCAAAAGGCATATTTTACGCACATTAGTGTTCTGCTTCTTTTCCTTTCTTTCCTTTTTTGTTAAAAAAAACGGGAATGGAAAAAGGCATCCCTCAGAATGGGAGAAAATCGTGGCAAACGAATCAATGGACAGACGTTTAATCTCCAATATATATAAACAGCTCATGCAGCTTAATATTAAAAAAAAACCCAAAAAAATGGGCAGAAGATCTAAAGAGACGTTTCTTCAAAGGAGACACAGAGATGGCCAAGACGCACATGAAAAGCTGCTCAACAGCACTAATTTTTAGAGAAATGCAAATCAAAACTACAATGAGGTATCACCTCACACCTGTTAGAATCAGCATCATCAGAAAATCTACACACAACCAATTCTGGGGAGGGTGTGGACAAAAGCAGCCCTTTTCCACAATTGGTGGGAATGTAAATTGATACAGTCACTATGGAGAACAGTATGGAGTTTCCTTAAAAAATCTAGAAATAGAATTACCATCTGATCCAGCAATCCCACATCTGGGCATATACCCAGAGAAAACCGTATTTCAAAAAGGCACATTCACCACAATGTTCGTTGCAGCACTATTTACAATAGCCAGGTAATGGAAGCAACCTAAATGCCCACAGACAGATGAATGGATAAAGATGTGGTACATATATAAAATGGAATATTACTCGGCCATAAAAAGGAATGAAACTGGGTCATTTGTAGAGACATCCATGGATCAAGAGACTGTCATACAGAATGAAGTAAGTCAGAAAGAGGAAAACAAATATTGTATATTAACGCATATATGTGGAGCCTAAAAATGGTACAGATGAACTGGTTTGCAGGGAAGAAATAGAGATACAGAGGTAGAGAACAAACGTATGGACACCAAGTGTGGGAAGCCATGGGGTGGTGGTGGTGGGATGAGTTGGGAGTTTGGGATTGACCTGTATACATGTATATGCATAAAATACATAACTAATAATAACGTGCTGTATAAAAAAAATAAATAAAATAAAATTTCAAAATTTTAAAAAATAAAATTTAAAAATAAAACAGAAAAAAGTTCTTCCCGTCACACTGATGTATTTATAGGAATGAATTATTTCCATGCTTCTATCTATAAATACATAAAAGAGGAATAAAATCTAACTTGAACCATAAAAGAAAAAAAAATCCTGAACCCACGAGTTATACAGAGGAAAACCCTATCAGGGCACTTGCTCCAGTGGTAAACAATTCTGAAATTGGTCAGAGGTGGGGAATCAACTCCCATACAGCCAGCAACCCACCCCCCACGCAAGGAGCATCCTCATTGCAAAGCTGGGGGACCGTGCCGAGGCATCTGTGAGTAAACGTGAGCTGAGCCCCAGGCCAGCTGCTGCTGAACTGTTCCCACCCTTTCCAGGTAAAACACCTGAATATGTACAAGGGCTTGAAAGCCTAGAGGAAGGACCGTGGAGCCACACCAGCGACAGCACGCAGGCCAACTTGGTGCCTGCAGGCCAGCCAGGGTGGTCCTGGCCCCGGGCGCTCTTCCAGAAGCTTTCCATTGCCCTGCCTGAGATACCCCTCCTGTCCCGGCCCCCACTGCTTTTTTCCATCCTCACCTCTGTCCGGAGAGAAATTCCACCGAAAGGTATGGGTGACACAACCTCTTCTTTACAGGCGGCAGCCTGGCAACTCCTGCAGAAAGGCCAGCAGAACCCCACTCACACCGGGCCACCCACAAAGCTGTGGCCCCTCACTCCCTCCCACCAGCACAGCCCCGAGACTGCTGACGGGGCAGAGAATATGGAGTCAGGCACAGCTTCAGGGGCTATTGCTGCCTGGAGCGCTGTTTATATTGACCTCAACGAGGCACACCTGGGGAGGGCGGGCCGGCAGGGTAAGGCTGCCCAGGTCAGCTAATCCACAACCCTCAGGGAATCACATTGTTGAAAATGGACCCCGCTAAGGCAGAAGAGAAGCCAAGGGAAAAAAGGACACAATGCCATTTGCAGCACCGTAGATGAGTCTAGAAGTAATCACGTGACTTGTAGTAAGTCAGAAAGTGAAAGACACATATCATATCATATCACTTATAGGTGTTACCGAAAAATGGATACCAGGGCAGATATTTCCACGGAGAAGGGCAATCACAGATTCATTAAACAAACTTATGGTTCACCAATGGAAAGGTGTGAGGATTGGTTTCATTACGATATCGGGGTTAACAGACATATACAAACACAGGTGACATATATAATCACCAAAGACCTACAGAATACCAAGAGAGGACTACTCAACATTCTGTCATAACGTACATGGGAAAAGGATCCCAGGAAGAACAGACATCTGTATATGTGTAAAAGAACCACATCTTCCACACCTACAGCAAGCCAAACATTGTAATCAAACTTGCTGTAATAAAAAATTAAAAATTAAATTAAAAACACGAACAAGAAGTAGTGAGACAAACGTGAGGGGCTTTCTCCTGGCACATTCCATTCTAAACTCCAATCTAGAACACCACTTCCACTGAGGCTCTCTTGCCCTAGTAACCAGATTTGGTAAGGGTGAACTGCTGCCACCTTGTGGCCGTTTCACACAACAGCAGCTTTAATCCCAACGCTAATGGTCAGTTGATATTCAAAATCATTGCAGGCCTGTAAATGACACCTGCCCTGAAAACAAATCCTGGGGTCACATATCGACCAAAAAATTCAAAGGACGTCCATATTTCAAAACGACCGTTTCAAAAGGCATATTTTACGCACATTAGTGTTCTGCTTCTTTTCCTTTCTTTCCTTTTTTGTTAAAAAAAACGGGAATGGAAAAAGGCATCCCTCAGAATGGGAGAAAATCGTGGCAAACGAATCAATGGACAGACGTTTAATCTCCAATATATATAAACAGCTCATGCAGCTTAATATTAAAAAAAAAACCCAAAAAAATGGGCAGAAGATCTAAAGAGACGTTTCTTCAAAGGAGACACAGAGATGGCCAAGACGCACATGAAAAGCTGCTCAACAGCACTAATTTTTAGAGAAATGCAAATCAAAACTACAATGAGGTATCACCTCACACCTGTTAGAATCAGCATCATCAGAAAATCTACACACAACCAATTCTGGGGAGGGTGTGGACAAAAGCAGCCCTTTTCCACAATTGGTGGGAATGTAAATTGATACAGTCACTATGGAGAACAGTATGGAGTTTCCTTAAAAAATCTAGAAATAGAATTACCATCTGATCCAGCAATCCCACATCTGGGCATATACCCAGAGAAAACCGTATTTCAAAAAGGCACATTCACCACAATGTTCGTTGCAGCACTATTTACAATAGCCAGGTAATGGAAGCAACCTAAATGCCCACAGACAGATGAATGGATAAAGATGTGGTACATATATAAAATGGAATATTACTCGGCCATAAAAAGGAATGAAACTGGGTCATTTGTAGAGACATCCATGGATCAAGAGACTGTCATACAGAATGAAGTAAGTCAGAAAGAGGAAAACAAATATTGTATATTAACGCATATATGTGGAGCCTAAAAATGGTACAGATGAACTGGTTTGCAGGGAAGAAATAGAGATACAGAGGTAGAGAACAAACGTATGGACACCAAGTGTGGGAAGCCATGGGGTGGTGGTGGTGGGATGAGTTGGGAGTTTGGGATTGACCTGTATACATGTATATGCATAAAATACATAACTAATAATAACGTGCTGTATAAAAAAAATAAATAAAATAAAATTTCAAAATTTTAAAAAATAAAATTTAAAAATAAAACAGAAAAAAGTTCTTCCCATCACACTGATGTATTTATAGGAATGAATTATTTCCATGCTTCTATTTATAAATACATAAAAGAGTAATAAAATCTAACTTGAACCATAAAAGAAAAAAAAATCCTGAACCCACGAGTTATACAGAGGAAAACCCTATCAGGGCACTTGCTCCAGTGGTAAACAATTCTGAAATTGGTCAGAGGTGGGGAATCAACTCCCATACAGCCAGCAACCCACCCCCCACGCAAGGAGCATCCTCATTGCAAAGCTGGGGGACCGTGCCGAGGCATCTGTGAGTAAACGTGAGCTGAGCCCCAGGCCAGCTGCTGCTGAACTGTTCCCACCCTTTCCAGGTAAAACACCTGAATATGTACAAGGGCTTGAAAGCCTAGAGGAAGGACCGTGGAGCCACACCAGCGACAGCACGCAGGCCAACTTGGTGCCTGCAGGCCAGCCAGGGTGGTCCTGGCCCCGGGCGCTCTTCCAGAAGCTTTCCATTGCCCTGCCTGAGATACCCCTCCTGTCCCGGCCCCCACTGCTTTTTTCCATCCTCACCTCTGTCCGGAGAGAAATTCCACCGAAAGGTATGGGTGACACAACCTCTTCTTTACAGGCGGCAGCCTGGCAACTCCTGCAGAAAGGCCAGCAGAACCCCACTCACACCGGGCCACCCACAAAGCTGTGGCCCCTCACTCCCTCCCACCAGCACAGCCCCGAGACTGCTGACGGGGCAGAGAATATGGAGTCAGGCACAGCTTCAGGGGCTATTGCTGCCTGGAGCGCTGTTTATATTGACCTCAACGAGGCACACCTGGGGAGGGCGGGCCGGCAGGGTAAGGCTGCCCAGGTCAGCTAATCCACCACCCTCAGGGAATCACATTGTTGAAAATGGACCCCGCTAAGGCAGAAGAGAAGCCAAGGGAAAAAAGGACACAATGCCATTTGCAGCACCGTAGATGAGTCTAGAAGTAATCACGTGACTTGTAGTAAGTCAGAAAGTGAAAGACACATATCATATCATATCACTTATAGGTGTTACCGAAAAATGGATACCAGGGCAGATATTTCCACGGAGAAGGGCAATCACAGATTCATTAAACAAACTTATGGTTCACCAATGGAAAGGTGTGAGGATTGGTTTCATTACGATATCGGGGTTAACAGACATATACAAACACAGGTGACATATATAATCACCAAAGACCTACAGAATACCAAGAGAGGACTACTCAACATTCTGTCATAACGTACATGGGAAAAGGATCCCAGGAAGAACAGACATCTGTATATGTGTAAAAGAACCACATCTTCCACACCTACAGCAAGCCAAACATTGTAATCAAACTTGCTGTAATAAAAAATTAAAAATTAAATTAAAAACACGAACAAGAAGTAGTGAGACAAACGTGAGGGGCTTTCTCCTGGCACATTCCATTCTAAACTCCAATCTAGAACACCACTTCCACTGAGGCTCTCTTGCCCTAGTCACCAGATTTGGTAAGGGTGAACTGCTGCCACCTTGTGGCCGTTTCACACAACAGCAGCTTTAATCCCAATGCTAATGGTCAGTTGATATTCAAAATCATTGCAGGCCTGTAAATGACACCTGCCCTGAAAACAAATCCTGGGGTCACATATCGACCAAAAAATTCAAAGGACGTCCATATTTCAAAACGACCGTTTCAAAAGGCATATTTTACGCACATTAGTGTTCTGCTTCTTTTCCTTTCTTTCCTTTTTTGTTAAAAAAAAACGGGAATGGAAAAAGGCCTCCCTCAGAATGGGTGAAAATCGTGGCAAACGAATCAATGGACAGAAGTTTAATCTCCAATATATATAAACAGCTCATGCAGCTTAATATTAAAAAAACAAACAACCCAAAAAAAATGGGCAGAAGATCTAAAGAGACGTTTCTTCAAAGGAGACACAGAGATGGCCAAGACGCACATGAAAAGCTGCTCAACAGCACTAATGTTTAGAGAAATGCAAATCAAAACTACAATGAGGTATCACCTCACACCTGTTAGAATCGGCATCATCAGAAAATCTACAAACAACCAATTCTGGGGAGGGTGTGGACAAAAGGAGCCCTCTTCCACTATTGGTGGGAATGTAAATTGATACAGTCACTATGGAGAACAGTATGGAGTTTCCTTAAAAAAACTAGAAATAGAATTACCATCTGATCCAGCAATCCCACTTCTGGGCATATACCCAGAGAAAACCGTATTTCAAAAAGGCACATTCACCACAATGTTCGTTGCAGCACTATTTACAATAGCCAGGTAATGGAAGCAACCTAAATGCCCACAGACAGATGAATGGATAAAGATGTGGTACATATATAAAATGGAATATTACTCGGCCATAAAAAGGAATGAAACTGGGTCATTTGTAGAGACATCGATGGATCGAGAGAATGTCATACAGAATGAAGTAAGTCAGAAAGAGGGAAACAAATATTGTCTATTAACGCATATATGTGGAGCCTAAAAATGGTACAGATGAACTGGTTGGCAGGGAAGAAATAGAGACACAGAGGTAGAGAACAAACGTATGGACACCAAGTGTGGGAAGCCATGGGGTGGTGGTGGTGGGATGAGTTGGGAGTTTGGGATTGACCTGTATACATGTATATGCATAAAATACATAACTAATAATAACGTGCTGTATAAAAAAGAAAATAAAATAAAATTTCAAAATTTTTAAAAATAAAATTTAAAAATAAAAGAGAAAAAAGTTCTTCCCGTCACACAGATGTATTTATAGGAATGAATTATTTCCATGCTTCTATCTATAAATACATAAAAGAGGAATAAATCTAACTTGAACCATAAAAGAAAAAAAAAATCCTGAACCCATGAGTTATACAGAGGAAAACCCTATCAGGGCACTTGCTCCAGTGGTAAACAATTCTGAAATTGGTCAGAGGTGGGGAATCATCTCCCATACAGCCAGCAACCCACCCCCCACGCAAGGAGCGTCCTCATTGCAAAGCTGGGGGACCGTGCCGAGGCATCTGTGAGTAAACGTGAGCTGAGCCCCAGGCCAGCTGCTGCTGAACTGTTCCCACCCTTTCCAGGTAAAACACCTGAATATGTACAAGGGCTTGAAAGCCTAAAGGAAGGACCGTGGAGCCACACCAGCGACAGCACACAGGCCAACTTGGTGCCTGCAGGCCAGCCAGGGTGGTCCTGGCCCCGGGCGCTCTTCCAGAAGCTTTCCATTGCCCTGCCTGAGATACCCCTCCTGTCCCGGCCCCCACTGCTTTTTTCCATCCTCACCTCTGTCCGGAGAGAAATTCCAGCGGAAGGTATGGGTGACACAACCTCTTCTTTACAGGCGGCAGCCTGGCAACTCCTGCAGAAAGGCCAGCAGAACCCCACTCACACCGGGCCACCCACAAAGCTGTGGCCCCTCACTCCCTCCCACCAGCACAGCCCCGAGACTGCTGACGGGGCAGAGAATATGGAGGCAGGCACAGCTTCAGGGGCTATTGCTGCCTGGAGCGCTGTTTATATTGACCTCAACGAGGCACACCTGGGGAGGGCGGGCCGGCAGGGTAAGGCTGCCCAGGTCAGCTAATCCACAACCCTCAGGGAATCACATTGTTGAAAATGGACCCCGCTAAGGCAGAAGAGAAGCCAAGGGAAAAAAGGACACAATGCCATTTGCAGCACCGTAGATGAGTCTAGAAGTAATCACGTGACTTGTAGTAAGTCAGAAAGTGAAAGACACATATCATATCATATCACTTATAGGTGTTACCGAAAAATGGATACCAGGGCAGATATTTCCATGGAGAAGGGCAATCACAGATTCATTAAACAAACTTATGGTTCACCAATGGAAAGGTGTGAGGATTGGTTTCATTACGATATCGGGGTTAACAGACATATACAAACACAGGTGACATATATAATCACCAAAGACCTACAGAATACCAAGAGAGGACTACTCAACATTCTGTCATAACGTACATGGGAAAAGGATCCCAGGAAGAACAGACATCTGTATATGTGTAAAAGAACCACATCTTCCACACCTACAGCAAGCCAAACATTGTAATCAAACTTGCTGTAATAAAAAATAAAAAATTAAATTAAAAACACGAACAAGAAGTAGTGAGACAAACGTGAGGGGCTTTCTCCTGGCACATTCCATTCTAAACTCCAATCTAGAACACCACTTCCACTGAGGCTCTCTTGCCCTAGTAACCAGATTTGGTAAGGGTGAACTGCTGCCACCTTGTGGCCGTTTCACACAACAGCAGCTTTAATCCCAGCGCTAATGGTCAGTTGATATTCAAAATCATTGCAGGCCTGTAAATGACACCTGCCCTGAAAACAAATCCTGGGGTCACATATTGACCAAAAAATTCAAAGGACGTCCATATTTCAAAACGACCGTTTCAAAAGGCATATTTTACGCACATTAGTGTTCTGCTTCTTTTCCTTTCTTTCCTTTTTTGTTAAAAAAAACAGGAATGTAAAAAGGCATCCCTCAGAATGGGAGAAAATCGTGGCAAACGAATCAATGGACAGAGGTTTAATCTCCAATATATATAAACCGCTCATGCAGCTTAATATTAAAAAAACAAACAACCCAAAAAAAATGGGCAGAAGATCTAAAGAGACGTTTCTTCAAAGGAGACACAGAGATGGCCAAGACGCACATGAAAAGCTGCTCAACAGCACTAATTTTTAGAGAAATGCAAATCAAAACTACAATGAGGTATCAACTCACACCTGTTAGAATCAGCATCATCAGAAAATCTACAAACAACCAATTCTGGGGAGGGTGTGGACAAAAGCAGCCCTTTTCCACAATTGGTGGGAATGTAAATTGATACAGTCACTACGGAGAACAGTATGGAGTTTCCTTAAAAAATCTAGAAATAGAATTACCATCTGATCCAGCAATCCCACATCTGGGCATATACCCAGAGAAAACCGTATTTCAAAAAGGCACATTCACCACAATGTTCGTTGCAGCACTATTTACAATAGCCAGGTAATGGAAGCAACCTAAATGCCCACAGACAGATGAATGGATAAAGATGTGGTACATATATAAAATGGAATATTACTCGGCCATAAAAAGGAATGAAACTGGGTCATTTGTAGAGACATCGATGGATCGAGAGACTGTCATAAAGAATGAAGTAAGTCAGAAAGAGGAAAACAAATATTGTATATTAACGCATATATGTGGAGCCTAAAAATGGTACAGATGAACTGGTTTGCAGGGAAGAAATAGAGACACAGAGGTAGAGAACAAACGTATGGACACCAAGTGTGGGAAGCCATGGGGTGGTGGTGGTGGGATGAGTTGAGAGTTTGGGATTGACCTGTATACATGTATATGCATAAAATACATAACTAATAATAACGTGCTGTATAAAAAAATAAATAAAATAAAATTTCAAAATTTCAAAAAATAAAATTTAAAAATAAAACAGAAAAAAGTTCTTCCCGTCACACAGATGTATTTATAGGAATGAATTATTTCCATGCTTCTATCTATAAATACATAAAAGAGGAATAAAATCTAACTTGAACCATAAAAGAAAAAAAAATCCTGAACCCACGAGTTATACAGAGGAAAACCCTCTCAGGGCACTTGCTCCAGTGGTAAACAATTCTGAAATTGGTCAGAGGTGGGGAATCATCTCCCATACAGCCAGCAACCCACCCCCCACGCAAGGAGCGTCCTCATTGCAAAGCTGGGGGACCGTGCCGAGGCATCTGTGAGTAAACGTGAGCAGAGCCCCAGGCCAGCTGCTGCTGAACTGTTCCCACCCTTTCCAGGTAAAACACCTGAATATGTACAAGGGCTTGAAAGCCTAGAGGAAGGACCGTGGAGCCACACCAGCGACAGCACGCAGGCCAACTTGGTGCCTGCAGGCCAGCCAGGGTGGTCCTGGCCCCGGGCGCTCTTCCAGAAGCTTTCCATTGCCCTGCCTGAGATACCCCTCCTGTCCCGGCCCCCACTGATTTTTTCCATCCTCACCTCTGTCCTGAGAGAAATTCCAGCGGAAGGTATGGGTGACACAACCTCTTCTTTACAGGCGGCAGCCTGGCAACTCCTGCAGAAAGGCCAGCAGAACCCCACTCACACCAGGCCACCCACAAAGCTGTGGCCCCTCACTCCCTCCCACCAGCACAGCCCCGAGACTGCTGACGGGGCAGAGAATATGGAGGCAGGCACAGCTTCAGGGGCTATTGCTGCCTGGAGCGCTGTTTATATTGACCTCAACGAGGCACACCTGGGGAGGGCGGGCCGGCAAGGTAAGGCTGCCCAGGTCAGCTAATCCACAACCCTCAGGGAATCACATTGTTGAAAATGGACCCCGCTAAGGCAGAAGAGAAGCCAAGGGAAAAAAGGACACAATGCCATTTGCAGCACCGTAGATGAGTCTAGAAGTCATCCCGTGACTTGTAGTAAGTCAGAAAGTGAAACACACATATCATATCACTTATAGGTGTTACCTAAAAATGGATACCAGGGCAGATATTTCCACGGAGAAGGGCAATCACAGATTCATTAAACAAACTTATGGTTCACCAATGGAAAGGTGTGAGGATTGGTTTCATTACGATATCGGGGTTAACAGACATATACAAACACAGGTGACATATATAATCACCAAAGACCTACAGAATACCAAGAGAGGACTACTCAACATTCTGTCATAACGTACATGGGAAAAGGATCCCAGGAAGAACAGACATCTGTATATGTGTAAAAGAACCACATCTTCCACACCTACAACAAGCCAAACATTGTAATCAAACTTGCTGTAATAAAAAATTAAAAATTAAATTAAAAACACGAACAAGAAGTAGTGAGACAAACGTGAGGGGCTTTCTCCTGGCACATTCCATTCTAAACTCCAATCTAGAACACCACTTCCACTGAGGCTCTCTTGCCCTAGTAACCAGATTTGGTAAGGGTGAACTGCTGCCACCTTGTGGCCGTTTAACACAACAGCAGCTTTAATCCCAGCGCTAATGGTCAGTTGATATTTAAAATCATTGCAGGCCTGTAAATGACACCTGCCCTGAAAACAAATCCTGGGGTCACATATCGACCAAAAAATTCAAAGGACGTCCTTATTTCAAAACGACCGTTTCAAAAGGCATATTTTACGCACATTAGTGTTCTGCTTCTTTTCCTTTCTTTCCTTTTTTGTTAAAAAACACGGGAATGGAAAAAGGCATCCCTCAGAATGGGCGAAAATAGTTGCAGACGAATCAATGGACAGAGGTTTAATCTCCAATATATATAAACAGCTCATGCAGCTTAATATTAAAAAAAACAAACAACCCAAAAAAAATGGGCAGAAGATCTAAAGAGACGTTTCTTCAAAGGAGACACAGAGATGGCCAAGACGCACATGAAAAGCTGCTCAACAGCACTAATTATTAGAGAAATGCAAATCAAAACTACAATGAGGTATCACCTCACACCTGTTAGAATCAGCATCATCAGAAAATCTACAAACAACCAATTCTGGGGAGGGTGTGGACAAAAGCAGCCCTTTTCCACAATTGGTGGGAATGTAAATTGATACAGTCACTATGGAGAACAGTATGGAGTTTCCTTAAAAAATCTAGAAATAGAATTACCATCGGATCCAGCAATCCCACTTCTGGGCATATACCCAGAGAAAACCGTATTTCAAAAAGGCACATTCACCACAATGTTCGTTGCAGCACTATTTACAATAGCCAGGTAATGGAAGCAACCTAAATGCCCACAGACAGATGAATGGATAAAGATGTGGTACATATATAAAATGGAATATTACTCGGCCATAAAAAGGAATGAAACTGGGTCATTTGTAGAGACATCGATGGATCGAGAGACTGTCATACAGAATGAAGTAAGTCAGAAAGAGGAAAACAAATATTGTCTATTAACGCATATATGTGGAGCCTAAAAATGGTACAGATGAACTGGTTGGCAGGGAAGAAATAGAGACACAGAGGTAGAGAACACACGTATGGACACCAAGTGTGGGAAGCCATGGGGTGGTGGTGGTGGGATGAGTTGGGAGTTTGGGATTGACCTGTATACATGTATATGCATAAAATACATAACTAATAATAACGTGCTGTATAAAAAAATAAATAAAATAAAATTTCAAAATTTTAAAAAATAAAATTTAAAAATAAAACAGAAAAAGTTCTTCCCGTCACACTGATGTATTTATAGGAATGAATTATTTCCATGCTTCTATCTATAAATACATAAAAGAGGAATAAAATCTAACTTGAACCATAAAAGAAAAAAAAATCCTGAACCCACGAGTTATACAGAGGAAAACCCTATCAGGGCACTTGCTCCAGTGGTAAACAATTCTGAAATTGGTCAGAGGTGGGGAATCATCTCCCATACAGCCAGCAACCCACCCCCCACGCAAGGAGCGTCCTCATTGCAAAGCTGGGGGACCGTGCCGAGGCATCTGTGAGTAAACGTGAGCTGAGCCCCAGGCCAGCTGCTGCTGAACTGTTCCCACCCTTTCCAGGTAAAACACCTGAATATGTACAAGGGCTTGAAAGCCTAGAGGAAGGACCGTGGAGCCACACCAGCGACAGCACGCAGGCCAACTTGGTGCCTGCAGGCCAGCCAGGGTGGTCCTGGCCCCGGGCGCTCTTCCAGAAGCTTTCCATTGCCCTGCCTGAGATATCCCTCCTGTCCCGGCCCCCACTGCATTTTTTCCTTCCTCACCACTGTCCGGAGAGAAATTCCAGCAGAAGGTATGGGTGACACAACCTCTTCTTTACAGGCGGCAGGCTGGCAACTCCTGCAGAAAGGCCAGCAGAACCCCACTCACACCGGGCCACCCACAAAGCTGTGGCCCCTCACTCCCTCCCACCAGCACAGCCCCGAGACTGCTGACGGGGCAGACAATATGGAGTCAGGCACAGCTTCAGTGGCTATTGCTGCCTGGAGCGCTGTTTATATTGACCTCAACGAGGCACACCTGGGGAGGGCGGGCCGGCAGGGTAAGGCTGCCCAGGTCAGCCAATCCACAACCCTCAGGGAATCACATTGTTGAAAATGGACCCCGCTAAGGCAGAAGAGAAGCCAAGGGAAAAAAGGACACAATGCCATTTGCAGCACCGTAGATGAGTCTAGAAGTAATCACGTGACTTGTAGTAAGTCAGAAAGTGAAAGACACATATCATATCATATCACTTATAGGTGTTACCGAAAAATGGATACCAGGGCAGATATTTCCATGGAGAAGGGCAATAACAGATTCATTAAACAAACTTATGGTTCACCAATGGAAAGGTGTGAGGATTGGTTTCATTACGATATCGGGGTTAACAGACATATACAAACACAGGTGACATATATAATCACCAATGACCTACAGAATACCAAGAGAGGACTACTCAACATTCTGTCATAACGTACATGGGAAAAGGATCCCAGGAAGAACAGACATCTGTATATGTGTAAAAGAACCACATCTTCCACACCTACAGCAAGCCAAACATTGTAATCAAACTTGATGTAATAAAAAACAAAAAATTAAATTAAAAACACGAACAAGAAGTAGTGAGACAAACGTGAGGGGCTTTCTCCTGGCACATTCCATTCTAAACTCCAATCTAGAACACCACTTCCACTGAGGCTCTCTTGCCCTAGTAACCAGATTTGGTAAGGGTGAACTGCTGCCACCTTGTGGCCGTTTCACACAACAGCAGCTTTAATCCCAACGCTAATGGTCAGTTGATATTCAAAATCATTGCAGGCCTGTAAATGACACCTGCCCTGAAAACAAATCCTGGGGTCACATATCGACCAAAAAATTCAAAGGACGTCCTTATTTCAAAACGACCGTTTCAAAAGGCATATTTTACGCACATTAGTGTTCTGCTTCTTTTCCTTTCTTTCCTTTTTTGTTAAAAAAGACGGGAATGGAAAAAGGCATCCCTCAGAATGGGAGAAAATCGTGGCAAACGAATCAATGGACAGAGGTTTAATCTCCAATATATATAAACAGCTCATGCAGCTTAATATTAAAAAAAAAACCAAAAAAATGGGCAGAAGATCTAAAGAGACGTTTCTTCAAAGGAGACACAGAGATGGCCAAGACGCACATGAAAAGCTGCTCAACAGCACTAATTTTTAGAGAAATGCAAATCAAAACTACTATGAGGTATCACCTCACACCTGTTAGAATCAGCATCATCAGAAAATCTACAAACAACCAATTCTGGGGAGGGTGTGGACAAAAGCAGCCCTTTTCCACAATTGGTGGGAATGTAAATTGATACAGTCACTACGGAGAACAGTATGGAGTTTCCTTAAAAAATCTAGAAATAGAATTACCATCTGATCCAGCAATCCCACATCTGGGCATATACCCAGAGAAAACCGTATTTCAAAAAGGCACATTCACCACAATGTTCGTTGCAGCACTATTTACAATAGCCAGGTAATGGAAGCAACCTAAATGCCCACAGACAGATGAATGGATAAAGATGTGGTACATATATAAAATGGAATATTACTCGGCCATAAAAAGGAATGAAACTGGGTCATTTGTAGAGACATCGATGGATCGAGAGACTGTCATAAAGAATGAAGTAAGTCAGAAAGAGGAAAACAAATATTGTATATTAACGCATATATGTGGAGCCTAAAAATGGTACAGATGAACTGGTTTGCAGGGAAGAAATAGAGACACAGAGGTAGAGAACAAACGTATGGACACCAAGTGTGGGAAGCCATGGGGTGGTGGTGGTACGATGAGTTGGGAGTTTGGGATTGACCTGTATACATGTATATGCATAAAATACATAACTAATAATAACGTGCTGTATAAAAAAATAAATAAAATAAAATTTCACAATTTTAAAAAATAAAATTTAAAAATAAAACAGAAAAAAGTTCTTCCCATCACACAGATGTATTTATAGGAATGAATTATTTCCTTGCTTCTATCTATAAATACATAAAAGAGGAATAAAATCTAACTTGAACCATAAAAGAAAAAAAAATCCTGAACCCACGAGTTATACAGAGGAAAACCCTATCAGGGCACTTGCTCCAGTGGTAAACAATTCTGAAATTGGTCAGAGGTGGGGAATCATCTCCCATACAGCCAGCAACCCACCCCCCACGCAAGGAGCGTCCTCATTGCAAAGCTGGGGGACCGTGCCGAGGCATCTGTGAGTAAACGTGAGCTGAGCCCCAGGCCAGCTGCTGCTGAATTGTTCCCACCCTTTCCAGGTAAAACACCTGAATATGTACAAGGGCTTGAAAGCCTAGAGGAAGGACCGTGGAGCCACACCAGCGACAGCACGCAGGCAAACTTGGTGCCTGCAGGCCAGCCAGGGTGGTCCTGGCCCCGGGCGCTCTTCCAGAAGCTTTCCATTGCCCTGCCTGAGATACCCCTCCTGTCCCGGCCCCCACTGCTTTTTTCCATCCTCACCTCTGTCCGGAGAGAAATTCCAGCGGAAGGTATGGGTGACACAACCTCTCCTTTACAGGCGGCAGCCTGGCAACTCCTGCAGAAAGGCCAGCAGAACCCCACTCACACCAGGCCAACCACAAAGCTGTGGCCCCTCACTCCCTCCCACCAGCACAGCACCGAGACTGCTGACGGGGCAGAGAATATGGAGGCAGGCACAGCTTCAGGGGCTATTGCTGCCTGGAGCGCTGTTTATATTGACCTCAACGAGGCACACCTGGGGAGGGCGGGCCGGCAGGGTAAGGCTGCCCAGGTCAGCTAATCCACAACCCTCAGGGAATCACATTGTTGAAAATGGACCCCGCTAAGGCAGAAGAGAAGCCAAGGGAAAAAAGGACACAATGCCATTTGCAGCACCGTAGATGAGTCTAGAAGTAATCACGTGACTTGTAGTAAGTCAGAAAGTGAAAGACACATATCATATCATATCACTTATAGGTGTTACCGAAAAATGGATACCAGGGCAGATATTTCCACGGAGAAGGGCAATCACAGATTCATTAAACAAACTTATGGTTCACCAATGGAAAGGTGTGAGGATTGGTTTCATTATGATATCGGGGTTAACAGACATATACAAACACAGGTGACATATATAATCACCAAAGACCTACAGAATACCAAGAGAGGACTACTCAACATTCTGTCATAACGTACATGGGAAAAGGATCCCAGGAAGAACAGACATCTGTATATGTGTAAAAGAACCACATCTTCCACACCTACAACAAGCCAAACATTGTAATCAAACTTGCTGTAATAAAAAATTTAAAATTAAATTAAAAACACGAACAAGAAGTAGTGAGACAAACGTGAGGGGCTTTCTCCTGGCACATTCCATTCTAAACTCCAATCTAGAACACCACTTCCACTGAGGCTCTCTTGCCCTAGTAACCAGATTTGGTAAGGGTGAACTGCTGCCACCTTGTGGCCGTTTCACACAACAGCAGCTTTAATCCCAATGCTAATGGTCAGTTGATATTCAAAATCATTGCAGGCCTGTAAATGACACCTGCCCTGAAAACAAATCCTGGGGTCACATATCGACCAAAAAATTCAAAGGACGTCCATATTTCAAAACGACCGTTTCAAAAGGCATATTTTACGCACATTAGTGTTCTGCTTCTTTTCCTTTCTTTCCTTTTTTGTTAAAAAAACGGGAATGGAAAAAGGCCTCCCTCAGAATGGGTGAAAATCGTGGCAAACGAATCAATGGACAGAGTTTTAATCTCCAATATATATAAACAGCTCATGCAGCTTAATATTAAAAAAACAAACAACCAAAAAAAAATGGGCAGAAGATCTAAAGCGACGTTTCTTCAAAGGAGACACAGAGATGGCCAAGACGCACATGAAAAGCTGCTCAACAGCACTAATTTTTAGAGAAATGCAAATCAAAACTACAATGAGATATCACCTCACACCTGTTAGAATCAGCATCATCAGAAAATCTACAAACAACCAATTCTGGGGAGGGTGTGGACAAAAGCAGCCCTTTTCCACAATTGGTGGGAATGTAAATTGATACAGTCACTATGGAGAACAGTATGGAGTTTCCTTAAAAAATCTAGAAATAGAATTACCATCGGATCCAGCAATCCCACTTCTGGGCATATACCCAGAGAAAACCGTATTTCAAAAAGGCACATTCACCACAATGTTCGTTGCAGCACTATTTAGAATAGCCAGGTAATGGAAGCAACCTAAATGCCCACAGACAGATGAATGGATAAAGATGTGGTACATATATAAAATGGAATATTACTCGGCCATAAAAATGAATGAAACTGGGTCATTTGTAGAGACATCGATGGATCGAGAGACTGTCATACAGAATGAAGTAAGTCAGAAAGAGGAAAACAAATATTGTCTATTAACGCATATATGTGGAGCCTAAAAATGGTACAGATGAACTGGTTGGCAGGGAAGAAATAGAGACACAGAGGTAGAGAACAAACGTATGGACACCAAGTGTGGGAAGCCATGGGGTGGTGGTGGTGGGATGAGTTGGGAGTTTGGGATTGACCTGTATACATGTATATGCATAAAATACATAACTAATAATAACGTGCTGTATAAAAAAATAAATAAAATAAAATTTCAAAATTTTAAAAAATAAAATTTAAAAATAAAACAGAAAAAAGTTCTTCCCGTCACACTGATGTATTTATAGGAATGAATTATTTCCATGCTTCTATCTATAAATACATAAAAGAGGAATAAAATCTAACTTGAACCATAAAAGAAAAAAAAATCCTATACCCACGAGTTATACAGAGGAAAACCCTATCAGGGCACTTGCTCCAGTGGTAAACAATTCTGAAATTGGTCAGAGGTGGGGAATCATCTCCCATACAGCCAGCAACCCACCCCCCACGCAAGGAGCGTCCTCATTGCAAAGCTGGGGGACCGTGCCGAGGCATCTGTGAGTAAACGTGAGCTGAGCCCCAGGCCAGCTGCTGCTGAACTGTTCCCACCCTTTCCAGGTAAAACACCTGAATATGTACAAGGGCTTGAAAGCCTAGAGGAAGGACCGTGGAGCCACACCAGTGACAGCACGCAGGCCAACTTGGTGCCTGCAGGCCAGCCAGGGTGGTCCTGGCCCCGGGCGCTCTTCCAGAAGCTTTCCATTGCCCTGCCTGAGATATCCCTCCTGTCCCGGCCCCCACTGCATTTTTTCCTTCCTCACCACTGTCCGGAGAGAAATTCCAGCAGAAGGTATGGGTGACACAACCTCTTCTTTACAGGCGGCAGCCTGGCAACTCCTGCAGAAAGGCCAGCAGAACCCCACTCACACCGGGCCACCCACAAAGCTGTGGCCCCTCACTCCCTCCCACCAGCACAGCCCCGAGACTGCTGACAGGGCAGAGAATATGGAGTCAGGCACAGCTTCAGTGGCTATTGCTGCCTGGAGCGCTGTTTATATTGACCTCAACGAGGCACACCTGGGGAGGGCGGGCCGGCAGGGTAAGGCTGCCCAGGTCAGCCAATCCACAACCCTCAGGGAATCACATTGTTGAAAATGGACCCCGCTAAGGCAGAAGAGAAGCCAAGGGAAAAAAGGACACAATGCCATTTGCAGCACCGTAGATGAGTCTAGAAGTAATCACGTGACTTGTAGTAAGTCAGAAAGTGAAAGACACATATCATATCATATCACTTATAGGTGTTACCGAAAAATGGATACCAGGGCAGATATTTCCACGGAGAAGGGCAATCACAGATTCATTAAACAAACTTATGGTTCACCAATGGAAAGGTGTGAGGATTGGTTTCATTACGATATCGGGGTTAACAGACATATACAAACACAGGTGACATATATAATCACCAAAGACCTACAGAATACCAAGAGAGGACTACTCAACATTCTGTCATAACGTACATGGGAAAAGGATCCCAGGAAGAACAGACATCTGTATATGTGTAAAAGAACCACATCTTCCACACCTACAGCAATCCAAACATTGTAATCAAACTTGCTGTCATAAAAAATTAAAAATTAAATTAAAAACACGAACAAGAAGTAGTGAGACAAACGTGAGGGGCTTTCTCCTGGCACATTCCATTCTAAACTCCAATCTAGAACACCACTTCCACTGAGGCTCTCTTGCCCTAGTAACCAGATTTGGTAAGGGTGAACTGCTGCCACCTTGTGGCCGTTTCACACAACAGCAGCTTTAATCCCAGCGCTAATGGTCAGTTGATATTCAAAATCATTGCAGGCCTGTAAATGACACCTGCCCTGAAAACAAATCCTGGGGTCACATATCGACCAAAAAATTCAAAGGACGTCCATATTTCAAAACGACCATTTCAAAAGGCATATTTTACGCACATTAGTGTTCTGCTTCTTTTCCTTTCTTTCCTTTTTTGTTAAAAAAGACGGGAATGGAAAACGTCATCCCTCAGAATGGGAGAAAATCGTGGCAAACGAATCAATGGACAGAGGTTTAATCTCCAATATATATAAACAGCTCATGCAGCTTAATATTAAAAAAAAAAAACCCAAAAAAATGGGCAGAAGATCTAAAGAGACGTTTCTTCAAAGGAGACACAGAGATGGCCAAGACGCACATGAAAAGCTGCTCAACAGCACTAATTTTTAGAGAAATGCAAATCAAAACTACAATGAGGTATCACCTCACACCTGTTAGAATCAGCATCATCAGAAAATCTACAAACAACCAATTCTGGGGAGGGTGTGGACAAAAGCAGCCCTTTTCCACAATTGGTGGGAATGTAAATTGATACAGTCACTACGGAGAACAGTATGGAGTTTCCTTAAAAAATCTAGAAATTGAATTACCATCTGATCCAGCAATCCCACATCTGGGCATATACCCAGAGAAAACCGTATTTCAAAAAGGCACATTCACCACAATGTTCGTTGCAGCACTATTTACAATAGCCAGGTAATGGAAGCAACCTAAATGCCCACAGACAGATGAATGGATAAAGATGTGGTACATATATAAAATGGAATATTACTCGGCCATAAAAAGGAATGAAACTGGGTCATTTGTAGAGACATCGATGGATCGAGAGACTGTCATAAAGAATGAAGTAAGTCAGAAAGAGGAAAACAAATATTGTCTATTAACGCATATATGTGGAGCCTAAAAATGGTACAGATGAACTGGTTTGCAGGGAAGAAATAGAGACACAGAGGTAGAGAACAAACGTATGGACACCAAGTGTGGGAAGCCATGGGGTGGTGGTGGTGCGATGAGTTGGGTGTTTGGGATTGACCTGTATACATGTATATGCATAAAATACATAACTAATAATAACGTGCTGTATTAAAAAAATAAATAAAATAAAATTTCAAAATTTTAAAAAATAAAATTTAAAAATAAAACAGAAAAAAGTTCTTCCCGTCACACAGATGTATTTATAGGAATGAATTATTTCCATGCTTCTATCTATAAATACATAAAAGAGGAATAAAATCTAACTTGAACCATAAAAGAAAAAAAAAATCCTGAACCCACGAGTTATACAGAGGAAAACCCTATCAGGGCACTTGCTCCAGTGGTAAACAATTCTGAAATTGGTCAAAGGTGGGGAATCATCTCCCATACAGCCAGCAACCCACCCCCCACGCAAGGAGCGTCCTCATTGCAAAGCTGGGGGACCGTGCCGAGGCATCTGTGAGTAAACGTGAGCTGAGCCCCAGGCCAGCTGCTGCTGAACTGTTCCTACCCTTTCCAGGTAAAACACCTAAATATGTACAAGGGCTTGAAAGCCTAGAGGAAGGACCGTGGAGCCACACCAGCGACAGCACGCAGGCAAACTTGGTGCCTGCAGGCCAGCCAGGGTGGTCCTGGCCCCGGGCGCTCTTCCAGAAGCTTTCCATTGCCCTGCCTGAGATACCCCTCCTGTCCCGGCCCCCACTGCTTTTTTCCATCCTCACCTCTGTCCGGAGAGAAATTCCAGCGGAAGGTATGGGTGACACAACCTCTTCTTTACAGGCGGCAGCCTGGCAACTCCTGCAGAAAGGCCAGCAGAACCCCACTCACACCAGGCCACCCACAAAGCTGTGGCCCCTCACTCCCTCCCACCAGCACAGCCCCGAGACTGCTGACGGGGCAGAGAATATGGAGGCAGGCACAGCTTCAGGGGCTATTGCTGCCTGGAGCGCTGTTTATATTGACTTCAACGAGGCACACCTGGGGAGGGCGGGCCGGCAGGGTAAGGCTGCCCAGGTCAGCTAATCCACAACCCTCAGGGAATCACATTGTTGAAAATGGACCCCGCTAAGGCAGAAGAGAAGCCAAGGGAAAAAAGGACACAATGCCATTTTCAGCACCGTAGATGAGTCTAGAAGTCATCACGTGACTTGTAGTAAGTCAGAAAGTGAAAGACACATATCATATCATATCACTTATAGGTGTTACCGAAAAATGGATACCAGGGCAGATATTTCCACGGAGAAGGCCAATCACAGATTCATTAAACAAACTTATGGTTCACCAATGGAAAGGTGTGAGGATTGGTTTCATTACGATATCGGGGTTAACAGACATATACAAACACAGGTGACATATATAATCACCAAAGACCTACAGAATACCAAGAGAGGACTACTCAACATTCTGTCATAACGTACATGGGAAAAGGATCCCAGGAAGAACAGACATCTGTATATGTGTAAAAGAACCACATCTTCCACACCTACAGCAAGCCAAACATTGTATTCAAACTTGCTGTAATAAAAAATTAAAAATTAAATTAAAAACACGAACAAGAAGTAGTGAGACAAACGTGAGGGGCTTTCTCCTGGCACATTCCATTCTAAACTCCAATCTAGAACACCACTTCCACTGAGGCTCTCTTGCCCTAGTAACCAGATTTGGTAAGGGTGAACTGCTGCCACCTTGTGGCCATTTCACACAACAGCAGCTTTAATCCCAGCGCTAATGGTCAGTTGATATTCAAAATCATTGCAGGCCTGTAAATGACACCTGCCCTGAAAACAAATCCTGGGGTCACATATCGACCAAAAAATTCAAAGGACGTCCATATTTCAAAACGACCGTTTCAAAAGGCATATTTTACGCACATTAGTGTTCTGCTTCTTTTCCTTTCTTTCCTTTTTTGTTAAAAAAGACGGGAATGGAAAAAGGCATCCCTCAGAATGGGAGAAAATCGTGGCAAACGAATCAATGGACAGAGGTTTAATCTCCAATATATATAAACAGCTCATGCAGCTTAATATTAAAAAAAAACCCAAAAAAATGGGCAGAAGATCTAAAGCGACGTTTCTTCAAAGGAGACACAGAGATGGCCAAGACGCACATGAAAAGCTGCTCAACAGCACTAATTTTTAGAGAAATGCAAATCAAAACTACAATGAGATATCACCTCACACCTGTTAGAATCAGCATCATCAGAAAATCTACAAACAACCAATTCTGGGGAGGGTGTGGACAAAAGCAGCCCTTTTCCACAATTGGTGGGAATGTAAATTGATACAGTCACTACGGAGAACAGTATGGAGTTTCCTTAAAAAATCTAGAAATAGAATTACCATCTGATCCAGCAATCCCACATCTGGGCATATACCCAGAGAAAACCGTATTTCAAAAAGGCACATTCACCACAATGTTCGTTGCAGCACTATTTACAATAGCCAGGTAATGGAAGCAACCTAAATGCCCACAGACAGATGAATGGATAAAGATGTGGTACATATATAAAATGGAATATTACTCGGCCATAAAAAGGAATGAAACTGGGTCATTTGTAGAGACATCGATGGATCGAGAGACTGTCATAAAGAATGAAGTAAGTCAGAAAGAGGAAAACAAATATTGTATATTAACGCATATATGTGGAGCCTAAAAATGGTACAGATGAACTGGTTTGCAGGGAAGAAATAGAGACACAGAGGTAGAGAACAAACGTATGGACACCAAGTGTGGGAAGCCATGGGGTGGTGGTGGTGGGATGAGTTGAGAGTTTGGGATTGACCTGTATACATGTATATGCATAAAATACATAACTAATAATAACGTGCTGTATAAAAAAATAAATAAAATAAAATTTCAAAATTTTAAAAAATAAAATTTTAAAATAAAACAGAAAAAAGTTCTTCCCGTCACACAGATGTATTTATAGGAATGAATTATTTCCATGCTTCTATCTATAAATACATAAAAGAGGAATAAAATCTAACTTGAACCATAAAAGAAAAAAAAATCCTGAACCCACGAGTTATACAGAGGAAAACCCTATCAGGGCACTTGCTCCAGTGGTAAACAATTCTGAAATTGGTCAGAGGTGGGGAATCATCTCCCATACAGCCAGCAACCCACACCCCACGCAAGGAGCGTCCTCATTGCAAAGCTGGGGGACCGTGCCGAGGCATCTGTGAGTAAACGTGAGCAGAGCCCCAGGCCAGCTGCTGCTGAACTGTTCCCACCCTTTCCAGGTAAAACACCTGAATATGTACAAGGGCTTGAAAGCCTAGAGGAAGGACCGTGGAGCCACACCAGCGACAGCACGCAGGCCAACTTGGTGCCTGCAGGCCAGCCAGGGTGGTCCTGGCCCCGGGCGCTCTTCCAGAAGCTTTCCATTGCCCTGCCTGAGATACCCCTCCTGTCCCGGCCCCCACTGCTTTTTTCCATCCTCACCTCTGTCCGGAGAGAAATTCCAGTGGAAGGTATGGGTGACACAACCTCTCCTTTACAGGCGGCAGCCTGGCAACTCCTGCAGAAAGGCCAGCAGAACCCCACTCACACCAGGCCAACCACAAAGCTGTGGCCCCTCACTCCCTCCCACCAGCACAGCCCCGAGACTGCTGACGGGGCAGAGAATATGGAGGCAGGCACAGCTTCAGGGGCTATTGCTGCCTGGAGCGCTGTTTATATTGACCTCAACGAGGCACACCTGGGGAGGGCGGGCCGGCAGGGTAAGGCTGCCCAGGTCAGCTAATCCACAACCCTCAGGGAATCACATTGTTGAAAATGGACCCCGCTAAGGCAGAAGAGAAGCCAAGGGAAAAAAGGACACAATGCCATTTGCAGCACCGTAGATGAGTCTAGAAGTAATCACGTGACTTGTAGTAAGTCAGAAAGTGAAAGACACATATCATATCATATCACTTATAGGTGTTACCGAAAAATGGATACCAGGGCAGATATTTCCATGGAGAAGGGCAATAACAGATTCATTAAACAAACTTATGGTTCACCAATGGAAAGGTGTGAGGATTGGTTTCATTACGATATCGGGGTTAACAGACATATACAAACACAGGTGACATATATAATCACCAATGACCTACAGAATACCAAGAGAGGACTACTCAACATTCTGTCATAACGTACATGGGAAAAGGATCCCAGGAAGAACAGACATCTGTATATGTGTAAAAGAACCACATCTTCCACACCTACAGCAAGCCAAACATTGTAATCAAACTTGCTGTAATAAAAAACAAAAAATTAAATTAAAAACACGAACAAGAAGTAGTGAGACAAACGTGAGGGGCTTTCTCCTGGCACATTCCATTCTAAACTCCAATCTAGAACACCACTTCCACTGAGGCTCTCTTGCCCTAGTAACCAGATTTGGTAAGGGTGAACTGCTGCCACCTTGTGGCCGTTTCACACAACAGCAGCTTTAATCCCAACGCTAATGGTCAGTTGATATTCAAAATCATTGCAGGCCTGTAAATGACACCTGCCCTGAAAACAAATCCTGGGGTCACATATCGACCAAAAAATTCAAAGGACGTCCTTATTTCAAAACGACCGTTTCAAAAGGCATATTTTACGCACATTAGTGTTCTGCTTCTTTTCCTTTCTTTCCTTTTTTGTTAAAAAACACGGGAATGGAAAAAGGCATCCCTCAGAATGGGAGAAAATCGTGGCAAACGAATCAATGGACAGAGGTTTAATCTCCAATATATATAAACAGCTCATGCAGCTTAATATTAAAAAAAAAAAAACCAAAAAAATGGGCAGAAGATCTAAAGAGACGTTTCTTCAAAGGAGACACAGAGATGGCCAAGACGCACATGAAAAGCTGCTCAACAGCACTAATTTTTAGAGAAATGCAAATCAAAACTACTATGAGGTATCACCTCACACCTGTTAGAATCAGCATCATCAGAAAATCTACAAACAACCAATTCTGGGGAGGGTGTGGACAAAAGCAGCCCTTTTCCACAATTGGTGGGAATGTAAATTGATACAGTCACTACGGAGAACAGTATGGAGTTTCCTTAAAAAATCTAGAAATAGAATTACCATCTGATCCAGCAATCCCACATCTGGGCATATACCCAGAGAAAACCGTATTTCAAAAAGGCACATTCACCACAATGTTCGTTGCAGCACTATTTACAATAGCCAGGTAATGGAAGCAACCTAAATGCCCACAGACAGATGAATGGATAAAGATGTGGTACATATATAAAATGGAATATTACTCGGCCATAAAAAGGAATGAAACTGGGTCATTTGTAGAGACATCGATGGATCGAGAGACTGTCATAAAGAATGAAGTAAGTCAGAAAGAGGAAAACAAATATTGTATATTAACGCATATATGTGGAGCCTAAAAATGGTACAGATGAACTGGTTTGCAGGGAAGAAATAGAGACACAGGGGTAGAGAACAAACGTATGGACACCAAGTGTGGGAAGCCATGGGGTGGTGGTGGTGCGATGAGTTGGGAGTTTGGGATTGACCTGTATACATGTATATGCATAAAATACATAACTAATAATAACGTGCTGTATAAAAAAAATAAATAAAATAAAATTTCACAATTTTAAAAAATAAAATTTAAAAATAAAACAGAAAAAAGTTCTTCCCGTCACACAGATGTATTTATAGGAATGAATTATTTCCTTGCTTCTATCTATAAATACATAAAAGAGGAATAAAATCTAACTTGAACCATAAAAGAAAAAAAAATCCTGAACCCACGAGTTATACAGAGGAAAACCCTATCAGGGCACTTGCTCCAGTGGTAAACAATTCTGAAATTGGTCAGAGGTGGGGAATCATCTCCCATACAGCCAGCAACCCACCCCCCACGCAAGGAGCGTCCTCATTGCAAAGCTGGGGGACCGTGCCGAGGCATCTGTGAGTAAACGTGAGCTGAGCCCCAGGCCAGCTGCTGCTGAACTGTTCCCACCCTTTCCAGGTAAAACACCTGAATATGTACAAGGGCTTGAAAGCCTAGAGGAAGGACCGTGGAGCCACACCAGCGACAGCACGCAGGCCAACTTGGTGCCTGCAGGCCAGCCAGGGTGGTCCTGGCCCCGGGCGCTCTTCCAGAAGCTTTCCATTGCCCTGCCTGAGATACCCCTCCTGTCCCGGCCCCCACTGCTTTTTTCCATCCTCACCTCTGTCCGGAGAGAAATTCCAGCGGAAGGTATGGGTGACACAACCTCTCCTTTACAGGCGGCAGCCTGGCAACTCCTGCAGAAAGGCCAGCAGAACCCCACTCACACCAGGCCAACCACAAAGCTGTGGCCCCTCACTCCCTCCCACCAGCACAGCACCGAGACTGCTGACGGGGCAGAGAATATGGAGGCAGGCACAGCTTCAGGGGCTATTGCTGCCTGGAGCGCTGTTTATATTGACCTCAACGAGGCACACCTGGGGAGGGCGGGCCGGCAGGGTAAGGCTGCCCAGGTCAGCTAATCCACAACCCTCAGGGAATCACATTGTTGAAAATGGACCCCGCTAAGGCAGAAGAGAAGCCAAGGGAAAAAAGGACACAATGCCATTTGCAGCACCGTAGATGAGTCTAGAAGTAATCACGTGACTTGTAGTAAGTCAGAAAGTGAAAGACACATATCATATCATATCACTTATAGGTGTTACCGAAAAATGGATACCAGGGCAGATATTTCCACGGAGAAGGGCAATCACAGATTCATTAAACAAACTTATGGTTCACCAATGGAAAGGTGTGAGGATTGGTTTCATTACGATATCGGGGTTAACAGACATATACAAACACAGGTGACATATATAATCACCAAAGACCTACAGAATACCAAGAGAGGACTACTCAACATTCTGTCATAACGTACATGGGAAAAGGATCCCAGGAAGAACAGACATCTGTATATGTGTAAAAGAACCACATCTTCCACACCTACAACAAGCCAAACATTGTAATCAAACTTGCTGTAATAAAAAATTAAAAATTAAATTAAAAACACGAACAAGAAGTAGTGAGACAAACGTGAGGGGCTTTCTCCTGGCACATTCCATTCTAAACTCCAATCTAGAACACCACTTCCACTGAGGCTCTCTTGCCCTAGTAACCAGATTTGGTAAGGGTGAACTGCTGCCACCTTGTGGCCGTTTCACACAACAGCAGCTTTAATCCCAATGCTAATGGTCAGTTGATATTCAAAATCATTGCAGGCCTGTAAATGACACCTGCCCTGAAAACAAATCCTGGGGTCACATATCGACCAAAAAATACAAAGGACGTCCATATTTCAAAACGACCGTTTCAAAAGGCATATTTTACGCACATTAGTGTTCTGCTTCTTTTCCTTTCTTTCCTTTTTTGTTAAAAAAACGGGAATGGAAAAAGGCCTCCCTCAGAATGGGTGAAAATCGTGGCAAACGAATCAATGGACAGAGTTTTAATCTCCAATATATATAAACAGCTCATGCAGCTTAATATTAAAAAAACAAACAACCAAAAAAAAATGGGCAGAAGATCTAAAGCGACGTTTCTTCAAAGGAGACACAGAGATGGCCAAGACGCACATGAAAAGCTGCTCAACAGCACTAATTTTTAGAGAAATGCAAATCAAAACTACAATGAGATATCACCTCACACCTGTTAGAATCAGCATCATCAGAAAATCTACAAACAACCAATTCTGGGGAGGGTGTGGACAAAAGCAGCCCTTTTCCACAATTGGTGGGAATGTAAATTGATACAGTCACTATGGAGAACAGTATGGAGTTTCCTTAAAAAATCTAGAAATAGAATTACCATCGGATCCAGCAATCCCACTTCTGGGCATATACCCAGAGAAAACCGTATTTCAAAAAGGCACATTCACCACAATGTTCGTTGCAGCACTATTTACAATAGCCAGGTAATGGAAGCAACCTAAATGCCCACAGACAGATGAATGGATAAAGATGTGGTACATATATAAAATGGAATATTACTCGGCCATAAAAAGGAATGAAACTGGGTCATTTGTAGAGACATCGATGGATCGAGAGACTGTCATACAGAATGAAGTAAGTCAGAAAGAGGAAAACAAATATTGTCTATTAACGCATATATGTGGAGGCTAAAAATGGTACAGATGAACTGGTTGGCAGGGAAGAAATAGAGACACAGAGGTAGAGAACAAACGTATGGACACCAAGTGTGGGAAGCCATGGGGTGGTGGTGGTGGGATGAGTTGGGAGTTTGGGATTGACCTGTATACATGTATATGCATAAAATACATAACTAATAATAACGTGCTGTATAAAAAAATAAATAAAATAAAATTTCAAAATTTAAAAAAATAAAATTTAAAAATAAAACAGAAAAAAGTTCTTCCCGTCACACTGATGTATTTATAGGAATGAATTATTTCCATGCTTCTATCTATAAATACATAAAAGAGGAATAAAATCTAACTTGAACCATAAAAGAAAAAAAAATCCTGAACCCACGAGTTATACAGAGGAAAACCCTATCAGGGCACTTGCTCCAGTGGTAAACAATTCTGAAATTGGTCAGAGGTGGGGAATCATCTCCCATACAGCCAGCAACCCACCCCCCACGCAAGGAGCGTCCTCATTGCAAAGCTGGGGGACCGTGCCGAGGCATCTGTGAGTAAACGTGAGCTGAGCCCCAGGCCAGCTGCTGCTGAACTGTTCCCACCCTTTCCAGGTAAAACACCTGAATATGTACAAGGGCTTGAAAGCCTAGAGGAAGGACCGTGGAGCCACACCAGCGACAGCACGCAGGCCAACTTGGTGCCTGCAGGCCAGCCAGGGTGGTCCTGGCCCCGGGCGCTCTTCCAGAAGCTTTCCATTGCCCTGCCTGAGATATCCCTCCTGTCCCGGCCCCCACTGCATTTTTTCCTTCCTCACCACTGTCCGGAGAGAAATTCCAGCGGAAGGTATGGGTGACACAACCTCTTCTTTACAGGCGGCGGCCTGGCAACTCCTGCAGAAAGGCCAGCAGAACCCCACTCACACCGGGCCACCCACAAAGCTGTGGCCCCTCACTCCCTCCCACCAGCACAGCCCCGAGACTGCTGACAGGGCAGAGAATATGGAGTCAGGCACAGCTTCAGTGGCTATTGCTGCCTGGAGCGCTGTTTATATTGACCTCAACGAGGCACACCTGGGGACGGCGGGCCGGCAGGGTAAGGCTGCCCAGGTCAGCCAATCCACAACCCTCAGGGAATCACATTGTTGAAAATGGACCCCGCTAAGGCAGAAGAGAAGCCAAGGGAAAAAAGGACACAATGCCATTTGCAGCACCGTAGATGAGTCTAGAAGTAATCACGTGACTTGTAGTAAGTCAGAAAGTGAAAGACACATATCATATCATATCACTTATAGGTGTTACCGAAAAATGGATACCAGGGCAGATATTTCCATGGAGAAGGGCAATAACAGATTCATTAAACAAACTTATGGTTCACCAATGGAAAGGTGTGAGGATTGGTTTCATTACGATATCGGGGTTAACAGACATATACAAACACAGGTGACATATATAATCACCAATGACCTACAGAATACCAAGAGAGGACTACTCAACATTCTGTCATAACGTACATGGGAAAAGGATCCCAGGAAGAACAGACATCTGTATATGTGTAAAAGAACCACATCTTCCACACCTACAGCAAGCCAAACATTGTAATCAAACTTGCTGTAATAAAAAACAAAAAATTAAATTAAAAACACGAACAAGAAGGAGTGAGACAAACGTGAGGGGCTTTCTCCTGGCACATTCCATTCTAAACTCCAATCTAGAACACCACTTCCACTGAGGCTCTCTTGCCCTAGTAACCAGATTTGGTAAGGGTGAACTGCTGCCACCTTGTGGCCGTTTCACACAACAGCAGCTTTAATCCCAACGCTAATGGTCAGTTGATATTCAAAATCATTGCAGGCCTGTAAATGACACCTGCCCTGAAAACAAATCCTGGGGTCACATATCGACCAAAAAATTCAAAGGACGTCCTTATTTCAAAACGACCGTTTCAAAAGGCATATTTTACGCACATTAGTGTTCTGCTTCTTTTCCTTTCTTTCCTTTTTTGTTAAAAAAGACGGGAATGGAAAAAGGCATCCCTCAGAATGGGAGAAAATCGTGGCAAACGAATCAATGGACAGAGGTTTAATCTCCAATATATATAAACAGCTCATGCAGCTTAATATTAAAAAAAAAAAACCAAAAAAATGGGCAGAAGATCTACAGAGACGTTTCTTCAAAGGAGACAGAGAGATGGCCAAGATGCACATGAAAAGCTGCTCAACAGCACTAATTTTTAGAGAAATGCAAATCAAAACTACTATGAGGTATCACCTCACACCTGTTAGAATCAGCATCATCAGAAAATCTACAAACAACCAATTCTGGGGAGGGTGTGGACAAAAGCAGCCCTTTTCCACAATTGGTGGGAATGTAAATTGATACAGTCACTACGGAGAACAGTATGGAGTTTCCTTAAAAAATCTAGAAATAGAATTACCATCTGATCCAGCAATCCCACATCTGGGCATATACCCAGAGAAAACCGTATTTCAAAAAGGCACATTCACCACAATGTTCGTTGCAGCACTATTTACAATAGCCAGGTAATGGAAGCAACCTAAATGCCCACAGACAGATGAATGGATAAAGATGTGGTACATATATAAAATGGAATATTACTCGGCCATAAAAAGGAATGAAACTGGGTCATTTGTAGAGACATCGATGGATCGAGAGACTGTCATAAAGAATGAAGTAAGTCAGAAAGAGGAAAACAAATATTGTATATTAACGCGTATATGTGGAGCCTAAAAATGGTACAGATGAACTGGTTTGCAGGGAAGAAATAGAGACACAGAGGTAGAGAACAAACGTATGGACACCAAGTGTGGGAAGCCATGGGGTGGTGGTGGTGGGATGAGTTGAGAGTTTGGGATTGACCTGTATACATGTATATGCATAAAATACATAACTAATAATAACGTGCTGTATAAAAAAATAAATAAAATAAAATTTCAAAATTTCAAAAAATAAAATTTAAATATAAAACAGAAAAAAGTTCTTCCCGTCACACAGATGTATTTATAGGAATGAATTATTTCCATGCTTCTATCTATAAATACATAAAAGAGGAATAAAATCTAACTTGAACCATAAAAGAAAAAAAAATCCTGAACCCACGAGTTATACAGAGGAAAACCCTATCAGGGCACTTGCTCCAGTGGTAAACAATTCTGAAATTGGTCAGAGGTGGGGAATCATCTCCCATACAGCCAGCAACCCACACCCCACGCAAGGAGCGTCCTCATTGCAAAGCTGGGGGACCGTGCCGAGGCATCTGTGAGTAAACGTGAGCAGAGCCCCAGGCCAGCTGCTGCTGAACTGTTCCCACCCTTTCCAGGTAAAACACCTGAATATGTACAAGGGCTTGAAAGCCTAGAGGAAGGACCGTGGAGCCACACCAGCGACAGCACGCAGGCCAACTTGGTGCCTGCAGGCCAGCCAGGGTGGTCCTGGCCCCGGGCGCTCTTCCAGAAGCTTTCCATTGCCCTGCCTGAGATACCCCTCCTGTCCCGGCCCCCACTGCTTTTTTCCATCCTCACCTCTGTCCGGAGAGAAATTCCAGCGGAAGGTATGGGTGACACAACCTCTCCTTTACAGGCGGCAGCCTGGCAACTCCTGCAGAAAGGCCAGCAGAACCCCACTCACACCAGGCCACCCACAAAGCTGTGGCCCCTCACTCCCTCCCACCAGCACAGCCCCGAGACTGCTGACGGGGCAGAGAATATGGAGGCAGGCACAGCTTCAGGGGCTATTGCTGCCTGGAGCGCTGTTTATATTGACCTCAACGAGGCACACCTGGGGAGGGCGGGCCGGCAAGGTAAGGCTGCCCAGGTCAGCTAATCCACAACCCTCAGGGAATCACATTGTTGAAAATGGACCCCGCTAAGGCAGAAGAGAAGCCAAGGGAAAAAAGGACACAATGCCATTTGCAGCACCGTAGATGAGTCTAGAAGTCATCACGTGACTTGTAGTAAGTCAGAAAGTGAAAGACACATATCATATCACTTATAGGTGTTACCTAAAAATGGATACCAGGGCAGATATTGCCACGGAGAAGGGCAATCACAGATTCATTAAACAAACTTATGGTTCACCAATGGAAAGGTGTGAGGATTGGTTTCATTACGATATCGGGGTTAACAGACATATACAAACACAGGTGACATATATAATCACCAAAGACCTACAGAATACCAAGAGAGGACTACTCAACATTCTGTCATAACGTACATGGGAAAAGGATCCCAGGAAGAACAGACATCTGTATATGTGTAAAAGAACCACATCTTCCACACCTACAACAAGCCAAACATTGTAATCAAACTTGCTGTAATAAAAAATTTAAAATTAAATTAAAAACACGAACAAGAAGTAGTGAGACAAACGTGAGGGGCTTTCTCCTGGCACATTCCATTCTAAACTCCAATCTAGAACACCACTTCCACTGAGGCTCTCTTGCCCTAGTAACCAGATTTGGTAAGGGTGAACTGCTGCCACCTTGTGGCCGTTTCACACAACAGCAGCTTTAATCCCAACGCTAATGGTCAGTTGATATTCAAAATCATTGCAGGCCTGTAAATGACACCTGCCCTGAAAACAAATCCTGGGGTCACATATCGACCAAAAAATTCAAAGGACGTCCATATTTCAAAACGACCGTTTCAAAAGGCATATTTTACGCACATTAGTGTTCTGCTTCTTTTCCTTTCTTTCCTTTTTTGTTAAAAAACACGGGAATGGAAAAAGGCATCCCTCAGAATGGGCGAAAATAGTTGCAGACGAATCAATGGACAGAGGTTTAATCTCCAATATATATAAACAGCTCATGCAGCTTAATATTAAAAAAACAAACAACCCAAAAAAATGGGCAGAAGATCTAAAGAGACGTTTCTTCAAAGGAGACACAGAGATGGCCAAGACGCACATGAAAAGCTGCTCAACAGCACTAATTATTAGAGAAATGCAAATCAAAACTACTATGAGGTATCACCTCACACCTGTTAGAATCAGCATCATCAGAAAATCTACAAACAACCAATTCTGGGGAGGGTGTGGACAAAAGCAGCCCTTTTCCACAATTGGTGGGAATGTAAATTGATACAGTCACTATGGAGAACAGTATGGAGTTTCCTTAAAAAATCTAGAAATAGAATTACCATCGGATCCAGCAATCCCACTTCTGGGCATATACCCAGAGAAAACCGTATTTCAAAAAGGCACATTCACCACAATGTTCGTTGCAGCACTATTTACAATAGCCAGGTAATGGAAGCAACCTAAATGCCCACAGACAGATGAATGGATAAAGATGTGGTACATATATAAAATGGAATATTACTCGGCCATAAAAAGGAATGAAACTGGGTCATTTGTAGAGACATCGATGGATCGAGAGACTGTCATACAGAATGAAGTAAGTCAGAAAGAGGAAAACAAATATTGTCTATTAACGCATATATGTGGAGGCTAAAAATGGTACAGATGAACTGGTTGGCAGGGAAGAAATAGAGACACAGAGGTAGAGAACAAACGTATGGACACCAAGTGTGGGAAGCCATGGGGTGGTGGTGGTGGGATGAGTTGGGAGTTTGGGATTGACCTGTATACATGTATATGCATAAAATACATAACTAATAATAACGTGCTGTATAAAAAAATAAATAAAATAAAATTTCAAAATTTAAAAAAATAAAATTTAAAAATAAAACAGAAAAAAGTTCTTCCCGTCACACTGATGTATTTATAGGAATGAATTATTTCCATGCTTCTATCTATAAATACATAAAAGAGGAATAAAATCTAACTTGAACCATAAAAGAAAAAAAAATCCTGAACCCACGAGTTATACAGAGGAAAACCCTATCAGGGCACTTGCTCCAGTGGTAAACAATTCTGAAATTGGTCAGAGGTGGGGAATCATCTCCCATACAGCCAGCAACCCACCCCCCACGCAAGGAGCGTCCTCATTGCAAAGCTGGGGGACCGTGCCGAGGCATCTGTGAGTAAACGTGAGCTGAGCCCCAGGCCAGCTGCTGCTGAACTGTTCCCACCCTTTCCAGGTAAAACACCTGAATATGTACAAGGGCTTGAAAGCCTAGAGGAAGGACCGTGGAGCCACACCAGCGACAGCACGCAGGCCAACTTGGTGCCTGCAGGCCAGCCAGGGTGGTCCTGGCCCCGGGCGCTCTTCCAGAAGCTTTCCATTGCCCTGCCTGAGATATCCCTCCTGTCCCGGCCCCCACTGCATTTTTTCCTTCCTCACCACTGTCCGGAGAGAAATTCCAGCGGAAGGTATGGGTGACACAACCTCTTCTTTACAGGCGGCAGCCTGGCAACTCCTGCAGAAAGGCCAGCAGAACCCCACTCACACCGGGCCACCCACAAAGCTGTGGCCCCTCACTCCCTCCCACCAGCACAGCCCCGAGACTGCTGACAAGGCAGAGAATATGGAGTCAGGCACAGCTTCAGTGGCTATTGCTGCCTGGAGCGCTGTTTATATTGACCTCAACGAGGCACACCTGGGGAGGGCGGGCCGGCAGGGTAAGGCTGCCCAGGTCAGCCAATCCACAACCCTCAGGGAATCACATTGTTGAAAATGGACCCCGCTAAGGCAGAAGAGAAGCCAAGGGAAAAAAGGACACAATGCCATTTGCAGCACCGTAGATGAGTCTAGAAGTAATCACGTGACTTGTAGTAAGTCAGAAAGTGAAAGACACATATCATATCATATCACTTATAGGTGTTACCGAAAAATGGATACCAGGGCAGATATTTCCATGGAGAAGGGCAATCACAGATTCATTAAACAAACTTATGGTTCACCAATGGAAAGGTGTGAGGATTGGTTTCATTACGATATCGGGGTTAACAGACATATACAAACACAGGTGACATATATAATCACCAATGACCTACAGAATACCAAGAGAGGACTACTCAACATTCTGTCATAACGTACATGGGAAAAGGATCCCAGGAAGAACAGACATCTGTATATGTGTAAAAGAACCACATCTTCCACACCTACAGCAAGCCAAACATTGTAATCAAACTTGCTGTAATAAAAAACAAAAAATTAAATTAAAAACACGAACAAGAAGTAGTGAGACAAACGTGAGGGGCTTTCTCCTGGCACATTCCATTCTAAACTCCAATCTAGAACACCACTTCCACTGAGGCTCTCTTGCCCTAGTAACCAGATTTGGTAAGGGTGAACTGCTGCCACCTTGTGGCCGTTTCACACAACAGCAGCTTTAATCCCAACGCTAATGGTCAGTTGATATTCAAAATCATTGCAGGCCTGTAAATGACACCTGCCCTGAAAACAAATCCTGGGGTCACATATCGACCAAAAAATTCAAAGGACGTCCTTATTTCAAAACGACCGTTTCAAAAGGCATATTTTACGCACATTAGTGTTCGGCTTCTTTTCCTTTCTTTCCTTTTTTGTTAAAAAAGACGGGAATGGAAAAAGGCATCCCTCAGAATGGGAGAAAATCGTGGCAAACGAATCAATGGACAGAGGTTTAATCTCCAATATATATAAACAGCTCATGCAGCTTAATATTAAAAAAAACAAACAACCCAAAAAAAATGGGCAGAAGATCTAAAGAGACGTTTCTTCAAAGGAGACACAGAGATGGCCAAGACACACATGAAAAGCGGCTCAACAGCACTAATTATTAGAGAAATGCAAATCAAAACTACAATGAGGTATCACCTCACACCTGTTAGAATCAGCATCATCAGAAAATCTACAAACAACCAATTCTGGGGAGGGTGTGGACAAAAGCAGCCCTTTTCCACAATTGGTGGGAATGTAAATTGATACAGTCACTATGGAGAACAGTATGGAGTTTCCTTAAAAAATCTAGAAATAGAATTACCATCTGATCCAGCAATCCCACATCTGGGCATATACCCAGAGAAAACCGTATTTCAAAAAGGCACATTCACCACAATGTTCGTTGCAGCACTATTTACAATAGCCAGGTAATGGAAGCAACCTAAATGCCCACAGACAGATGAATGGATAAAGATGTGGTACATATATAAAATGGAATATTACTCGGCCATAAAAAGGAATGAAACTGGGTCATTTGTAGAGACATCGATGGATCGAGAGACTGTCATAAAGAATGAAATAAGTCAGAAAGAGGAAAACAAATATTGTCTATTAACGCATATATGTGGAGCCTAAAAATGGTACAGATGAACTGGTTTGCAGGGAAGAAATAGAGACACAGAGGTAGAGAACAAACGTATGGACACCAAGTGTGGGAAGCCATGGGGTGGTGGTGGTGGGATGAGTTGGGAGTTTGGGATTGACCTGTATACATGTATATGCATAAAATACATAACTAATAATAACGTGCTGTATAAAAAAAATAAATAAAATAAAATTTCAAAATTTTAAAAAATAAAATTTAAAAATAAAACAGAAAAAAGTTCTTCCCGTCACACAGATGTATTTATAGGAATGAATTATTTCCATGCTTCTATCTATAAATACATAAAAGAGGAATAAAATCTAACTTGAACCATAAAAGAAAAAAAAATCCTGAACCCACGAGTTATACAGAGGAAAACCCTATCAGGGCACTTGCTCCAGTGGTAAACAATTCTGAAATTGGTCAGAGGTGGGGAATCATCTCCCATACAGCCAGCAACCCACCCCCCACGCAAGGAGCGTCCTCATTGCAAAGCTGGGGGACCGTGCCGAGGCATCTGTGAGTAAACGTGAGCTGAGCCCCAGGCCAGCTGCTGCTGAACTGTTCCCACCCTTTCCAGGTAAAACACCTGAATATGTACAAGGGCTTGAAAGCCTAGAGGAAGGACCGTGGAGCCACACCAGCGACAGCACGCAGGCCAACTTGGTGCCTGCAGGCCAGCCAGGGTGGTCCTGGCCCCGGCCGCTCTTCCAGAAGCTTTCCATTGCCCTGCCTGAGATACCCCTCCTGTCCCGGCCCCCACTGCCTTTTTTCCTTCCTCACCTCTGTCCGGAGAGAAATTCCAGCGGAAGGTATGGGTGACACAACCTCTTCTTTACAGGCGGCAGCCTGGCAACTCCTGCAGAAAGGCCAGCAGAACCCCACTCACACCGGGCCACCCACAAAGCTGTGGCCCCTCACTCCCTCCCACCAGCACAGCCCCGAGACTGCTGACAGGGAAGAGAATATGGAGTCAGGCACAGCTTCAGTGGCTATTGCTGCCTGGAGCGCTGTTTATATTGACCTCAACGAGGCACACCTGGGGAGGGTGGGCCGGCAGGGTAAGGCTGCCCAGGTCAGCCAATCCACAACCCTCAGGGAATCACATTGTTGAAAATGGACCCCGCTAAGGCAGAAGAGAAGCCAAGGGAAAAAAGGACACAATGCCATTTGCAGCACCGTAGATGAGTCTAGAAGTCATCACGTGACATGTAGTAAGTCAGAAAGTGAAAGACACATATCATATCATATCACTTATAGGTGTTACAGAAAAATGGATACCAGGGCAGATATTTCCACGGAGAAGGGCAATCACAGATTCATTAAACAAACTTATGGTTCACCAATGGAAAGGTGTGAGGATTGGTTTCATTACGATATCGGGGTTAACAGACATATACAAACACAGGTGACATATATAATCACCAAAGACCTACAGAATACCAAGAGAGGACTACTCAACATTCTGTCATAACGTACATGGGAAAAGGATCCCAGGAAGAACAGACATCTGTATATGTGTAAAAGAACCACATCTTCCACACCTACAGCAAGCCAAACATTGTAATCAAACTTGCTGTAATAAAAAACAAAAAATTAAATTAAAAACACGAACAAGAAGTAGTGAGACAAACGTGAGGGGCTTTCTCCTGGCACATTCCATTCTAAACTCCAATCTAGAACACCACTTCCACTGAGGCTCTCTTGCCCTAGTAACCAGATTTGGTAAGGGTGAACTGCTGCCACCTTGTGGCCGTTTCACACAACAGCAGCTTTAATCCCAACGCTAATGGTCAGTTGATATTCAAAATCATTGCAGGCCTGTAAATGACACCTGCCCTGAAAACAAATCCTGGGGTCACATATCGACCAAAAAATTCAAAGGACGTCCATATTTCCAAACGACCGTTTCAAAAGGCATATTTTACGCACATTAGTGTTCTGCTTCTTTTCCTTTCTTTCCTTTTTTGTTAAAAAACACGGGAATGGAAAAAGGCACCCCTCAGAATGGGCGAAAATGGTTGCAGACGAATCAATGGACAGAGGTTTAATCTCCAATATATATAAACAGCTCATGCAGCTTAATATTAAAAAAAACAAACAACCCAAAAAAAATGGGCAGAAGATCTAAAGAGACGTTTCTTCAAAGGAGACACAGAGATGGCCAAGACGCACATGAAAAGCGGCTCAACAGCACTAATTATTAGAGAAATGCAAATCAAAACTACAATGAGGTATCACCTCACACCTGTTAGAATCAGCATCATCAGAAAATCTACAAACAACCAATTCTGGGGAGGGTGTGGACAAAAGCAGCCCTTTTCCACAATTGGTGGGAATGTAAATTGATACAGTCACTATGGAGAACAGTATGGAGTTTCCTTAAAAAATCTAGAAATAGAATTACCATCGGATCCAGCAATCCCACTTCTGGGCATATACCCAGAGAAAACCGTATTTCAAAAAGGCACATTCACCACAATGTTCGTTGCAGCACTATTTACAATAGCCAGGTAATGGAAGCAACCTAAATGCCCACAGACAGATGAATGGATAAAGATGTGGTACATATATAAAATGGAATATTACTCGGCCATAAAAAGGAATGAAACTGGGTCATTTGTAGAGACATCGATGGATCGAGAGACTGTCATACAGAATGAAGTAAGTCAGAAAGAGGAAAACAAATATTGTCTATTAACGCATATATGTGGAGGCTAAAAATGGTACAGATGAACTGGTTGGCAGGGAAGAAATAGAGACACAGAGGTAGAGAACAAACGTATGGACACCAAGTGTGGGAAGCCATGGGGTGGTGGTGGTGGGATGAGTTGGGAGTTTGGGATTGACCTGTATACATGTATATGCATAAAATACATAACTAATAATAACGTGCTGTATAAAAAAGAAAATAAATAAAATAAAATTTCAAAATTTTAAAAAGTAAAATTTAAAAATAAAACAGAAAAATGTTCTTCCCGTCACACAGATGTATTTATAGGAATGAATTATTTCCATGCTTCTATCTATAAATACATAAAAGAGGAATAAAATCTAACTTGAACCATAAAAGAAAAAAAATCCTGAACCCACGAGTTATACAGACGAAAACCCTATCAGGGCACTTGCTCCAGTGGTAAACAATTCTGAAATTGGTCAGAGGTGGGGAATCATCTCCCATACAGCCAGCAACCCACCCCCCACGCAAGGAGCGTCCTCATTGCAAAGCTGGGGGACCGTGCCGAGGCATCTGTGAGTAAACGTGAGCTGAGCCCCAGGCCAGCTGCTGCTGAACTGTTCCCACCCTTTCCAGGTAAAACACCTGAATATGTACAAGGGCTTGAAAGCCTAGAGGAAGGACCGTGGAGCCACTCCAGCGACAGCAGGCAGGCCAACTTGGTGCCTGCAGGCCAGCCAGGGTGGTCCTGGCCCCTGGCTCTCTTCCAGAAGCTTTCCATTGCCCTGCCTGAGATACCCCTCCTGTCCCGGCCCCCACTGCTTTTTTTCCTTCCTCACCTCTGTCCGGAGAGAAATTCCAGCGGAAGGTATGGGTGACACAACCTCTTCTTTACAGGCGGCAGCCTGGCAACTCCTGCAGAAAGGCCAGCAGAACCCCACTCACACCGGGCCACCCACAAAGCTGTGGCCCCTCACTCCCTCCCACCAGCACAGCCCCGAGACTGCTGACGGGGCAGAGAATATGGAGTCAGGCACAGCTTCAGGGGCTATTGCTGCCTGGAGCTCTGTTTATATTGACCTCAACGAGGCACAGCTGGGGAGGGCGGGCCGGCAGGGTAAGGCTGCCCAGGTCAGCTAATCCACAACCCTCAGGGAATCACATTGTTGAAAATGGACCCCTCTAAGGCAGAAGAGAAGCCAAGGGAAAAAAGGACACAATGCCATTTGCAGCACCGTAGATGAGTCTAGAAGTAATCACGTGACATGTAGTAAGTCAGAAAGTGAAAGACACATATCATATCATATCACTTATTGGTGTTACCGAAAAATGGATACCAGGGCAGATATTTCCACGGAGAAGGGCAATCACAGATTCATTAAACAAACTTATGGTTCACCAATGGAAAGGTGTGAGGATTGGTTTCATTACGATATCGGGGTTAACAGACATATACAAACACAGGTGACATATATAATCACCAAAGACCTACAGAATACCAAGAGAGGACTACTCAATATTCTGTCATAACGTACATGGGAAAAGGATCTCAGGAAGAACAGTCATCTGTATATGTGTAAAAGAACCACATCTTCCACACCTACAGCAAGCCAAACATTGTAATCAAACTTGCTGTAATAAAAAATAAAAACTTAAATTAAAAACACGAACAAGAAGTAGTGAGACAAACGTGAGGGGCTTTCTCCTGGCACATTCCTTTCTAAACTCCAATCTAGAACACCACTTCCACTGAGGCTCTCTTGCCCTAGTAACCAGATTTGGTAAGGGTGAACTGCTGCCACCTTGTGGCCGTTTCACACAACAGCAGCTTTAATCCCAACGCTAATGGTCAGTTGATATTCAAAATCATTGCAGGCCTGTAAATGACACCTGCCCTGAAAACAAATCCTGGGGTCACATATCGACCAAAAATTTCAAAGGACGTCCATATTTCAAAACGACCGTTTCAAAAGGCATATTTTACGCACATTAGTGTTCTGCTTCTTTTCCTTTCTTTCCTTTTTTGTTAAAAAACACGGGAATGGAAAAAGGCATCCCTCAGAATGGGCGAAAATCGTTGCAGACGAATCAATGGACAGAGGTTTAATCTCCAATATATATAAACAGCTCATGCAGCTTAATATTAAAAAAAACAAACAACCCAAAAAAAATGGGCAGAAGATCTAAAGAGACGTTTCTTCAAAGGAGACACAGAGATGGCCAAGATGCACATGAAAAGCTGCTCAACAGCACTAATTATTAGAGAAATGCAAATCAAAACTACAATGAGGTATCACCTCACACCTGTTAGAATCAGCATCATCAGAAAATCTACAAACAACCAATTCTGGGGAGGGTGTGGACAAAAGCAGCCCTTTTCCACAATTGGTGGGAATGTAAATTGATACAGTCACTATGGAGAACAGTATGGAGTTTCCTTAAAAAATCTAGAAATAGAATTACCATCTGATCCAGCAATCCCACTTCTGGGCATATACCCAGAGAAAACCGTATTTCAAAAAGGTACATTCACCACAATGTTCGTTGCAGCACTATTTACAATAGCCAGGTAATGGAAGCAACCTAAATGCCCACAGACAGATGAATGGATAAAGATGTGGTACATATATAAAATGGAATATTACTCGGCCATAAAAAGGAATGAAACTGGGTCATTTGTAGAGACATCGATGGATCGAGAGACTGTCATACAGAATGAAGTAAGTCAGAAAGAGGAAAACAAATATTGTCTATTAACGCATATATGTGGAGCCTAAAAATGGTACAGATGAACTGGTTGGCAGGGAAGAAATAGAGACACAGAGGTAGAGAACAAACGTATGGACACCAAGTGTGGGAAGCCATGGGGTGGTGGTGGTGGGATGAGTTGGGAGTTTGGGATTGACCTGTATACATGTATATGCATAAAATACATAACTAATAATAACGTGCTGTATAAAAAAAATAAATAAAATAAAATTTCAAAATTTTAAAAAATAAAATTTAAAAATAAAACAGAAAAAAGTTCTTCCCGTCACACAGATGTATTTATAGGAATGAATTATTTCCATGCTTCTATCTATAAATACATAAAAGAGGAATAAAATCTAACTTGAACCATAAAAGAAAAAAAAATCCTGAACCCACGAGTTATACAGAGGAAAACCCTATCAGGGCACTTGCTCCAGTGGTAAACAATTCTGAAATTGGTCAGAGGTGGGGAATCATCTCCCATACAGCCAGCAACCCACCCCCCACGCAAGGAGCGTCCTCATTGCAAAGCTGGGGGACCGTGCCGAGGCATCTGTGAGTAAACGTGAGCTGAGCCCCAGGCCAGCTGCTGCTGAACTGTTCCCACCCTTTCCAGGTAAAACACCTGAATATGTACAAGGGCTTGAAAGCCTAGAGGAAGGACCGTGGAGCCACACCAGCGACAGCACGCAGGCCAACTTGGTGCCTGCAGGCCAGCCAGGGTGGTCCTGGCCCCGGCCGCTCTTCCAGAAGCTTTCCATTGCCCTGCCTGAGATACCCCTCCTGTCCCGGCCCCCACTGCATTTTTTCCTTCCTCACCTCTGTCCGGAGAGAAATTCCAGCGGAAGGTATGGGTGACACAACCTCTTCTTTACAGGCGGCAGCCTGGCAACTCCTGCAGAAAGGCCAGCAGAACCCCACTCACACCGGGCCACCCACAAAGCTGTGGCCCCTCACTCCCTCCCACCAGCACAGCCCCGAGACTGCTGACAGGGAAGAGAATATGGAGTCAGGCACAGCTTCAGTGGCTATTGCTGCCTGGAGCGCTGTTTATATTGACCTCAACGAGGCACACCTGGGGAGGGTGGGCCGGCAGGGTAAGGCTGCCCAGGTCAGCCAATCCACAACCCTCAGGGAATCACATTGTTGAAAATGGACCCCGCTAAGGCAGAAGAGAAGCCAAGGGAAAAAAGGACACAATGCCATTTGCAGCACCGTAGATGAGTCTAGAAGTCATCACGTGACATGTAGTAAGTCAGAAAGTGAAAGACACATATCATATCATATCACTTATAGGTGTTACAGAAAAATGGATACCAGGGCAGATATTTCCACGGAGAAGGGCAATCACAGATTCATTAAACAAACTTATGGTTCACCAATGGAAAGGTGTGAGGATTGGTTTCATTACGATATCGGGGTTAACAGACATATACAAACACAGGTGACATATATAATCACCAAAGACCTACAGAATACCAAGAGAGGACTACTCAACATTCTGTCATAACGTACATGGGAAAAGGATCCCAGGAAGAACAGACATCTGTATATGTGTAAAAGAACCACATCTTCCACACCTACAGCAAGCCAAACATTGTAATCAAACTTGCTGTAATAAAAAACAAAAAATTAAATTAAAAACACGAACAAGAAGTAGTGAGACAAACGTGAGGGGCTTTCTCCTGGCACATTCCATTCTAAACTCCAATCTAGAACACCACTTCCACTGAGGCTCTCTTGCCCTAGTAACCAGATTTGGTAAGGGTGAACTGCTGCCACCTTGTGGCCGTTTCACACAACAGCAGCTTTAATCCCAACGCTAATGGTCAGTTGATATTCAAAATCATTGCAGGCCTGTAAATGACACCTGCCCTGAAAACAAATCCTGGGGTCACATATCGACCAAAAAATTCAAAGGACGTCCATATTTCCAAACGACCGTTTCAAAAGGCATATTTTACGCACATTAGTGTTCTGCTTCTTTTCCTTTCTTTCCTTTTTTGTTAAAAAACACGGGAATGGAAAAAGGCACCCCTCAGAATGGGCGAAAATGGTTGCAGACGAATCAATGGACAGAGGTTTAATCTCCAATATATATAAACAGCTCATGCAGCTTAATATTAAAAAAAACAAACAACCCAAAAAAAATGGGCAGAAGATCTAAAGAGACGTTTCTTCAAAGGAGACACAGAGATGGCCAAGACGCACATGAAAAGCGGCTCAACAGCACTAATTATTAGAGAAATGCAAATCAAAACTACAATGAGGTATCACCTCACACCTGTTAGAATCAGCATCATCAGAAAATCTACAAACAACCAATTCTGGGGAGGGTGTGGACAAAAGCAGCCCTTTTCCACAATTGGTGGGAATGTAAATTGATACAGTCACTATGGAGAACAGTATGGAGTTTCCTTAAAAAATCTAGAAATAGAATTACCATCTGATCCAGCAATCCCACTTCTGGGCATATACCCAGAGAAAACCGTATTTCAAAAAGGCACATTCACCACAATGTTCGTTGCAGCACTATTTACAATAGCCAGGTAATGGAAGCAACCTAAATGCCCACAGACAGATGAATGGATAAAGATGTGGTACATATATAAAATGGAATATTACTCGGCCATAAAAAGGAATGAAACTGGGTCATTTGTAGAGACATCGATGGATCGAGAGACTGTCATACAGAATGAAGTAAGTCAGAAAGAGGAAAACAAATATTGTCTATTAACGCATATATGTGGAGCCTAAAAATGGTACAGATGAACTGGTTGGCAGGGAAGAAATAGAGACACAGAGGTAGAGAACAAACGTATGGACACCAAGTGTGGGAAGCCATGGGGTGGTGGTGGTGGGATGAGTTGGGAGTTTGGGATTGACCTGTATACATGTATATGCATAAAATACATAACTAATAATAACGTGCTGTATAAAAAAGAAAATAAATAAAATAAAATTTCAAAATTTTAAAAAGTAAAATTTAAAAATAAAACAGAAAAATGTTCTTCCCGTCACACAGATGTATTTATAGGAATGAATTATTTCCATGCTTCTATCTATAAATACATAAAAGAGGAATAAAATCTAACTTGAACCATAAAAGAAAAAAAATCCTGAACCCACGAGTTATACAGACGAAAACCCTATCAGGGCACTTGCTCCAGTGGTAAACAATTCTGAAATTGGTCAGAGGTGGGGAATCATCTCCCATACAGCCAGCAACCCACCCCCCACGCAAGGAGCGTCCTCATTGCAAAGCTGGGGGACCGTGCCGAGGCATCTGTGAGTAAACGTGAGCTGAGCCCCAGGCCAGCTGCTGCTGAACTGTTCCCACCCTTTCCAGGTAAAACACCTGAATATGTACAAGGGCTTGAAAGCCTAGAGGAAGGACCGTGGAGCCACTCCAGCGACAGCAGGCAGGCCAACTTGGTGCCTGCAGGCCAGCCAGGGTGGTCCTGGCCCCTGGCTCTCTTCCAGAAGCTTTCCATTGCCCTGCCTGAGATACCCCTCCTGTCCCGGCCCCCACTGCTTTTTTTCCTTCCTCACCTCTGTCCGGAGAGAAATTCCAGCGGAAGGTATGGGTGACACAACCTCTTCTTTACAGGCGGCAGCCTGGCAACTCCTGCAGAAAGGCCAGCAGAACCCCACTCACACCGGGCCACCCACAAAGCTGTGGCCCCTCACTCCCTCCCACCAGCACAGCCCCGAGACTGCTGACGGGGCAGACAATATGGAGTCAGGCACAGCTTCAGGGGCTATTGCTGCCTGGAGCGCTGTTTATATTAACCTCAACGAGGCACACCTGGGGAGGGCGGGCCGGCAGGGTAAGGCTGCCCAGGTCAGCTAATCCACAACCCTCAGGGAATCACATTGTTGAAAATGGACCCCTCTAAGGCAGAAGAGAAGCCAAGGGAAAAAAGGACACAATGCCATTTGCAGCACCGTAGATGAGTCTAGAAGTAATCACGTGACATGTAGTAAGTCAGAAAGTGAAAGACACATATCATATCATATCACTTATTGGTGTTACCGAAAAATGGATACCAGGGCAGATATTTCCACGGAGAAGGGCAATCACAGATTCATTAAACAAACTTATGGTTCACCAATGGAAAGGTGTGAGGATTGGTTTCATTACGATATCGGGGTTAACAGACATATACAAACACAGGTGACATATATAATCACCAAAGACCTACAGAATACCAAGAGAGGACTACTCAATATTCTGTCATAACGTACATGGGAAAAGGATCTCAGGAAGAACAGTCATCTGTATATGTGTAAAAGAACCACATCTTCCACACCTACAGCAAGCCAAACATTGTAATCAAACTTGCTGTAATAAAAAATAAAAACTTAAATTAAAAACACGAACAAGAAGTAGTGAGACAAACGTGAGGGGCTTTCTCCTGGCACATTCCTTTCTAAACTCCAATCTAGAACACCACTTCCACTGAGGCTCTCTTGCCCTAGTAACCAGATTTGGTAAGGGTGAACTGCTGCCACCTTGTGGCCGTTTCACACAACAGCAGCTTTAATCCCAACGCTAATGGTCAGTTGATATTCAAAATCATTGCAGGCCTGTAAATGACACCTGCCCTGAAAACAAATCCTGGGGTCACATATCGACCAAAAATTTCAAAGGACGTCCATATTTCAAAACGACCGTTTCAAAAGGCATATTTTACGCACATTAGTGTTCTGCTTCTTTTCCTTTCTTTCCTTTTTTGTTAAAAAACACGGGAATGGAAAAAGGCATCCCTCAGAATGGGCGAAAATCGTTGCAGACGAATCAATGGACAGAGGTTTAATCTCCAATATATATAAACAGCTCATGCAGCTTAATATTAAAAAAAACAAACAACCCAAAAAAAATGGGCAGAAGATCTAAAGAGACGTTTCTTCAAAGGAGACACAGAGATGGCCAAGATGCACATGAAAAGCTGCTCAACAGCACTAATTATTAGAGAAATGCAAATCAAAACTACAATGAGGTATCACCTCACACCTGTTAGAATCAGCATCATCAGAAAATCTACAAACAACCAATTCTGGGGAGGGTGTGGACAAAAGCAGCCCTTTTCCACAATTGGTGGGAATGTAAATTGATACAGTCACTATGGAGAACAGTATGGAGTTTCCTTAAAAAATCTAGAAATAGAATTACCATCTGATCCAGCAATCCCACTTCTGGGCATATACCCAGAGAAAACCGTATTTCAAAAAGGTACATTCACCACAATGTTCGTTGCAGCACTATTTACAATAGCCAGGTAATGGAAGCAACCTAAATGCCCACAGACAGATGAATGGATAAAGATGTGGTACATATATAAAATGGAATATTACTCGGCCATAAAAAGGAATGAAACTGGGTCATTTGTAGAGACATCGATGGATCGAGAGACTGTCATACAGAATGAAGTAAGTCAGAAAGAGGAAAACAAATATTGTCTATTAACGCATATATGTGGAGCCTAAAAATGGTACAGATGAACTGGTTGGCAGGGAAGAAATAGAGACACAGAGGTAGAGAACAAACGTATGGACACCAAGTGTGGGAAGCCATGGGGTGGTGGTGGTGGGATGAGTTGGGAGTTTGGGATTGACCTGTATACATGTATATGCATAAAATACATAACTAGTAATAACGTGCTGTATAAAAAAGAAAATAAATAAAATAAAATTTCAAAATTTTAAAAAGTAAAATTTAAAAATAAAACAGAAAATTGTTCTTCCCGTCACACAGATGTATTTATAGGAATGAATTATTTCCATGCTTATATCTATAAATACATAAAAGAGGAATAAAATCTAACTAGAACCATAAAAGAAAAAAAATCCTGAACCCACGAGTTATACAGACGAAAACCCTATCAGGGCACTTGCTCCAGTGGTAAACAATTCTGAAATTGGTCAGAGGTGGGGAATCATCTCCCATACAGCCAGCAACCCACACCCCACGCAAGGAGCGTCTTCATTGCAAAGCTGGGGGACCGTGCCGAGGCATCTGTGAGTAAACGTGAGCTGAGCCCCAGGCCAGCTGCTGCTGAACTGTTCCCACCCTTTCCAGGTAAAACACCTGAATATGTACAAGGGCTTGAAAGCCTAGAGGAAGGACCGTGGAGCCACACCAGCGACAGCAGGCAGGCCAACTTGGTGCCTGCAGGCCAGCCAGGGTGGTCCTGGCCCCGGGCGCTCTTCCAGAAGCTTTCCATTGCCCTGCCTGAGATACCCCTCCTGTCCCGGCCCCCACTGCTTTTTTTTCCTTCCTCACCTCTGTCCGGAGAGAAATTCCAGAGGAAGGTATGGGTGACACAACCTCTTCTTTACAGGCGGCAGCCTGGCAACTCCTGCAGAAAGGCCAGCAGAACCCCACTCACACCGGGCCACCCACAAAGCTGTGGCCCCTCACTCCCTCCCACCAGCACAGCCCCGAGACTGCTGACGGGTAGAGAATATGGAGGCAGGCACAGCTTCAGGGGCTATTGCTGCCTGGAGCGCTGTTTATATTGACCTCAACGAGTCACACCTGGGGAGGGCGGGCCGGCAGGGTAAGGCTGCCCAGGTCAGCTAATCCACAACCCTCAGGGAATCACATTGTTGAAAATGGACCCCGCTAAGGCAGAAGAGAAGCCAAGGGAAAAAAGGACACAATGCCATTTGCAGCACCGTAGATGAGTCTAGAAGTAATCACGTGACTTGTAGTAAGTCAGAAAGTGAAAGACACATATCATATCATATCACTTATTGGTGTTACCGAAAAATGGATACCAGGGAAGATATTTCCACGGAGAAGGGCAATCACAGATTCATTAAACAAACTTATGGTTCACCAATGGAAAGGTGTGAGGATTGGTTTCATTACGATATCGGGGTTAACAGACATATACAAACACAGGTGACATATATAATCACCAAAGACCTACAGAATACAAAGAGAGGACTACTCAATATTCTGTCATAACGTACATGGGAAAAGGATCCCAGGAAGAACAGTCATCTGTATATGTGTAAAAGAACCACATCTTCCACACCTACAGCAAGCCAAACATTGTAATCAAACTTGCTGTAATAAAAAATTTAAAATTAAATTAAAAACACGAACAAGAAGTAGTGAGACAAACGTGAGGGGCTTTCTCCTGGCACATTCCTTTCTAAACTCCAATCTAGAACACCACTTCCACTGAGGCTCTCTTGCCCTAGTAACCAGATTTGGTAAGGGTGAACTGCTGCCACCTTGTGGCCGTTTCACACAACAGCAGCTTTAATCCCAACGCTAATGGTCAGTTGATATTCAAAATCATTGCAGGCCTGTAAATGACACCTGCCCTGAAAACAAATCCTGGGGTCACATATCGACCAAAAATTTCAAAGGACGTCCATATTTCAAAACGACCGTTTCAAAAGGCATATTTTACGCACATTAGTGTTCTGCTTCTTTTCCTTTCTTTCCTTTTTTGTTAAAAAACACGGGAATGGAAAAAGGCATCCCTCAGAATGGGCGAAAATCGTTGCAGACGAATCAATGGACAGAGGTTTAATCTCCAATATATATAAACAGCTCATGCAGCTTAATATTAAAAAAAACAAACAACCCCAAAAAAAATGGGCAGAAGATCTAAAGAGACGTTTCTTCAAAGGAGACACAGAGATGGCCAAGACGCACATGAAAAGCGGCTCAACAGCACTAATTATTAGAGAAATGCAAATCAAAACTACAATGACGTATCACCTCACACCTGTTAGAATCAGCATCATCAGAAAATCTACAAACAACCAATTCTGGGGAGGGTGTGGACAAAAGCAGCCCTTTTCCACAATTGGTGGGAATGTAAATTGATACAGTCACTATGGAGAACAGTATGGAGTTTCCTTAAAAAATCTAGAAATAGAATTACCATCTGATCCAGCAATCCCACTTCTGGGCATATACCCAGAGAAAACCGTATTTCAAAAAGGCACATTCACCACAATGTTCGTTGCAGCACTATTTACAATAGCCAGGTAATGGAAGCAACCTAAATGCCCACAGACAGATGAATGGATAAAGATGTGGTACATATATAAAATGGAATATTACTCGGCCATAAAAAGGAATGAAACTGGGTCATTTGTAGAGACATCGATGGATCGAGAGACTGTCATACAGAATGAAGAAAGTCAGAAAGAGGAAAACAAATATTGTCTATTAATGCATATATGTGGAGCCTAAAAATGGTACAGATGAACTGGTTTGCAGGGAAGAAATAGAGACACAGAGGTAGAGAACAAACGTATGGACACCAAGTGTGGGAAGCCATGGGGTGGTGGTGGTGGGATGAGTTGGGAGTTTGGGATTGACCTGTATACATGTATATGCATAAAATACATAACTAATAATAGCATGCTGTATAAAAAAGAAAATAAATAAAATAAAATTTCAAAATTTTAAAAAGTAAAATTTAAAAATAAAACAGAAAATAGTTCTTCCCGTCACACAGATGTATTTATAGGAATGAATTATTTCCATGCTTCTATCTATAAATACATAAAAGAGGAATAAAATCTAACTTGAACCATAAAAGAAAAAAAAATCCTGAACCCACGAGTTATACAGAGGAAAACCCTATCAGGGCACTTGCTCCAGTGGTAAACAATTCTGAAATTGGTCAGAGGTGGGGAATCATCTCCCATACAGCCAGCAACCCACCCCCCACGCAAGGAGCGTCCTCATTGCAAAGCTGGGGGACCGTGCCGTGGCATCTGTGAGTAAACGTGAGCTGAGCCCCAGGCCAGCTGCTGCTGAACTGTTCCCACCCTTTCCAGGTAAAACACCTGAATATGTACAAGGGCTTGAAAGCCTAGAGGAAGGACCGTGGTGCCACACCAGTGACAGCACGCAGGCCAACTTGGTGCCTGCAGGCCAGCCAGGGTGGTCCTGGCCCCGGGGGCTCTTCCAGAAGCTTTCCATTGCCCTGCCAGAGATACCCCTCCTGTCCCGGCCCCCACTGCTTTTTTCCATCCTCACCTCTGTCCAGAGTGAAATTCCAGCCGAAGGTATGGGTGACACAACCTCTTCTTTACAGGCGGCAGCCTGGCAACTCCTGCAGAAAGGCCAGCAGAACCCCACTCACACCGGGCCACCAACAAAGCTGTGGCCACTCACTCCCTCCCACCAGCACAGCCCCGAGACTGCTGACGGGGCAGAGAATATGGAGTCAGGCACAGCTTCAGGGGCTATTGCTGCCTGGAGCGCTGTTTATATTGACCTCAACGAGGCACACCTGGGGAGGGCGGGCCGGCAGGGTAAGGCTGCCCAGGTCAGCTAATCCACAACCCTCAGGGAATCACATTGTTGAAAATGGACCCCGCTAAGGCAGAAGAGAAGCCAAGGGAAAAAAGGACACAATGCCATTTGCAGCACCGTAGATGAGTCTAGAAGTCATCACGTGACTTGTAGTAAGTCAGAAAGTGAAAGACACATATCATATCACTTATAGGTGTTACCTAAAAATGGATACCAGGGCAGATATTTCCACGGAGAAGGGCAATCACAGATTCATTAAACAAACTTATGGTTCACCAATGGAAAGGTGTGAGGATTGGTTTCATTACGATATCGGGGTTAACAGACATATACAAACACAGGTGACATATATAATCACCAAAGACCTACAGAATACCAAGAGAGGACTACTCAACATTCTGTCATAACGTACATGGGAAAAGGATCCCAGGAAGAACAGACATCTGTATATGTGTAAAAGAACCACATCTTCCACACCTACAACAAGCCAAACATTGTAATCAAACTTGCTGTAATAAAAAATTTAAAATTAAATTAAAAACACGAACAAGAAGTAGTGAGACAAACGTGAGGGGCTTTCTCCTGGCACATTCCATTCTAAACTCCAATCTAGAACACCACTTCCACTGAGGCTCTCTTGCCCTAGTAACCAGATTTGGTAAGGGTGAACTGCTGCCACCTTGTGGCCGTTTCACACAACAGCAGCTTTAATCCCAACGCTAATGGTCAGTTGATATTCAAAATCATTGCAGGCCTGTAAATGACACCTGCCCTGAAAACAAATCCTGGGGTCACATATCGACCAAAAAATTCAAAGGACGTCCATATTTCAAAACGACCGTTTCAAAAGGCATATTTTACGCACATTAGTGTTCTGCTTCTTTTCCTTTCTTTCCTTTTTTGTTAAAAAACACGGGAATGGAAAAAGGCACCCCTCAGAATGGGCGAAAATGGTTGCAGACGAATCAATGGACAGAGGTTTAATCTCCAATATATATAAACAGCTCATGCAGCTTAATATTAAAAAAAACAAACAACCCAAAAAAAATGGGCAGAAGATCTAAAGAGACGTTTCTTCAAAGGAGACACAGAGATGGCCAAGACGCACATGAAAAGCGGCTCAACAGCACTAATTATTAGAGAAATGCAAATCAAAACTACAATGAGGTATCACCTCACACCTGTTAGAATCAGCATCATCAGAAAATCTACAAACAACCAATTCTGGGGAGGGTGTGGACAAAAGCAGCCCTTTTCCACAATTGGTGGGAATGTAAATTGATACAGTCACTATGGAGAACAGTATGGAGTTTCCTTAAAAAATCTAGAAATAGAATTACCATCTGATCCAGCAATCCCACTTCTGGGCATATACCCAGAGAAAACCGTATTTCAAAAAGGCACATTCACCACAATGTTCGTTGCAGCACTATTTACAATAGCCAGGTAATGGAAGCAACCTAAATGCCCACAGACAGATGAATGGATAAAGATGTGGTACATATATAAAATGGAATATTACTCGGCCATAAAAAGGAATGAAACTGGGTCATTTGTAGAGACATCGATGGATCGAGAGACTGTCATACAGAATGAAGTAAGTCAGAAAGAGGAAAACAAATATTGTCTATTAACGCATATATGTGGAGCCTAAAAATGGTACAGATGAACTGGTTGGCAGGGAAGAAATAGAGACACAGAGGTAGAGAACAAACGTATGGACACCAAGTGTGGGAAGCCATGGGGTGGTGGTGGTGGGATGAGTTGGGAGTTTGGGATTGACCTGTATACATGTATATGCATAAAATACATAACTAATAATAACGTGCTGTATAAAAAAGAAAATAAATAAAATAAAATTTCAAAATTTTAAAAAGTAAAATTTAAAAATAAAACAGAAAAATGTTCTTCCCGTCACACAGATGTATTTATAGGAATGAATTATTTCCATGCTTCTATCTATAAATACATAAAAGAGGAATAAAATCTAACTTGAACCATAAAAGAAAAAAAATCCTGAACCCACGAGTTATACAGACGAAAACCCTATCAGGGCACTTGCTCCAGTGGTAAACAATTCTGAAATTGGTCAGAGGTGGGGAATCATCTCCCATACAGCCAGCAACCCACCCCCCACGCAAGGAGCGTCCTCATTGCAAAGCTGGGGGACCGTGCCGAGGCATCTGTGAGTAAACGTGAGCTGAGCCCCAGGCCAGCTGCTGCTGAACTGTTCCCACCCTTTCCAGGTAAAACACCTGAATATGTACAAGGGCTTGAAAGCCTAGAGGAAGGACCGTGGAGCCACTCCAGCGACAGCAGGCAGGCCAACTTGGTGCCTGCAGGCCAGCCAGGGTGGTCCTGGCCCCTGGCTCTCTTCCAGAAGCTTTCCATTGCCCTGCCTGAGATACCCCTCCTGTCCCGGCCCCCACTGCTTTTTTTCCTTCCTCACCTCTGTCCGGAGAGAAATTCCAGCGGAAGGTATGGGTGACACAACCTCTTCTTTACAGGCGGCAGCCTGGCAACTCCTGCAGAAAGGCCAGCAGAACCCCACTCACACCGGGCCACCCACAAAGCTGTGGCCCCTCACTCCCTCCCACCAGCACAGCCCCGAGACTGCTGACGGGGCAGACAATATGGAGTCAGGCACAGCTTCAGGGGCTATTGCTGCCTGGAGCGCTGTTTATATTAACCTCAACGAGGCACACCTGGGGAGGGCGGGCCGGCAGGGTAAGGCTGCCCAGGTCAGCTAATCCACAACCCTCAGGGAATCACATTGTTGAAAATGGACCCCTCTAAGGCAGAAGAGAAGCCAAGGGAAAAAAGGACACAATGCCATTTGCAGCACCGTAGATGAGTCTAGAAGTAATCACGTGACATGTAGTAAGTCAGAAAGTGAAAGACACATATCATATCATATCACTTATTGGTGTTACCGAAAAATGGATACCAGGGCAGATATTTCCACGGAGAAGGGCAATCACAGATTCATTAAACAAACTTATGGTTCACCAATGGAAAGGTGTGAGGATTGGTTTCATTACGATATCGGGGTTAACAGACATATACAAACACAGGTGACATATATAATCACCAAAGACCTACAGAATACCAAGAGAGGACTACTCAATATTCTGTCATAACGTACATGGGAAAAGGATCTCAGGAAGAACAGTCATCTGTATATGTGTAAAAGAACCACATCTTCCACACCTACAGCAAGCCAAACATTGTAATCAAACTTGCTGTAATAAAAAATAAAAACTTAAATTAAAAACACGAACAAGAAGTAGTGAGACAAACGTGAGGGGCTTTCTCCTGGCACATTCCTTTCTAAACTCCAATCTAGAACACCACTTCCACTGAGGCTCTCTTGCCCTAGTAACCAGATTTGGTAAGGGTGAACTGCTGCCACCTTGTGGCCGTTTCACACAACAGCAGCTTTAATCCCAACGCTAATGGTCAGTTGATATTCAAAATCATTGCAGGCCTGTAAATGACACCTGCCCTGAAAACAAATCCTGGGGTCACATATCGACCAAAAATTTCAAAGGACGTCCATATTTCAAAACGACCGTTTCAAAAGGCATATTTTACGCACATTAGTGTTCTGCTTCTTTTCCTTTCTTTCCTTTTTTGTTAAAAAACACGGGAATGGAAAAAGGCATCCCTCAGAATGGGCGAAAATCGTTGCAGACGAATCAATGGACAGAGGTTTAATCTCCAATATATATAAACAGCTCATGCAGCTTAATATTAAAAAAAACAAACAACCCAAAAAAAATGGGCAGAAGATCTAAAGAGACGTTTCTTCAAAGGAGACACAGAGATGGCCAAGATGCACATGAAAAGCTGCTCAACAGCACTAATTATTAGAGAAATGCAAATCAAAACTACAATGAGGTATCACCTCACACCTGTTAGAATCAGCATCATCAGAAAATCTACAAACAACCAATTCTGGGGAGGGTGTGGACAAAAGCAGCCCTTTTCCACAATTGGTGGGAATGTAAATTGATACAGTCACTATGGAGAACAGTATGGAGTTTCCTTAAAAAATCTAGAAATAGAATTACCATCTGATCCAGCAATCCCACTTCTGGGCATATACCCAGAGAAAACCGTATTTCAAAAAGGTACATTCACCACAATGTTCGTTGCAGCACTATTTACAATAGCCAGGTAATGGAAGCAACCTAAATGCCCACAGACAGATGAATGGATAAAGATGTGGTACATATATAAAATGGAATATTACTCGGCCATAAAAAGGAATGAAACTGGGTCATTTGTAGAGACATCGATGGATCGAGAGACTGTCATACAGAATGAAGTAAGTCAGAAAGAGGAAAACAAATATTGTCTATTAACGCATATATGTGGAGCCTAAAAATGGTACAGATGAACTGGTTGGCAGGGAAGAAATAGAGACACAGAGGTAGAGAACAAACGTATGGACACCAAGTGTGGGAAGCCATGGGGTGGTGGTGGTGGGATGAGTTGGGAGTTTGGGATTGACCTGTATACATGTATATGCATAAAATACATAACTAGTAATAACGTGCTGTATAAAAAAGAAAATAAATAAAATAAAATTTCAAAATTTTAAAAAGTAAAATTTAAAAATAAAACAGAAAATTGTTCTTCCCGTCACACAGATGTATTTATAGGAATGAATTATTTCCATGCTTATATCTATAAATACATAAAAGAGGAATAAAATCTAACTAGAACCATAAAAGAAAAAAAATCCTGAACCCACGAGTTATACAGACGAAAACCCTATCAGGGCACTTGCTCCAGTGGTAAACAATTCTGAAATTGGTCAGAGGTGGGGAATCATCTCCCATACAGCCAGCAACCCACACCCCACGCAAGGAGCGTCTTCATTGCAAAGCTGGGGGACCGTGCCGAGGCATCTGTGAGTAAACGTGAGCTGAGCCCCAGGCCAGCTGCTGCTGAACTGTTCCCACCCTTTCCAGGTAAAACACCTGAATATGTACAAGGGCTTGAAAGCCTAGAGGAAGGACCGTGGAGCCACACCAGCGACAGCAGGCAGGCCAACTTGGTGCCTGCAGGCCAGCCAGGGTGGTCCTGGCCCCGGGCGCTCTTCCAGAAGCTTTCCATTGCCCTGCCTGAGATACCCCTCCTGTCCCGGCCCCCACTGCTTTTTTTTCCTTCCTCACCTCTGTCCGGAGAGAAATTCCAGAGGAAGGTATGGGTGACACAACCTCTTCTTTACAGGCGGCAGCCTGGCAACTCCTGCAGAAAGGCCAGCAGAACCCCACTCACACCGGGCCACCCACAAAGCTGTGGCCCCTCACTCCCTCCCACCAGCACAGCCCCGAGACTGCTGACGGGTAGAGAATATGGAGGCAGGCACAGCTTCAGGGGCTATTGCTGCCTGGAGCGCTGTTTATATTGACCTCAACGAGTCACACCTGGGGAGGGCGGGCCGGCAGGGTAAGGCTGCCCAGGTCAGCTAATCCACAACCCTCAGGGAATCACATTGTTGAAAATGGACCCCGCTAAGGCAGAAGAGAAGCCAAGGGAAAAAAGGACACAATGCCATTTGCAGCACCGTAGATGAGTCTAGAAGTAATCACGTGACTTGTTGTAAGTCAGAAAGTGAAAGACACATATCATATCATATCACTTATTGGTGTTACCGAAAAATGGATACCAGGGCAGATATTTCCACGGAGAAGGGCAATCACAGATTCATTAAACAAACTTATGGTTCACCAATGGAAAGGTGTGAGGATTGGTTTCATTACGATATCGGGGTTAACAGACATATACAAACACAGGTGACATATATAATCACCAAAGACCTACAGAATACAAAGAGAGGACTACTCAATATTCTGTCATAACGTACATGGGAAAAGGATCCCAGGAAGAACAGTCATCTGTATATGTGTAAAAGAACCACATCTTCCACACCTACAGCAAGCCAAACATTGTAATCAAACTTGCTGTAATAAAAAATTTAAAATTAAATTAAAAACACGAACAAGAAGTAGTGAGACAAACGTGAGGGGCTTTCTCCTGGCACATTCCTTTCTAAACTCCAATCTAGAACACCACTTCCACTGAGGCTCTCTTGCCCTAGTAACCAGATTTGGTAAGGGTGAACTGCTGCCACCTTGTGGCCGTTTCACACAACAGCAGCTTTAATCCCAACGCTAATGGTCAGTTGATATTCAAAATCATTGCAGGCCTGTAAATGACACCTGCCCTGAAAACAAATCCTGGGGTCACATATCGACCAAAAATTTCAAAGGACGTCCATATTTCAAAACGACCGTTTCAAAAGGCATATTTTACGCACATTAGTGTTCTGCTTCTTTTCCTTTCTTTCCTTTTTTGTTAAAAAACACGGGAATGGAAAAAGGCATCCCTCAGAATGGGCGAAAATCGTTGCAGACGAATCAATGGACAGAGGTTTAATCTCCAATATATATAAACAGCTCATGCAGCTTAATATTAAAAAAAACAAACAACCCCAAAAAAAATGGGCAGAAGATCTAAAGAGACGTTTCTTCAAAGGAGACACAGAGATGGCCAAGACGCACATGAAAAGCGGCTCAACAGCACTAATTATTAGAGAAATGCAAATCAAAACTACAATGACGTATCACCTCACACCTGTTAGAATCAGCATCATCAGAAAATCTACAAACAACCAATTCTGGGGAGGGTGTGGACAAAAGCAGCCCTTTTCCACAATTGGTGGGAATGTAAATTGATACAGTCACTATGGAGAACAGTATGGAGTTTCCTTAAAAAATCTAGAAATAGAATTACCATCTGATCCAGCAATCCCACTTCTGGGCATATACCCAGAGAAAACCGTATTTCAAAAAGGCACATTCACCACAATGTTCGTTGCAGCACTATTTACAATAGCCAGGTAATGGAAGCAACCTAAATGCCCACAGACAGATGAATGGATAAAGATGTGGTACATATATAAAATGGAATATTACTCGGCCATAAAAAGGAATGAAACTGGGTCATTTGTAGAGACATCGATGGATCGAGAGACTGTCATACAGAATGAAGAAAGTCAGAAAGAGGAAAACAAATATTGTCTATTAATGCATATATGTGGAGCCTAAAAATGGTACAGATGAACTGGTTTGCAGGGAAGAAATAGAGACACAGAGGTAGAGAACAAACGTATGGACACCAAGTGTGGGAAGCCATGGGGTGGTGGTGGTGGGATGAGTTGGGAGTTTGGGATTGACCTGTATACATGTATATGCATAAAATACATAACTAATAATAGCATGCTGTATAAAAAAGAAAATAAATAAAATAAAATTTCAAAATTTTAAAAAGTAAAATTTAAAAATAAAACAGAAAATAGTTCTTCCCGTCACACAGATGTATTTATAGGAATGAATTATTTCCATGCTTCTATCTATAAATACATAAAAGAGGAATAAAATCTAACTTGAACCATAAAAGAAAAAAAAATCCTGAACCCACGAGTTATACAGAGGAAAACCCTATCAGGGCACTTGCTCCAGTGGTAAACAATTCTGAAATTGGTCAGAGGTGGGGAATCATCTCCCATACAGCCAGCAACCCACCCCCCACGCAAGGAGCGTCCTCATTGCAAAGCTGGGGGACCGTGCCGAGGCATCTGTGAGTAAACGTGAGCTGAGCCCCAGGCCAGCTGCTGCTGAACTGTTCCCACCCTTTCCAGGTAAAACACCTGAATATGTACAAGGGCTTGAAAGCCTAGAGGAAGGACCGTGGTGCCACACCAGTGACAGCACGCAGGCCAACTTGGTGCCTGCAGGCCAGCCAGGGTGGTCCTGGCCCCGGGCGCTCTTCCAGAAGCTTTCCATTGCCCTGCCAGAGATACCCCTCCTGTCCCGGCCCCCACTGCTTTTTTCCATCCTCACCTCTGTCCAGAGTGAAATTCCAGCCGAAGGTATGGGTGACACAACCTCTTCTTTACAGGCGGCAGCCTGGCAACTCCTGCAGAAAGGCCAGAAGAACCCCACTCACACCGGGCCACCAACAAAGCTGTGGCCACTCACTCCCTCCCACCAGCACAGCCCCGAGACTGCTGACGGGGCAGAGAATATGGAGTCAGGCACAGCTTCAGGGGCTATTGCTGCCTGGAGCGCTGTTTATATTGACCTCAACGAGGCACACCTGGGGAGGGCGGGCCGGCAGGGTAAGGCTGCCCAGGTCAGCTAATCCACAACCCTCAGGGAATCACATTGTTGAAAATGGACCCCGCTAAGGCAGAAGAGAAGCCAAGGGAAAAAAGGACACAATGCCATTTGCAGCACCGTAGATGAGTCTAGAAGTCATCACGTGACTTGTAGTAAGTCAGAAAGTGAAAGACACATATCATATCACTTATAGGTGTTACCTAAAAATGGATACCAGGGCAGATATTTCCACGGAGAAGGGCAATCACAGATTCATTAAACAAACTTATGGTTCACCAATGGAAAGGTGTGAGGATTGGTTTCATTACGATATCGGGGTTAACAGACATATACAAACACAGGTGACATATATAATCACCAAAGACCTACAGAATACCAAGAGAGGACTACTCAACATTCTGTCATAACGTACATGGGAAAAGGATCCCAGGAAGAACAGACATCTGTATATGTGTAAAAGAACCACATCTTCCACACCTACAACAAGCCAAACATTGTAATCAAACTTGCTGTAATAAAAAATTTAAAATTAAATTAAAAACACGAACAAGAAGTAGTGAGACAAACGTGAGGGGCTTTCTCCTGGCACATTCCATTCTAAACTCCAATCTAGAACACCACTTCCACTGAGGCTCTCTTGCCCTAGTAACCAGATTTGGTAAGGGTGAACTGCTGCCACCTTGTGGCCGTTTCACACAACAGCAGCTTTAATCCCAACGCTAATGGTCAGTTGATATTCAAAATCATTGCAGGCCTGTAAATGACACCTGCCCTGAAAACAAATCCTGGGGTCACATATCGACCAAAAAATTCAAAGGACGTCCATATTTCAAAACGACCGTTTCAAAAGGCATATTTTACGCACATTAGTGTTCTGCTTCTTTTCCTTTCTTTCCTTTTTTGTTAAAAAACACGGGAATGGAAAAAGGCATCCCTCAGAATGGGCGAAAATCGTTGCAGACGAATCAATGGACAGAGGTTTAATCTCCAATATATATAAACAGCTCATGCAGCTTAATATTAAAAAAAACAAAAAACCCAAAAAAAATGGGCAGAAGATCTAAAGAGACGTTTCTTCAAAGGAGACACAGAGATGGCCAAGATGCACATGAAAAGCTGCTCAACAGCACTAATTATTAGAGAAATGCAAATCAAAACTACAATGAGGTATCACCTCACACCTGTTAGAATCAGCATCATCAGAAAATCTACAAACAACCAATTCTGGGGAGGGTGTGGACAAAAGCAGCCCTTTTCCACAATTGGTGGGAATGTAAATTGATACAGTCACTATGGAGAAGAGTATGGAGTTTCCTTAAAAAATCTAGAAATAGAATTACCATCTGATCCAGCAATCCCACTTCTGGGCATATACCCAGAGAAAACCGTATTTCAAAAAGGCACATTCACCACAATGTTCGTTGCAGCACTATTTACAATAGCCAGGTAATGGAAGCAACCTAAATGCCCACAGACAGATGAATGGATAAAGATGTGGTACATATATAAAATGGAATATTACTCGGCCATAAAAAGGAATGAAACTGGGTCATTTGTAGAGACATCGATGGATCGAGAGACTGTCATACAGAATGAAGTAAGTCAGAAAGAGGAAAACAAATATTGTCTATTAACGCATATATGTGGAGCCTAAAAATGGTACAGATGAACTGGTTGGCAGGGAAGAAATAGAGACACAGAGGTAGAGAACAAACGTATGGACACCAAGTGTGGGAAGCCATGGGGTGGTGGTGGTGGGATGAGTTGGGAGTTTGGGATTGACCTGTATACATGTATATGCATAAAATACATAACTAATAATAACGTGCTGTATAAAAAAGAAAATAAATAAAATAAAATTTCAAAATTTTAAAAAGTAAAATTTAAAAATGAAACAGAAAAATGTTCTTCCCGTCACACAGATGTATTTATAGGAATGAATTATTTCCATGCTTCTATCTATAAATACATAAAAGAGGAATAAAATCTAACTTGAACCATAAAAGAAAAAAAATCCTGAACCCACGAGTTATACAGAGGAAAACCCTATCAGGGCACTTGCTCCAGTGGTAAACAATTCTGAAATTGGTCAGAGGTGGGGAATCATCTCCCATACAGCCAGCAACCCACCCCCCACGCAAGGAGCGTCCTCATTGCAAAGCTGGGGGACCGTGCCGAGGCATCTGTGAGTAAACGTGAGCTGAGCCCCAGGCCAGCTGCTGCTGAACTGTTCCCACCCTTTCCAGGTAAAACACCTGAATATGTACAAGGGCTTGAAAGCCTAGAGGAAGGACCGTGGAGCCACTCCAGCGACAGCAGGCAGGCCAACTTGGTGCCTGCAGGCCAGCCAGGGTGGTCGTGGCCCCTGGCTCTCTTCCAGAGCTTTCCATTGCCCTGCCTGAGATACCCCTCCTGTCCAGGCCCCCACTGCTTTTTTTCCTTCCTCACCTCTGTCCGGAGAGAAATTCCAGCGGAAGGTATGGGTGACACAACCTCTTCTTTACAGGCGGCAGCCTGGCAACTCCTGCAGAAAGGCCAACAGAACCCCACTCACACCGGGCCACCCACAAAGCTGTGGCCCCTCACTCCCTCCCACCAGCACAGCCCCGAGACTGCTGACGGGGCAGACAATATTGAGTCAGGCACAGCTTCAGGGGCTATTGCTGCCTGGAGCGCTGTTTATATTGACCTCAACGAGGCACACCTGGGGAGGGCGGGCCGGCAGGGTAAGGCTGCCCAGGTCAGCTAATCCACAACCCTCAGGGAATCACATTGTTGAAAATGGACCCCGCTAAGGCAGAAGAGAAGCCAAGGGAAAAAAGGACACAATGCCATTTGCAGCACCGTAGATGAGTCTAGAAGTAATCACGTGACTTGTTGTAAGTCAGAAAGTGAAAGACACATATCATATCATATCACTTATTGGTGTTACCGAAAAATGGATACCAGGGCAGATATTTCCACGGAGAAGGGCAATCACAGATTCATTAAACAAACTTATGGTTCACCAATGGAAAGGTGTGAGGATTGGTTTCATTACGATATCGGGGTTAACAGACATATACAAACACAGGTGACATATATAATCACCAAAGACCTACAGAATACCAAGAGAGGACTACTCAATATTCTGTCATAACGTACATGGGAAAAGGATCCCAGGAAGAACAGTCATCTGTATATGTGTAAAAGAACCACATCTTCCACACCTACAGCAAGCCAAACATTGTAATCAAACTTGCTGTAATAAAAAATAAAAACTTAAATTAAAAACACGAACAAGAAGTAGTGAGACAAACGTGAGGGGCTTTCTCCTGGCACATTCCTTTCTAAACTCCAATCTAGAACACCACTTCCACTGAGGCTCTCTTGCCCTAGTAACCAGATTTGGTAAGGGTGAACTGCTGCCACCTTGTGGCCGTTTCACACAACAGCAGCTTTAATCCCAACGCTAATGGTCAGTTGATATTCAAAATCATTGCAGGCCTGTAAATGACACCTGCCCTGAAAACAAATCCTGGGGTCACATATCGACCAAAAAATTCAAAGGACGTCCATATTTCAAAACGACCGTTTCAAAAGGCATATTTTACGCACATTAGTGTTCTGCTTCTTTTCCTTTCTTTCCTTTTTTGTTAAAAAACACGGGAATGGAAAAAGGCATCCCTCAGAATGGGCGAAAATCGTTGCAGACGAATCAATGGACAGAGGTTTAATCTCCAATATATATAAACAGCTCATGCAGCTTAATATTAAAAAAAAACAAACAACCCCCCAAAAAATGGGCAGAAGATCTAAAGAGACGTTTCTTCAAAGGAGACACAGAGATGGCCAAGACGCACATGAAAAGCGGCTCAACAGCACTAATTATTAGAGAAATGCAAATCAAAACTACAATGAGGTATCACCTCACACCTGTTAGTATCGGCATCATCAGAAAATCTACAAACAACCAATTCTGGGGAGGGTGTGGACAAAAGCAGCCCTTTTCCACAATTGGTGGGAATGTAAATTGATACAGTCACTATGGAGAACAGTATGGAGTTTCCTTAAAAAATCTAGAAATAGAATTACCATCTGATCCAGCAATCCCACTTCTGGGCATATACCCAGAGAAAACCGTATTTCAAAAAGGCACATTCACCACAATGTTCGTTGCAGCACTATTTACAATAGCCAGGTAATGGAAGCAACCTAAATGCCCACAGACAGTTGAATGTATAAAGCTGTGGTACATATATAAAATGGAATATTACTCGGCCATAAAAAGGAATGAAACTGGGTCATTTGTAGAGACATCGATGGATCGAGAGACTGTCATACAGAATGAAGTAAGTCAGAAAGAGGAAAACAAATATTGTCTATTAACTCATATAAGTGGAGCCTAAAAATGGTAGAGATGAACAGGTTTGCAGGGAAGAAATAGAGACACAGAGGTAGAGAACAAACGTATGGACACCAAGTGTGGGAAGCCATGGTGTGGTGATTGTGGGATGAGTTGGGAGTTTGGGATTAACCTGTATACATGTATATGCATAAAATACATAACTAATAATAACGTGCTGTATAAAAAAAATAAATAAAAAAGTATTTCAAAATTTTAAAAAATAAAATTTAAAAATAAAACAAAAAAAAGTACTTCCCGTCACACAGATGTATTTATAGGAATGAATTATTTCCATGCTTATATCTATAAATACATAAAAGAGGAATAAAATCTAACTTGAACCATAAAAGAAAAAAAAATACCTGAACCCACGAGTTATACAGAGGAAAACCCTATCAGGGCACTTGCTCCAGTGGTAAACAATTCTGAAATTGGTCAGAGGTGGGGAATCATCTCCCATAGAGCCAGCAACCCAACCCCACGCAAGGAGCGTCCTCATTGCAAAGCTGGGGGACCGTGCCGAGGCATCTGTGAGTAAACGTGAGCTGAGCCCCAGGCCAGCTGCTGCTGAACTGTTGCCACCCTTTCCAGGTAAATCAACTGAATATGTACAAGGGCTTGAAAGCCTAGAGGAAGGACCGTGGAGCCACACCAGCGACAGCACGCAGGCCAACTTGGTGCCTGCAGGCAAGCCAGCGTGGTCCTGGCCGGGGGCGATCTTCCAGAAGCTTTCCATTGCCCTGCCTGAGATACCCCTCCTGTCCCGGCCCCCACTGCTTTTTTCCATCCTCACCTCTGTCCGGAGAGAAATTCCAGCCGAAGGTATGGGTGACACATCCTCTTCTTTACAGGCGGCAGCCTGGCAACTCCTGCAGAAAGGCCAGCAGAACCCCACTCACACCGGGCCACCCACAAAGCTGTGGCCCCTCACGCCCTCCCAACAGCACAGCCCCGAGACTGCTGACGGGGCAGAGAATATGGAGTCAGGCACAGCTTCAGGGGCTATTGCTGCCTGGAGCTCTGTTTATATTGACCTCAACGAGGCACACCTGGGGAGGGCGGGCCGGCAGGGTAAGGCTGCCCAGGTCAGCTAATCCACAACCCTCAGGGAATCACATTGTTGAAAATGGACCCCGCTAAGGCAGAAGAGAAGCCAAGGGAAAAAAGGACACAATGCCATTTGCAGCACCGTAGATGAGTCTAGAAGTAATCACGTGACTTGTAGTAAGTCAGAATGTGAAAGACACATATCATATCATATCACTTATAGGTGTTACCTAAAAATGGATACCGGGGCAGATATTTCCATGGAGAAGGGCAATCACAGATTCATTAAACAAACTTATGGTTCACCAATGGAAAGGTGTGAGGATTGGTTTCATTACGATATCGGGGTTAACAGACATATACAAACACAGGTGACATATATAATCACCAAAGACCTACAGAATACCAAGAGAGGACTACTCAACATTCTGTCATAACGTACATGGGAAAAGGATCCCAAGAAGAACAGTCATCTGTATATGTGTAAAAGAACCACATCTTCCACACCTACAACAAGCCAAACATTGTAATCAAACTTGCTGTAATAAAAAATAAAAACTTAAATTAAAAACACGAACAAGAAGTAGTGAGACAAACGTGAGGGGCTTTCTCCTGGCACATTCCATTCTAAACTCCAATCTAGAACACCACTTCCACTGAGGCTCTCTTGCCCTAGTAACCAGATTTGGTAAGGGTGAACTGCTGCCACCTTGTGGCCGTTTCACACAACAGCAGCTTTAATCCCAACGCTAATGGTCAGTTGATATTCAAAATCATTGCAGGCCTGTAAATGACACCTGCCCTGAAAACAAATCCTGGGGTCACATATCGACCAAAAATTTCAAAGGACGTCCATATTTCAAAACGACCGTTTCAAAAGGCATATTTTACGCACATTAGTGTTCTGCTTCTTTTCCTTTCTTTCCTTTTGTGTTAAAAAACACGGGAATGGAAAAAGGCATCCCTCAGAATGGGCGAAAATCGTTGCAGACGAATCAATGGACAGAGGTTTAATCTCCAATATATATAAACAGCTCATGCAGCTTAATATTAAAAAAACAAACAACCCAAAAAAAATGGGCAGAAGATCTAAAGAGACGTTTCGTCAAAGGAGACACAGAGATGGCCAAGACGCACATGAAAAGCTGCTCAACAGCACTAATTATTAGAGAAATGCAAATCAAAACGACAATGAGGTATCACCTCACACCTGTTAGAATCGGCATCATCAGAAAATCTACAAACAACCAATTCTGGGGAGGGTGTGGACAAAAGGAGCCCTCTTCCACTATTGGTGGGAATGTAAATTGATACAGTCACTATGGAGAACAGTATGGAGTTTCCTTAAAAAAACTAGAAATAGAATTACCATCTGATCCAGCAATCCCACTTCTGGGCATATACCCAGAGAAAACCGTATTTCAAAAAGGCACATTCACCACAATGTTCGTTGCAGCACTATTTACAATAGCCAGGTAATGGAAGCAACCTAAATGCCCACAGACAGATGAATGGATAAAGATGTGGTACATATATAAAATGGAATATTACTCGGCCATAAAAAGGAATGAAACTGGGTCATTTGTAGAGACATCGATGGATCGAGAGACTGTCATACAGAATGAAGAAAGTCAGAAAGAGGAAAACAAATATTGTCTATTAATGCATATATGTGGAGCCTAAAAATGGTACAGATGAACTGGTTTGCAGGGAAGAAATAGAGACACAGAGGTAGAGAACAAACGTATGGACACCAAGTGTGGGAAGCCATAGGGTGGTGGTGGTGGGATGAGTTGGGAGTTTGGGATTGACCTGTATACATGTATATGCATAAAATACATAACTAATAATAGCATGCTGTATAAAAAAGAAAATAAATAAAATAAAATTTCAAAATTTTAAAAAATAAAATTTAAAAATAAAACAGAAAAAAGTTCTTCCCGTCACACAGATGTATTTATAGGAATGAATTATTTCCATGCTTCTATCTATAAATACATAAAAGAGGAATAAAATCTAACTTGAAACAAAAAAGAAAAAAAAATCCTGAACCCACGAGTTATACAGAGGAAAACCCTATCAGGGCACTTGCTCCAGTGGTAAACAATTCTGAAATTGGTCAGAGGTGGGGAATCATCTCCCATACAGCCAGCAACCCACCCCCCACGCAAGGAGCGTCCTCATTGCAAAGCTGGGGGACCGTGCCGAGGCATCTGTGAGTAAACGTGAGCTGAGCCCCAGGCCAGCTGCTGCTGAACTGTTGCCACCCTTTCCAGGTAAATCAACTGAATATGTACAAGGGCTTGAAAGCCTAGAGGAAGGACCGTGGAGCCACACCAGCGACAGCACGCAGGCCAACTTGGTGCCTGCAGGCAAGCCAGCATGGTCCTGGCCCCGGGCGATCTTCCAGAAGCTTTCCATTGCCCTGCCTGAGATACCCCTCCTGTCCCGGCCCCCACTGCTTTTTTCCATCCTCACCTCTGTCCGGAGAGAAATTCCAGCCGAAGGTATGGGTGACACATCCTCTTCTTTACAGGCGGCAGCCTGGCAACTCCTGCAGAAAGGCCAGCAGAACCCCACTCACACCGGGCCACCCACAAAGCTGTGGCCCCTCACGCCCTCCCAACAGCACAGCCCCGAGACTGCTGACGGGGCAGAGAATATGGAGTCAGGCACAGCTTCAGGGGCTATTGCTGCCTGGAGCTCTGTTTATATTGACCTCAACGAGGCACACCTGGGGAGGGCGGGCCGGCAGGGTAAGGCTGCCCAGGTCAGCTAATCCACAACCCTCAGGGAATCACATTGTTGAAAATGGACCCCGCTAAGGCAGAAGAGAAGCCAAGGGAAAAAAGGACACAATGCCATTTGCAGCACCGTAGATGAGTCTAGAAGTAATCACGTGACTTGTAGTAAGTCAGAAAGTGAAAGACACATATCATATCATATCACTTATAGGTGTTACCTAAAAATGGATACCGGGGCAGATATTTCCATGGAGAAGGGCAATCACAGATTCATTAAACAAACTTATGGTTCACCAATGGAAAGGTGTGAGGATTGGTTTCATTACGATATCGGGGTTAACAGACATATACAAACACAGGTGACATATATAATCACCAAAGACCTACAGAATACCAAGAGAGGACTACTCAACATTCTGTCATAACGTACATGGGAAAAGGATCCCAAGAAGAACAGTCATCTGTATATGTGTAAAAGAACCACATCTTCCACACCTACAACAAGCCAAACATTGTAATCAAACTTGCTGTAATAAAAAATAAAAACTTAAATTAAAAACACGAACAAGAAGTAGTGAGACAAACGTGAGGGGCTTTCTCCTGGCACATTCCATTCTAAACTCCAATCTAGAACACCACTTCCACTGAGGCTCTCTTGCCCTAGTAACCAGATTTGGTAAGGGTGAACTGCTGCCACCTTGTGGCCGTTTCACACAACAGCAGCTTTAATCCCAACGCTAATGGTCAGTTGATATTCAAAATCATTGCAGGCCTGTAAATGACACCTGCCCTGAAAACAAATCCTGGGGTCACATATCGACCAAAAATTTCAAAGGACGTCCATATTTCAAAACGACCGTTTCAAAAGGCATATTTTACGCACATTAGTGTTCTGCTTCTTTTCCTTTCTTTCCTTTTGTGTTAAAAAACACGGGAATGGAAAAAGGCATCCCTCAGAATGGGCGAAAATCGTTGCAGACGAATCAATGGACAGAGGTTTAATCTCCAATATATATAAACAGCTCATGCAGCTTAATATTAAAAAAACAAACAACCCAAAAAAAATGGGCAGAAGATCTAAAGAGACGTTTCGTCAAAGGAGACACAGAGATGGCCAAGACGCACATGAAAAGCTGCTCAACAGCACTAATTATTAGAGAAATGCAAATCAAAACGACAATGAGGTATCACCTCACACCTGTTAGAATCGGCATCATCAGAAAATCTACAAACAACCAATTCTGGGGAGGGTGTGGACAAAAGGAGCCCTCTTCCACTATTGGTGGGAATGTAAATTGATACAGTCACTATGGAGAACAGTATGGAGTTTCCTTAAAAAAACTAGAAATAGAATTACCATCTGATCCAGCAATCCCACTTCTGGGCATATACCCAGAGAAAACCGTATTTCAAAAAGGCACATTCACCACAATGTTCGTTGCAGCACTATTTACAATAGCCAGGTAATGGAAGCAACCTAAATGCCCACAGACAGATGAATGGATAAAGATGTGGTACATATATAAAATGGAATATTACTCGGCCATAAAAAGGAATGAAACTGGGTCATTTGTAGAGACATCGATGGATCGAGAGACTGTCATACAGAATGAAGAAAGTCAGAAAGAGGAAAACAAATATTGTCTATTAATGCATATATGTGGAGCCTAAAAATGGTACAGATGAACTGGTTTGCAGGGAAGAAATAGAGACACAGAGGTAGAGAACAAACGTATGGACACCAAGTGTGGGAAGCCATAGGGTGGTGGTGGTGGGATGAGTTGGGAGTTTGGGATTGACCTGTATACATGTATATGCATAAAATACATAACTAATAATAGCATGCTGTATAAAAAAGAAAATAAATAAAATAAAATTTCAAAATTTTAAAAAATAAAATTTAAAAATAAAACAGAAAAAAGTTCTTCCCGTCACACAGATGTATTTATAGGAATGAATTATTTCCATGCTTCTATCTATAAATACATAAAAGAGGAATAAAATCTAACTTGAAACATAAAAGAAAAAAAAATCCTGAACCCACGAGTTATACAGAGGAAAACCCTATCAGGGCACTTGCTCCAGTGGTAAACAATTCTGAAATTGGTCAGAGGTGGGGAATCATCTCCCATACAGCCAGCAACCCACCCCCCACGCAAGGAGCGTCCTCATTGCAAAGCTGGGGGACCGTGCCGAGGCATCTGTGAGTAAACGTGAGCTGAGCCCCAGGCCAGCTGCTGCTGAACTGTTCCCACCCTTTCCAGGTAAAACACCTGAATATGTACAAGGGCTTGAAAGCCTAGAGGAAGGACCGTGGTGCCACACCAGCGACAGCACGCAGGCCAACATGGTGCCTGCAGGCCAGCCAGGGTGGTCCTGGCCCCGGGCGCTCTTCCAGAAGCTTTCCATTGCCCTGCCTGAGATACCCCTCCTGTCCCGGCCCCCACTGCTTTTTTCCATCCTCACCTCTGTCCGGAGAGAAATTCCAGCCGAAGGTATGGGTGACACAACCTCTTCTTTACAGGCGGCAGCCTGGCAACTCCTGCAGAAAGGCCAGAAGAACCCCACTCACACCGGGCCACCCAAAAAGCTGTGGCCACTCACTCCCTCCCACCAGCACAGCCCCGAGACTGCTGACGGGGCAGAGAATATGGAGTCAGGCACAGCTTCAGGGGCTATTGCTGCCTGGAGCACTGTTTATATTGACCTCAACGAGGCACACCTGGGGAGGGCGGGCCGGCAGGGTAAGGCTGCCCAGGTCAGCTAATCCACAACCCTCAGGGAATCACACTGTTGAAAATGGACCCCGCTAAGGCAGAAGAGAAGCCAAGGGAAAAAAGTACACAATGCCATTTGCAGCACCGTAGATGAGTCTAGAAGTAATCACGAGACTTGTAGTAAGTCAGAAAGTGAAAGACACATATCATATCATATCACTTATAGGTGTTACCTAAAAATGGATACCGGGGCAGATATTTCCACGGAGAAGGGCAATCACAGATTCATTAAACAAACTTATGGTTCACCAATGGAAAGGTGTGAGGATTGGTTTCATTACGATATCGGGGTTAACAGACATATACAAACACAGGTGACATATATAATCACCAAAGACCTACAGAATACCAAGAGAGGACTACTCAATATTCTGTCATAACGTACATGGGAAAAGGATCCCAGGAAGAACAGTCATCTGTATATGTGTAAAAGAACCACATCTTCCACACCTACAGCAAGCCAAACATTGTAATCAAACTTGCTGTAATAAAAAATAAAAACTTAAATTAAAAACACGAACAAGAAGTAGTGAGACAAACGTGAGGGGCTTTCTCCTGGCACATTCCATTCTAAACTCCAATCTAGAACACCACTTCCACTGAGGCTCTCTTGCCCTAGTAACCAGATTTGGTAAGGGTGAACTGCTGCCACCTTGTGGCCGTTTCACACAACAGCAGCTTTAATCCCAACGCTAATGGTCAGTTGATATTCAAAATCATTGCAGGCCTGTAAATGACACCTGCCCTGAAAACAAATCCTGGGGTCACATATCGACCAAAAAATTCAAAGGACGTCCATATTTCAAAACGACCGTTTCAAAAGGCATATTTTACGCACATTAGTGTTCTGCTTTTTTTCCTTTCTTTCCTTTTGTGTTAAAAAACACAGGAATGGAAAAAGGCATCCCTCAGAATGGGCGAAAATCGTTGCAGACGAATCAATGGACAGAGGTTTAATCTCCAATATATATAAACAGCTCATGCAGCTTAATATTAAAAAAAACAAACAACCCAAAAAAAATGGGCAGAAGATCTAAAGAGACGTTTCTTCAAAGGAGACACAGAGATGGCCAAGACGCACATGAAAAGCTGCTCAACAGCACTAATTATTAGAGAAATGCAAATCAAAACTACAATGAGGTATCACCTCACACCTGTTAGAATCAGCATCATCAGAAAATCTACAAACAACCAATTCTGGGGAGGGTGTGGACAAAAGCAGCCCTTTTCCACAATTGGTGGGAATGTAAATTGATACAGTCACTATGGAGAACAGTATGGAATTTCCTTAAAAAATCTAGAAATAGAATTACCATCTGATCCAGCAATCCCACTTCTGGGCATATACCCAGAGAAAACCATATTTCAAAAAGGCACATTCACCACAATGTTCGTTGCAGCACTATTTACAATAGCCAGGTAATGGAAGCAACCTAAATGCCCACAGACAGTTGAATGTATAAAGCTGTGGTACATATATAAAATGGAATATTACTCGGCCATAAAAAGGAATGAAACTGGGTCATTTGTAGAGACATCGATGGATCGAGAGACTGTCATACAGAATGAAGTAAGTCAGAAAGAGGAAAACAAATATTGTCTATTAACTCATATAAGTGGAGCCTAAAAATGGTAGAGATGAACAGGTTTGCAGGGAAGAAATAGAGACACAGAGGTAGAGAACAAACGTATGGACACCAAGTGTGGGAAGCCATGGTGTGGTGATTGTGGGATGAGTTGGGAGTTTGGGATTAACCTGTATACATGTATATGCATAAAATACATAACTAATAATAACGTGCTGTATAAAAAAAAATAAATAAAATAAAATTTCAAAATTTTAAAAAATAAAATTTAAAAATAAAACAAAAAAAAGTACTTCCCGTCACACAGATGTATTTATAGGAATGAATTATTTCCATGCTTATATCTATAAATACATAAAAGAGGAATAAAATCTAACTTGAACCATAAAAGAAAAAAAATACCTGAACCCACGAGTTATACAGAGGAAAACCCTATCAGGGCACTTGCTCCAGTGGTAAACAATTCTGAAATTGGTCAGAGGTGGGGAATCATCTCCCATAGAGCCAGCAACCCACCCCCCACGCAAGGAGCGTCCTCATTGCAAAGCTGGGGGACCGTGCCGAGGCATCTGTGAGTAAACGTGAGCTGAGCCCCAGGCCAGCTGCTGCTGAACTGTTCCCACCCTTTCCAGGTAAATCAACTGAATATGTACAAGGGCTTGAAAGCCTAGAGGAAGGACCATGGAGCCACACCAGCCACAGCACGCAGGCCAACTTGGTGCCTGCAGGCAAGCCAGCGTGGTCCTGGCCCCGGGCGATCTTCCAGAAGCTTTCCATTGCCCTGCCTGAGATACCCCTCCTGTCCCGGACCCCACTGCTTTTTTCCATTCTCACCTCTGTCCGGAGAGAAATTCCAGCCGAAGGTATGGGTGACACATCCTCTTCTTTACAGGCGGCAGCCTGGCAACTCCTGCAGAAAGGCCAGCAGAACCCCACTCACACGAGGCCACCCACAAAGCTGTGGCCCCTCACGCCCTCCCAACAGCACAGCCCCGAGACTGCTGACGGGGCAGAGAATATGGAGTCAGGCACAGCTTCAGGGGCTATTGCTGCCTGGAGCTCTGTTTATATTGACCTCAACGAGGCACACCTGGGGAGGGCGGGCCGGCAGGGTAAGGCTGCCCAGGTCAGCTAATCCACAACCCTCAGGGAATCACATTGTTGAAAATGGACCCCGCTAAGGCAGAAGAGAAGCCAAGGGAAAAAAGGACACAATGCCATTTGCAGCACCGTAGATGAGTCTAGAAGTAATCACGTGACTTGTAGTAAGTCAGAATGTGAAAGACACATATCATATCATATCACTTATAGGTGTTACCTAAAAATGGATACCGGGGCAGATATTTCCATGGAGAAGGGCAATCACAGATTCATTAAACAAACTTATGGTTCACCAATGGAAAGGTGTGAGGATTGGTTTCATTACGATATCGGGGTTAACAGACATATACAAACACAGGTGACATATATAATCACCAAAGACCTACAGAATACCAAGAGAGGACTACTCAACATTCTGTCATAACGTACATGGGAAAAGGATCCCAAGAAGAACAGTCATCTGTATATGTGTAAAAGAACCACATCTTCCACACCTACAACAAGCCAAACATTGTAATCAAACTTGCTGTAATAAAAAATAAAAACTTAAATTAAAAACACGAACAAGAAGTAGTGAGACAAACGTGAGGGGCTTTCTCCTGGCACATTCCATTCTAAACTCCAATCTAGAACACCACTTCCACTGAGGCTCTCTTGCCCTAGTAACCAGATTTGGTAAGGGTGAACTGCTGCCACCTTGTGGCCGTTTCACACAACAGCAGCTTTAATCCCAACGCTAATGGTCAGTTGATATTCAAAATCATTGCAGACCTGTAAATGACACCTGCCCTGAAAACAAATCCTGTGGTCACATATCGACCAAAAATTTCAAAGGACGTCCATATTTCAAAACGACCGTTTGAAAAGGCATATTTTACGCACATTAGTGTTCTGCTTCTTTTCCTTTCTTTCCTTTTGTGTTAAAAAACACGGGAATGGAAAAAGGCATCCCTCAGAATGGGCGAAAATCGTTGCAGACGAATCAATGGACAGAGGTTTAATCTCCAATATATATAAACAGCTCATGCAGCTTAATATTAAAAAAACAAACAACCCAAAAAAAATGGGCAGAAGATCTAAAGAGACGTTTCGTCAAAGGAGACACAGAGATGGCCAAGACGCACATGAAAAGCTGCTCAACAGCACTAATTATTAGAGAAATGCAAATCAAAACGACAATGAGGTATCACCTCACACCTGTTAGAATCGGCATCATCAGAAAATCTACAAACAACCAATTCTGGGGAGGGTGTGGACAAAAGGAGCCCTCTTCCACTATTGGTGGGAATGTAAATTGATACAGTCACTATGGAGAACAGTATGGAGTTTCCTTAAAAAAACTAGAAATAGAATTACCATCTGATCCAGCAATCCCACTTCTGGGCATATACCCAGAGAAAACCGTATTTCAAAAAGGCACATTCACCACAATGTTCGTTGCAGCACTATTTACAATAGCCAGGTAATGGAAGCAACCTAAATGCCCACAGACAGATGAATGGATAAAGATGTGGTACATATATAAAATGGAATATTACTCGGCCATAAAAAGGAATGAAACTGGGTCATTTGTAGAGACATCGATGGATCGAGAGACTGTCATACAGAATGAAGAAAGTCAGAAAGAGGAAAACAAATATTGTCTATTAATGCATATATGTGGAGCCTAAAAATGGTACAGATGAACTGGTTTGCAGGGAAGAAATAGAGACACAGAGGTAGAGAACAAACGTATGGACACCAAGTGTGGGAAGCCATGGGGTGGTGGTGGTGGGATGAGTTGGGAGTTTGGGATTGACCTGTATACATGTATATGCATAAAATACATAACTAATAATAGCATGCTGTATAAAAAAGAAAATAAATAAAATAAAATTTCAAAATTTTAAAAAATAAAATTTAAAAATAAAACAGAAAAAAGTTCTTCCCGTCACACAGATGTATTTATAGGAATGAATTATTTCCATGCTTCTATCTATAAATACATAAAAGAGGAATAAAATCTAACTTGAAACATAAAAGAAAAAAAAATCCTGAACCCACGAGTTATACAGAGGAAAACCCTATCAGGGCACTTGCTCCAGTGGTAAACAATTCTGAAATTGGTCAGAGGTGGGGAATCATCTCCCATACAGCCAGCAACCCACCCCCCACGCAAGGAGCGTCCTCATTGCAAAGCTGGGGGACCGTGCCGAGGCATCTGTGAGTAAACGTGAGCTGAGCCCCAGGCCAGCTGCTGCTGAACTGTTCCCACCCTTTCCAGGTAAAACACCTGAATATGTACAAGGGCTTGAAAGCCTAGAGGAAGGACCGTGGTGCCACACCAGCGACAGCACGCAGGCCAACATGGTGCCTGCAGGCCAGCCAGGGTGGTCCTGGCCCCGGGCGCTCTTCCAGAAGCTTTCCATTGCCCTGCCTGAGATACCCCTCCTGTCCCGGCCCCCACTGCTTTTTTCCATCCTCACCTCTGTCCGGAGAGAAATTCCAGCCGAAGGTATGGGTGACACAACCTCTTCTTTACAGGCGGCAGCCTGGCAACTCCTGCAGAAAGGCCAGAAGAACCCCACTCACACCGGGCCACCCACAAAGCTGTGGCCACTCACTCCCTCCCACCAGCACAGCCCCGAGACTGCTGACGGGGCAGAGAATATGGAGTCAGGCACAGCTTCAGGGGCTATTGCTGCCTGGAGCGCTGTTTATATTGACCTCAACGAGGCACACCTGGGGAGGGCGGGCCGGCAGGGTAAGGCTGCCCAGGTCAGCTAATCCACAACCCTCAGGGAATCACACTGTTGAAAATGGACCCCGCTAAGGCAGAAGAGAAGCCAAGGGAAAAAAGGACACAATGCCATTTGCAGCACCGTAGATGAGTCTAGAAGTAATCACGAGACTTGTAGTAAGTCAGAAAGTGAAAGACACATATCATATCATATCACTTATAGGTGTTACCTAAAAATGGATACCGGGGCAGATATTTCCACGGAGAAGGGCAATCACAGATTCATTAAACAAACTTATGGTTCACCAATGGAAAGGTGTGAGGATTGGTTTCATTACGATATCGGGGTTAACAGACATATACAAACACAGGTGACATATATAATCACCAAAGACCTACAGAATACCAAGAGAGGACTACTCAATATTCTGTCATAACGTACATGGGAAAAGGATCCCAGGAAGAACAGTCATCTGTATATGTGTAAAAGAACCACATCTTCCACACCTACAGCAAGCCAAACATTGTAATCAAACTTGCTGTAATAAAAAATAAAAACTTAAATTAAAAACACGAACAAGAAGTAGTGAGACAAACGTGAGGGGCTTTCTCCTGGCACATTCCATTCTAAACTCCAATCTAGAACACCACTTCCACTGAGGCTCTCTTGCCCTAGTAACCAGATTTGGTAAGGGTGAACTGCTGCCACCTTGTGGCCGTTTCACACAACAGCAGCTTTAATCCCAACGCTAATGGTCAGTTGATATTCAAAATCATTGCAGGCCTGTAAATGACACCTGCCCTGAAAACAAATCCTGGGGTCACATATCGACCAAAAATTTCAAAGGACGTCCATATTTCAAAACGACCGTTTGAAAAGGCATATTTTACGCACATTAGTGTTCTGCTTCTTTTCCTTTCTTTCCTTTTGTGTTAAAAAACACGGGAATGGAAAAAGGCATCCCTCAGAATGGGCGAAAATCGTTGCAGACGAATCAATGGACAGAGGTTTAATCTCCAATATATATAAACAGCTCATGCAGCTTAATATTAAAAAAAACAAACAACCCAAAAAAAATGGGCAGAAGATCTAAAGAGACGTTTCTTCAAAGGAGACACAGAGATGGCCAAGACGCACATGAAAAGCTGCTCAACAGCACTAATTATTAGAGAAATGCAAATCAAAACTACAATGAGGTATCACCTCACACCTGTTAGAATCAGCATCATCAGAAAATCTACAAACAACCAATTCTGGGGAGGGTGTGGACAAAAGCAGCCCTTTTCCACAATTGGTGGGAATGTAAATTGATACAGTCACTATGGAGAACAGTATGGAGTTTCCTTAAAAAATCTAGAAATAGAATTACCATCTGATCCAGCAATCCCACTTCTGGGCATATACCCAGAGAAAACCGTATTTCAAAAAGGCACATTCACCACAATGTTCGTTGCAGCACTATTTACAATAGCCAGGTAATGGAAGCAACCTAAATGCCCACAGACAGATGAATGGATAAAGATGTGGTACATATATAAAATGGAATATTACTCGGCCATAAAAAGGAATGAAACTGGGTCATTTGTAGAGACATCGATGGATCGAGAGACTGTCATACAGAATGAAGTAAGTCAGAAAGAGGAAAACAAATATTGTCTATTAACGCATATATGTGGAGCCTAAAAATGGTACAGATGAACTGGTTGGCAGGGAAGAAATAGAGACACAGAGGTAGACAACAAACGTATGGACACCAAGTGTGGGAAGCCATGGGGTGGTGGTGGTGGGATGAGTTGGGAGTTTGGGATTGACCTGTATACATGTATATGCATAAAATACATAACTAATAATAATGTGCTGTATAAAAAAGAAAATAAATAAAATAAAATTTCAAAATTTTAAAAAGTAAAATTTAAAAATAAAACAGAAAAATGTTCTTCCCGTCACACAGATGTATTTATAGGAATGAATTATTTCCATGCTTATATCTATAAATACATAAAAGAGGAATAAAATCTAACTTGAACCATAAAAGAAAAAAAATCCTGAACCCACGAGTTATACAGTCGAAAACCCTAACAGGGCACTTGCTCCAGTGGTAAACAATTCTGAAATTGGTCAGAGGTGGGGAATCATCTCCCATACAGCCAGCAACCCACCCCCCACGCAAGGAGCGTCCTCATTGCAAAGCTGGGGAACGTGCCGAGGCATCTGTGAGTAAACGTGAGCTGAGCCCCAGGCCAGCTGCTGCTGAACTGTTCCCACCCTTTCCAGGTAAAACACCTGAATATGTACAAGGGCTTGAAAGCCTAGAGGAAGGACCGTGGAGCCACACCAGCGACAGCAGGCAGGCCAAATTGGTGCCTGCAGGCCAGCCAGGGTGGTCCTGGGCCCGGGCGCCCTTCCAGAAGCTTTCCATTGCCCTGCCTGAGATACCCCTCCTGTCCCGGCCCCCACTGCTTTTTTTTCCTTCCTCACCTCTGTCCGGAGAGAAATTCCAGCGGAAGGTATGGGTGACACAACCTCTTCTTTACAGGCGGCAGCCTGGCAACTCCTGCAGAAAGGCCAGCAGAACCCCACTCACACCGGGCCACCCACAAAGCTGTGGCCCCTCACTCCCTCCCACCAGCACAGCCCCGAGACTGCTGACGGGGCAGAGAATATGGAGTCAGGCACAGCTTCAGGGGCTATTGCTGCCTGGAGCTCTGTTTATATTGACCTCAAAGAGGCACACCTGGGAAGGGCGGGCCGGCAGTGTAAGGCTGCCCAGGTCAGCTAATCCACAACCCTCAGGGAATCACATTGTTGAAAATGGACCCCGCTAAGGCAGAAGAGAAGCCAAGGGAAAAAAGGACACAATGCCATTTGCAGCACCGTAGATGAGTCTAGAAGTCATCACGTGACTTGCAGTAAGTCAGAAAGTGAAAGACACATATCATATCATATCACTTATAGGTGTTACCTAAAAATGGATACCAGGGCAGATATTTCCACGGAGAAGGGCAATCACAGATTCATTAAACAAACTTATGGTTCACCAATGGAAAGGTGTGAGGATTGGTTTCATTACGATATCGGGGTTAACAGACATATACAAACACAGGTGACATATATAATCACCAAAGACCTACAGAATACCAAGAGAGGACTACTCAATATTCTGTCATAACGTACATGGGAAAAGGATCCCAGGAAGAACAGTCATCTGTATATGTGTAAAAGAACCACATCTTCCACACCTACAGCAAGCCAAACATTGTAATCAAACTTGCTGTAATAAAAAATAAAAACTTAAATTAAAAACACGAACAAGAAGTAGTTAGTCAAACGTGAGGGGCTTTCTCCTGGCACATTCCATTCTAAACTCCAATCTAGAACACCACTTCCACTGAGGCTCTCTTGCCCTAGTAACCAGATTTGGTAAGGGTGAACTGCTGCCACCTTGTGGCCGTTTCACACAACAGCAGCTTTAATCCCAACCCTAATGGTCAGTTGATATTCAAAATCATTGCAGGCCTGTAAATGACACCTGCCCTGAAAACAAATCCTGGGGTCACATATCGACCAAAAAATTCAAAGGACGTCCATATTTCAAAACGACCGTTTCAAAAGGCATATTTTACGCACATTAGTGTTCTGCTTCTTTTCCTTTCTTTCCTTTTTTGTTAAAAAACACGGGAATGGAAAAAGGCATCCCTCAGAATGGGCGAAAATCGTTGCAGACGAATCAATGGACAGAGGTTTAATCTCCAATATATATAAACAGCTCATGCAGCTTAATATTAAAAAAACAAACAACCCCCCAAAAAATGGGCAGAAGATCTAAAGAGACGTTTCTTCAAAGGAGACACAGAGATGGCCAAGACGCACATGAAAAGCTGCTCAACAGCACTAATTTTTAGAGAAATGCAAATCAAAACTACAATGAGGTATCACCTCACACCTGTTAGAATCGGCATCATCAGAAAATCTACAAACAACCAATTCTGGGGAGGGTGTGGACAAAAGCAGCCCTTTTCCACAATTGGTGGGATTGTAAATTGATACAGTCACTATGGAGAACAGTATGGAATTTCCTAAAAAAATCTAGAAATAGAATTACCATCTGATCCAGCAATCCCACTTCTGGGCATATACCCAGAGAAAACCGTATTTCAAAAATGCACATTCACCACAATGTTCGTTGCAGCACTATTTACAATAGCCAGGTAATGGAAGCAACCTAAATGCCCACAGACAGTTGAATGTATAAAGCTGAGGTTCATATATAAAATGGAATATTACTCGGCCATAAAAAGGAATGAAACTGGGTCATTTGTAGAGACATCGATGGATCGAGAGACTGTCATACAGAATGAAGTATGTCAGAAAGAGGAAAACAAATATTGTCTATTAATGCATATATGTGGAGCCTAAAAATGGTACAGATGAACTGGTTGGCAGGGAAGAAATAGAGACACAGAGGTAGAGAACAAACGTATGGACACCAAGTGTGGGAAGCCATGGGGTGGTGGTGGTGGGATGAGTTGGGAGTTTGGGATTGACCTTTATACATGTATATGCATAAAATACATAACTAATAATAACGTGCTGTATAAAAGAATAAATAAAATTTCAAAATTTTAAAAAATAAAATTTAAAAATAAAACAGAAAAAAGTTCTTCCCGTCACACAGATGTATTTATAGGAATGAATTATTTCCATGCTTATATCTATAAATACATAAAAGAGGAATAACATCTAACTTGAACCATAAAAGAAAAAAAAAGTGAACCCACGAGTTATACAGAGGAAAACCCTATCACAGCACTTGCTCCAGTGGTAAACAATTCTGAAATTGGTCAGAGGTGGGGAACCATCTCCCATACAGCCAGCAACCCACCCCCCACGCAAGGAGCGTCCTCATTGCAAAGCTGGGGGACCGTGCCGAGGCATCTGTGAGTAAACGTGAGCTGAGCCCCAGGTCAGCTGCTGCTGAACTGTTCCCACCCTTTCCAGGTAAAACACCTGAATGTGTACAAGGGCTTTAAAGCCTAGAGGAAGGACCGTTGAGCCACACCAGCGACAGCACGCAGGCCAACTTGGTGCCTGCAGGCCAGCCAGCGTTTTCCTGGACCCTGGCGCTCTTCCAGAAGCTTTCCATTGCCCTGCCTGAGATACCCCTCCTGTCCCGGCCCACACTGCTTTTTTCCTTCCTCACCTCTGTCCGGAGAGAAATTCCAGCGGAAGGTATGGGTGACACATCCTCTTCTTTACAGGCGGCAGCCTGTCAACTCCTGCAGAAAGGCCAGCAGAACCCCACTCACACCGGGCCACCCACAAAGCTGTGGCCCCTCACTCCCTCCCACCAGCACAGCCCCGAGACTGCTGACGGGGCAGAGAATATGGAGTCAGGCACAGCTTCAGGGGCTATTGCTGCCTGGAGCTCTGTTTATATTGACCTCAACGAGGCACACCTGGGGAGGGCGGGCCAGCAGGGTAAGGCTGCCCAGGTCAGCTAATCCACAACCCTCAGGGAATCACATTGTTGAAAATGGACCCCGCTAAGGCAGAAGAGAAGCCAAGGGAAAAAAGGACACAATGCCATTTGCAGCACCGTAGATGAGTCTAGAAGTAATCACGTGACTTGTAGTAAGTCAGAAAGTGAAAGACACATATCATATCATATCACTTATAGGTGTTACCTAAAAATGGATACCAGGGCAGATATTTCCACGGAGAAGGGCAATCACAGATTCATTAAACAAACTTATGGTTCACCAATGGAAAGGTGTGAGGATTGGTTTCATTACGATATCGGGGTTAACAGACATATACAAACACAGGTGACATATATAATCACCAAAGACCTACAGAATACCAAGAGAGGACTACTCAACATTCTGTCATAACGTACATGGGAAAAGGATCCCAAGAAGAACAGTCATCTGTATATGTGTAAAAGAACCACATCTTCCACACCTACAACAAGCCAAACATTGTAATCAAACTTGCTGTAATAAAAAATAAAAACTTAAATTAAAAACACGAACAAGAAGTAGTGAGACAAACGTGAGGGGCTTTCTCCTGGTACATTCCATTCTAAACTCCAATCTAGAACACCACTTCCACTGAGGCTCTCTTGGCCTAGTAACCAGATTTGGTAAGGGTGAACTGCTGCCACCTTGTGGCCGTTTCACACAACAGCAGCTTTAATCCCAACGCTAATGGTCAGTTGATATTCAAAATCATTGCAGGCCTGTAAATGACACCTGCCCTGAAAACAAATCCTGGGGTCACATATCGACCAAAAATTTCAAAGGACGTCCATATTTCAAAACGACCGTTTCAAAAGGCATATTTTACGCACATTAGTGTTCTGCTTCTTTTCCTTTCTTTCCTTTTTTGTTAAAACACACGGGAATGGAAAAAGGCATCCCTCAGAATGGGCGAAAATCGTTGCAGACGAATCAATGGACAGAGGTTTAATCTCCAATATATATAAACAGCTCATGCAGCTTAATATTAAAAAAACAAACAACCCAAAAAAATGGGCAGAAGATCTAAAGAGACGTTTCTTCAAAGGAGACACAGAGATGGCCAAGACGCACATGAAAAGCTGCTCAACAGCACTAATTATTAGAGAAATGCAAATCAAAACTACAATGAGGTATCACCTCACACCTGTTAGAATCGGCATCATCAGAAAATCTACAAACAACCAATTCTGGGGAGGGTGTGGACAAAAGGAGCCCTCTTCCACTATTGGTGGGAATGTAAATTGATACAGTCACTATAGAGAACAGTATGGAGTTTCCTTAAAAAAATTAGAAATAGAATTACCATCTGATCCAGCAATCCCACTTCTGGGCATATACCCAGAGAAAATCGTATTTCAAAAAGGCACATTCACCACAATGTTCGTTGCAGCACTATTTACAATAGCCAGGTAATGGAAGCAACCTAAATGCCCACAGACAGATGAATGGATAAAGATGTGGTACATATATAAAATGGAATATTACTCGGCCATAAAAAGGAATGAAACTGGGTCATTTGTAGAGACATCGATGGATCGAGAGACTGTCATACAGAATGAAGTAAGTCAGAAAGAGGAAAACAAATATTGTATATCAATGCATATATGTGGAGCCTAAAAATGGTACAGATGAACTGGTTGGCAGGGAAGAAATAGAGACACAGAGGTAGAGAACAAACGTATGGACACCAAGTGTGGGAAGCCATGGGGTGGTGATTGTGGGATGAGTTGGGAGTTTGGGATTAACATGTATACATGTATATGCATAAAATACATAACTAATAATAACGTCCTGTATAAAAATAAATAAATAAAATTAAATTTCAAAATTTTAAATAATAAAATTTAAAAATAAAACAGAAAAAAGTACTTCCCGTCACACAGATGTATTTATAGGAATGAATTATTTCCATGCTTCTATCTATAAATACATAAAAGAGGAATAAAATCTAACTTGAACCATAAAAGAAAAAAAATACCTGAACCCACGAGTTATACAGAGGAAAACCCTATCAGGGCACTTGCTCCAGTGGTAAACAATTCTGAAATTGGTCAGAGGTGGGGAATCATCTCCCATACAGCCAGCAACCCACCCCCCACGCAAGGAGCGTCCTCATTGCAAAGCTGGGGGACCGTGCTGAGGCATCTGTGAGTAAACGTGAGCTGAGCCCCAGGCCAGCTGCTGCTGAACTGTTCCCACCCTTTCCAGGTAAATCAACTGAATATGTACAAGGGCTTGAAAGCCTAGAGGAAGCACCATGGAGCCACACCAGTGACAGCACGCAGGCCAACTTGGTGCCTGCAGGCAAGCCAGCGTGGTCCTGGCCCGGGGCGCTCTTCCAGAAGCTTTCCATTGCCCTGCCTGAGATACCCCTCCTGTCCCGGACCCCACTGCATTTTTCCATCCTCACCTCTGTCCGGAGAGAAATTCCAGCCGAAGGTATGGGTGACATATCCTCTTCTTTACAGGCGGCAGCCTGGCAACTCCTGCAGAAAGGGCAGCAGAACCCCACTCACACCGGGCCACCCACAAAGCTGTGGCCCCTCACGCCCTCCCACCAGCACAGCCCCGAGACTGCTGACAGGGCAGAGAATATGGAGTCAGGCACAGCTTCAGGGGCTATTGCTGCCTGGAGCTCTGTTTATATTGACCTCAACGAGGCACACCTGAGGAGGGCGGGCCGGCAGGGTAAGGCTGCCCAGGTCAGCTAATCCACAACCCTCAGGGAATCACTTTGTTGAAAATGGACCCCGCTAAGGCAGAAGAGAAGCCAAGGGAAAAAAGGACACAATGCCATTTGCAGCACCGTAGATGAGACTAGAAGTAATCACGTGACTTGTAGTAAGTCAGAAAGTGAAAGACACATATCATATCATATCACTTATAGGTGTTACCTAAAAATGGATACCAGGGCAGATATTTCCACGGAGAAGGGCAATCACAGATTCATTAAACAAACTTATGGTTCACCAATGGAAAGGTGTGAGGATTGGTTTCAATACGATATCGGGGTTAACAGACATATACAAACACAGGTGACATATATAATCACCAAAGACCTACAGAATACCAAGAGAGGACTACTCAACATGCTGTCATAACGTACATGGGAAAAGGATCCCAAGAAGAACAGTCATCTGTATATGTGTAAAAGAACCACGTCTTCCACACCTACAACAAGCCAAACATTGTAATCAAACTTGCTGTAATAAAAAATAAAAACTTAAATTAAAAACACGAACAAGAAGTAGTGAGACAAACGTGAGGGGCTTTCTCCTGGCACATTCCATTCTAAACTCCAATCTAGAACACCACTTCCACTGAGGCTCTCTTGCCCTAGTAACCAGATTTGGTAAGGGTGAACTGCTGCCACCTTGTGGCCGTTTCACACAACAGCAGCTTTAATCCCAACGCTAATGGTCAGTTGATATTCAAAATCATTGCAGGCCTGTAAATGACACCTGCCCTGAAAACAAATCCAGGGGTCACATATCGACCAAAAATTTCAAAGGACGTCCATATTTCAAAACGACCGTTTCAAAAGGCATATTTTACGCACATTAGTGTTCTGCTTCTTTTCCTTTCTTTCCTTTTTTGTTAAAAAAATCGGGAATGGAAAAAGGAATCCCTCAGAATGGGCGAAAATCGTTGCAAATGAATCAATGGACAGAGGTTTAATCTCCAATATATATAAACAGCTCATGCAGCTTAATATTAAAAAAAACAAACAACCCAATACAAAAATGGGCAGAAGATCTAAAGAGACGTTTCTTCAAAGGAGACACAGAGATGGCCAAGACGCACATGAAAAGCTGCTCAACAGCACTAATTTTTAGAGAAATGCAAACCAAAACTACAATGAGGTATCACCTCACACCTGTTAGAATCGGCATCATCAGAAAATCTACAAACAACCAATTCTGGGGAGGGTGTGGACAAAAGGAGCCCTCTTCCACTATTGGTGGGAATGTAAATTGATACAGTCACTATGGAGAACAGTATGGAGTTTCCTTAAAAAAATCAGAAATAGAATTACCATCTGATCCAGCAATCCCACTTCTGGGCATATACCCAGAGAAAACCGTATTTCAAAAAGGCACATTCACCACAATGTTCGTTGCAGCACTATTTACAATAGCCAGGTAATGGAAGCAACCTAAATGCCCACAGACAGATGAATGGATAAAGATGTGGTACATATATAAAATGGAATATGACTCGGCCATAAAAAGGAATGAAACTGGGTCATTTGTAGAGACATCGATGGATCGAGAGACTGTCATACAGAATGAAGTAAGTCAGAAAGAGGAAAACAAATATTGTCTATTAATGCATATATGTGGAGCCTAAAAATGGTACAGATGAACTGGTTTGCAGGGAAGAAATAGAGACACAGAGGTAGAGAACAAACGTATGGACACCAAGTGTGGGAAGCCATGGGGTGGTGGTGGTGGGATGAGTTGGGAGTTTGGGATTGACCTGTATACATGTATATGCATAAAATACATAACTAATAATAACGTGCTGTATAAAAAAATAAATAAAATTTCAAAAGTTTAAAAAATAAAATTTAAAAATAAAACAGAAAAAAGTTCTTCCCGTCACACAGATGTATTTATAGGAATGAATTATTTCCATGCTTACATCTATAAATACATAAAAGAGGAATAAAATCTAACTTGAACCATAAAAGAAAAAAAAAGTGAACCCACGAGTTATACAGAGGAAAACCCTATCACGGCACTTGCTCCAGTGGTAAACAATTCTGAAATTGGTCAGAGGTGGGGAACCATCTCCCATACAGCCAGCAACCCACCCCCCACGCAAGGAGCGTCCTCATTGCAAAGCTGGGGGACCGTGCCGAGGCATCTGTGAGTAAACGTGAGCTGAGCCCCAGGCCAGCTGCTGCTGAACTGTTCCCACCCTTTCCAGGTAAAACACCTGAATATGTACAAGGGCTTGTAAGCCTAGAGGAAGGACCGTGGAGCCACACCAGCGACAGCACACAGGCCAACTTGGTGCCTGCAGGCCAGCCAGCGTGGTCCTGGACCCTGGCGCTCTTCCAGAAGCTTTCCATTGCCCTGCCTGAGATACCCCTCCTGTCCCGGCCCCCACTGCTTTTTTCCTTCCTCACCTCTGTCCGGAGAGAAATTCCAGCCGAAGGTATGGGTGACACATCCTCTTCTTTACAGGCGGCAGCCTGGCAACTCCTGCAGAAAGGCCAGCAGAACCCCACTCACACCGGGCCACCCACAAAGCTGTGGCCCCTCACTCCCTCCCACCAGCACAGCCCCGAGACTGCTGACGGGGCAGAGAATATGGAGTCAGGCACAGCTTCAGGGGCTATTGCTGCCTGGAGCGCTGTTTATATTGACCTCAACGAGGCACACCTGGGGAGGGCGGGCCGGCAGGGTAAGGCTGCCCAGGTCAGCTAATCCACAACCCTCAGGGAATCACATTGTTGAAAATGGACCCCGCTAAGGCAGAAGAGAAGCCAAGGGAAAAAAGGACACAATGCCATTTGCAGCACCGTAGATGAGTCTAGAAGTCATCATGTGACTTGTAGTAAGTCAGAAAGTGAAAGACACATATCATATCATATCACTTATAGGTGTTACCTAAAAATGGATAGCAGGGCAGATATTTCCACGGAGAAGGGCAATCACAGATTCATTAAACAAACTTATGGTTCACCAATGGAAAGGTGTGAGGATTGGTTTCATTACGATATCGGGGTTAACAGACATATACAAACACAGGTGACATATATAATCACCAAAGACCTACAGAATACCAAGAGAGGACTACGCAACATTCTGTCATAACGTACATGGGAAAAGGATCCCAGGAAGAACAGACATCTGTATATGTGTAAAAGAACCACATCTTCCACACCTACAACAAGCCAAACATTGTAATCAAACTTGCTGTAATAAAAAATTAAAAATTAAATTAAAAACACGAACAAGAAGTAGTGAGACAAACGTGAGGGGCTTTCTCCTGGCACATTCCATTCTAAACTCCAATCTAGAACACCACTTCCACTGAGGCTCTCTTGCCCTAGTAACCAGATTTGGTAAGGGTGAACTGCTGCCACCTTGTGGCCGTTTCACACAACAGCAGCTTTAATCCCAACGCTAATGGTCAGTTCATATTCAAAATCATTGCAGGCCTGTAAATGACACCTGCCCTGAAAACAAATCCTGGGGTCACATATCGACCAAAAACCTCAAAGGACGTCCATATTTCAAAACGACCGTTTCAAAAGGCATATTTTACGCACATTAGTGTTCTGCTTCTTTTCCTTTCTTTCCTTTTTTGTTAAAACACACGGGAATGGAAAAAGGAATCCCTCAGAATGGGCGAAAATCGTTGCAGACGAATCAATGGACAGAGGTTTAATCTCCAATATATATAAACAGCTCATGCAGCTTAATATTAAAAAAAACAAACAACCCAAAAAAAAATGGGCAGAAGATCTAAAGAGACGTTTCTTCAAAGGAGACACAGAGATGGCCAAGACTCACGTGAAAAGCTGCTCAACAGCACTAATTATTAGAGAAATGCAAATCAAAACTACAATGAGGTATCACCTCACACCTGTTAGAATCAGCATCATCAGAAAATCTACAAACAATCAATTCTGGGGAGGGTGTGGACAAAAGGAGCCCTTTTCCACAATTGGTGGGAATGTAAATTGATACAGTCACTATGGAGAAGAGTATGGAGTTTCCTTAAAAAATCTAGAAATAGAATTACCATCTGATCCAGCAATCCCACTTCTGGGCATATACCCAGAGAAAACCGTATTTCAAAAAGGCACATTCACCACCATGTTCGTTGCAGCACTATTTACAATAGCCAGGTAATGGAAGCAACCTAAATGCCCACAGACAGATGAATGGATAAAGATGTGGTACATATATAAAATGGAATATTACTCGGCCATAAAAAGGAATGAAACTGGGTCATTTGTAGAGACATCGATGGATCGAGAGACTGTCATACAGAATGAAGTAAGTCAGAAAGAGGAAAACAAATATTGTCTATTAACGCATATATGTGGAGCCTAAAAATGGTACAGATGAACTGGTTGGCAGGGAAGAAATAGAGACACAGAGGTAGAGAACAAACGTATGGACACCAAGTGTGGGAAGCCATGGGGTGGTGGTGGTGGGATGAGTTGGGAGTTTGGGATTGACCTGTATACATGTATATGCATAAAATACATAACTAATAATAACGTGCTGTATAAAAAAGAAAATAAATAAAATAAAATTTCAAAATTTTAAAAAATAAAATTTAAAAATAAAACAGAAAAAATTTCTTCCCGTCACACAGATGTATTTATAGGAATGAATTATTTCCATGCTTCTATCTATAAATACATAAAAGAGGAATAAAATCTAACTTGAACCATAAAAGAAAAAAAAATCCTGAACCCACGAGTTATACAGAGGAAAACCCTATCAGGGCACTTGCTCCAGTGGTAAACAATTCTGAAATTGGTCAGAGGTGGGGAACCATCTCCCATACAGCCAGCAACCCACCCCCCACGCAAGGAGCGTCCTCATTGCAAAGCTGGGGGACCGTGCCGAGGCATCTGTGAGTAAACGTGAGCTGAGCCCCTGGCCAGCTGCTGATGAACTGTTCCCACCCTTTCCAGGTAAAACACCTGAATATGTACACGGGCTTGAAAGACTAGAGGAAGGACCGTGGTGCCACACCAGGAACAGCACGCAGGCCAACTTGGTGCCTGCAGGCCAGCCAGGGTGGTCCTGGCCCCGGGCGCTCTTCCAGAAGCTGTCCATTGCCCTGCTTGAGATACCCCTCCTGTCCCGGCCCCCACTGCGTTTTTCCATCCTCACCTCTGTCCGGAGAGAAATTCCAGCCGAAGGTATGGGTGACACAACCTCTTCTTTACAGGCGGCAGCCTGGCAACTCCTGCAGAAAGTCCAGCAGAACCCCACTCACACCGGGCCACCCACAAAGCTGTGGCCCCTCACTCCCTCCCACCAGCACAGCCCCGAGACTGCTGACGGGGCAGAGAATATGGAGTCAGGCACAGCTTCACGTGCTATTGCTGCCTGGAGAGCTGTTTATATTGACCTCAACGAGGCACACCTAGGGAGGGCGGGCCGGCAGTGTAAGGCTGCCCAGGTCAGCTAATCCACAACCCTCAGGGAATCACATTGTTGAAAATGGACCCCGCTAAGTCAGAAGAGAAGCCAAGGGAAAAAAAGGACACAATGCCATTTGCAGCACCGTAGATGAGTCTAGAAGTCATCACGTGACTTGTAGTAAGTCAGAATTTGAAAGACACATATCATATCATATCACTTATAGGTGTTACCTAAAAATGGATACCAGGGCAGATATTTCCACGGAGAAGGGCAATCACAGATTCATTAAACAAACTTATGGTTCACCAATGGAAAGGTGTGAGGATTGGTTTCATTACGATATCGGGGTTAACAGACATATACAAACACAGGTGACATATATAATCACCAAAGACCTACAGAATACCAAGAGAGGACTACTCAACATTCTGTCATAACGTACATGGGAAAAGGATCCCAGGAAGAACAGACATCTGTATATGTGTAAAAGAACCACATCTTCCACACCTACAACAAGCCAAACATTGTAATCAAACTTGCTGTAATAAAAAATTAAAAATTAAATTAAAAACACGAACAAGAAGTAGTGAGACAAACGTGAGGGGCTTTCTCCTGGCACATTCCATTCTAAACTCCAATCTAGAACACCACTTCCACTGAGGCTCTCTTGCCCTAGTAACCAGATTTGGTAAGGGTGAACTGCTGCCACCTTGTGGCCGTTTCACACAACAGCAGCTTTAATCCCAATGCTAATGGTCAGTTCATATTCAAAATCATTGCAGGCCTGTAAATGACACCTGCCCTGAAAACAAATCCTGGGGTCACATATCGACTAAAAAACTCAAAGGACGTCCATATTTCAAAACGACCGTTTCAAAAGGCATATTTTACGCACATTAGTGTTCTGCTTCTTTTCCTTTCTTTCCTTTTTTGTTAAAACACACGGGAATGGAAAAAGGAATCCCTCAGAATGGGCGAAAATCGTTGCAGACGAATCAATGGACAGAGGTTTAATCTCCAATATATATAAACAGCTCATGCAGCTTAATATTAAAAAAAACAAACAACCCCAAAAAAAAATGGGCAGAAGATCTAAAGAGATGTTTCTTCAAAGGAGACACAGAGATGGCCAAGACTCACATGAAAAGCTGCTCAACGGCACTAATTATTAGAGAAATGCAAATCAAAACTACAATGAGGTATCACCTCACACCTGTTAGAATCAGCATCATCAGAAAATCTACAAACAATCAATTCTGGGGAGGGTGTGGACAAAAGCATCCCTTTTCCACAATTGGTGGGAATGTAAATTGATACAGTCACTATGGAGAACAGTATGGAGTTTCCTTAAAAAATCTAGAAATAGAATTACCATCTGATCCAGCAATCCCACTTCTGGGCATATACCCAGAGAAAACCGTATTTCAAAAAGGCACATTCACCACCATGTTCGTTGCAGCACTATTTACAATAGCCAGGTAATGGAAGCAACCTAAATGCCCACAGACAGATGAATGGATAAAGATGTGGTACATATATAAAATGGAATATTACTCGGCCATAAAAAGGAATGAAACTGGGTCATTTGTAGAGACATCGATGGATCGAGAGACTGTCATACAGAATGAAGTAAGTCAGAAAGAGGAAAACAAATATTGTCTATTAACGCATATATGTGGAGCCTAAAAATGGTACAGATGAACTGGTTGGCAGGGAAGAAATAGAGACACAGAGGTAGAGAACAAACGTATGGACACCAAGTGTGGGAAGCCATGGGGTGGTGGTGGTGGGATGAGTTGGGAGTTTGGGATTGACCTGTATACATGTATATGCATAAAATACATAACTAATAATAACGTGCTGTATAAAAAAGAAAATAAATAAAATAAAATTTCAAAATTTTAAAAAATAAAATTTAAAAATGAAACAGAAAAAAGTTCTTCCCGTCACACAGATGTATTTATAGGAATGAATTATTTCCATGCTTATATCTATAAATACATAAAAGAGGAATAAAATCTAACTTGAACCATAAAAGAAAAAAAAATCCTGAACCCACGAGTTATACAGAGGAAAACCTTATCAGGGCACTTGCTCCAGTGGTAAACAATTCTGAAATTGGTCAGAGGTGGGGAACCATCTCCCATACAGCCAGCAACCCACCCCCCACGCAAGGAGCGTCCTCATTGCAAAGCTGGGGGACTGTGCCGAGGCATCTGTGAGTAAACGTGAGCTGAGCCCCAGGCCAGCTGCTGATGAACTGTTCCCACCCTTTCCAGGTAAAACACCTGAATATGTACACGGGCTTGAAAGACTAGAGGAAGGACCGTGGTGCCACACCAGGAACAGCACGCAGGCCAACTTGGTGCCTGCAGGCCAGCCAGGGTGGTCCTGGCCCCGGGCGCTCTTCCAGAAGCTTTCCATTGCCCTGCTTGAGATACCCCTCCTGTCCCGGCCCCCACTGCGTTTTTCCATCCTCACCTCTGTCCGGAGAGAAATTCCAGCCGAAGGTATGGATGACACAACCTCTTCTTTACAGGCGGCAGCCTGGCAACTCCTGCAGAAAGTCCAGCAGAACCCCACTCACACCGGGCCACCCACAAAGCTGTGGCCCCTCACTCCCTCCCACCAGCACAGCCCCGAGACTGCTGACGGGGCAGAGAATATGGAGTCAGGCACAGCTTAAGGTGCTATTGCTGCCTGGAGCGCTGTTTATATTGACCTCAACGAGGCACACCTGGGGAGGGCGGGCCGGCAGTGTAAGGCTGCCCAGGTCAGCTAATCCACAACCCTCAGGGAATCACATTGTTGAAAATGGACCCCGCTAAGTCAGAAGAGAAGCCAAGGGAAAAAAAGGACACAATGCCATTTGCAGCACCGTAGATGAGTCTAGAAGTCATCACGTGACTTGTAGTAAGTCAGAAAGTGAAAGACACATATCATATCATATCACTTATAGGTGTTACCTAAAAATGGATACCAGGGCAGATATTTCCACGGAGAAGGGCAATCACAGATTCATTAAACAAACTTATGGTTCACCAATGGAAAAGTGTGAGGATTGGTTTCATTACGATATCGGGGTTAACAGACATATACAAACACAGGTGACATATATAATCACCAAAGACCTACAGAATACCAAGAGAGGACTACTCAACATTCTGTCATAACGTACATGGGAAAAGGATCCCAGGAAGAACAGACATCTGTATATGTGTAAAAGAACCACATCTTCCACACCTACAACAAGCCAAACATTGTAATCAAACTTGCTGTAATAAAAAATTAAAAATTAAATTAAAAACACGAACAAGATGTAGTGAGACAAACGTGAGGGGCTTTCTCCTGGCACATTCCATTCTAAACTCCAATCTAGAACACCACTTCCACTGAGGCTCTCTTGCCCTAGTAACCAGATTTGGTAAGGGTGAACTGCTGCCACCTTGTGGCCGTTTCACACAACAGCAGCTTTAATCCCAACGCTAATGGTCAGTTCATATTCAAAATCATTGCAGGCCTGTAAATGACACCTGCCCTGAAAACAAATCCTGGGGTCACATATCGACTAAAAAACTCAAAGGACGTCCATATTTCAAAACGACCGTTTCAAAAGGCATATTTTACGCACATTAGTGTTCTGCTTCTTTTCCTTTCTTTCCTTTTTTGTTAAAACACACGGGAATGGAAAAAGGAATCCCTCAGAATGGGCGAAAATCGTTGCAGACGAATCAATGGACAGAGGTTTAATCTCCAATATATATAAACAGCTCATGCAGCTTAATATTAAAAAAACAAACAACCCAATACAAAAATGGGCAGAAGATCTAAAGAGACGTTTCTTCAAAGAAGACACAGAGATGGCCAAGACGCACATGAAAAGCTGCTCAACAGCACTAATTATTAGAGAAATGCAAATCAAAACTACAATGAGGTATCACCTCACACCTGTTAGAATCGGCATCATCAGAAAATCTACAAACAACAATTTCTGGGGAGGGTGTGGACAAAAGGAGCCCTCTTCCACTATTGGTGGGAATGTAAATTGATACAGTCACTATGGAGAACAGTATGGAGTTTCCTTAAAAAAATTAGAAATAGAATTACTATCTGATCCAGCAATCCCACTTCTGGGCATATACCCAGATAAAACCGTAAATCAAAAAGGCACATTCACCACAATATTCGTTGCAGCACTATTTACAATAGCCAGGTAATGGAAGCAACCTAAATGCCCACAGACAGATGAATGGATAAAGATGTGGTACGTATATAAAATGGAATATTACTCGGCCATAAAAAGGAATGAAACTGGGTCATTTGTAGAGACATCGATGGATCGAGAGACTGTCATACAGAATGAAGTAAGTCAGAAAGTGGAAAACAAATATTGTATATTAATGCATATATGTGGAGCCTAAAAAATGGTACAGATGAACTGGTTTGCAGGGAAGAAATAGAGACACAGAGGTAGAGAACAAACGTATGGACACCAAGTGTTGGAAGCCATGGGGTGGTGGTGGTGGGATGAGTTGGGAGATTGGGATTGACCTGAATACATGTATATGCATAAAATACATAACTAATAATAACGTGCTGTATAAAAAAATAAATAAAATTAAATTTCAAAATTTTAAAAAAGAAAATTTAAAAATAAATCAGAAAAAAGTTCTTCCCGTCTCACAGATGTATTTATAGGAATGAATTATTTCCATGCTTATATCTATAAATACATAAAAGAGGAATAAAATCTAACTTGAACCATAAAAGAAAAACAAGTGAACCCACGAGTTATACAGAGGAAAAACCTATCAGGGCACTTGCTCCAGCGGTAAACAATTCTGAAATTGGTCAGAGGTGGGGAACCATCTCCCATACAGCCAGCAACCCACCCCCCACGCAAGGAGCATCCTCATTGCAAAGCTGGGGGACCGTGCCGAGGCATCTGTGAGTAAACGTGAGCTGAGCCCCAGGCCAGCTGCTGCTGAACTGTTCCCACCCTTTCCAGGTAAAACACCTGAATATGTACAAGGGCTTGAAAGCCTAGAGGAAGGGCCGTGGAGCCACACAAGCGACAGCACGGAGGCCAACTCTGTGCCTGCAGGCCAGCCAGAGTGGTCCTGGCCACAGGAGCTCTTCCGGAAGCTTTCCATTGCCCTGCCTGAGATACCCCTCCTGTCCCGGCCCCCACTGCTTTTTTCCTTCCTCACCTCTGTCCAGAGAGATATTCAAGCGGAAGGTATGGGTGACACATCCTCTTCTTTACAGGCGGCTGCCTGGCAACTCCTGCAGAAAGGCCAGCAGAGCCCCACTCACACCGGGCCACCCACAAAGCTGTGGCCCCTCACTCCCTCCCACCAGCACAGCCCCGAGACTGCTGACGGGGCAGAGAATATGGAGTCAGGCAGAGCTTCAGGGGCTATTGCTGCCTGGAGCGCTGTTTATATTGACCTCAACGAGTCACACCTGGGGCGGGCGGGCCGGCAGGGTAAGGCTGCCCAGGTCAGCTAATCCACAACCCTCAGGGAATTACATTGTTGAAAATGGACCTCGCTAAGGCAGAAGAGAAGCCAAGGGAAAAAAGGACACAATGCCATTTGCAGCACCGTAGATAAGTCTACAAGTAATCACGTGACTTGTAGTAAGTCAGAAAGTGAAAGACACATATCATATCATATCACTTATAAGTGTTACCTAAAAATGGATACCAGGGCAGATATTTCCACGGAGAAGGGCAATCACAGATTCATTAAACAAACTTATGGTTCACCAATGGAAAGGTGTGAGGATTGGTTTCATTACAATATCGGGGTTAACAGACATATACAAACACAGTGACATATATAATCACCAAAGACCTACAGAATACCAAGAGAGGACTACTCAACATTCTGTCATAACGTACATGGGAAAAGGATCCCAGGAAGAACAGACATCTGTATATGTGTAAAAGAACCACATCTTCCACACCTACAACAAGCCAAACATTGTAATCAAACTTGCTGTAATAAAAAATAAAAAAAAAAATTAAAAACACGAACAAGAAGTAGTGAGACAAACGTGAGGGGCTTTCTCCTGGCACATTCCATTCTAAATTCCAATCTAGAACACCACTTCCACTGAGGCTCTCTTGCCCTAGTAACCAGATTTGGTAAGGGAGAACTGCTGCCACCTTGTGGCCGTTTCACACAACAGCAGCTTTAATCCCAGCGCTAATGGTCAGTTGATATTCAAAATCATTGCAGGCCTGTAAATGACACCTGCCCTGAAAACAAATCCTGGGGTCACATATCGACCAAAAAATTCAAAGCACGTGCATATTTCAAAACGACCGTTTCAAAAGGCATATTTTACGCACATTAGTGTTCTGCTTCTTTTCCTTTCTTTCCTTTTTTGTTAAAAAAAACGGGAATGGAAAAAGGCATCCCTCAGAATGGGCGAAAATCGTTGCAAACGGATCAATGGACAGAGGTTTAATCTCCAATATATATAAACAGCTCATGCAGCTTAATATTAAAAAAACAAACAACCCAATACAAAAATGCGCAAGAGATCTAAAGAGATGTTTCTTCAAAGGAGACACAGAGATGGCCAAGACGCACATGAAAAGCTGCTCAACAGCACTAATTATTAGAGAAATGCAAATCAAAACTACAATGAGGTATCACCTCACACCTGTTAGAATCGGCATCATCAGAAAATCTACAAACAACAATTTCTGGGGAGGGTGTGGACAAAAGGAGCCCTCTTCCACTATTGGTGGGAATGTAAATTGATACAGTCACTATGGAGAACAGTATGGAGTTTCCTTAAAAAAAATTAGAAATAGAATTACTATCTGATCCAGCAATCCCACTTCTGGGCATATACCCAGATAAAACCGTAAATCAAAAAGGCACATTCACCACAATATTCGTTGCAGCACTATTTACAATAGCCAGGTAATGGAAGCAACCTAAATGCCCACAGACAGATGAATGGATAAAGATGTGGTACGTATATAAAATGGAATATTACTCGGCCATAAAAAGGAATGAAACTGGGTCATTTGTAGAGACATCGATGGATCGAGAGACTGTCATACAGAATGAAGTAAGTCAGAAAGTGGAAAACAAATATTGTATATTAATGCATATATGTGGAGCCTAAAAAATGGTACAGATGAACTGGTTTGCAGGGAAGAAATAGAGACACAGAGGTAGAGAAGAAACGTATGGACACCAAGTGTTGGAAGCCATGGGGTGGTGGTGGTGGGATGAGTTGGGAGATTGGGATTGACCTGAATACATGTATATGCATAAAATACATAACTAATAATAACGTGCTGTATAAAAAAATAAATAAAATTAAATTTCATAATTTTAAAAAAGAAAATTTAAAAATAAATCAGAAAAAAGTTCTTCCCGTCTCACAGATGTATTTATAGGAATGAATTATTTCCATGCTTATATCTATAAATACATAAAAGAGGAATAAAATCTAACTTGAACCATAAAAGAAAAACATGTGAACCCACGAGTTATACAGACGAAAAACCTATCAGGGCACTTGCTCCAGCGGTAAACAATTCTGAAATTGGTCAGAGGTGGGGAACCATCTCCCATACAGCCAGCAACCCACCCCCCACGCAAGGAGCGTCCTCATTGCAAAGCTGGGGGACCGTGCCGAGGCATCTGTGAGTAAACGTGAGCTGAGCCCCAGGCCAGCTGCTGCTGAACTGTTCCCACCCTTTCCAGGTAAAACACCTGAATATGTACAAGGGCTTGAAAGCCTAGAGGAAGGGCCGTGGAGCCACACAAGCGACAGCATGCAGGCCAACTTGGTGCCTGCAGGCCAGCCAGAGTGGTCCTGGCCACAGGAGCTCTTCCGGAAGCTTTCCATTGCCCTGCCTGAGATACCCCTCCTGTCCCGGCCCCCACTGCTTTTTTCCTTCCTCACCTCTGTCCAGAGAGATATTCAAGCGGAAGGTATGGGTGACACATCCTCTTCTTTACAGGCGGCTGCCTGGCAACTCCTGCAGAAAGGCCAGCAGAGCCCCACTCACACCGGGCCACCCACAAAGCTGTGGCCCCTCACTCCCTCCCACCAGCACAGCCCCGAGACTGCTGACAGTGCAGAGAATATGGAGTCAGGCAGAGCTTCAGGGGCTATTGCTGCCTGGAGCGCTGTTTATATTGACCTCAACGAGTCACACCTGGGGCGGGCGGGCCGGCAGGGTAAGGCTGCCCAGGTCAGCTAATCCACAACCCTCAGGGAATTACATTGTTGAAAATGGACCTCGCTAAGGCAGAAGAGAAGCCAAGGGAAAAAAGGACACAATGCCATTTGCAGCACCGTAGATAAGTCTACAAGTAATCACGTGACTTGTAGTAAGTCAGAAAGTGAAAGACACATATCATATCATATCACTTATAAGTGTTACCTAAAAATGGATACCAGGGCAGATATTTCCACGGAGAAGGGCAATCACAGATTCATTAAACAAACTTATGGTTCACCAATGGAAAGGTGTGAGGATTGGTTTCATTACAATATCGGGGTTAACAGACATATACAAACACAGTGACATATATAATCACCAAAGACCTACAGAATACCAAGAGAGGACTACTCAACATTCTGTCATAACGTACATGGGAAAAGGATCCCAGGAAGAACAGACATCTGTATATGTGTAAAAGAACCACATCTTCCACACCTACAACAAGCCAAACATTGTAATCAAACTTGCTGTAATAAAAAATAAAAAAAAAATTAAAAACACTAACAAGAAGTAGTGAGACAAACGTGAGGGGCTTTCTCCTGGCACATTCCATTCTAAATTCCAATCTAGAACACCACTTCCACTGAGGCTCTCTTGCCCTAGTAACCAGATTTGGTAAGGGAGAACTGCTGCCACCTTGTGGCCGTTTCACACAACAGCAGCTTTAATCCCAGCGCTAATGGTCAGTTGATATTCAAAATCATTGCATGCCTGTAAATGACACCTGCCCTGAAAACAAATCCTGGGGTCACATATCGACCAAAAAATTCAAAGGACGTCCATATTTCAAAACGACCGTTTCAAAAGGCATATTTTACGCACATTAGTGTTCTGCTTCTTTTCCTTTCTTTCCTTTTTTGTTAAAAAAATCGGGAATGGAAAAAGGCATCCCTCAGAATGGGCGAAAATCGTTGCAAACGAATCAATGGACAGAGGTTTAATCTCTAATATATATAAACAGCTCATGCAGCTTAATATTAAAAAAACAAACAACCCAATACAAAAATGGGCAGAAGATCTAAAGAGACGTTTCTTCAAAGGAGACACAGAGATGGCCAAGACGCACATGAAAAGCTGCTCAACAGCACTAATTATTAGAGAAATGCAAATCAAAACTACAATGAGGTATCACCTCACACCTGTTAGAATCGGCATCATCAGAAAATCTACAAACAACAATTTCTGGGGAGGGTGTGGACAAAAGGAGCCCTCTTCCACTATTGGTGGGAATGTAAATTGATACAGTCACTATGGAGAACAGTATGGAGTTTCCTTAAAAAAATTAGAAATAGAATTACTATCTGATCCAGCAATCCCACTTCTGGGCATATACCCAGATAAAACCGTAAATCAAAAAGGCACATTCACCACAATATTCGTTGCAGCACTATTTACAATAGCCAGGTAATGGAAGCAACCTAAATGCCCACAGACAGATGAATGGATAAAGATGTGGTACGTATATAAAATGGAATATTACTCGGCCATAAAAAGGAATGAAACTGGGTCATTTGTAGAGACATCGATGGATCGAGAGACTGTCATACAGAATGAAGTAAGTCAGAAAGTGGAAAACAAATATTGTATATTAATGCATATATGTGGAGCCTAAAAAATGGTACAGATGAACTGGTTTGCAGGGAAGAAATAGAGACACAGAGGTAGAGAACAAACGTATGGACACCAAGTGTTGGAAGCCATGGGGTGGTGGTGGTGGGATGAGTTGGGAGATTGGGATTGACCTGAATACATGTATATGCATAAAATACATAACTAATAATAACGTGCTGTATAAAAAAATAAATAAAATTAAATTTCAAAATTTTAAAAAAGAAAATTTAAAAATAAATCAGAAAAAAGTTCTTCCCGTCTCACAGATGTATTTATAGGAATGAATTATTTCCATGCTTATATCTATAAATACATAAAAGAGGAATAAAATCTAACTTGAACCACAAAAGAAAAACAAGTGAACCCACGAGTTATACAGACGAAAAACCTATCAGGGCACTTGCTCCAGCGGTAAACAATTCTGAAATTGGTCAGAGGTGGGGAACCATCTCCCATACAGCCAGCAACCCACCCCCCACGCAAGGAGCATCCTCATTGCAAAGCTGGGGGACCGTGCCGAGGCATCTGTGAGTAAACGTGAGCTGAGCCCCAGGCCAGCTGCTGCTGAACTGTTCCCACCCTTTCCAGGTAAAACACCTGAATATGTACAAGGGCTTGAAAGCCTAGAGGAAGGGCCGTGGAGCCACACAAGCGACAGCACGGAGGCCAACTCTGTGCCTGCAGGCCAGCCAGAGTGGTCCTGGCCACAGGAGCTCTTCCGGAAGCTTTCCATTGCCCTGCCTGAGATACCCCTCCTGTCCCGGCCCCCACTGCTTTTTTCCTTCCTCACCTCTGTCCAGAGAGATATTCAAGCGGAAGGTATGGGTGACACATCCTCTTCTTTACAGGCGGCTGCCTGGCAACTCCTGCAGAAAGGCCAGCAGAGCCCCACTCACACCGGGCCACCCACAAAGCTGTGGCCCCTCACTCCCTCCCACCAGCACAGCCCCGAGACTGCTGACGGGGCAGAGAATATGGAGTCAGGCAGAGCTTCAGGGGCTATTGCTGCCTGGAGCGCTGTTTTTATTGACCTCAACGAGTCACACCTGGGGCGGGCGGGCCGGCAGGGTAAGGCTGCCCAGGTCAGCTAATCCACAACCCTCAGGGAATTACATTGTTGAAAATGGACCTCGCTAAGGCAGAAGAGAAGCCAAGGGAAAAAAGGACACAATGCCATTTGCAGCACCGTAGATAAGTCTACAAGTAATCACGTGACTTGTAGTAAGTCAGAAAGTGAAAGACACATATCATATCATATCACTTATAAGTGTTACCTAAAAATGGATACCAGGGCAGATATTTCCACGGAGAAGGGCAATCACAGATTCATTAAACAAACTTATGGTTCACCAATGGAAAGGTGTGAGGATTGGTTTCATTACAATATCGGGGTTAACAGACATATACAAACACAGTGATATATATAATCACCAAAGACCTACAGAATACCAAGAGAGGACTACTCAACATTCTGTCATAACGTACATGGGAAAAGGATCCCAGGAAGAACAGACATCTGTATATGTGTAAAAGAACCACATCTTCCACACCTACAACAAGCCAAACATTGTAATCAAACTTGCTGTAATAAAAAATAAAAAAAAAATTAAAAACACGAACAAGAAGTAGTGAGACAAACTTGAGGGGCTTTCTCCTGGCACATTCCATTCTAAATTCCAATCTAGAACACCACTTCCACTGAGGCTCTCTTGCCCTAGTAACCAGATTTGGTAAGGGAGAACTGCTGCCACCTTGTGGCCGTTTCACACAACAGCAGCTTTAATCCCAGCGCTAATGGTCAGTTGATATTCAAAATCATTGCAGGCCTGTAAATGACACCTGCCCTGAAAACAAATCCTGGGGTCACATATCGACCAAAAAATTCAAAGCACGTGCATATTTCAAAACGACCGTTTCAAAAGGCATATTTTACGCACATTAGTGTTCTGCTTCTTTTCCTTTCTTTCCTTTTTTGTTAAAAAAAACGGGAATGGAAAAAGGCATCCCTCAGAATGGGCGAAAATCGTTGCAAACGGATCAATGGACAGAGGTTTAATCTCCAATATATATAAACAGCTCATGCAGCTTAATATTAAAAAAACAAACAACCCAATACAAAAATGCGCAAGAGATCTAAAGAGATGTTTCTTCAAAGGAGACACAGAGATGGCCAAGACGCACATGAAAAGCTGCTCAACAGCACTAATTATTAGAGAAATGCAAATCAAAACTACAATGAGGTATCACCTCACACCTGTTAGAATCGGCATCATCAGAAAATCTACAAACAACAATTTCTGGGGAGGGTGTGGACAAAAGGAGCCCTCTTCCACTATTGGTGGGAATGTAAATTGATACAGTCACTATGGAGAACAGTATGGAGTTTCCTTAAAAAAAATTAGAAATAGAATTACTATCTGATCCAGCAATCCCACTTCTGGGCATATACCCAGATAAAACCGTAAATCAAAAAGGCACATTCACCACAATATTCGTTGCAGCACTATTTACAATAGCCAGGTAATGGAAGCAACCTAAATGCCCACAGACAGATGAATGGATAAAGATGTGGTACGTATATAAAATGGAATATTACTCGGCCATAAAAAGGAATGAAACTGGGTCATTTGTAGAGACATCGATGGATCGAGAGACTGTCATACAGAATGAAGTAAGTCAGAAAGTGGAAAACAAATATTGTATATTAATGCATATATGTGGAGCCTAAAAAATGGTACAGATGAACTGGTTTGCAGGGAAGAAATAGAGACACAGAGGTAGAGAACAAACGTATGGACACCAAGTGTTGGAAGCCATGGGGTGGTGGTGGTGGGATGAGTTGGGAGATTGGGATTGACCTGAATACATGTATATGCATAAAATACATAACTAATAATAACGTGCTGTATAAAAAAATAAATAAAATTAAATTTCAAAATTTTAAAAAAGAAAATTTAAAAATAAATCAGAAAAAAGTTCTTCCCGTCTCACAGATGTATTTATAGGAATGAATTATTTCCATGCTTATATCTATAAATACATAAAAGAGGAATAAAATCTAACTTGAACCATAAAAGAAAAACAAGTGAACCCACGAGTTATACAGACGAAAAACCTATCAGGGCACTTGCTCCAGCGGTAAACAATTCTGAAATTGGTCAGAGGTGGGGAACCATCTCCCATACAGCCAGCAACCCACCCCCCACGCAAGGAGCGTCCTCATTGCAAAGCTGGGGGACCGTGCCGAGGCATCTGTGAGTAAACGTGAGCTGAGCCCCAGGCCAGCTGCTGCTGAACTGTTCCCACCCTTTCCAGGTAAAACACCTGAATATGTACAAGGGCTTGAAAGCCTAGAGGAAGGGCCGTGGAGCCACACAAGCGACAGCATGCAGGCCAACTTGGTGCCTGCAGGCCAGCCAGAGTGGTCCTGGCCACAGGAGCTCTTCCGGAAGCTTTCCATTGCCCTGCCTGAGATACCCCTCCTGTCCCGGCCCCCACTGCTTTTTTCCTTCCTCACCTCTGTCCAGAGAGATATTCAAGCGGAAGGTATGGGTGACACATCCTCTTCTTTACAGGCGGCTGCCTGGCAACTCCTGCAGAAAGGCCAGCAGAGCCCCACTCACACCGGGCCACCCACAAAGCTGTGGCCCCTCACTCCCTCCCACCAGCACAGCCCCGAGACTGCTGACGGGGCAGAGAATATGGAGTCAGGCAGAGCTTCAGGGGCTATTGCTGCCTGGAGCGCTGTTTATATTGACCTCAACGAGTCACACCTGGGGCGGGCGGGCCGGCAGGGTAAGGCTGCCCAGGTCAGCTAATCCACAACCCTCAGGGAATTACATTGTTGAAAATGGACCTCGCTAAGGCAGAAGAGAAGCCAAGGGAAAAAATGACACAATGCCATTTGCAGCACCGTAGATAAGTCTACAAGTAATCACGTGACTTGTAGTAAGTCAGAAAGTGAAAGACACATATCATATCATATCACTTATAAGTGTTACCTAAAAATGGATACCAGGGCAGATATTTCCACGGAGAAGGGCAATCACAGATTCATTAAACAAACTTATGGTTCACCAATGGAAAGGTGTGAGGATTGGTTTCATTACAATATCGGGGTTAACAGACATATACAAACACAGTGACATATATAATCACCAAAGACCTACAGAATACCAAGAGAGGACTACTCAACATTCTGTCATAACGTACATGGGAAAAGGATCCCAGGAAGAACAGACATCTGTATATGTGTAAAAGAACCACATCTTCCACACCTACAACAAGCCAAACATTGTAATCAAACTTGCTGTAATAAAAAATAAAAAAAAAAATTAAAAACACTAACAAGAAGTAGTGAGACAAACGTGAGGGGCTTTCTCCTGGCACATTCCATTCTAAATTCCAATCTAGAACACCACTTCCACTGAGGCTCTCTTGCCCTAGTAACCAGATTTGGTAAGGGAGAACTGCTGCCACCTTGTGGCCGTTTCACACAACAGCAGCTTTAATCCCAGCGCTAATGGTCAGTTGATATTCAAAATCATTGCATGCCTGTAAATGACACCTGCCCTGAAAACAAATCCTGGGGTCACATATCGACCAAAAAATTCAAAGGACGTCCATATTTCAAAACGACCGTTTCAAAAGGCATATTTTACGCACATTAGTGTTCTGCTTCTTTTCCTTTCTTTCCTTTTTTGTTAAAAAAATCGGGAATGGAAAAAGGCATCCCTCAGAATGGGCGAAAATCGTTGCAAACGAATCAATGGACAGAGGTTTAATCTCCAATATATATAAACAGCTCATGCAGCTTAATATTAAAAAAACAAACAACCCAATACAAAAATGGGCAGAAGATCTAAAGAGACGTTTCTTCAAAGGAGACACAGAGATGGCCAAGACGCACATGAAAAGCTGCTCAACAGCACTAATTATTAGAGAAATGCAAATCAAAACTACAATGAGGTATCACCTCACACCTGTTAGAATCGGCATCATCAGAAAATCTACAAACAACAATTTCTGGGGAGGGTGTGGACAAAAGGAGCCCTCTTCCACTATTGGTGGGAATGTAAATTGATACAGTCACTATGGAGAACAGTATGGAGTTTCCTTAAAAAAACTAGAAATAGAATTACTATCTGATCCAGCAATCCCACTTCTGGGCATATACCCAGATAAAACCGTAAATCAAAAAGGCACATTCACCACAATATTCGTTGCAGCACTATTTACAATAGCCAGGTAATGGAAGCAACCTAAATGCCCACAGACAGATGAATGGATAAAGATGTGGTACGTATATAAAATGGAATATTACTCGGCCATAAAAAGGAATGAAACTGGGTCATTTGTAGAGACATCGATGGATCGAGAGACTGTCATACAGAATGAAGTAAGTCAGAAAGTGGAAAACAAATATTGTATATTAATGCATATATGTGGAGCCTAAAAAATGGTACAGATGAACTGGTTTGCAGGGAAGAAATAGAGACACAGAGGTAGAGAACAAACGTATGGACACCAAGTGTTGGAAGCCATGGGGTGGTGGTGGTGGGATGAGTTGGGAGATTTGGATTGACCTGAATACATGTATATGCATAAAATACATAACTAATAATAACGTGCAGTACAAAAAAATAAATAAAATTAAATTTCAAAATTTTAAAAAAGAAAATTTAAAAATAAAAGAGTAAAAATTTCTTCCCGTCTCACAAATGTATTTATAGGAATGAATTATTTCCATGCTTATATCTATAAATACATAAAAGAGGAATAAAATCTAACGTGAACCATAAAAGAAAAAAAAAACTGAACCCTCGAGTTATACAGAGGAAAAACCTATCAGGGCACTTGCTCCAGGGGTAAACAGTTCTGAAATTGGTCAGAGGTGGGGAACCATCTCCCATACAGCCAGCAACCCACCCCCCAGGCAAGTAGCGTCCTCATTGCAAAGCTGGGGTCCGTGCCGAGGCATCTGTGAGTAAACGTGAGCTGAGCCCCAGGCCAGCTGCTGCTGAACTGTTCCCACCCTTCCCAGGTAAAACACCTGAATATGTACAAGGGCTTGAAAGCCTAGAGGAAGGGCCGTGGAGCCACACCAGCGACAGCACGCAGGCCAACTTGGTGCCTGCAGGCCAGCCAGGGTGGTCCTGGTCCTGGACGCTCTTCCGGAAGCTTTCCATTGCCCTGCCTGAGATACCCCTCCTCTCCCGGCACTCACTGCTTTTTTCCTTCCTCACCTCTGTCCGGAGAGAAATTCCAGCTGAAGGTATGGGTGACACATCCTCTTCTTTACACGTGTCAGCCTGGCAACTCCTGCAGAAAGGCCAGCAGAGCCCCACTCACACCGGGCAACACACAAAGCTGTGGCCCCTCACTCCCTCCCACCAGCACAGCCCCGAGACTGCTGACGGGGCAGAGAATATGGAGTCAGGCACAGCTTCAGGGGCTATTGCTGCCTGGAGCGCTGTTTTTATTGACCTCAACGAGGCACACCTGGGGAGGGCGGGCCGGCAGGGTAAGGCTGCCCAGGTCAGCTAATCCACAACCCTCAGGGAATCACATTGTTAAAAATGGACCTCGCTAAGGCAGAATAGAAGCCAAGGAGAAAAAGGACACAATGCCATTTGCAGCACCGTAGATGAGTCTAGAAGTAATCACGTGACATGTAGTAAGTCAGAAAGTGAAAGACACATATCATATCTTATCACTTATAGGTGTTACCTAAAAATGGATACCAGGGCAGATATTTCCACGGAGAAGGGCAATCACAGATTCAGTAAACAAACTTATGGTTCACCAATGGAAAGTTGTGAGGATTGGTTTCATTACGATACCGGGGTTAACACACATATACAAACACAGGTGACATATATAATCACCAAAGACCTACAGAATACCAAGAGTGGACTACTCAACATTCTGTCATAACGTACATGGGAAAAGGATCCCAGGAAGAACAGACATCTGTATATGTGTAAAAGAACCACATCTTCCACACCTACAACAAGCCAAACATTGTAATCAAACTTGCCGTAATAAAAAATAAAAAAAAATAAATTAAAAACACGAACAAGAAGTAGTGAGACAAACTTGAGGGGCTTTCTCCTGAAACATTCCATTCTAAATTCCAATCTAGAACACCACTTCCACTGAGGATCTCTTGCCCTAGTAACCAGATTTGGTAAGGGAGAACTGCTGCCACTTTGTGGCCGTTTCACACAACAGCAGCTTTAATCCCAGCGCTAATGGTCAGTTGATATTCAAAATCATTGCAGGCCTGTAAATGACACCTGCCCTGAAAACAAATCCTGGGGTCACATATCGACCAAAAAATTCAAAGCACGTCCATATTTCAAAACGACCGTTTCAAAAGGCATATTTTACGCACATTAGTGTTCTGCTTCTTTTCCTTTCTTTCCTTTTTTGTTAAAAAAAACGGGAATGGAAAAAGGCATCCCTCAGAATGGGCGAAAATCGTTGCAAACGAATCAATGGACAGAGGTTTAATCTCCAATATATATAAACAGCTCATGCAGCTTAATATTAAAAAAACAAACAACCCAATACAAAAATGGGCAGAAGATCTAAAGAGACGTTTCTTCAAAGGAGACACAGAGATGGCCAAGACGCACATGAAAAGCTGCTCAACAGCACTAATTATTAGAGAAATGCAAATCAAAACTACAATGAGGTATCACCTCACACCCGTTAGAATCGGCATCATCAGAAAATCTACAAACAACCAATTCTGGGGAGGGTGTGGACAAAAGGAGCCCTCTTCCACTATTGGTGGGAATGTAAATTGATACAGTCACTATGGAGAACAGTATGGAGTTTCCTTAAAAAAACTAGAAATAGAATTACTATCTGATCCAGCAATCCCACTTCTGGGCATATACCCAGATAAAACCGTAAATCAAAAAGGCACATTCACCACAATATTCGTTGCAGCACTATTTACAATAGCCAGGTAATGGAAGCAACCTAAATGCCCACAGACAGATGAATGGATAAAGATGTGGTACGTATATAAAATGGAATATTACTCGGCCATAAAAAGGAATGAAACTGGGTCATTTGTAGAGACATCGATGGATCGAGAGACTGTCATACAGAATGAAGTAAGTCAGAAAGTGGAAAACAAATATTGTATATTAATGCATATATGTGGAGCCTAAAAAATGGTACAGATGAACTGGTTTGCAGGGAAGAAATAGAGACACAGAGGTAGAGAACAAACGTATGGACACCAAGTGTTGGAAGCCATGGGGTGGTGGTGGTGGGATGAGTTGGGAGATTGGGATTGACCTGAATACATGTATATGCATAAAATACATAACTAATAATAACGTGCTGTATAAAAAAATAAATAAAATTAAATTTCAAAATTTTAAAAAAGAAAATTTAAAAATAAAAGAGAAAAAAGGTCTTCCCGTCTCACAGATGTATTTATAGGAATGAATTATTTCCATGCTTATATCTATAAATACATAAAAGAGGAATAAATTCTAACTTGAACCATAAAAGAAAAAAAAACTGAACCCACGAGTTATACAGAGCAAAACCCTATCAGGGCACTTGCTCCAGTGGTAAACAATTCTGAAATTGGTCAGAGGTGGGGAACCATCTCCCATACAGCCAGCAACCCACCCCCCACGCAAGGAGCGTCCTCATTGCAAAGCTGGGGGACCGTGTCGAGGCATCTGTGAGTAAATGTGAGCTGAGCCCCAGGCCAGCTGCTGCTGAACTGTTCCCACCCTTCCCAGGTAAAACACCTGAATATGTACAAGGGCTTGAAAGCCTAGAGGAAGGGCCGTGGAGCCACACCAGTGACATCACGCAGGCCAACTTGGTGCCTGCAGGCCAGCCAGGGTGGTCCTGGCCCTGGACGCTCTTCCAGAAGCTTTCCATTGCCCTGCCTGAGATACCCCTCCTCTCCCGCACCCACTGCTTTTTTCCTTCCTCACCTCTGTCCGGAGAGAAATTCCAGCTGAAGGTATGGGTGACACATCCTCTTCTTTACACGTGTCAGCCTGGCAACTCCTGCAGAAAGGCCAGCAGAGCCCCACTAACACCGGGCCACCCACAAAGCTGTGGCCCCTCACTCACTCCCACCAGCACAGCCCCGAGACTGCTGACGGGGCAGAGAATATGGAGTCAGGCACAGCTTCAGGGGCTATTGCTGACTGGAGCTCTGTTTATATTGACCTCAACGAGGCACATCTGTGGAGGGCGGGCCGGCAGGGTAAGGCTGCCCAGGTCAGCTAATCCACAACCCTCAGGGAATCACATTGTTGAAAATGGACCTCGCTAAGGCAGAAGAGAAGCCAAGGGAAAAAAGGACACAATGCCATTTGCAGAACCGTAGATGAGTCTAGAAGTAATCACGTGACTTGTAGTAAGTCAGAAAGTGAAAGACACATATCATATCATATCACTTATAAGTGTTACCTAAAAATGGATACCAGGGCAGATATTTCCATGGAGAAGGGCAATCACAGATTCAGTAAACAAACTTATGGTTCACCAATGGAAAGTTGTGAAGATTGGTTTCATTACGATATCGGGGTTAACACACATATACAAACACAGGTGACATATATAATCACCAAAGACCTACAGAATACCAAGAGTGGACTACTCAACATTCTGTCATAACGTACATGGGAAAAGGATCCCAGGAAGAACAGACATCTGTATATGTGTAAAAGAACCACATCTTCCACACCTACAACAAGCCAAACATTGTAATCAAACTTGCTGTAATAAAAAATAAAAAAAAATAAATTAAAAACACGAACAAGAAGTAGTGAGACAAACTTGAGGGGCTTTCTCCTGAAACATTCCATTCTAAATTCCAATCTAGAACACCACTTCCACTGAGGCTCTCTTGCCCTAGTAACCAGATTTGGTAAGGGAGAACTGCTGCCACCTTGTGGCCGTTTCACACAACAGCAGCTTTAATCCCAGCGCTAATGGTCAGTTGATATTCAAAATCATTGCAGGCCTGTAAATGACACCTGCCCTGAAAACAAATCCTGGGGTCACATATCGACCAAAAAATTCAAAGCACGTCCATATTTCAAAACGACCGTTTCAAAAGGCATATTTTACGCACATTAGTGTTCTGCTTCTTTTCCTTTCTTTCCTTTTTTGTTAAAAATATCGGGAATGGAAAAAGGCATCCCTCAGAATGGGCGAAAATCGTTGCAAACGAATCAATGGACAGAGGTTTAATCTCCAATATATATAAACAGCTCATGCAGCTTAATATTAAAAAAAAAAACAACCCAATACAAAAATGTGCAAGGGATCTAAAGAGATGTTTCTTCAAAGGAGACACAGAGATGGCCAAGACGCACATGAAAAGCTGCTCAACAGCACTAATTATTAGAGAAATGCAAATCAAAACTACAATGAGGTATCACCTCACACCTGTTAGAATCGGCATCATCAGAAAATCTACAAACAACAATTTCTGGGGAGGGTGTGGACAAAAGGAGCCCTCTTCCACTATTGGTGGGAATGTAAATTGATACAGTCACTATGGAGAACAGTATGGAGTTTCCTTAAAAAAACTAGAAATAGAATTACTATCTGATCCAGCAATCCCACTTCTGGGCATATACCCAGATAAAACCGTAAATCAAAAAGGCACATTCACCACAATATTCGTTGCAGCACTATTTACAATAGCCAGGTAATGGAAGCAACCTAAATGCCCACAGACAGATGAATGGATAAAGATGTGGTACGTATATAAAATGGAATATTACTCGGCCATAAAAAGGAATGAAACTGGGTCATTTGTAGAGACATCGATGGATCGAGAGACTGTCATACAGAATGAAGTAAGTCAGAAAGTGGAAAACAAATATTGTATATTAATGCATATATGTGGAGCCTAAAAAATGGTACAGATGAACTGGTTTGCAGGGAAGAAATAGAGACACAGAGGTAGAGAACAAACGTATGGACACCAAGTGTTGGAAGCCATGGGGTGGTGGTGGTGGGATGAGTTGGGAGATTGGGATTGACCTGAATACATGTATATGCATAAAATACATAACTAATAATAACGTGCTGTATAAAAAAATAAATAAAATTAAATTTCAAAATTTTAAAAAAGAAAATTTAAAAATAAAAGAGAAAAAAGGTCTTCCCGTCTCACAGATGTATTTATAGGAATGAATTATTTCCATGCTTATATCTATAAATACATAAAAGAGGAATAAAATCTAACTTGAACCATAAAAGAAAAAAAAAGGGAACCCACGAGTTATACAGACGAAAAACCTATCAGGGCACTTGCTCCAGCAGTAAACAATTCTGAAATTGGTCAGAGGTGGGGAACCATCTCCCATACAGCCAGCAACCCACCCCCCACGCAAGGAGCGTCCTCATTGCAAAGCTGGGGGACCGTGTCGAGGCATCTGTGAGTAAATGTGAGCTGAGCCCCAGGCCAGCTGCTGCTGAACTGTTCCCACCCTTCCCAGGTAAAACACCTGAATATGTACAAGGGCTTGAAAGCCTAGAGGAAGGGCCGTGGAGCCACACCAGTGACATCACGCAGGCCAACTTGGTGCCTGCAGGCCAGCCAGGGTGATCCTGGCCCTGGACGCTCTTCCAGAAGCTTTCCATTGCCCTGCCTGAGATACCCCTCCTGTCCCGGCCCCCACTGCTTTTTTCCTTCCTCACCTCTGTCCAGAGAGATATTCAAGCGGAAGGTATGGGTGACACATCCTCTTCTTTACAGGCGGCTGCCTGGCAACTCCTGCAGAAAGGCCAGCAGAGCCCCACTCACACCGGGCAAACCACAAAGCTGTGGCCCCTCACTCCCTCCCACCAGCACAGCCCCGAGACTGCTGACGGGGCAGAGAATATGGAGTCAGGCAGAGCTTCAGGGGCTATTGCTGCCTGGAGCGCTGTTTATATTGACCTCAACGAGTCACACCTGGGGCGGGCGGGCCGGCAGTGTAAGGCTGCCCAGGTCAGCTAATCCACAACCCTCAGGGAATTACATTGTTGAAAATGGACCTCGCTATGGCAGAAGAGAAGCCAAGGGAAAAAAGGACACAATGCCATTTGCAGCACCGTAGATGAGTCTACAAATAATCACGTGACTTGTAGTAAGTCAGAAAGTGAAAGACACATATCATATCATATCACTTATAAGTGTTACCTAAAAATGGATACCAGGGCAGATATTTCCACGGAGAAGGGCAATCACAGATTCAGTAAACAAACTTATGGTTCACCAATGGAAAGGTGTGAGGATTGGTTTCATTACGATATCGGGGTTAACACACATATACAAACACAGGTGACATATATAATCACCAAAGACCTACAGAATACCAACAGTGGACTACTCAACATTCTGTCATAACGTACATGGGAAAAGGATCCCAGGAAGAACAGACATCTGTATATGTGTAAAAGAACCACATCTTCCACACCTACAACAAGCCAAACATTGTAATCAAACTTGCTGTAATAAAAAATAAAAAAAAATTAATTAAAAACACGAACAAGAAGTAGTGAGACAAACTTGAGGGGCTTTCTCCTGAAACATTCCATTCTAAATTCCAATCTAGAACACCACTTCCACTGAGGCTCTCTTGCCCTAGTAACCAGATTTGGTAAGGGAGAACTGCTGCCACCTTGTGGCCGTTTCACACAACAGCAGCTTTAATCCCAGCGCTAATGGTCAGTTGATATTCAAAATCATTGCACGCCTGTAAATGACACCTGCCCTGAAAACAAATCCTGGGGTCACATATCGACCAAAAAATTCAAAGGACGTCCATATTTCAAAACGACCGTTTCAAAAGGCATATTTTACGCACATTAGTGTTCTGCTTCTTTTCCTTTCTTTCCTTTTTTGTTAAAAAAAAACGGGAATGGAAAAAGGCATCCCTCAGAATGGGCGAAAATCGTTGCAAACGAATCAATGGACAGAGGTTTAATCTCCAATATATATAAACAGCTCATGCAGCTTAATATTAAAAAAACAAACAACCCAATACAAAAATGTGCAAGAGATCTAAAGAGATGTTTCTTCAAAGGAGACACAGAGATGGCCAAGACGCACATGAAAAGCTGCTCAACAGCACTAATTATTAGAGAAATGCAAATCAAAACTACAATGAGGTATCACCTCACACCTGTTAGAATCGGCATCATCAGAAAATCTACAAACAACAATTTCTGGGGAGGGTGTGGACAAAAGGAGCCCTCTTCCACTATTGGTGGGAATGTAAATTGATACAGTCACTATGGAGAACAGTATGGAGTTTCCTTAAAAAAATTAGAAATAGAATTACTATCTGATCCAGCAATCCCACTTCTGGGCATATACCCAGATAAAACCGTAAATCAAAAAGGCACATTCACCACAATATTCGTTGCAGCACTATTTACAATAGCCAGGTAATGGAAGCAACCTAAATGCCCACAGACAGATGAATGGATAAAGATGTGGTACGTATATAAAATGGAATATTACTCGGCCATAAAAAGGAATGAAACTGGGTCATTTGTAGAGACATCGATGGATCGAGAGACTGTCATACAGAATGAAGTAAGTCAGAAAGTGGAAAACAAATATTGTATATTAATGCATATATGTGGAGCCTAAAAAATGGTACAGATGAACTGGTTTGCAGGGAAGAAATAGAGACACAGAGGTAGAGAACAAACGTATGGACACCAAGTGTTGGAAGCCATGGGGTGGTGGTGGTGGGATGAGTTGGGAGATTGGGATTGACCTGAATACATGTATATGCATAAAATACATAACTAATAATAACGTGCTGTATAAAAAAATAAATAAAATTAAATTTCAAAATTTTAAAAAAGAAAATTTAAAAATAAATCAGAAAAAAGTTCTTCCCGTCTCACAGATGTATTTATAGGAATGAATTATTTCCATGCTTATATCTATAAATACATAAAAGAGGAATAAAATCTAACTTGAACCATAAAAGAAAAAAAAGGGAACCCAAGAGTTATACAGACGAAAAACCTATCAGGGCACTTGCTCCAGGGGTAAACAATTCTGAAATTGGTCAGAGGTGGGGAACCATCTCCCATACAGCCAGCAACCCACCCCCCACGCAAGGAGCGTCCTCATTGCAAAGCTGGGGAACCGTGCCGAGGCATCTGTGAGTAAACGTGAGCTGAGCCCCAGGCCAGCTGCTGCTGAACTGTTCCCACCCTTTCCAGGTAAAACACCTGAATATGTACAAGGGCTTGAAAGCCTAGAGGAAGGGCCGTGGAGCCACACAAGCGACAGCACGCAGGCCAACTTGGTGCCTGCAGGCCAGCCAGAGTGGTCCTGGCCACAGGAGCTCTTCCGGAAGCTTTCCATTGCCCTGCCTGAGATACCCCTCCTGTCCTGGCCCCCACTGCTTTTTTCCTTCCTCACCTCTGTCCAGAGAGATATTCAAGCGGAAGGTATGGGTGACACATCCTCTTCTTTACAGGCGGCTGCCTGGCAACTCCTGCAGAAAGGCCAGCAGAGACCCACTCACACCGGGCAACCCACAAAGCTGTGGCCCCTCACTCCCTCCCACCAGCACAGCCCTGAGACTGCTGACGGGGCAGAGAATATGGAGTCAGGCAGAGCTTCAGGGGCTATTGCTGCCTGGAGCGCTGTTTATATTGACCTCAACGAGTCACACCTGGGGCGGGCGGGCCGGCAGGGTAAGGCTGCCCAGGTCAGCTAATCCACAACCCTCAGGGAATTACATTGTTGAAAATGGACCTCGCTAAGGCAGAAGAGAAGCCAAGGGAAAAAAGGACACAATGCCATTTGCAGCACCGTAGATGAGTCTACAAATAATCACGTGACTTGTAGTAAGTCAGAAAGTGAAAGACACATATCATATCATATCACTTATAAGTGTTACCTAAAAATGGATACCAGGGCAGATATTTCCACGGAGAAGGGCAATCACAGATTCATTAAACAAACTTATGGTTCACCAATGGAAAGGTGTGAGGATTGGTTTCATTACGATATCGGGGTTAACACACATATACAAACACAGGTGACATATATAATCACCAAAGACCTACAGAATACCAAGAGTGGACTACTCAACATTCTGTCATAACGTACATGGGAGAAGGATCCCAGGAAGAACAGACATCTGTATATGTGTAAAAGAACCACATCTTCCACACCTACAACAAGCCAAACATTGTAATCAAACTTGCTGTAATAAAAAATAAAAAAAAATAAATTAAAAACACGAACAAGAAGTAGTGAGACAAACTTGAGGGGCTTTCTCCTGAAACATTCCATTCTAAATTCCAATCTAGAACACCACTTCCACTGAGGCTCTCTTGCCCTAGTAACCAGATTTGGTAAGGGAGAACTGCTGCCACCTTGTGGCCGTTTCACACAACAGCAGCTTTAATCCCAGCGCTAATGGTCAGTTGATATTCAAAATCATTGCACGCCTGTAAATGACACCTGCCCTGAAAACAAATCCTGGGGTCACATATCGACCAAAAAATTCAAAGGACGTCCATATTTCAAAACGACCGTTTCAAAAGGCATATTTTACGCACATTAGTGTTCTGCTTCTTTTCCTTTCTTTCCTTTTTTGTTAAAAAAAAACGGGAATGGAAAAAGGCATCCCTCAGAATGGGCGAAAATCGTTGCAAACGAATCAATGGACAGAGGTTTAATCTCCAATATATATAAACAGCTCATGCAGCTTAATATTAAAAAAACAAACAACCCAATACAAAAATGTGCAAGAGATCTAAAGAGATGTTTCTTCAAAGGAGACACAGAGATGGCCAAGACGCACATGAAAAGCTGCTCAACAGCACTAATTATTAGAGAAATGCAAATCAAAACTACAATGAGGTATCACCTCACACCTGTTAGAATCGGCATCATCAGAAAATCTACAAACAACAATTTCTGGGGAGGGTGTGGACAAAAGGAGCCCTCTTCCACTATTGGTGGGAATGTAAATTGATACAGTCACTATGGAGAACAGTATGGAGTTTCCTTAAAAAAATTAGAAATAGAATTACTATCTGATCCAGCAATCCCACTTCTGGGCATATACCCAGATAAAACCGTAAATCATAAAGGCACATTCACCACAATATTCGTTGCAGCACTATTTACAATAGCCAGGTAATGGAAGCAACCTAAATGCCCACAGACAGATGAATGGATAAAGATGTGGTACGTATATAAAATGGAATATTACTCGGCCATAAAAAGGAATGAAACTGGGTCATTTGTAGAGACATCGATGGATCGAGAGACTGTCATACAGAATGAAGTAAGTCAGAAAGTGGAAAACAAATATTGTATATTAATGCATATATGTGGAGCCTAAAAAATGGTACAGATGAACTGGTTTGCAGGGAAGAAATAGAGACACAGAGGTAGAGAACAAACGTATGGACACCAAGTGTGGGAAGCCATGGGGTGGTGGTGGTGGGATGAGTTGGGAGATTGGGATTGACCTGAATACATGTATATGCATAAAATACATAACTAATAATAACGTGCTGTATAAAAAAATAAATAAAATTAAATTTCAAAATTTTAAAAAAGAAAATTTAAAAATAAATCAGAAAAAAGTTCTTCCCGTCTCACAGATGTATTTATAGGAAAGAATTATTTCCATGCTTATATCTATAAATACATAAAAGAGGAATAAAATCTAACTTGAACCATAAAAGAAAAAAAAGGGAACCCACGAGTTATACAGACGAAAAACCTATCAGGGCACTTGCTCCAGCGGTAAACAATTCTGAAATTGGTCAGAGGTGGGGAACCATCACCCATACAGCCAGCAACCCACCCCCCACGCAAGGAGCGTCCTCATTGCAAAGCTGGGGGACCGTGCCGAGGCATCTGTGAGTAAACGTGAGCTGAGCCCCAGGCCAGCTGCTGCTGAACTGTTCCCACCCTTTCCAGGTAAAACACCTGAATATGTACAAGGGCTTGAAAGCCTAGAGGAAGGGCCGTGGAGCCACACAAGCGACAGCACGCAGGCCAACTTGGTGCCTGCAGGCCAGCCAGAGTGGTCCTGGCCACAGGAGCTCTTCCGGAAGCTTTCCATTGCCCTGCCAGAGATACCCCTCCTGTCCCGGCCCCCACTGCTTTTTTCCTTCCTCACGTCTGTCCAGAGAGATATTCAAGCGGAAGGTATGGGTGACACATCCTCTTCTTTACAGGCGGCTGCCTGGCAACTCCTGCAGAAAGGCCAGCAGAGCCCCACTCACACCGGGCAACCCACAAAGCTGTGGCCCCTCACTCCCTCCCACCAGCACAGCCCCGAGACTGCTGACGGGGCAGAGAATATGGAGTCAGGCAGAGCTTCAGGGGCTATTGCTGCCTGGAGCGCTGTTTATATTGACCTCAACGAGTCACACCTGGGGCGGGCGGGCCGGCACGGTAAGGCTGCCCAGGTCAGCTAATCCACAACCCTCAGGGAATTACATTGTTGAAAATGGACCTCGCTAAGGCAGAAGAGAAGCCAAGGGAAAAAAGGACACAATGCCATTTGCAGCACCGTAGATGAGTCTACAAATAATCACGTGACTTGTAGTAAGTCAGAAAGTGAAAGACACATATCATATCATATCACTTATAAGTGTTACCTAAAAATGGATACCAGGGCAGATATTTCCACGGAGAAGGGCAATCACAGATTCATTAAACAAACTTATGGTTCACCAATGGAAAGGTGTGAGGATTGGTTTCATTACAATATCGGGGTTAACAGACATATACAAACACAGTGACATATATAATCACCAAAGACCTACAGAATACCAAGAGAGGACTACTCAACATTCTGTCATAACGTACATGGGAAAAGGATCCCAGGAAGAACAGACATCTGTATATGTGTAAAAGAACCACATCTTCCACACCTACAACAAGCCAAACATTGTAATCAAACTTGCTGTAATAAAAAATAAAAAAATTTAAATTAAAAACACGTACAAGAAGTAGTGAGACAAACTTGAGGGGCTTTCTCCTGGCACATTCCATTCTAAATTCCAATCTAGAACACCATTTCCATTGAGGCTCTCTTGCCCTAGTAACCAGATTTGGCAAGGGAGAACTGCTGCCACCTTGTGGCCGTTTCACACAACAGCAGCTTTAATCCCAGCACTAATGGTCAGATGATATACAAAATCATTGCAGGCCTGTAAATGACACCTGCCCTGAAAACAAATCCTGGGGTCACATATCGACCAAAAAATTCAAAGGACGTCCACATTTCAAAACGACCGTTTCAAAAGGCATATTTTACGCACATTAGTGTTCTGCTTCTTTTCCTTTCTTTCCTTTTTTGTTAAAAAAATCGGGAATGGAAAAAGGCATCCCTCAGAATGGGCGAAAATCGTTGCAAACGAATCAATGGACAGAGGTTTAATCTCCAATATATATAAACAGCTCATGCAGCTTAATATTAAAAAAACAAACAACCCAATACAAAAATGGGCAGAAGATCTAAAGAGACGTTTCTTCAAAGGAGACACAGAGATGGCCAAGACGCACATGAAAAGCTGCTCAACAGCACTAATTATTAGAGAAATGCAAATCAAAACTACAATGAGGTATCACCTCACACCTGTTAGAATCGGCATCATCAGAAAATCTACAAACAACAATTTCTGGGGAGGGTGTGGACAAAAGGAGCCCTCTTCCACTATTGGTGGGAATGTAAATTGATACAGTCACTATGGAGAACAGTATGGAGTTTCCTTAAAAAAATTAGAAATAGAATTACTATCTGATCCAGCAATCCCACTTCTGGGCATATACCCAGATAAAACCGTAAATCAAAAAGGCACATTCACCACAATATTCGTTGCAGCACTATTTACAATAGCCAGGTAATGGAAGCAACCTAAATGCCCACAGACAGATGAATGGATAAAGATGTGGTACGTATATAAAATGGAATATTACTCGGCCATAAAAAGGAATGAAACTGGGTCATTTGTAGAGACATCGATGGATCGAGAGACTGTCATACAGAATGAAGTAAGTCAGAAAGTGGAAAACAAATATTGTATATTAATGCATATATGTGGAGCCTAAAAAATGTTACAGATGAACTGGTTTGCAGGAAATAAATAGAGACACAGAGGTAGAGAACAAACGTATGGACACCAAGTGTGGGAAGCCATGGGGTGGTGGTGGTGGGATGAGTTGGGAGATTGGGATTGACCTGAATACATGTATATGCATAAAATACATAACTAATAATAACGTACAGTATAAAAAAATAAATAAAATTAAATTTCAAAATTTTAAAAAAGAAAATTTAAAAATAAAAGAGAAAAAATTTCTTCCCGTCTCACAAATGTATTTATAGGAATGAATTATTTCCATCCTTATATCTATAAATACATAAAAGAGGAATAAAATCAAACTTGAACCATAAAAGAAAAAAAAACTGAACCCACGAGTTATACAGAGGAAAAACCTATCAGGGCACTTGCTCCAGGGGTAAACAATTCTGAAATTGGTCAGAGGTGGGGAACCATCTCCCATACAGGCAGCAACCCACCCCCCACGCAAGGAGCGTCCTCATTGCAAAGCTGGGGTCCGTGCCGAGGCATCTGTGAGTAAACGTGAGCTGAGCCCCAGGCCAGCTGCTGCTGAACTGTTCCCACCCTTCCCAGGTAAAACACCTGAATATGTACAAGGGCTTGAAAGCCTAGAGGAAGGGCCGTGGAGCCACACCAGCGACAGCACGCAGGCCAACTTGGTGCCTGCAGGCCAGCCAGGGTGGTCCTGGTCCTGGACGCTCTTCCGGAAGCTTTCCATTGCCCTGCCTGAGACACCCCTCCTCTCCCGGCACTCACTGCTTTTTTCCTTCCTCACCTCTGTCCGGAGAGAAATTCCAGCTGAAGGTATGGGTGACACATCCTCTTCTTTACACGTGTCAGCCTGGCAACTCCTGCAGAAAGGCCAGCAGAGCCGCACTCACACCGGGCCACCCACAAAGCTGTGGCCCCTCACTCCCTCCCACCAGCACAGCCCCGAGACTGCTGACGGGGCAGAGAATATGGAGTCAGGCACAGCTTCAGGGGCTATTGCTGCCTGGAGCTCTGTTTATATTGACCTCAACGAGGCACACCTGGGGAGGGCGGGCCGGCAGGGTAAGGCTGCCCAGGTCAGCTAATCCACAACCCTCAGGGAATCACATTGTTAAAAATGGACCTCGCTAAGGCAGAATAGAAGCCAAGGAGAAAAAGGACACAATGCCATTTGCAGCACCGTAGATGAGTCTAGAAGTAATCACGTGACATGTAGTAAGTCAGAAAGTGAAAGACACATATCATATCATATCACTTATAGGTGTTACCTAAAAATGGATACCAGGGCAGATATTTCCACGGAGAAGGGCAATCACAGATTCAGTAAACAAACTTATGGTTCACCAATGGAAAGTTGTGAGGATTGGTTTCATTACGATACCGGGGTTAACACACATATACAAACACAGGTGACATATATAATCACCAAAGACCTACAGAATACCAAGAGTGGACTACTCAACATTCTGTCATAACGTACATGGGAAAAGGATCCCAGGAAGAACAGACATCTGTATATGTGTAAAAGAACCACATCTTCCACACCTACAACAAGCCAAACATTGTAATCAAACTTGCTGTAATAAAAAATAAAAAAAAAAATAAATTAAAAACACGAACAAGAAGTAGTGAGACAAACTTGAGGGGCTTTCTCCTGGCACATTCCATTCTAAATTCCAATCTAGAACACAACTTCCACTGAGGCTCTCTTGCCCTAGTAACCAGATTTGGTAAGGGAGAACTGCTGCCACTTTGTGGCCGTTTCACACAACAGCAGCTTTAATCCCAGCGCTAATGGTCAGTTGATATTCAAAATCATTGCAGGCCTGTAAATGACACCTGCCCTGAAAACAAATCCTGGGGTCACATATCGACCAAATAATTCAAAGCACGTCCATATTTCAAAACGACCGTTTCAAAAGGCATATTTTACGCACATTAGTGTTCTGCTTCTTTTCCTTTCTTTCCTTTTTTGTTAAAAAAAACGGGAATGGAAAAAGGCATCCCTCAGAATGGGCGAAAATCGTTGCAAACGAATCAATGGACAGAGGTTTAATCTCCAATATATATAAACTGCTCATGCAGCTTAATATTAAAAAAACAAACAACACAATACAAAAATGGGCAGAAGATCTAAAGAGACGTTTCTTCAAAGGAGACACAGAGATGGCCAAGACGCACATAAAAAGCTGCTCAACAGCACTAATTATTAGAGAAATGCAAATCAAAACTACAATGAGGTATCACCTCACACCCGTTAGAATCGGCATCATCAGAAAATCTACAAACAACCAATTCTGGGGAGGGTGTGGACAAAAGGAGCCCTCTTCCACTATTGGTGGGAATGTAAATTGATACAGTCACTATGGAGAACAGTATGGAGTTTCCTTAAAAAAACTAGAAATAGAATTACTATCTGATCCAGCAATCCCACTTCTGGGCATATACCCAGATAAAACCGTAAATCAAAAAGGCACATTCACCACAATATTCGTTGCAGCACTATTTACAATAGCCAGGTAATGGAAGCAACCTAAATGCCCACAGACAGATGAATGGATAAAGATGTGGTACGTATATAAAATGGAATATTACTCGGCCATAAAAAGGAATGAAACTGGGTCATTTGTAGAGACATCGATGGATCGAGAGACTGTCATACAGAATGAAGTAAGTCAGAAAGTGGAAAACAAATATTGTATATTAATGCATATATGTGGAGCCTAAAAAATGGTACAGATGAACTGGTTTGCAGGAAATAAATAGAGACACAGAGGTAGAGAACAAACGTATGGACACCAAGTGTGGGAAGCCATGGGGTGGTGGTGGTGGGATGAGTTGGGGGATTGGGATTGACCTGAATACATGTATATGCATAAAATACATAACTAATAATAACGTGCAGTATAAAAAAATAAATAAAATTAAATTTCAAAATTTTAAAAAAGAAAATTTAAAAATAAATCAGAAAAAAGTTCTTCCCGTCTCACAGATGTATTTATAGGAATGAATTATTTCCATGCTTATATCTATAAATACATAAAAGAGGAATAAAATCTAACTTGAACCATAAAAGAAAAAAAAGGGAACCCACGAGTTATACAGACGAAAAACCTATCAGGGCACTTGCTCCAGGGGTAAACAATTCTGAAATTGGTCAGAGGTGGGGAACCATCTCCCATACAGCCAGCAACCCACCCCCCACGCAAGGAGCGTCCTCATTGCAAAGCTGGGGGACCGTGCCGAGGCATCTGTGAGCAAACGTGAGCTGAGCCCCAGGCCAGCTGCTGCTGAACTGTTCCCACCCTTTCCAGGTAAAACACCTGAATATGTACAAGGGCTTGAAAGCCTAGAGGAAGGGCCGTGGAGCCACACAAGCGACAGCACGCAGGCCAACTTGGTGCCTGCAGGCCAGCCAGGGTTGTCCTGTCCACAGGAGCTCTTCCGGAAGCTTTCCATTGCCCTGCCTGAGATACCCCTCCTGTCCCGGTCCCCACTGCTTTTTTCCTTCCTCACCTCTGTCCAGAGAGATATTCAAGCGGAAGGTATGGGTGACACAACCTCTTCTTTACAGGCGGCTGCCTGGCAACTCCTGCAGAAAGGCCAGCAGAGCCCCACTCACACCGGGCAACCCACAAAGCTGTGGCCCCTCACTCCCTCCCACCAGCACAGCCCCGAGACTGTTGACGGGGCAGAGAATATGGAGTCAGGCAGAGCTTCAGGGGCTATTGCTGCCTGGAGCGCTGTTTATATTGACCTCAACGAGTCACACCTGGGGCGGGCGGGCCGGCAGTGTAAGGCTGCCCAGGTCAGCTAATCCACAACCCTCAGGGAATTACATTGTTGAAAATGGACCTCGCTATGGCAGAAGAGAAGCCAAGGGAAAAAAGGACACAATGCCATTTGCAGCACCGTAGATGAGTCTACAAATAATCACGTGACTTGTAGTAAGTCAGAAAGTGAAAGACACATATCATATCATATCACTTATAAGTGTTACCTAAAAATGGATACCAGGGCAGATATTTCCACGGAGAAGGGCAATCACAGATTCAGTAAACAAACTTATGGTTCACCAATGGAAAGGTGTGAGGATTGGTTTCATTACGATATCGGGGTTAACACACATATACAAACACAGGTGACATATATAATCACCAAAGACCTACAGAATACCAAGAGTGGACTACTCAACATTCTGTCATAACGTACATGGGAAAAGGATCCCAGGAAGAACAGACATCTGTATATGTGTAAAAGAACCACATCTTCCACACCTACAACAAGCCAAACATTGTAATCAAACTTGCTGTAATAAAAAATAAAAAAAAATAAATTAAAAACACGAACAAGAAGTAGTGAGACAAACTTGAGGGGCTTTCTCCTGAAACATTCCATTCTAAATTCCAATCTAGAACACCACTTCCACTGAGGCTCTCTTGCCCTAGTAACCAGATTTGGTAAGGGAGAACTGCTGCCACCTTGTGGCCGTTTCACACAACAGCAGCTTTAATCCCAGCGCTAATGGTCAGTTGATATTCAAAAGCATTGCAGGCCTGTAAATGACACCTGCCCTGAAAACAAATCCTGGGGTCACATATCGACCAAAAAATTCAAAGGACGTCCATATTTCAAAACGACCGTTTCAAAAGGCATATTTTACGCACATTAGTGTTCTGCTTCTTTTCCTTTCTTTCCTTTTTTGTTAAAAAAAAACGGGAATGGAAAAAGGCATCCCTCAGAATGGGCGAAAATCGTTGCAAACGAATCAATGGACAGAGGTTTAATCTCCATTATATATAAACAGCTCATGCAGCTTAATATTAAAAAAACAAACAACCCAATACAAAAATGTGCAAGAGATCTAAAGAGATGTTTCTTCAAAGGAGACACAGAGATGGCCAAGACGCACATGAAAAGCTGCTCAACAGCACTAATTATTAGAGAAATGCAAATCAAAACTACAATGAGGTATCACCTCACACCTGTTAGAATCGGCATCATCAGAAAATCTACAAACAACAATTTCTGGGGAGGGTGTGGACAAAAGGAGCCCTCTTCCACTATTGGTGGGAATGTAAATTGATACAGTCACTATGGAGAACAGTATGGAGTTTCCTTAAAAAAATTAGAAATAGAATTACTATCTGATCCAGCAATCCCACTTCTGGGCATATACCCAGATAAAACCGTAAATCAAAAAGGCACATTCACCACAATATTCGTTGCAGCACTATTTACAATAGCCAGGTAATGGAAGCAACCTAAATGCCCACAGACAGATGAATGGATAAAGATGTGGTACGTATATAAAATGGAATATTACTCGGCCATAAAAAGGAATGAAACTGGGTCATTTGTAGAGACATCGATGGATCGAGAGACTGTCATACAGAATGAAGTAAGTCAGAAAGTGGAAAACAAATATTGTATATTAATGCATATATGTGGAGCCTAAAAAATGGTACAGATGAACTGGTTTGCAGGGAAGAAATAGAGACACAGAGGTAGAGAACAAACGTATGGACACCAAGTGTTGGAAGCCATGGGGTGGTGGTGGTGGGATGAGTTGGGAGATTGGGATTGACCTGAATACATGTATATGCATAAAATACATAACTAATAATAACGTGCTGTATAAAAAAATAAATAAAATTAAATTTCAAAATTTTAAAAAAGAAAATTTAAAAATAAATCAGAAAAAAGTTCTTCCCGTCTCACAGATGTATTTATAGGAATGAATTATTTCCATGCTTATATCTATAAATACATAAAAGAGGAATAAAATCTAACTTGAACCATAAAAGAAAAAAAAGGGAACCCACGAGTTATACAGACGAAAAACCTATCAGGGTACTTGCTCCAGCGGTAAACAATTCTGAAATTGGTCAGAGGTGGGGAACCATCTCCCATACAGCCAGCAACCCACCCCCCACGCAAGGAGCGTCCTCATTGCAAAGCTGGGGGACCGTGCCGAGGCATCTGTGAGTAAACGTGAGCTGAGCCCCAGGCCAGCTGCTGCTGAACTGTTCCCACCCTTTCCAGGTAAAACACCTGAATATGTACAAGGGCTTGAAAGCCTAGAGGAAGGGCCGTGGAGCCACACAAGTGACAGCACGCAGGCCAACTTGGTGCCTGCAGGCCAGCCAGAGTGGTCCTGGCCACAGGAGCTCTTCCGGAAGCTTTCCATTGCCCTGCCTGAGATACCCCTCCTGTCCCGGCCCCCACTGCTTTTTTCCTTCCTCACCTCTGTCCAGAGAGATATTCAAGCGGAAGGTATGGGTGACACATCCTCTTCTTTACAGGCAGCTGCCTGGCAACTCCTGCAGAAAGGCCAGCAGAGCCCCACTCACACCGGGCAACGCACAAAGCTGTGGCCCCTCACTCCCTCCCACCAGCACAGCCCCGAGACTGCTGACGGGGCAGAGAATATGGAGTCAGGCAGAGCTTCAGGGGCTATTGCTGCCTGGAGCGCTGTTTATATTGACCTCAACGAGTCACACCTGGGGCGGGCGGGCCGGCAGGGTAAGGCTGCCCAGGTCAGCTAATCCACAACCCTCAGGGAATTACATTGTTGAAAATGGACCTCGCTAAGGCAGAAGAGAAGCCAAGGGAAAAAAGGACACAATGCCATTTGCAGCACCGTAGATGAGTCTACAAATAATCACGTGACTTGTAGTAAGTCAGAAAGTGAAAGACACATATCATATCATATCACTTATAAGTGTTACCTAAAAATGGATACCAGGGCAGATATTTCCACGGAGAAGGGCAATCACAGATTCAGTAACAAACTTATGGTTCACCAATGGAAAGGTGTGAGGATTGGTTTCATTACGATACCGGGGTTAACACACATATACAAACACAGGTGACATATATAATCACCAAAGACCTACAGAATACCAAGAGAGGACTACTCAACATTCTGTCATAACGTACATGGGAAAAGGATCCCAGGAAGAACAGACATCTGTATATGTGTAAAAGAACCACATCTTCCACACCTACAACAAGCCAAACATTGTAATCAAACTTGCTGTAATAAAAAATAAAAAAAAAAATTAAAAACACGAACAAGAAGTAGTGAGACAAACTTGAGGGGCTTTCTCCTGAAACATTCCATTCTAAATTCCAATCTAGAACACCACTTCCACTGAGGCTCTCTTGCCCTAGTAACCAGATTTGGTAAGGGAGAACTGCTGCCACCTTGTGGCCGTTTCACACAACAGCAGCTTTAATCCCAGCGCTAATGGTCAGTTGATATTCAAAATCATTGCAGGCCTGTAAATGACACCTGCCCTGAAAACAAATCCTGGGGTCACATATCGACCAAAAAATTCAAAGCACGTCCATATTTCAAAACGACCGTTTCAAAAGGCATATTTTACGCACATTAGTGTTCTGCTTCTTTTCCTTTCTTTCCTTTTTTGTTAAAAAAAACGGGAATGGAAAAAGGCATCCCTCAGAATGGGCGAAAATCGTTGCAAACGAATCAATGGACAGAGGTTTAATCTCCAATATATATAAACAGCTCATGCAGCTTAATATTAAAAAAACAAACAACCCAATACAAAAATGTGCAAGAGATCTAAAGAGATGTTTCTTCAAAGGAGACACAGAGATGGCCAAGACGCACATGAAAAGCTGCTCAACAGCACTAATTATTAGAGAAATGCAAATCAAAACTACAATGAGGTATCACCTCACACCTGTTAGAATCGGCATCATCAGAAAATCTACAAACAACAATTTCTGGGGAGGGTGTGGACAAAAGGAGCCCTCTTCCACTATTGGTGGGAATGTAAATTGATACAGTCACTATGGAGAACAGTATGGAGTTTCCTTAAAAAAATTAGAAATAGAATTACTATCTGATCCAGCAATCCCACTTCTGGGCATATACCCAGATAAAACCGTAAATCAAAAAGGCACATTCACCACAATATTCGTTGCAGCACTATTTACAATAGCCAGGTAATGGAAGCAACCTAAATGCCCACAGACAGATGAATGGATAAAGATGTGGTACGTATATAAAATGGAATATTACTCGGCCATAAAAAGGAATGAAACTGGGTCATTTGTAGAGACATCGATGGATCGAGAGACTGTCATACAGAATGAAGTAAGTCAGAAAGTGGAAAACAAATATTGTATATTAATGCATATATGTGGAGCCTAAAAAATGTTACAGATGAACTGGTTTGCAGGAAATAAATAGAGACACAGAGGTAGAGAACAAACGTATGGACACCAAGTGTGGGAAGCCATGGGGTGGTGGTGGTGGGATGAGTTGGGAGATTGGGATTGACCTGAACACATGTATATGCATAAAATACATAACTAATAATAACGTACAGTATAAAAAAATAAATAAAATTAAATTTCCAAATTTTAAAAAAGAAAATTTAAAAATAAAAGAGAAAAAATTTCTTCCCGTCTCACAAATGTATTTATAGGAATGAATTATTTATATCCTTATATCTATAAATACATAAAAGAGGAATAAAATCAAACTTGAACCATAAAAGAAAAAAAAACTGAACCCACGATTTATACAGAGGAAAAACCTATCAGGGCACTTGCTCCAGCGTTAAACAATTCTGAAATTGGTCAGAGGTGGGGAACCATCTCCCATACAGGTAGCAACCCACCCCCCACGCAAGGAGCGTCCTCATTGCAAAGCTGGGGTCCGTGCCGAGGCATCTGTGAGTAAACGTGAGCTGAGCCCCAGGCCAGCTGCTGCTGAACTGTTCCCACCCTTCCCAGGTAAAACACCTGAATATGTACAAGGGCTTGAAAGCCTAGAGGAAGGGCCGTGGAGCCACACCAGCGACAGCACGCAGGCCAACTTGGTGCCTGCAGGCCAGCCAGGGTGGTCCTGGTCCTGGACGCTCTTCCGGAAGCTTTCCATTGCCCTGCCTGAGATACCCCTCCTCTCCCGGCACTCACTGCTTTTTTCCTTCCTCACCTCTGTCCGGAGAGAAATTCCAGCTGAAGGTATGGGTGACACATCCTCTTCTTTACACGTGTCAGCCTGGCAACTCCTGCAGAAAGGCCAGCAGAGCCGCACTCACACCGGGCCACCCACAAAGCTGTGGCCCCTCACTCCCTCCCACCAGCACAGCCCCGAGACTGCTGACGGGGCAGAGAATATGGAGTCAGGCACAGCTTCAGGGGCTATTGCTGCCTGGAGCTCTGTTTATATTGACCTCAACGAGGCACACCTGGGGAGGGCGGGCCGGCAGGGTAAGGCTGCCCAGGTCAGCTAATCCACAACCCTCAGGGAATCACATTGTTAAAAATGGACCTCGCTAAGGCAGAATAGAAGCCAAGGAGAAAAAGGACACAATGCCATTTGCAGCACCGTAGATGAGTCTAGAAGTAATCACGTGACATGTAGTAAGTCAGAAAGTGAAAGACACATATCATATCATATCACTTATAGGTGTTACCTAAAAATGGATACCAGGGCAGATATTTCCACGGACAAGGGCAATCACAGATTCAGTAAACAAAGTTATGGTTCACCAATGGAAAGTTGTGAGGATTGGTTTCATTACGATACCGGGGTTAACACACATATACAAACACAGGTGACATATATAATCACCAAAGACCTACAGAATACCAAGAGTGGACTACTCAACATTCTGTCATAACGTACATGGGAAAAGGATCCCAGGAAGAACAGACATCTGTATATGTGTAAAAGAACCACATCTTCCACACCTACAACAAGCCAAACATTGTAATCAAACTTGCTGTAATAAAAAATAAAAAAATAAATAAATTAAAAACACGAACAAGAAGTAGTGAGACAAACTTGAGGGGCTTTCTCCTGGCACATTCCATTCTAAATTCCAATCTAGAACACCACTTCCACTGAGGCTCTCTTGCCCTAGTAACCAGATTTGGTAAGGGTGAACTGCTGCCACCTGGTGGCCGTTTCACAGAACAGCAGCTTTAATCCCAGCGCTAATGGTCAGTTGATATTCAAAATCATTGCAGGCCTGTAAATGACACCTGCCCTGAAAACAAATCCTGGGGTCACATATCGACCAAAAAATTCAAAGCACGTCCATATTTCAAAACGACCGTTTCAAAAGGCATATTTTACGCACATTAGTGTTCTGCTTCTTTTCCTTTCTTTCCTTTTTTGTTAAAAAAAACGGGAATGGAAAAAGGCATCCCTCAGAATGGGCGAAAATCGTTGCAAACGAATCAATGGACAGAGGTTTAATCTCCAATATATATAAACAGCTCATGCAGCTTAATATTAAAAAAACAAACAACCCAATACAAAAATGGGCAGAAGATCTAAAGAGACGTTTCTTCAAAGGAGACACAGAGATGGCCAAGACGCACATAAAAAGCTGCTCAACAGCACTAATTATTAGAGAAATGCAAATCAAAACTACAATGAGGTATCACCTCACACCCGTTAGAATCGGCATCATCAGAAAATCTACAAACAACCAATTCTGGGGAGGGTGTGGACAAAAGGAGCCCTCTTCCACTATTGGTGGGAATGTAAATTGATACAGTCACTATGGAGAACAGTATGGAGTTTCCTTAAAAAAACTAGAAATAGAATTACTATCTGATCCAGCAATCCCACTTCTGGGCATATACCCAGATAAAAACGTAAATCAAAAAGGCACATTCACCACAATATTCGTTGCAGCACTATTTACAATAGCCAGGTAATGGAAGCAACCTAAATGCCCACAGACAGATGAATGGATAAAGATGTGGTACGTATATAAAATGGAATATTACTCGGCCATAAAAAGGAATGAAACTGGGTCATTTGTAGAGACATCGATGGATCGAGAGACTGTCATACAGAATGAAGTAAGTCAGAAAGTGGAAAACAAATATTGTATATTAATGCATATATGTGGAGCGTAAAAATGGTACAGATGAACTGGTTTGCAGGGAAGAAATAGAGACACAGAGGTAGAGAACAAACGTATGGACACCAAGTGTGGGAAGCCATCGGGTGGTGGTGGTGGGATGAGTTGGGAGTTTGGGATTGACCTGAATACATGTATATGCATAAAATACATAACTAATAATAACGTGCTGTATAAAAAAAATAAATAAAATTAAATTTCAAAATTTTAAAAAATAAAATTTAAAAATAAAACAGAAAATAGTTCTTCCCGTCACACAGATGTATGTATAGGAATGAATTATTTCCATGCTTATATCTATAAATACATAAAAGAGGAATAAAATCTAACTTGAACCATAAAAGAAAAAAAAATGAACCCACGAGTTATACAGAGGAAAAACCTATCAGGGCACTTTCTCCAGTGGTAAACAATTCTGAAATTGGTCAGAGGTGGGGAACCATCTCCCATACAGCCAGCAACCCACCCCCCACGCAAGGAGCGTCCTCATTGCAAAGCTGGGGGACCGTGCCGAGGCATCAGTGAGTAAACGTGAGCTGAGCCCCAGGCCAGCTGCTGCTGAACAGTTCCCACCCTTCCCAGGTAAAACACCTGAATATGTACATGGGCTTGAAAGCCTAGAGGAAGGGCCGTCGAGCCAACCAGCGACAGCACGCAGGCCAACTTGGTGCCTTCAGTCCAGCCAGTGTGGTCCTGGCGCTGGACGCTCTTCCGGAAGCTTTCCATTTCCCTGCCTGAGATACCCCTCCTCTTCCGGCACCCACTGCTTTTTTCCTTCCTCACCTCTGTCTGGAGAGAAATTCCAGCGGAAGGTATGGGTGACACAACCTCTTCTTTACAGGCGGCAGCCTGGCAACTCCTGCAGAAAGGCCAGCAGAGCCCCACTCACACCGGGCCACCCACAAAGCTGTGGCCCCTCACTCCCTCCCACCAGCACAGCCCCGAGACTGCTGACGGGGCAGAGAATATGGAGTCAGGCACAGCTTCAGGGGCTATTGCTGCCTGGAGCTCTGTTTATATTGACCTCAATGAGGCACACCTGGGGAGGGCGGGCCGGCAGGGTAAGGCTGCCCAGGTCAGCTAATCCACAAGCCTCAGGGAATCACATTGTTGAAAATGGACCTCGCTAAGGCAGAATAGAAGCCAAGGGAGAAAAGGACACAATGCCATTTGCAGCACCGTAGATGAGTCTAGAAGTAATCACGTGACTTGTAGTAAGTCAGAAAGTGAAAGACACATATCATATCATATCACTTATAGGTGTTAACTAAAAATGGTTACCAGGGCATATATTTCCACGGAGAAGGGCAATCACAGATTCATTAAACAAACTTATGGTTCACCAATGGAAAGGTGTGAGGATTGGTTTCATTACGATATCGGGGTTAACACACATATACAAACACAGGTGACATATATAATCACCAAAGACCTACAGAATACCAAGAGTGGACTACTCAACATTCTGTCATAACGTACATGGGAAAAGGATCCCAGGAAGAACAGACATCTGTATATGTGTAAAAGAACCACATCTTCCACACCTACAACAAGCCAATCATTGTAATCAAACTTGCTGTAATGAAAAATAAAAAATTAAATTAAAAACACGAACAAGAAGTAGTGAGACAAACTTGAGGGTCTTTCTCCTGGCATATTCCATTCTAAATTCCAATCTAGAACATCACTTCCACTGAGGCTCTGTTGCCCTAGTAACCAGATTTGGTAACGGAGAACTGCTGCCACCTTGTGGCCGTTTCACACAACAGCAGCTTTAATCCCAGCGCTAATGGTCAGTTGATATTCAAAATCATTGCAGGCCTGTAAATGACACCTGCCCTGAAAACAAATCCTGGGGTCACATATCGACCAAAATATTCAAAGCACGTCCATATTTCAAAACGACCGTTTCAAAAGGCATATTTTACGCACATTAGTGTTCTGCTTCTTTTCCTTTCTTTCCTTTTTTGTTAAAAAAAACGGGAATGGAAAAAGGCATCCCTCAGAATGGGCGAAAATCGTTGCAAACGAATCAATGGACAGAGGTTTAATCTCCAATATATATAAACAGCTCATGCAGCTTAATATTAAAAAAACAAACAACCCAATACAAAAATGGGCAGAAGATCTAAAGAGACGTTTCTTCAAAGGAGACACAGAGATGGCCAAGACGCACATGAAAAGCTGCTCAACAGCACTAATTATTAGAGAAATGCAAATCAAAACTACAATGAGGTATCACCTCACACCTGTTAGAATCGGCATCATCAGAAAATCTAGAAACAACAATTTCTGGGGAGGGTGTGGACAAAAGGAGCCCTCTTCCACTATTGGTGGGAATGTAAATTGATACAGTCACTATGGAGAACAGTATGGAGTTTCCTTAAAAAAATTAGAAATAGAATTACTATCTGATCCAGCAATCCCACTTCTGGGCATATACCCAGATAAAACCGTAAATCAAAAAGGCACATTCACCACAATATTCGTTGCAGCACTATTTACAATAGCCAGGTAATGGAAGCAACCTAAATGCCCACAGACAGATGAATGGATAAAGATGTGGTACATATATAAAATGTAATATTACTCGGCCATAAAAAGGAATGAAACTGGGTCATTTGTAGAGACATCGATGGATCGAGAGACTGTCATACAGAATGAAGTAAGTCAGAAAGTGGAAAACAAATATTGTATATTAATGCATATATGTGGAGCCTAAAAAATGTTACAGATGAACTGGTTTGCAGGAAATAAATAGAGACACAGAGGTAGAGAACAAACGTATGGACACCAAGTGTTGGAAGCCATGGGGTGGTGGTGGTGGGATGAGTTGGGAGATTGGGATTGACCTGAATACATGTATATGCATAAAATACATAACTAATAATAACGTACAGTATAAAAAAATAAATAAAATTAAATTTCAAAATTTTAAAAAAGAAAATTTAAAAATAAATCAGAAAAAAGTTCTTCCCGTCTCACAGATGTATTTATAGGAATGAATTATTTCCATGCTTATATCTATAAATACATAAAAGAGGAAAAAAATCTAACTTGAACCATAAAAGAAAAAAAAGGGAACCCACGAGTTATACAGACGAAAAACCTATCAGGGCACTTGCTCCAGCGGTAAACAATTCTGAAATTGGTCAGAGTTGGGGAACCATCTCCCATACAGCCAGCAACCCACCCCCCACGCAAGGAGCGTCCTCATTGCAAAGCTGGGGAACCGTGCCGAGGCATCTGTGAGTAAACGTGAGCTGAGCCCCAGGCCAGCTGCTGCTGAACTGTTCCCACCCTTTCCAGGTAAAACACCTGAATATGTACAAGGGCTTGAAAGCCTAGAGGAAGGGCCGTGGAGCCACACAAGCGACAGCACGCAGGCCAACTTGGTGCCTGCAGGCCAGCCAGAGTGGTCCTGGCCACAGGAGCACTTCCGGAAGCTTTCCATTGCCCTGCCTGAGATACCCCTCCTGTCCCGGCCCCCACTGCTTTTTTCCTTCCTCACCTCTGTCCAGAGAGATATTCAAGCGGAAGGTATGGGTGACACATCCTCTTCTTTACAGGCGGCTGCCTGGCAACTCCTGCAGAAAGGCCAGCAGAGCCCCACTCACACCGGGCCACCCACAAAGCTGTGGCCCCTCACTCCCTCCCACCAGCACAGCCCCGAGACTGCTGACGGGGCAGAGAATATGGAGTCAGGCAGAGCTTCAGGGGCTATTGCTGCCTGGATCGCTGTTTATATTGACCTCAACGAGTCACACCTGGGGCGGGCGGGCCGGCAGGGTAAGGCTGCCCAGGTCAGCTAATCCACAACCCTCAGGGAATTACATTGTTGAAAATGGACCTCGCTAAGGCAGAAGATAAGCCAAGGGAAAAAAGGACACAATGCCATTTGCAGCACCGTAGATGAGTCTAGAAGTAATCACGTGACTTGTAGTAAGTCAGAAAGTGAAAGACACATATCATATCAAATCACTTATAAGTGTTACCTAAAAATGGATACTAGGGCATATATTTCCACGGAGAAGGGCAATCACAGATTCATTAAACAAACTTATGGTTCACCAATGGAAAGGTGTGAGGATTGGTTTCATTACAATATCGGGGTTAACAGCCATATACAAACACAGTGACATATATAATCACCAAAGACCTACAGAATACCAAGAGAGGACTACTCAACATTCTGTCATAACGTACATGGGAAAAGGATCCCAGGAAGAACAGACATCTGTATATGTGTAAAAGAACCACATCTTCCACACCTACAACAAGCCAAACATTGTAATCAAACTTGCTGTAATAAAAAATTAAAAAAAAATTAAATTAAAAACACGTACAAGAAGTAGTGAGACAAACTTGAGGGGCTTTCTCCTGGCACATTCCATTCTAAATTCCAATCTAGAACACCATTTCCATTGAGGCTCTCTTGCCCTAGTAACCAGATTTGGCAAGGGAGAACTGCTGCCACCTTGTGGCCGTTTCACACAACAGCAGCTTTAATCCCAGCACTAATGGTCAGATGATATACAAAATCATTGCAGGCCTGTAAATGACACCTGCCCTGAAAACAAATCCTGGGGTCACATATCGACCAAAAAATTCAAAGGACGTCCATATTTCAAAACGACCGTTTCAAAAGGCATATTTTACGCACATTAGTGTTCTGCTTCTTTTCCTTTCTTTCCTTTTTTGTTAAAAAAATCGGGAATGGAAAAAGGCATCCCTCAGAATGGGCGAAAATCATTGCAAACGAATCAATGGACAGAGGTTTAATCTCCAATATATATAAACAGCTCATGCAGCTTAATATTAAAAAAACAAACAACCCAATACAAAAATGGGCAGAAGATCTAAAGAGACGTTTCTTCAAAGGAGACACAGAGATGGCCAAGACGCACATGAAAAGTTGCTCAACAGTACTAATTATTAGAGAAATGCAAATCAAAACTACAATGAGGTATCACCTCACACCCGTTAGAATCGGCATCATCAGAAAATCTACAAACAACAATTTCTGGGGAGGGTGTGGACAAAAGGAGCCCTCTTCCACTATTGGTGGGAATGTAAATTGATACAGTCACTATGGAGAACAGTATGGAGTTTCCTTAAAAAAATTAGAAATAGAATTACTATCTGATCCAGCAATCCCACTTCTGGGCATATACAGAGATAAAACCGTAAATCAAAAAGGCACATTCACCACAATATTCGTTGCAGCACTATTTACAATAGCCAGGTAATGGAAGCAACCTAAATGCCCACAGACAGATGAATGGATAAAGATGTGGTACGTATATAAAATGTAATATTACTCGGCCATAAAAAGGAATGAAACTGGGTCATTTGTAGAGACATCGATGGATCGAGAGACTGTCATACAGAATGAAGTAAGTCAGAAAGTGGAAAACAAATATTGTATATTAATGCATATATGTGGAGCCTAAAAAATGTTACAGATGAACTGGTTTGCAGGAAATAAATAGAGACACAGAGGTAGAGAACAAACGTATGGACACCAAGTGTGGGAAGCCATGGGGTGGTGGTGGTGGGATGAGTTGGGAGATTGGGATTGACCTGAATACATGTATATGCATAAAATACATAACTAATAATAACGTACAGTATAAAAAAATAAATAAAATTAAATTTCAAAATTTTAAAAAAGAAAATTTAAAAATAAAAGAGAAAAAATTTCTTCCCGTCTCACAAATGTATTTATAGGAATGAATTATTTACATCCTTATATCTATAAATACATAAAAGAGGAATAAAATCAAACTTGAACCATAAAAGAAAAAAAAACTGAACCCACGAGTTATACAGAGGAAAAACCTATCAGGGCACTTGCTCCAGGGGTAAACAATTCTGAAATTGGTCAGAGGTGGGGAACCATCTCCCATACAGCCAGCAACCCACCCCCCACGCAAGGAGCGTCCTCATTGCAAAGCTGGGGTCCGTGCCGAGGCATCTGTGAGTAAACGTGAGCTGAGCCCCAGGCCAGCTGCTGCTGAACTGTTCCCACCCTTCCCAGGTAAAACACCTGAATATGTACAAGGGCTTGAAAGCCTAGAGGAAGGGCCGTGGAGCCACACCAGCGACAGCACGCAGGCCAACTTGGTGCCTCCAGGCCAGCCAGGGTGGTCCTGGTCCTGGACGCTCTTCCAGAAGCTTTCCATTTCCCTGCCTGAGATACCCCTCCTCTCCCGGCACTCACTGCTTTTTTCCTTCCTCACCTCTGTCCGGAGAGAAATTCCAGCTGAAGGTATGGGTGACACATCCTCTTCTTTACACGTGTCAGCCTGGCAACTCCTGCAGAAAGGCCAGCAGAGCCCCACTCACACCGGGCCACCCACAAAGCTGTGGCCCCTCACTCCCTCCCACCAGCACAGCCCCGAGACTGCTGACGGGGCAGAGAATATGGAGTCAGGCACAGCTTCAGGGGCTATTGCTGCCTGGAGCTCTGTTTATATTGACCTCAACGAGGCACACCTGGGGAGGGCGGGCCGGCAGGGTAAGGCTGCCCAGGTCAGCTAATCCACAACCCTCAGGGAATCACATTGTTAAAAATGGACCTCGCTAAGGCAGAATAGAAGCCAAGGAGAAAAAGGACACAATGCCATTTGCAGCACCGTAGATGAGTCTAGAAGTAATCACGTGACATGTAGTAAGTCAGAAAGTGAAAGACACATATCATATCATATCACTTATAGGTGTTACCTAAAAATGGATACCAGGGCAGATATTTCCACGGAGAAGGGCAATCACAGATTCAGTAAACAAACTTATGGTTCACCAATGGAAAGTTGTGAGGATTGGTTTCATTACGATATCGGGGTTAACACACATATACAAACACAGGTGACATATATAATCACCAAAGACCTACAGAATACCAAGAGTGGACTACTCAACATTCTGTCATAACGTACATGGGAAAAGGATCCCAGGAAGAACAGACATCTGTATATGTGTAAAAGAACCACATCTTCCACACCTACAACAAGCCAAACATTGTAATCAAACTTGCTGTATTAAAAAATAAAAAAAAATAAATTAAAAACACGAACAAGAAGTAGTGAGACAAACTTGAGGGGCTTTCTCCTGGCACATTCCATTCTAAATTCCAATCTAGAACACCACTTCCACTGAGGCTCTCTTGCCCTAGGAACCAGATTTGGTAAGGGAGAACTGCTGCCACTTTGTGGCCGTTTCACACAACAGCAGCTTTAATCCCAGCGCTAATGGTCAGTTGATATTCAAAATCATTGCAGGCCTGTAAATGACACCTGCCCTGAAAACAAATCCTGGGGTCACATATCGACCAAAAAATTCAAAGCACGTCCATATTTCAAAACGACCGTTTCAAAAGGCATATTTTACGCACATTAGTGTTCTGCTTCTTTTCCTTTCTTTCCTTTTTTGTTAAAAAAAACGGGAATGGAAAAAGGCATCCCTCAGAATGGGCGAAAATCGTTGCAAACGAATCAATGGACAGAGGTTTAATCTCCAATATATATAAACAGCTCATGCAGCTTAATATTAAAAAAACAAACAACCCAATACAAAAATGGGCAGAAGATCTAAAGAGCCGTTTCTTCAAAGGAGACACAGAGATGGCCAAGACGCACATAAAAAGCTGCTCAACAGCACTAATTATTAGAGAAATGCAAATCAAAACTACAATGAGGTATCACCTCACACCTGTTAGAATCGGCATCATCAGAAAATCTACAAACAACCAATTCTGGGGAGGGTGTGGACAAAAGGAGCCCTCTTCCACTATTGGTGGGAATGTAAATTGATACAGTCACTATGGAGAACAGTATGGAGTTTCCTTAAAAAAACTAGAAATAGAATTACTATCTGATCCAGCAATCCCACTTCTGGGCATATACCCAGATAAAACCGTAAATCAAAAAGGCACATTCACCACAATATTCGTTGCAGCACTATTTACAATAGCCAGGTAATGGAAGCAACCTAAATGCCCACAGACAGATGAATGGATAAAGATGTGGTACGTATATAAAATGGAATATTACTCGGCCATAAAAAGGAATGAAACTGGGTCATTTGTAGAGACATCGATGGATCGAGAGACTGTCATACAGAATGAAGTAAGTCAGAAAGTGGAAAACAAATATTGTATATTAATGCATATATGTGGAGCCTAAAAAATGTTACAGATGAACTGGTTTGCAGGAAATAGAGACACAGAGGTAGAGAACAAACGTATGGACACCAAGTGTGGGAAGCCATGGGGTGGTGGTGGTGGGATGAGTTGGGGGATTGGGATTGACCTGAATACATGTATATGCATAAAATACATAACTAATAATAACGTGCAGTATAAAAAAATAAATAAAATTAAATTTCAAAATTTTAAAAAAGAAAATTTAAAAATAAATCAGAAAAAAGTTCTTCCCGTCTCACAGATGTATTTATAGGAATGAATTATTTCCATGCTTATATCTATAAATACATAAAAGAGGAATAAAATCTAACTTGAACCATAAAAGAAAAAAAAGTGAACCCACGAGTTATACAGAGGAAAAACCTATCAGGGCACTTGCTCCAGGGGTAAACAATTCTGAAATTGGTCAGAGGTGGGGAACCATCTCCCATACAGCCAGCAACCCACCCCCCACGCAAGGAGCGTCCTCATTGCAAAGCTGGGGGACCGTGCCGAGGCATCTGTGAGTAAACGTGAGCTGAGCCCCAGGCCAGCTGCTGCTGAACTGTTCCCACCCTTTCCAGGTAAAACACCTGAATATGTACAAGGGCTTGAAAGCCTAGAGGAAGGGCCGTGGAGCCACACAAGCGACAGCACGCAGGCCAACTTGGTGCCTGCAGGCCAGCCAGGGTGGTCCTGTCCACAGGAGCTCTTCCGGAAGCTTTCCATTGCCCTGCCTGAGATACCCCTCCTGTCCCGGTCCCCACTGCTTTTTTCCTTCCTCACCTCTGTCCAGAGAGATATTCAAGCGGAAGTTATGGGTGACACATCCTCTTCTTTACAGGCGGCTGCCTGGCAACTCCTGCAGAAAGGCCAGCAGAGCCCCACTCACACCGGGCCACTCACAAAGCTGTGGCCCCTCACTCCCTCCCACCAGCACAGCCCCGAGACTGTTGACGGGGCAGAGAATATGGAGTCAGGCAGAGCTTCAGAGGCTATTGCTGCCTGGAGCGCTGTTTATATTGACCTCAACGAGTCACACCTGGGGCGGGCGGGCCGGCAGGGTAAGGCTGCCCAGGTCAGCTAATCCACAACCCTCAGGGAATTATATTGTTGAAAATGGACCTCGCTAAGGCAGAAGAGAAGCCAAGGGAAAAAAGGACACAATGCCATTTGCAGCACCGTAGATGAGTCTAGAAGTAATCACGTGACTTGTAGTAAGTCAGAAAGTGAAAGACACATATCATATCATATCACTTATAAGTGTTACCTAAAAATGGATACCAGGGCATATATTTCCACGGAGAAGGGCAATCACAGATTCATTAAACAAACTTATGGTTCACCAATGGAAAGGTGTGAGGATTGGTTTCATTACGATATCGGGGTTAACACACATATACAAACACAGGTGACATATATAATCACCAAAGACCTACAGAATACCAAGAGTGGACTACTCAACATTCTGTCATAACGTACATTGGAAAAGGATCCCAGGAAGAACAGACATCTGTATATGTGTAAAAGAACCACATCTTCCACACCTACAACAAGCCAAACATTGTAATCAAACTTGCTGTAATAAAAAATAAAAAATTAAATTAAAAACACGAACAAGAAGTAGTGAGACAAACTTGAGGGTCTTTCTCCTGGCATATTCCATTCTAAATTCCAATCTAGAACATCACTTCCACTGAGGCTCTGTTGCCCTAGTAACCAGATTTGGTAATGGAGAACTGCTGCCACCTTGTGGCCGTTTCACACAACAGCAGCTTTAATCCCAGTGCTAATGGTCAGTTGATATTCAAAATCATTGCAGGCCTGTAAATGACACCTGCCCTGAAAACAAAACCTGGGGTCACATATCGACCAAAAAATTCAAAGGACGTCCATATTTCAAAACGACCGTTTCAAAAGGCATATTTTACGCACATTAGTGTTCTGCTTCTTTTCCTTTCTTTCCTTTTTTGTTAAAAAACACGGGAATGGAAAAAGGCATCCCTCAGAATGGGCGAAAATCGTTGCAAACGAATCAATGGACAGAGGTTTAATCTCCAATATATATAAACAGCTCATGCAGCTTAATATTAAAAAACAAACAACCCAATACAAAAATGGGCAGAAGATCTAAAGAGACGTTTCTTCAAAGGAGACACAGAGATGGCCAAGACGCACATGAAAAGCTGCTCAACAGCACTAATTATTAGAGAAATGCAAATCAAAACTACAATGAGGTATCACCTCACACCCGTTAGAATCGGCATCATCAGAAAATCTACAAACAACCAATTCTGGGGAGGGTGTGGACAAAAGTAGCCCTCTTCCACTATTGGTGGGAATGTAAATTGATACAGTCACTATGGAGAACAGTATGGAGTTTCCTTAAAAAAACTAGAAATAGATTTACCATCTGATCCAGCAATCCCACTTCTGGGTATATACCCAGAGAAAACCGTAAATCTAAAAGGCATATTCACCACAATGTTCATTTCAGCACTATTTACAATAGCCAGGTAATGGAAGCAACCTAAATGCCCACAGACAGATGAATGGATAAAGATGTGGTACATATATAAAATGGAATATTACTCGGCCATAAAAAGGAATGAAACTGGGTCATTTGTAGAGACATCGATGGATCGAGAGACTGTCATACAGAATGAAGTAAGTCAGAAAGTGGAAAACAAATATTGTATATTAATGCATAAATGTGGAGCCTAAAAAATGGTACAGATGAACTGGTTTGCAGGGAAGAAATAGAGACACAGAGGTAGAGAACAAACGTATGGACACCAAGTGTGGGAAGCCACGGGGTGGTGGTGGTGGGATGAGTTGGGAGTTTGGGATTGACCTGAATACATATATATGCATAAAGTACATAACTAATAATAACGTGCTGTATAAAAAAAATAAATAAAATTAAATTTCAAAATTTTAAAAAATAAAATTTAAAAATAAAACAGAAAAAAGTTCTTCCCGTCACACAGATGTATTTATAGGAATGAATTATTTCCATGCTTATATCTATAAATACATAAAAGAGGAATAAAATCTAACTTGAACGATAAAAGAAAATAAAAGTGAACCCACGAGTTATACAGAGGAAAACCCTATCACAGCACTTGCTCCAGCGGTAAACAATTCTGAAATTGGTCAGAGGTGGGGAACCATCTCCCATACAGCCAGCAACCCACCCCCCATGCAAGGAGCGTCCTCATTGCAAAGCTGGGGGTCCGTGCCGAGGCATCTGTGAGTAAACGTGAGCTGAGACCCAGGCCAGCTGCTGCTGAACTGTCCCCACCCTTTCCAGGTAAAACACCTGAATATGTACAAGGGCTTGAAAGCCTAGAGGAAGGACCGTGGAGCCACACCAGCGACAGCACGCAGGCCAAGTTGGTGCCTGCAGGCCAGCCAGGGTGGTCCTGGACCCTGGCGCTCTTCCAGAAGCTTTCCATTGCCCTGCCTGAGATAACCCACTTGTCCCGGCCCCCACTGCTTTTTTCCTTCATCACCTCTGTCCGGAGAGAAATTCCAGCGGAAGGTATGGGTGACACATCCTCTTCTTTACAGGCGGCAGCCTGGCAACTCCTGCAGAAAGGCCAGCAGAACCCCACTCACATCGGGCCACCCACAAAGCTGTGGCCCCTCACTCCCTCCCACCAGCACAGCCCCGAGACTGCTGACGGGGCAGAGAATATGGAGTCAGGCACAGCTTCAGGGGCTATTGCTGCCTGGAGCTCTGTTTATATTGACCTCAAAGAGGCACACCTGGGGAGGGCGGGCCGGCAGTGTAAGGCTGCCCAGGTCAGCTAATCCACAACCCTCAGGGAATCACATTGTTGAAAATGGACCCCGCTAAGGCAGAAGAGATGCCAAGGAAAAAAAGGACACAATGCCATTTGCAGCACCGTAGATGAGTCTAAAAGTAATCACGTGACTTGTAGTAAGTCAGAAAGTGAAAGACACATATAATATCATATCACTTATACGTGTTACCTAAAAATGGATACCAGGGCAGATATTTCCATGGAGAAGGGCAATCACAGATTCATTAAACAAACTTATGGTTCACCAATGGAATGGTGTGAGGATTGGTTTCATTACGATATCGGGGTTAACAGACATATACAAACACAGGTGACATATATAATCACCAAAGACCTACAGAATACCAAGAGAGGACTACTCAACATTCTGTCATAACGTACATGGGAAAAGGATCCCAGGAAGAACAGTCATCTGTATATGGGTAAAAGAACCACATCTTCCACACCTACAACAAGCCAAACATTGTAATCAAACTTGCTGTAATAAAAAATAAAAAATTAAATTAAAAACACGAACAAGAAGTAGTGAGACAAACGTGAGGGGCTTCCTCCTGGCACATTTCATTCTAAACTCCAATCTAGATCACCACTTCCACTGAGGCTCTCTTGCCCTAGTAACCAGATTTGGTAAGGGTGAACTGCTGCCACCTTGTGGCCGTTTCACACAACAGCAGCTTTAATCCCAGCGCTAATGGTCAGTTGATATTCAAAATCATTGCAGGCCTGTAAATGACACCTGCCCTGAAAACAAATCCTGGGGTCACATATCGACCAAAAAATTCAAAGGACGTCCATATTTCAAAACGACCGTTTCAAAAGGCATATTTTACGCACATTAGTGTTCTGCTTCTTTTCCTTTCTTTCCTTTTTTGTTAAAAAAATCGGGAATGGAAAAAGGCATCCCTCAGAATGGGCGAAAATCGTTGCAAACGAATCAATGGACAGAGGTTTAATCTCCAATATATATAAACAGCTCATGCAGCTTAATATTAAAAAACAAACAACCCAATACAAAAATGGGCAGAAGATCTAAAGAGACGTTTCTTCAAAGGAGACACAGAGATGGCCAAGACGCACATGAAAAGCTGCTCAACAGCAGTAATTATTAGAGAAATGCAAATCAAAACTACAATGAGGTATCACCTCACACCTGTTAGAATCGGCATCATCAGAAAATCTACAAACAACCAATTCTGGGGAGGGTGTGGACAAAAGGAGCCCTCTTCCACTACTGGTGGGAATGTAAATTGATACAGTCACTATGGAGAACAGTATGGAGTTTCCTTAAAAAAATTAGAAATAGAATTACCATCTGATCCAGCAATCCCACTTCTGGGCATATACCCAGAGAAAACCGTATTTCAAAAAGGCACATTCACCACAATGTTCGTTGCAGCACTATTTAGAATAGCCAGGTAATGGAAGCAACCTAAATGCCCACAGACAGATGAATGGATAAAGATGTGGTACATATATAAAATGGAATATTACTCGGCCATAAAAAGGAATGAAACTGGGTCATTTGTAGAGACATCGATAAATCGAGAGACTGTCATACAGAATGAAGTAAGTCAGAAAGAGGAAAACGAATATTGTATATTAATGCATATATGTGGAGCCTAAAAATGGTACAGATGAACTGGTTTGCAGGGAAGAAATAGAGACACAGAGGTAGAGAACAAACGTATGGACACCAAGTGTGGGAAGCCATCGGGTGGTGGTGGTGGGATGAGTTGGGAGTTTGGGATTGACCTGAATACATGTATATGCATAAAATACATAACTAATAATAACGTGCTGTATAAAAAAAATAAATAAAATTAAATTTCAAAATTTTAAAAAATAAAATTTAAAAATAAAACAGAAAATAGTTCTTCCCGTCACACAGATGTATTTATAGGAATGAATTATTTCCATGCTTATATCTATAAATACATAAAAGAGGAATAAAATCTAACTTGAACCATAAAAGAAAAAAAAATGAACCCACGAGTTATACAGAGGAAAAACCTATCAGGGCACTTGCTCCAGTGGTAAACAATTCTGAAATTGGTCAGAGGTGGGGAACCATCTCCCATACAGCCAGCAACCCAACCCCCACGCAAGGAGCGTCCTCATTGCAAAGCTGGGGGACCGTGCCGAGGCATCAGTGAGTAAACGTGAGCTGAGCCCCAGGCCAGCTGCTGCTGAACTGTTCCCACCCTTCCCAGGTAAAACACCTGAATATGTACAAGGGTTTGAAAGCCTAGAGGAAGGGCCGTCGAGCCAACCAGCGACAGCACGCAGGCCAACTTGGTGCCTTCAGTCCAGCCAGGGTGGTCCTGGCGCTGGACGCTCTTCCGGAAGCTTTCCATTTCCCTGCCTGAGATACCCCTCCTCTTCCGGCACCCACTGCTTTTTTCCTTCCTCACCTCTGTCCGGAGAGAAATTCCAGCGGAAGGTATGGGTGACACAACCTCTTCTTTACAGGCGGCAGCCTGGCAACTCCTGCAGAAAGGCCAGCAGAGCCCCACTCACACCGGGCCACCCACAAAGCTGTGGCCCCTCACTCCCTCCCACCAGCACAGCCCCGAGACTGCTGACGGGGCAGAGAATATGGAGTCAGGCACAGCTTCAGGGGCTATTGCTGCCTGGAGCTCTGTTTATATTGACCTCAACGAGGCACACCTGGGGAGGGCGGGCCGGCAGGGTAAGGCTGCCCAGGTCAGCTAATCCACAAGCCTCAGGGAATCACATTGTTGAAAATGGACCTCGCTAAGGCAGAATAGAAGCCAAGGGAGAAAAGGACACAATGCCATTTGCAGCACCGTAGATGAGTCTAGAAGTAATCACGTGACTTGTAGTAAGTCAGAAAGTGAAAGACACATATCATATCATATCACTTATAGGTGTTAACTAAAAATGGTTACCAGGGCATATATTTCCACGGAGAAGGGCAATCACAGATTCATTAAACAAACTTATGGTTCACCAATGGAAAGGTGTGAGGATTGGTTTCATTACGATATCGGGGTTAACACACATATACAAACACAGGTGACATATATAATCACCAAAGACCTACAGAATACCAAGAGTGGACTACTCAACATTCTGTCATAACGTACATGGGAAAAGGATCCCAGGAAGAACAGACATCTGTATATGTGTAAAAGAACCACATCTTCCACACCTACAACAAGCCAAACATTGTAATCAAACTTGCTGTAATAAAAAATAAAAAATTAAATTAAAAACACGAACAAGAAGTAGTGAGACAAACTTGAGGGTCTTTCTCCTGGCATATTCCATTCTAAATTCCAATCTAGAACATCACTTCCACTGAGGCTCTGTTGCCCTAGTAACCAGATTTGGTAACGGAGAACTGCTGCCACCTTGTGGCCGTTTCACACAACAGCAGCTTTAATCCCAGTGCTAATGGTCAGTTGATATTCAAAATCATTGCAGGCCTGTAAATGACACCTGCCCTGAAAACAAATCCAGGGGTCACATATCGACCGAAAAATTCAAAGGACGTCCATATTTCAAAACGACCGTTTCAAAAGGCATATTTTACGCACATGAGTGTTCTGCTTCTTTTCCTTTCTTTCCTTTTTTGTTAAAAAAAACGGGAATGGAAAAAGGCATCCCTCAGAATGGGCGAAAATCGTTGCAAACGAATCAATGGACAGAGGTTTAATCTCCAATATATATAAACAGCTCATGCAGCTTAATATTAAAAAACAAACAACCCAATACAAAAATGGGCAGAAGATCTAAAGAGACGTTTCTTCAAAGGAGACACAGAGATGGCCAAGACGCACATGAAAAGCTGCTCAACAGCACTAATTATTAGAGAAATGCAAATCAAAACTACAATGAGGTATCACCTCACACCCGTTAGAATCGGCATCATCAGAAAATCTACAAACAACCAATTCTGGGGAGGGTGTGGACAAAAGGAGCCCTCTTCCACTATTGGTGGGAATGTAAATTGATACAGTCACTATGGAGAACAGTATGGAGTTTCCTTAAAAAAACTAGAAATAGAATTACCATCTGATCCAGCAATCCCACTTCTGGGTATATACCCAGAGAAAACCGTAAATCTAAAAGGCATATTCACCACAATGTTCATTGCAGCACTATTTACAATAGCCAGGTAATGGAAGCAACCTAAATGCCCACAGACAGATGAATGGATAAAGATGTGGTACATATATAAAATGGAATATTACTCGGCCATAAAAAGGAATGAAACTGGGTCATTTGTAGAGACATCGATGGATCGAGAGACTGTCATACAGAATGAAGTAAGTCAGAAAGAGGAAAACAAATATTGTATATTAATGCATAAATGTGGAGCCTAAAAAATGGTACAGATGAACTGGTTTGCAGGGAAGAAATAGAGACACAGAGGTAGAGAACAAACGTATGGACACCAAGTGTGGGAAGCCACGGGGTGGTGGTGGTGGGATGAGTTGGGAGTTTGGGATTGACCTGAATACATATATATGCATAAAGTACATAACTAATAATAACGTGCTGTATAAAAAAAATAAATAAAATTAAATTTCAAAATTTTAAAAAATAAAATTTAAAAATAAAACAGAAAAAAGTTCTTCCCGTCACACAGATGTATTTATAGGAATGAATTATTTCCATGCTTATATCTATAAATACATAAAAGAGGAATAAAATCTAACTTGAACGATAAAAGAAAAAAAAAGTGAACCCACGAGTTATACAGAGGAAAACCCTATCACGGCACTTGCTCCAGCGGTAAACAATTCTGAAATTGGTCAGAGGTGGGGAACCATCTCCCATACAGGCAGCAACCCACCCCCCATGCAAGGAGCGTCCTCATTGCAAAGCTGGGGGTCCGTGCCGAGGCATCTGTGAGTAAACGTGAGCTGAGCCCCAGGCCAGCTGCTGCTGAACTGTCCCCACCCTTTCCAGGTAAAACACCTGAATATGTACAAGGGCTTGAAAGCCTAGAGGAAGGACCGTGGAGCCACACCAGCGACAGCACGCAGGCCAACTTGGTGCCTGCAGGCCAGCCAGGGTGGTCCTGGACCCTGGCGCTCTTCCAGAAGCTTTCCATTGCCCTGCCTGAGATAACCCTCTTGTCCCGGCCCCCACTGCTTTTTTCCTTCATCACCTCTGTCCGGAGAGAAATTCCAGCGGAAGGTATGGGTGACACATCCTCTTCTTTACAGGCGGCAGCCTGGCAACTCCTGCAGAAAGGCCAGCAGAACCCCACTCACACCGGGCCACCCACAAAGCTGTGGCCCCTCACTCCCTCCCACCAACACAGCCCCGAGACTGCTGACGGGGCAGAGAATATGGAGTCAGGCACAGCTTCAGGGGCTATTGCTGCCTGGAGCTCTGTTTATATTGACCTCAACGAGGCACACCTGGGGAGGGCGGGCCGGCAGGGTAAGGCTGCCCAGGTCAGCTAATCCACAACCCTCAGGGAATCACATTGTTGAAAATGGACCCCGCTAAGGCAGAAGAGATGCCAAGGAAAAAAAGGACACAATGCCATTTGCAGCACCGTAGATGAGTCTAGAAGTAATCACGTGACTTGTAGTAAGTCAGAAAGTGAAAGACACATATAATATCATATCACTTATAGGTGTTACCTAAAAATGGATACCAGGGCAGATATTTCCATGGAGAAGGGCAATCACAGATTCATTAAACAAACTTATGGTTCACCAATGGAATGGTGTGAGGATTGGTTTCATTACGATATCGGGGTTAACAGACATATACAAACACAGGTGACATATATAATCACCAAAGACCTACAGAATACCAAGAGAGGACTACTCAACATTCTGTCATAACGTACATGGGAAAAGGATCCCAGGAAGAACAGTCATCTGTATATGTGTAAAAGAACCACATCTTCCACACCTACAAAAAGCCAAACATTGTAATCAAACTTGCTGTAATAAAAAATAAAAAATTAAATTAAAAACACGAACAAGAAGTAGTGAGACAAACGTGAGGGGCTTCCTCCTGGCACATTTCATTCTAAACTCCAATCTAGATCACCACTTCCACTGAGGCTCTCTTGCCCTAGTAACCAGATTTGGTAAGGGTGAACTGCTGCCACCTTGTGGCCGTTTCACACAACAGCAGCTTTAATCCCAGCGCTAATGGTCAGTTGATATTCAAAATCATTGCAGGCCTGTAAATGACACCTGCCCTGAAAACAAATCCTGGGGTCACATATCGACCAAAAAATTCAAAGGACGTCCATATTTCAAAACGACCGTTTCAAAAGGCATATTTTACGCACATTAGTGTTCTGCTTCTTTTCCTTTCTTTCCTTTTTTGTTAAAAAACACGGGAATGGAAAAAGGCATCCCTCAGAATGGGCGAAAATCGTTGCAAACGAATCAATGGACAGAGGTTTAATCTCCAATATATATAAACAGCTCATGCAGCTTAATATTAAAAAACAAACAACCTAATACAAAAATGGGCAGAAGATCTAAAGAGACGTTTCTTCAAAGGAGACACAGAGATGGCCAAGACGCACATGAAAAGCTGCTCAACAGCACTAATTATTAGAGAAATGCAAATCAAAACTACAATGAGGTATCACCTCACACCTGTTAGAATCGGCATCATCAGAAAATCTACAAACAACCAATTCTGGGGAGGGTGTGGACAAAAGGAGCCCTCTTCCACTACTGGTGGGAATGTAAATTGATACAGTCACTATGGAGAACAGTATGGAGTTTCCTTAAAAAAATTAGAAATAGAATTACCATCTGATCCAGCAATCCCACTTCTGGGCATATACCCAGAGAAAACCGTATTTCAAAAAGGCACATTCACCACAATGTTCGTTGCAGCACTATTTAGAATAGCCAGGTAATGGAAGCAACCTAAATGCCCACAGACAGATGAATGGATAAAGATGTGGTACATATATAAAATGGAATATTACTCGGCCATAAAAAGGAATGAAACTGGGTCATTTGTAGAGACATCGATAAATCGAGAGACTGTCATACAGAATGAAGTAAGTCAGAAAGAGGAAAACGAATATTGTATATTAATGCATATATGTGGAGCCTAAAAATGGTACAGATGAACTGGTTTGCAGGGAAGAAATAGAGACACAGAGGTAGAGAACAAACGTATGGACACCAAGTGTGGGAAGCCATCGGGTGGTGGTGGTGGGATGAGTTGGGAGTTTGGGATTGACCTGAATACATGTATATGCATAAAATACATAACTAATAATAACGTGCTGTATAAAAAAAATAAATAAAATTAAATTTCAAAATTTTAAAAAATAAAATTTAAAAATAAAACAGAAAATAGTTCTTCCCGTCACACAGATGTATTTATAGGAATGAATTATTTCCATGCTTATATCTATAAATACATAAAAGAGGAATAAAATCTAACTTGAACCATAAAAGAAAAAAAAATGAACCCACGAGTTATACAGAGGAAAAACCTATCAGGGCACTTGCTCCAGTGGTAAACAATTCTGAAATTGGTCAGAGGTGGGGAACCATCTCCCATACAGCCAGCAACCCAACCCCCACGCAAGGAGCGTCCTCATTGCAAAGCTGGGGGACCGTGCCGAGGCATCAGTGAGTAAACGTGAGCTGAGCCCCAGGCCAGCTGCTGCTGAACTGTTCCCACCCTTCCCAGGTAAAACACCTGAATATGTACAAGGGCTTGAAAGCCTAGAGGAAGGGCCGTCGAGCCAACCAGCGACAGCACGCAGGCCAACTTGGTGCCTTCAGTGCAGCCAGGGTGGTCCTGGCGCTGGACGCTCTTCCGGAAGCTTTCCATTGCCCTGCCTGAGATACCCCTCCTCTTCCGGCACCCAATGCTTTTTTCCTTCCTCACCTCTGTCCGGAGAGAAATTCCAGCGGAAGGTATGGGTGACACAACCTCTTCTTTACAGGCGGCAGCCTGGCAACTCCTGCAGAAAGGCCAGCAGAGCCCCACTCACACCGGGCCACCCACAAAGCTGTGGCCCCTCACTCCCTCCCACCAGCACAGCCCCGAGACTGCTGACGGGGCAGAGAATATGGAGTCAGGCACAGCTTCAGGGGCTATTGCTGCCTGGAGCTCTGTTTATATTGACCTCAACGAGGCACACCTGGGGAGGGCGGGCCGGCAGGGTAAGGCTGCCCAGGTCAGCTAATCCACAAGCCTCAGGGAATCACATTGTTGAAAATGGACCTCGCTGAGGCAGAATAGAAGCCAAGGGAGAAAAGGACACAATGCCATTTGCAGCACCGTAGATGAGTCTAGAAGTAATCACGTGACTTGTAGTAAGTCAGAAAGTGAAAGACACATATCATATCATATCACTTATAGGTGTTACCTAAAAATGGTTACCAGGGCATATATTTCCACGGAGAAGGGCAATCACAGATTCATTAAACAAACTTATGGTTCACCAATGGAAAGGTGTGAGGATTGGTTTCATTACGATATCGGGGTTAACACACATATACAAACACAGGTGACATATATAATCACCAAAGACCTACAGAATACCAAGAGTGGACTACTCAACATTCTGTCATAACGTACATGGGAAAAGGATCCCAGGAAGAACAGACATCTGTATATGTGTAAAAGAACCACATCTTCCACACCTACAACAAGCCAAACATTGTAATCAAACTTGCTGTAATGAAAAATAAAAAAAAATTTAAATTAAAAACACGTACAAGAAGTAGTGAGACAAACTTGAGGGGCTTTCTCCTGGCACATTCCATTCTAAATTCCAATCTAGAACACCATTTCCATTGAGGCTCTCTTGCCCTAGTAACCAGATTTGGCAAGGGAGAACTGCTGCCACCTTGTGGCCGTTTCACACAACAGCAGCTTTAATCCCAGCACTAATGGTCAGATGATATACAAAATCATTGCAGGCCTGTAAATGACACCTGCCCTGAAAACAAATCCTGGGGTCACATATCGACCAAAAAATTCAAAGGACGTCCATATTTCAAAACGACCGTTTCAAAAGGCATATTTTACGCACATTAGTGTTCTGCTTCTTTTCCTTTCTTTCCTTTTTTGTTAAAAAAATCGGGAATGGAAAAAGGCATCCCTCAGAATGGGCGAAAATCGTTGCAAACGAATCAATGGACAGAGGTTTAATCTCCAATATATATAAACAGCTCATGCAGCTTAATATTAAAAAAACAAACAACCCAATACAAAAATGCGCAAGAGATCTAAAGAGACCTTTCTTCAAAGGAGACACAGAGATGGCCAAGACGCACATGAAAAGCTGCACAACAGCACTAATTATTAGAGAAATGCAAATCAAAACTACAATGAGGTATCACCTCACACCTGTTAGAATCGGCATCATCAGAAAATCTACAAACAACAATTTCTGGGGAGGGTGTGGACAAAAGGAGCCCTCTTCCACTATTGGTGGGAATGTAAATTGATACAGTCACTATGGAGAACAGTATGGAGTTTCCTTAAAAAAATTAGAAATAGAATTACTATCTGATCCAGCAATCCCACTTCTGGGCATATACCCAGAGAAAACCGTAAATCAAAAAGGCACATTCACCACAATATTCGTTGCAGCACTATTTACAATAGCCAGGTAATGGAAGCAACCTAAATGCCCACAGACAGATGAATGGATAAAGATGTGGTACGTATATAAAATGGAATATTACTCGGCCATAAAAAGGAATGAAACTGGGTCATTTGTAGAGACATCGATGGATCGAGAGACTGTCATACAGAATGAAGTAAGTCAGAAAGTGGAAAACAAATATTGTATATTAATGCATATATGTGGAGCCTAAAAATGGTACAGATGAACTGGTTTGCAGGGAAGAAATAGAGACACAGAGGTAGAGAACAAACGTATGGACACCAAGTGTGGGAAGCCATGGGGTGTTGGTGGTGGGATGAGTTGGGAGATTGGGATTGACCTGAATACATGTATACGCATAAAATACATAACTAATAATAACGTACAGTATAAAAAAATAAATAAAATTAAATTTCAAAATTTTAAAAAAGAAAATTTAAAAATAAAAGAGAAAAAATTTCTTCCCGTCTCACAAATGTATTTATAGGAATGAATTATTTCCATCCTTATATCTATAAATACATAAAAGAGGAATAAAATCAAACTTGAACCATAAAAGAAAAAAAAACTGAACCCACGAGTTATACAGAGGAAAAACCTATCAGGGCACTTGCTCCAGGGGTAAACAATTCTGAAATTGGTCAGAGGTGGGGAACCATCTCCCATACAGGCAGCAACCCACCCCCCACGCAAGGAGCGTCCTCATTGCAAAGCTGGGGTCCGTGCCGAGGCATCTGTGAGTAAACGTGAGCTGAGCCCCAGGCCAGCTGCTGCTGAACTGTTCCCACCCTTCCCAGGTAAAACACCTGAATATGTACAAGGGCTTGAAAGCCTAGAGGAAGGGCCGTGGAGCCACACCAGCGACAGCACGCAGGCCAACTTGGTGCCTGCAGGCCAGCCAGGGTGGTCCTGGTCCTGGACGCTCTTCCGGAAGCTTTCCATTGCCCTGCCTGAGATACCCCTCCTCTCCCGGCACTCACTGCTTTTTTCCTTCCTCACCTCTGTCCGGAGAGAAATTCCAGCTGAAGGTATGGGTGACACATCCTCTTCTTTACACGTGTCAGCCTGGCAACTCCTGCAGAAAGGCCAGCAGAGCCCCACTCACACGGGGCCACCCACAAAGCTGTGGCCCCTCACTCCCTCCCACCAGCACAGCCCCGAGACTGCTGACGGGGCAGAGAATATGGAGTCAGGCACAGCTTCAGGGGCTATTGCTGCCTGGAGCTCTGTTTATATTGACCTCAACGAGGCACACCTGGGGAGGGCGGGCCGGCAGGGTAAGGCTGCCCAGGTCAGCTAATCCACAACCCTCAGGGAATCACATTGTTAAAAATGGACCTCGCTAAGGCAGAATAGAAGCCAAGGAGAAAAAGGACACAATGCCATTTGCAGCACCGTAGATGAGTCTAGAAGTAATCACGTGACATGTAGTAAGTCAGAAAGTGAAAGACACATATCATATCATATCACTTATAGGTGTTACCTAAAAATGGATACCAGGGCAGATATTTCCACGGAGAAGGGCAATCACAGATTCAGTAAACAAACTTATGGTTCACCAATGGAAAGTTGTGAGGATTGGTTTCATTACGATACCGGGGTTAACACACATATACAAACACAGGTGACATATATAATCACCAAAGACCTACAGAATACCAAGAGTGGACTACTCAACATTCTGTCATAACGTACATGGGAAAAGGATCCCAGGAAGAACAGACATCTGTATATGTGTAAAAGAACCACATCTTCCACACCTACAAAAAGCCAAACATTGTAATCAAACTTGCTGTAATAAAAAATAAAAAATTAAATTAAAAACACGAACAAGAAGTAGTGAGACAAACGTGAGGGGCTTTCTCCTGGCACATTTCATTCTAAACTCCAATCTAGATCACCACTTCCACTGAGGCTCTCTTGCCCTAGTAACCAGATTTGGTAAGGGTGAACTGCTGCCACCTTGTGGCCGTTTCACACAACAGCAGCTTTAATCCCAGCGCTAATGGTCAGTTGATATTCAAAATCATTGCAGGCCTGTAAATGACACCTGCCCTGAAAACAAATCCTGGGGTCACATATCGACCAAAAAATTCAAAGGACGTCCATATTTCAAAACGACCGTTTCAAAAGGCATATTTTACGCACATTAGTGTTCTGCTTCTTTTCCTTTCTTTCCTTTTTTGTTAAAAAAATCGGGAATGGAAAAAGGCATCCCTCAGAATGGGCGAAAATCGTTGCAAACGAATCAATGGACAGAGGTTTAATCTCCAATATATATAAACAGCTCATGCAGCTTAATATTAAAAAACAAACAACCCAATACAAAAATGGGCAGAAGATCTAAAGAGACGTTTCTTCAAAGGAGACACAGAGATGGCCAAGACGCACATGAAAAGCTGCTCAACAGCACTAATTATTAGAGAAATGCAAATCAAAACTACAATGAGGTATCACCTCACACCTGTTAGAATCGGCATCATCAGAAAATCTACAAACAACAATTTCTGGGGGGGGTGTGGACAAAAGGAGCCCTCTTCCACTACTGGTGGGAATGTAAATTGATACAGTCACTATGGAGAACAGTATGGAGTTTCCTTAAAAAAATTAGAAATAGAATTACCATCTGATCCAGCAATCCCACTTCTGGGCATATACCCAGAGAAAACCGTATTTCAAAAAGGCACATTCACCACAATGTTCGTTGCAGCACTATTTAGAATAGCCAGGTAATGGAAGCAACCTAAATGCCCACAGACAGATGAATGGATAAAGATGTGGTACATATATAAAATGGAATATTACTCGGCCATAAAAAGGAATGAAACTGGGTCATTTATAGAGACATCGATAAATCGAGAGACTGTCATACAGAATGAAGTAAGTCAGAAAGAGGAAAACGAATATTGTATATTAATGCATATATGTGGAGCCTAAAAATGGTACAGATGAACTGGTTTGCAGGGAAGAAATAGAGACACAGAGGTAGAGAACAAACGTATGGACACCAAGTGTGGGAAGCCATCGGGTGGTGGTGGTGGGATGAGTTGGGAGTGTGGGATTGACCTGAATACATGTATATGCATAAAATACATAACTAATAATAACGTGCTGTATAAAAAAGTAAATAAAATTAAATTTCAAAATTTTAAAAAATAAAATTTAAAAATAAAACAGAAAATAGTTCTTCCCGTCACACAGATGTATTTATAGGAATGAATTATTTCCATGCTTATATCTATAAATACATAAAAGAGGAATAAAATCTAACTTGAACCATAAAAGAAAAAAAAATGAACCCACGAGTTATACAGAGGAAAAACCTATCAGGGCACTTGCTCCAGTGGTAAACAATTCTGAAATTGGTCAGAGGTGGGGAACCATCTCCCATACAGCCAGCAACCCAACCCCCACGCAAGGAGCGTCCTCATTGCAAAGCTGGGGGACCGTGCCGAGGCATCAGTGAGTAAACGTGAGCTGAGCCCCAGGCCAGCTGCTGCTGAACTGTTCCCACCCTTCCCAGGTAAAACACCTGAATATGCACAAGGGCTTGAAAGCCTAGAGGAAGGGCCGTCGAGCCAACCAGCGACAGCACGCAGGCCAACTTGGTGCCTTCAGTGCAGCCAGGGTGGTCCTGGCGCTGGACGCTCTTCCGGAAGCTTTCCATTGCCCTGCCTGAGATACCCCTCCTCTTCCGGCACCCAATGCTTTTTTCCTTCCTCACCTCTGTCCGGAGAGAAATTCCAGCGGAAGGTATGGGTGACACAACCTCTTCTTTACAGGCGGCAGCCTGGCAACTCCTGCAGAAAGGCCAGCAGAGCCCCACTCACACCGGGCCACCCACAAAGCTGTGGCCCCTCACTCCCTCCCACCAGCACAGCCCCGAGACTGCTGACGGGGCAGAGAATATGGAGTCAGGCACAGCTTCAGGGGCTATTGCTGCCTGGAGCTCTGTTTATATTGACCTCAACGAGGCACACCTGGGGAGGGCGGGCCGGCAGGGTAAGGCTGCCCAGGTCAGCTAATCCACAAGCCTCAGGGAATCACATTGTTGAAAATGGACCTCGCTAAGGCAGAATAGAAGCCAAGGGAGAAAAGGACACAATGCCATTTGCAGCACCGTAGATGAGTCTAGAAGTAATCACGTGACTTGTAGTAAGTCAGAAAGTGAAAGACACATATCATATCATATCACTTATAGGTGTTACCTAAAAATGGTTACCAGGGCATATATTTCCACGGAGAAGGGCAATCACAGATTCATTAAACAAACTTATGGTTCACCAATGGAAAGGTGTGAGGATTGGTTTCATTACGATATCGGGGTTAACACACATATACAAACACAGGTGACATATATAATCACCAAAGACCTACAGAATACCAAGAGTGGACTACTCAACATTCTGTCATAACGTACATGGGAAAAGGATCCCAGGAAGAACAGACATCTGTATATGTGTAAAAGAACCACATCTTCCACACCTACAACAAGCCAAACATTGTAATCAAACTTGCTGTAATAAAAAATAAAAAATTAAATTAAAAACACGAACAAGAAGTAGTGAGACAAACTTGAGGGTCTTTCTCCTGGCATATTCCATTCTAAATTCCAATCTAGAACATCACTTCCACTGAGGCTCTGTTGCCCTAGTAACCAGATTTGGTAACGGAGAACTGCTGCCACCTTGTGGCCGTTTCACACAACAGCAGCTTTAATCCCAGTGCTAATGGTCAGTTGATATTCAAAATCATTGCAGGCCTGTAAATGACACCTGCCCTGAAAACAAATCCAGGGGTCACATATCGACCAAAAAATTCAAAGGACGTCCATATTTCAAAACGACCGTTTCAAAAGGCATATTTTACGCACATTAGTGTTCTGCTTCTTTTCCTTTCTTTCCTTTTTTGTTAAAAAAACGGGAATGGAAAAAGGCATCCCTCAGAATGGGCGAAAATCGTTGCAAACGAATCAATGGACAGAGGTTTAATCTCCAATATATATAAACAGCTCATGCAGCTTAATATTAAAAAACAAACAACCCAATACAAAAATGGGCAGAAGATCTAAAGAGACGTTTCTTCAAAGGAGACACAGAGATGGCCAAGACGCACATGAAAAGCTGCTCAACAGCACTAATTATTAGAGAAATGCAAATCAAAACTACAATGAGGTATCACCTCACACCTGTTAGAATCGGCATCATCAGAAAATCTACAAACAACAAATTCTGGGGAGGGTGTGGACAAAAGGAGCCCTCTTCCACTATCGGTGGGAATGTAAATTGATACAGTCACTATGGAGAACAGTATGGAGTTTCCTTAAAAAAACTAGAAATAGAATTACCATCTGATCCAGCAATCCCACTTCTGGGTATATACCCAGAGAAAACCGTAAATCTAAAAGGCATATTCACCACAATGTTCATTGCAGCACTATTTACAATAGCCAGGTAATGGAAGCAACCTAAATGCCCACAGACAGATGAATGGATAAAGATGTGGTACATATATAAAATGGAATATTACTCGGCCATAAAAAGGAATGAAACTGGGTCATTTGTAGAGACATCGATGGATCGAGAGACTGTCATACAGAATGAAGTAAGTCAGAAAGAGGAAAACAAATATTGTATATTAATGCATAAATGTGGAGCCTAAAAAATGGTACAGATGAACTGGTTTGCAGGGAAGGAATAGAGACACAGAGGTAGAGAACAAACGTATGGACACCAAGTGTGGGAAGCCACGGGGTGGTGGTGGTGGGATGAGTTGGGAGTTTGGGATTGACCTGAATACATATATATGCATAAAGTACATAACTAATAATAACGTGCTGTATAAAAAAAATAAATAAAATTAAATTTCAAAATTTTAAAAAATAAAATTTAAAAATAAAACAGAAAAAAGTTCTTCCCGTCACACAGATGTATTTATAGGAATGAATTATTTCCATGCTTATATCTATAAATACATAAAAGAGGAATAAAATCTAACTTGAACGATAAAAGAAAAAAAAGTGAACCCACGAGTTATACAGAGGAAAACCCTATCACGGCACTTGCTCCAGCGGTAAACAATTCTGAAATTGGTCAGAGGTGGGGAACCATCTCCCATACAGCCAGCAACCCACCCCCCATGCAAGGAGCGTCCTCATTGCAAAGCTGTGGGTCCGTGCCGAGGCATCTGTGAGTAAACGTGAGCTGAGCCCCAGGCCAGCTGCTGCTGAACTGTCCCCACCCTTTCCAGGTAAAACACCTGAATATGTACAAGGGCTTGAAAGCCTAGAGGAAGGACCGTGGAGCCACAACAGCGACAGCACGCAGGCCAACTTGGTGTCTGCAGGCCAGCCAGGGTGGTCCTGGACCCTGGCGCTCTTCAGGAAGCTTTCCATTGCCCTGCCTGAGATAACCCTCCTGTCCCGGCCCCCACTGCTTTTTTCCTTCCTCACCTCTGTCCAGAGAGATATTCAAGCGGAAGGTATGGGTGACACATCCTCTTCTTTACAGGCGGCTGCCTGGCAACTCCTGCAGAAAGGCCAGCAGAGCCCCACTCACACCGGGCAACCCACAAAGCTGTGGCCCCTCACTCCCTCCCACCAGCACAGCCCCGAGACTGCTGACGGGGCAGAGAATATGGAGTCAGGCAGAGCTTCAGGGGCTATTGCTGCCTGGAGCTCTGTTTATATTGACCTCAATGAGTCACACCTGGGGCGGGCGGGCCGGCAGGGTAAGGCTGCCCAGGTCAGCTAATCCACAACCCTCAGGGAATTACATTGTTGAAAATGGACCTCGCTAAGGCAGAAGAGAAGCCAAGGGAAAAAAGGACACAATGCCATTTGCAGCACCGTAGATGAGTCTACAAATAATTACGTGACTTGTAGTAAGTCAGAAAGTGAAAGACACATATCATATCATATCACTTATAAGTGTTACCTAAAAATGGATACCAGGGCAGATATTTCCACGGAGAAGGGCAATCACAGATTCATTAAACAAACTTATGGTTCACCAATGGAAAGGTGTGAGGATTGGTTTCATTACAATATCGGGGTTAACAGACATATACAAACACAGTGACATATATAATCACCAAAGACCTACAGAATACCAAGAGAGGACTACTCAACATTCTGTCATAAAGTACATGGGAAAAGGATCCCAGGAAGAACAGACATCTGTATATGTGTAAAAGAACCACATCTTCCACACCTACAACAAGCCAAACATTGTAATCAAACTTGCTGTAATGAAAAATAAAAAAAAATTTAAATTAAAAACACGTACAAGAAGTAGTGAGACAAACTTGAGGGGCTTTCTCCTGGCACATTCCATTCTAAATTCCAATCTAGAACACCATTTCCATTGAGGCTCTCTTGCCCTAGTAACCAGATTTGGCAAGGGAGAACTGCTGCCACCTTGTGGCCGTTTCACACAACAGCAGCTTTAATCCCAGCACTAATGGTCAGATGATATACAAAATCATTGCAGGCCTGTAAATGACACCTGCCCTGAAAACAAATCCTGGGGTCACATATCGACCAAAAAATTCAAAGGACGTCCATATTTCAAAACGACCGTTTCAAAAGGCATATTTTACGCACATTAGTGTTCTGCTTCTTTTCCTTTCTTTCCTTTTTTGTTAAAAAAATCGGGAATGGAAAAAGGCATCCCTCAGAATGGGCGAAAATCGTTGCAAACGAATCAATGGACAGAGGTTTAATCTCCAATATATATAAACAGCTCATGCAGCTTAATATTAAAAAAACAAACAACCCAATACAAAAATGCGCAAGAGATCTAAAGAGACCTTTCTTCAAAGGAGACACGGAGATGGCCAAGACGCACATGAAAAGCTGCTCAACAGCACTAATTATTAGAGAAATGCAAATCAAAACTACAATGAGGTATCACCTCACACCTGTTAGAATCGGCATCATCAGAAAATCTACAAACAACAATTTCTGGGGAGGGTGTGGACAAAAGGAGCCCTCTTCCACTATTGGTGGGAATGTAAATTGATACAGTCACTATGGAGAACAGTATGGAGTTTCCTTAAAAAAATTAGAAATAGAATTACTATCTGATCCAGCAATCCCACTTCTGGGCATATACCCAGAGAAAACCGTAAATCAAAAAGGCACATTCACCACAATATTCGTTGCAGCACTATTTACAATAGCCAGGTAATGGAAGCAACCTAAATGCCCACAGACAGATGAATGGATAAAGATGTGGTACGTATATAAAATGGAATATTACTCGGCCCTAAAAAGGAATGAAACTGGGTCATTTGTAGAGACATCGATGGATCGAGAGACTGTCATACAGAATGAAGTAAGTCAGAAAGTGGAAAACAAATATTGTATATTAATGCATATATGTGGAGCCTAAAAAATGTTACAGATGAACTGGTTTGCAGGAAATAAATAGAGACACAGAGGTAGAGAACAAACGTATGGACACCAAGTGTGGGAAGCCATGGGGTGGTGGTGGTGGGATGAGTTGGGAGATTGGGATTGACCTGAATACATGTATACGCATAAAATACATAACTAATAATAACGTACAGTATAAAAAAATAAATAAAATTAAATTTCAAAATTTTAAAAAAGAAAATTTAAAAATAAAAGAGAAAAAATTTCTTCCCGTCTCACAAATGTATTTATAGGAATGAATTATTTCCATCCTTATATCTATAAATACATAAAAGAGGAATAAAATCAAACTTGAACCATAAAAGAAAAAAAAACTGAACCCACGAGTTATACAGAGGAAAAACCTATCAGGGCACTTGCTCCAGGGGTAAACAATTCTGAAATTGGTCAGAGGTGGGGAACCATCTCCCATACAGGCAGCAACCCACCCCCCACGCAAGGAGCGTCCTCATTGCAAAGCTGGGGTCCGTGCCGAGGCATCTGTGAGTAAACGTGAGCTGAGCCCCAGGCCAGCTGCTGCTGAACTGTTCCCACCCTTCCCAGGTAAAACACCTGAATATGTACAAGGGCTTGAAAGCCTAGAGGAAGGGCCGTGGAGCCACACCAGCGACAGCACGCAGGCCAACTTGGTGCCTGCAGGCCAGCCAGGGTGGTCCTGGTCCTGGACGCTCTTCCGGAAGCTTTCCATTGCCCTGCCTGAGATACCCCTCCTCTCCTGGCACTCACTGCTTTTTTCCTTCCTCACCTCTGTCCGGAGAGAAATTCCAGCTGAAGGTATGGGTGACACATCCTCTTCTTTACACGTGTCAGCCTGGCAACTCCTGCAGAAAGGCCAGCAGAGCCCCACTCACACCGGGCCACCCACAAAGCTGTGGCCCCTCACTCCCTCCCACCAGCACAGCCCCGAGACTGCTGACGGGGCAGAGAATATGGAGTCAGGCACAGCTTCAGGGGCTATTGCTGCCTGGAGCTCTGTTTATATTGACCTCAACGAGGCACACCTGGGGAGGGCGGGCCGGCAGGGTAAGGCTGCCCAGGTCAGCTAATCCACAACCCTCAGGGAATCACATTGTTAAAAATGGACCTCGCTAAGGCAGAATAGAAGCCAAGGAGAAAAAGGACACAATGCCATTTGCAGCACCGTAGATGAGTCTAGAAGTAATCACGTGACATGTAGTAAGTCAGAAAGTGAAAGACACATATCATATCATATCACTTATAGGTGTTACCTAAAAATGGATACCAGGGCAGATATTTCCACGGAGAAGGGCAATCACAGATTCAGTAAACAAACTTATGGTTCACCAATGGAAAGTTGTGAGGATTGGTTTCATTACGATACCGGGGTTAACACACATATACAAACACAGGTGACATATATAATCACCAAAGACCTACAGAATACCAAGAGTGGACTACTCAACATTCTGTCATAACGTACATGGGAAAAGGATCCCAGGAAGAACAGACATCTGTATATGTGTAAAAGATCCACATCTTCCACACCTACAAAAAGCCAAACATTGTAATCAAACTTGCTGTAATAAAAAATAAAAAATTAAATTAAAAACACGAACAAGAAGTAGTGAGACAAACGTGAGGGGCTTTCTCCTGGCACATTTCATTCTAAACTCCAATCTAGATCACCACTTCCACTGAGGCTCTCTTGCCCTAGTAACCAGATTTGGTAAGGGTGAACTGCTGCCACCTTGTGGCCGTTTCACACAACAGCAGCTTTAATCCCAGCGCTAATGGTCAGTTGATATTCAAAATCATTGCAGGCCTGTAAATGACACCTGCCCTGAAAACAAATCCTGGGGTCACATATCGACCAAAAAATTCAAAGGACGTCCATATTTCAAAACGACCGTTTCAAAAGGCATATTTTACGCACATTAGTGTTCTGCTTCTTTTCCTTTCTTTCCTTTTTTGTTAAAAAAAACGGGAATGGAAAAAGGCATCCCTCAGAATGGGCGAAAATCGTTGCAAACGAATCAATGGACAGAGGTTTAATCTCCAATATATATAAACAGCTCATGCAGCTTAATATTAAAAAACAAACAACCCAATACAAAAATGGGCAGAAGATCTAAAGAGACGTTTCTTCAAAGGAGACACAGAGATGGCCAAGACGCACATGAAAAGCTGCTCAACAGCACTAATTATTAGAGAAATGCAAATCAAAACTACAATGAGGTATCACCTCACACCTGTTAGAATCGGCATCATCAGAAAATCTACAAACAACCAATTCTGGGGAGGGTGTGGACAAAAGGAGCCCTCTTCCACTACTGGTGGGAATGTAAATTGATACAGTCACTATGGAGAACAGTATGGAGTTTCCTTAAAAAAATTAGAAATAGAATTACCATCTGATCCAGCAATCCCACTTCTGGGCATATACCCAGAGAAAACCGTATTTCAAAAAGGCACATTCACCACAATGTTCGTTGCAGCACTATTTAGAATAGCCAGGTAATGGAAGCAACCTAAATGCCCACAGACAGATGAATGGATAAAGATGTGGTACATATATAAAATGGAATATTACTCGGCCATAAAAAGGAATGAAACTGGGTCATTTATAGAGACATCGATAAATCGAGAGACTGTCATACAGAATGAAGTAAGTCAGAAAGAGGAAAACGAATATTGTATATTAATGCATATATGTGGAGCCTAAAAATGGTACAGATGAACTGGTTTGCAGGGAAGAAATAGAGACACAGAGGTAGAGAACAAACGTATGGACACCAAGTGTGGGAAGCCATCGGGTGGTGGTGGTGGGATGAGTTGGGAGTGTGGGATTGACCTGAATACATGTATATGCATAAAATACATAACTAATAATAACGTGCTGTATAAAAAAATAAATAAAATTAAGTTTCAAAATTTTAAAAAATAAAATTTAAAAATAAAACAGAAAATAGTTCTTCCCGTCACACAGATGTATTTATAGGAATGAATTATTTCCATGCTTATATCTATAAATACATAAAAGAGGAATAAAATCTAACTTGAACCATAAAAGAAAAAAAAATGAACCCACGAGTTATACAGAGGAAAAACCTATCAGGGCACTTGCTCCAGTGGTAAACAATTCTGAAATTGGTCAGAGGTGGGGAACCATCTCCCATACAGCCAGCAACCCAACCCCCACGCAAGGAGCGTCCTCATTGCAAAGCTGGGGGACCGTGCCGAGGCATCAGTGAGTAAACGTGAGCTGAGCCCCAGGCCAGCTGCTGCTGAACTGTTCCCACCCTTCCCAGGTAAAACACCTGAATATGTACAAGGGCTTGAAAGCCTAGAGGAAGGGCCGTCGAGCCAACCAGCGACAGCACGCAGGTCAACTTGGTGCCTTCAGTGCAGCCAGGGTGGTCCTGGCGCTGGACGCTCTTCCGGAAGCTTTCCATTGCCCTGCCTGAGATACCCCTCCTCTTCCGGCACCCAATGCTTTTTTCCTTCCTCACCTCTGTCCGGAGAGAAATTCCAGCGGAAGGTATGGGTGACACAACCTCTTCTTTACAGGCGGCAGCCTGGCAACTCCTGCAGAAAGGCCAGCAGAGCCCCACTCACACCGGGCCACCCACAAAGCTGTGGCCCCTCACTCCCTCCCACCAGCACAGCCCCGAGACTGCTGACGGGGCAGAGAATATGGAGTCAGGCACAGCTTCAGGGGCTATTGCTCCCTGGAGCTCTGTTTATATTGACCTCAACGAGGCACACCTGGGGAGGGCGGGCCGGCAGGGTAAGGCTGCCCAGGTCAGCTAATCCACAAGCCTCAGGGAATCACATTGTTGAAAATGGACCTCGCTAAGGCAGAATAGAAGCCAAGGGAGAAAAGGACACAATGCCATTTGCAGCACCGTAGATGAGTCTAGAAGTAATCACGTGACTTGTAGTAAGTCAGAAAGTGAAAGACACATATCATATCATATCACTTATAGGTGTTACCTAAAAATTGTTACCAGGGCATATATTTCCACGGAGAAGGGCAATCACAGATTCATTAAACAAACTTATGGTTCACCAATGGAAAGGTGTGAGGATTGGTTTCATTACGATATCGGGGTTAACACACATATACAAACACAGGTGACATATATAATCACCAAAGACCTACAGAATACCAAGAGTGGACTACTCAACATTCTGTCATAACGTACATGGGAAAAGGATCCCAGGAAGAACAGACATCTGTATATGTGTAAAAGAACCACATCTTCCACACCTACAACAAGCCAAACATTGTAATCAAACTTGCTGTAATAAAAAATAAAAAATTAAATTAAAAACACGAACAAGAAGTAGTGAGACAAACTTGAGGGTCTTTCTCCTGGCATATTCCATTCTAAATTCCAATCTAGAACATCACTTCCACTGAGGCTCTGTTGCCCTAGTAACCAGATTTGGTAACGGAGAACTGCTGCCACCTTGTGGCCGTTTCACACAACAGCAGCTTTAATCCCAGTGCTAATGGTCAGTTGATATTCAAAATCATTGCAGGCCTGTAAATGACACCTGCCCTGAAAACAAATCCAGGGGTCACATATCGACCAAAAAATTCAAAGGACGTCCATATTTCAAAACGACCGTTTCAAAAGGCATATTTTACGCACATTAGTGTTCTGCTTCTTTTCCTTTCTTTCCTTTTTTGTTAAAAAAACGGGAATGGAAAAAGGCATCCCTCAGAATGGGCGAAAATCGTTGCAAACGAATCAATGGACAGAGGTTTAATCTCCAATATATATAAACAGCTCATGCAGCTTAATATTAAAAAACAAACAACCCAATACAAAAATGGGCAGAAGATCTAAAGAGACGTTTCTTCAAAGGAGACACAGAGATGGCCAAGACGCACATGAAAAGCTGCTCAACAGCACTAATTATTAGAGAAATGCAAATCAAAACTACAATGAGGTATCACCTCACACCCGTTAGAATCGGCATCATCAGAAAATCTACAAACAACAAATTCTGGGGAGGGTGTGGACAAAAGGAGCCCTCTTCCACTATCGGTGGGAATGTAAATTTATACAGTCACTATGGAGAACAGTATGGAGTTTCCTTAAAAAAACTAGAAATAGAATTACCATCTGATCCAGCAATCCCACTTCTGGGTATATACCCAGAGAAAACCGTAAATCTAAAAGGCATATTCACCACAATGTTCATTGCAGCACTATTTACAATAGCCAGGTAATGGAAGCAACCTAAATGCCCACAGACAGATGAATGGATAAAGATGTGGTACATATATAAAATGGAATATTACTCGGCCATAAAAAGGAATGAAACTGGGTCATTTGTAGAGACATCGATGGATCGAGAGACTGTCATACAGAATGAAGTAAGTCAGAAAGAGGAAAACAAATATTGTATATTAATGCATAAATGTGGAGCCTAAAAAATGGTACAGATGAACTGGTTTGCAGGGAAGAAATAGAGACACAGAGGTAGAGAACAAACGTATGGACACCAAGTGTGGGAAGCCACGGGGTGGTGGTGGTGGGATGAGTTGGGAGTTTGGGATTGACCTGAATACATATATATGCATAAAGTACATAACTAATAATAACGTGCTGTATAAAAAAAATAAATAAAATTAAATTTCAAAATTTTAAAAAAGAAAATTTAAAAATAAAAGAGAAAAAATTTCTTCCCGTCTCACAAATGTATTTATAGGAATGAATTATTTCCATCCTTATATCTATAAATACATAAAAGAGGAATAAAATCAAACTTGAACCATAAAAGAAAAAAAAACTGAACCCACGAGTTATACAGAGGAAAAACCTATCAGGGCACTTGCTCCAGGGGTAAACAATTCTGAAATTGGTCAGAGGTGGGGAACCATCTCCCATACAAGCAGCAACCCACCCCCCACGCAAGGAGCGTCCTCATTGCAAAGCTGGGGTCCGTGCCGAGGCATCTGTGAGTAAACGTGAGCTGAGCCCCAGGCCAACTGCTGCTGAACTGTTCCCACCCTTCCCAGGTAAAACACCTGAATATGTACAAGGGCTTGAAAGCCTAGAGGAAGGGCCGTGGAGCCACACCAGCGACAGCACGCAGGCCAACTTGGTGCCTGCAGGCCAGCCAGGGTGGTCCTGGTCCTGGACGCTCTTCCGGAAGCTTTCCATTGCCCTGCCTGAGATACCCCTCCTCTCCCGGCACTCACTGCTTTTTTCCTTCCTCACCTCTGTCCGGAGAGAAATTCCAGCTAAAGGTATGGGTGACACATCCTCTTCTTTACACGTGTCAGCCTGGCAACTCCTGCAGAAAGGCCAGCAGAGCCGCACTCACACCGGGCCACCCACAAAACTGTGGCCCCTCACTCCCTCCCACCAGCACAGCCCCGAGACTGCTGACGGGGCAGAGAATATGGAGTCAGGCACAGCTTCAGGGGCTATTGCTGCCTGGAGCTCTGTTTATATTGACCTCAACGAAGCACACCTGGGGAGGGCGGGCCGGCAGGGTAAGGCTGCCCAGGTCAGCTAATCCACAACCCTCAGGGAATCACATTGTTAAAAATGGACCTCGCTAAGGCAGAATAGAAGCCAAGGAGAAAAAGGACACAATGCCATTTGCAGCACCGTAGATGAGTCTAGAAGTAATCACGTGACATGTAGTAAGTCAGAAAGTGAAAGACACATATCATATCATATCACTTATAGGTGTTACCTAAAAATGGATACCAGGGCAGATATTTCCACGGAGAAGGGCAATCACAGATTCAGTAAACAAACTTATGGTTCACCAATGGAAAGTTGTGAGGATTGGTTTCATTACGATACCGGGGTTAACACACATATACAAACACAGGTGACATATATAATCACCAAAGACCTACAGAATACCAAGAGTGGACTACTCAACATTCTGTCATAACGTACATGGGAAAAGGATCCCAGGAAGAACAGACATCTGTATATGTGTAAAAGAACCACATCTTCCACACCTACAACAAGCCAAACATTGTAATCAAACTTGCTGTAATAAAAAATAAAAAAATAAATAAATTAAAAACACGAACAAGAAGTAGTGAGACAAACTTGAGGGGCTTTCTCCTGGCACATTCCATTCTAAATTCCAATCTAGAACACCACTTCCACTGAGGCTCTCTTGCCCTAGTAACCAGATTTGGTAAGGGAGAACTGCTGCCACTTTGTGGCCGTTTCACAGAACAGCAGCTTTAATCCCAGCGCTAATGGTCAGTTGATATTCAAAATCATTGCAGGCCTGTAAATGACACCTGCCCTGAAAACAAATCCTGGGGTCACATATCGACCAAAAAATTCAAACCACGTCCATATTTCAAAACGACCGTTTCAAAAGGCATATTTTACGCACATTAGTGTTCTGCTTCTTTTCCTTTCTTTCCTTTTTTGTTAAAAAAACGGGAATGGAAAAAGGCATCCCTCAGAATGGGCGAAAATCGTTGCAAACGAATCAATGGACAGAGGTTTAATCTCCAATATATATAAACAGCTCATGCAGCTTAATATTAAAAAAACAAACAACCCAATACAAAAATGGGCAGAAGATCTAAAGAGACGTTTCTTCAAAGGAGACACAGAGATGGCCAAGACGCACATGAAAAGCTGCTCAACAGCACTAATTATTAGAGAAATGCAAATCAAAACTACAATGAGGTATCACCTCACACCCGTTAGAATCGGCATCATCAGAAAATCTACAAACAACCAATTCTGGGGAGGGTGTGGACAAAAGGAGCCCTCTTCCACTATTGGTGGGAATGTAAATTGATACAGTCACTATGGAGAACAGTATGGAGTTTCCTTAAAAAAACTAGAAATAGAATTACTATCTGATCCAGCAATCCCACTTCTGGGCATATACCCAGATAAAACCGTAAATCAAAAAGGCACATTCACCACAATATTCGTTGCAGCACTATTTACAATAGCCAGGTAATGGAAGCAACCTAAATGCCCACAGACAGATGAATGGATAAAGATGTGGTACGTATATAAAATGGAATATTACTCGGCCATAAAAAGGAATGAAACTGGGTCATTTGTAGAGACATCGATGGATCGAGAGACTGTCATACAGAATGAAGTAAGTCAGAAAGTGGAAAACAAATATTGTATATTAATGCATATATGTGGAGCCTAAAAAATGGTACAGATGAACTGGTTTGCAGGAAATAAATAGAGACACAGAGGTAGAGAACAAACGTATGGACACCAAGTGTGGGAAGCCATGGGGTGGTGGTGGTGGGATGAGTTGGGGGATTGGGATTGACCTGAATACATGTATATGTATAAAATACATAACTAATAATAACGTGCAGTATAAAAAAATAAATAAAATTAAATTTCAAAATTTTAAAAAATAAAATTTAAAAATAAAAGAGAAAAAAGTTCTTCCCGTCTCACAGATGTATTTATAGGAATGAATTATTTCCATGCTTATATCTATAAATACATAAAAGAGGAATAAATTCTAACTTGAACCATAAAAGAAAAAAAAACTGAACCCACGAGTTATACAGAGCAAAACACTATCAGGGCACTTGCTCCAGTGGTAAACAATTCTGAAATTGGTCAGAGGTGGGGAACCATCTCCCATACAGCCAGCAACCCACCCCCCACGCAAGGAGCGTCCTCATTGCAAAGCTGGGGGACCGTGTCGAGGCATCTGTGAGTAAATGTGAGCTGAGCCCCAGGCCAGCTGCTGCTGAACTGTTCCCACCCTTCCCAGGTAAAACACCTGAATATGTACAAGGGCTTGAAAGCCTAGAGGAAGGACCGTGGAGCCACACCAGCGACAGCACGCAGGCCAACTTGGTGCCTGCAGGCCAGCCAGGGTGGTCCTGGACCCTGGCGCTCTTCCGGAAGCTTTCCATTGCCCTGCCTGAGATAACCCTCCTGTCCCGGCCCCCACTGCTTTTTTGCTTCCTCACCTCTGTCCAGAGAGATATTCAAGCGGAAGGTATGGGTGACACATCCTCTTCTTTACAGGCGGCTGCCTGGCAACTCCTGCAGAAAGGCCAGCAGAGCCCCACTCACACCGGGCAACCCACAAAGCTGTGGCCCCTCACTCCCTCCCACCAGCACAGCCCCGAGACTGCTGACGGGGCAGAGAATATGGAGTCAGGCAGAGCTTCAGGGGCTATTGCTGCCTGGAGCTCTGTTTATATTGACCTCAATGAGTCACACCTGGGGCGGGCGGGCCGGCAGGGTAAGGCTGCCCAGGTCAGCTAATCCACAACCCTCAGGGAATTACATTGTTGAAAATGGACCTCGCTAAGGCAGAAGAGAAGCCAAGGGAAAAAAGGACACAATGCCATTTGCAGCACCGTAGATGAGTCTACAAATAATCACGTGACTTGTAGTAAGTCAGAAAGTGAAAGACACATATCATATCATATCACTTATAAGTGTTACCTAAAAATGGATACCAGGGCAGATATTTCCACGGAGAAGGGCAATCACAGATTCATTAAACAAACTTATGGTTCACCAATGGAAAGGTGTGAGGATTGGTTTCATTACAATATCGGGGTTAACAGACATATACAAACACAGTGACATATATAATCACCAAAGGCCTACAGAATACCAAGAGAGGACTACTCAACATTCTGTCATAAAGTACATGGGAAAAGGATCCCAGGAAGAACAGACATCTGTATATGTGTAAAAGAACCACATCTTCCACACCTACAACAAGCCAAACATTGTAATCAAACTTGCTGTAATAAAAAATAAAAAAAAAATTAAATTAAAAACACGTACAAGAAGTAGTGAGACAAACTTGAGGGGCTTTCTCCTGGCACATTCCATTCTAAATTCCAATCTAGAACACCATTTCCATTGAGGCTCTCTTGCCCTAGTAACCAGATTTGGCAAGGGAGAACTGCTGCCACCTTGTGGCCGTTTCACACAACAGCAGCTTTAATCCCAGCACTAATGGTCAGATGATATACAAAATCATTGCAGGCCTGTAAATGACACCTGCCCTGAAAACAAATCCTGGGGTCACATATCGACCAAAAAATTCAAAGCACGTCCATATTTCAAAACGACCGTTTCAAAAGGCATATTTTACGCACATTAGTGTTCTGCTTCTTTTCCTTTCTTTCCTTTTTTGTTAAAAAAAAGGGAATGGAAAAAGGCATCCCTCAGAATGGGCGAAAATCGTTGCAAACGAATCAATGGACAGAGGTTTAATCTCCAAATATATATAAACAGCACATGCAGCTTAATATTAAAAAAACAAACAACCCAATACAAAAATGGGCAGAAGATCTAAAGAGACGTTTCTTCAAAGGAGACACAGAGATGGCGAAGACGCACATGAAAAGCTGCTCAACAGCACTAATTATTAGAGAAATGCAAATCAAAACTACAATGAGGTATCACCTCACACCCATTAGAATCGGCAACATCAGAAAATCTACAAACAACCAATTCTGGGCAGGGTGTGGACAAAAGGAGCCCTCTTCCACTATTGGTGGGAATGTAACTTGATACAGTCACTATGGAGAACAGTATGGAGTTTCCTTAAAAAAACTAGAAATAGAATTACTATCTGATCCAGCAATCCCACTTCTGGGCATATACCCAGATAAAACCGTAAATCAAAAAGGCACATTCACCACAATATTCGTTGCAGCACTATTTACAATAGCCAGGTAATGGAAGCAACCTAAATGCCCACAGACAGATGAATGGATAAAGATGTGGTACGTATATAAAATGGAATATTACTCGGCCATAAAAAGGAATGAAACTGGGTCATTTGTAGAGACATCGATGGATCGAGAGACTGTCATACAGAATGAAGTAAGTCAGAAAGTGGAAAACAAATATTGTATATTAATGCATATATGTGGAGCCTAAAAAATGGTACAGATGAACTGGTTTGCAGGAAATAAATAGAGACACAGAGGTAGAGAACAAACGTATGGACACCAAGTGTGGGAAGCCATGGGGTGGTGGTGGTGGGATGAGTTGGGGGATTGGGATTGACCTGAATACATGTATATGCATAAAATACATAACTAATAATAACGTGCTGTATAAAAAAATAAATAAAATTAAATTTCAAAATTTTAAAAAATAAAATTTAAAAATAAAAGAGAAAAAAGTTCTTCCCGTCTCACAGATGTATTTATAGGAATGAATTATTTCCATGCTTATATCTATAAATACATAAAAGAGGAATAAATTCTAACTTGAACCATAAAAGAAAAAAAAACTGAACCCACGAGTTATACAGAGCAAAACCCTATCAGGGCACTTGCTCCAGTGGTAAACAATTCTGAAATTGGTCAGAGGTGGGGAACCATCTCCCATACAGCCAGCAACCCACCCCCCACGCAAGGAGCGTCCTCATTGCAAAGCTGGGGGACCGTGTCGAGGCATCTGTGAGTAAATGTGAGCTGAGCCCCAGGCCAGCTGCTGCTGAACTGTTCCCACCCTTCCCAGGTAAAACACCTGAATATGTACAAGGGCTTTAAAGCCTAGAGGAAGGGCCGTGGAGCCACACCAGTGACAGCACGCAGGCCAACTTGGTGCCTGCAGGCCAGCCAGGGTGGTCCTGGCCCTGGACGCTCTTCCGGAAGCTTTCCATTGCCCTGCCTGAGATACCCCTCCTCTCCCGCACCCACTGCTTTTTTCCTTCCTCACCTCTGTCCGGAGAGAAATTCCAGCTGAAGGTATGGGTGACACATCCTCTTCTTTACACGTGTCAGCCTGGCAAATCCTGCAGAAAGGCCAGCAGAGCCCCACTAACACCGGGCCACCCACAAAGCTGTGGCCCCTCACTCCCTCCCACCAGCACACCCCCGAGACTGCTGACGGGGCAGAGAATATGGAGTCAGGCACAGCTTCAGGGGCTATTGCTGCCTGGAGCTCTGTTTATATTGACCTCAACGAGGCACACCTGGGGAGGGCGGGCCGGCGGGGTAAGGCTGCCCAGGTCAGCTAATCCACAAGCCTCAGGGAATCACATTGTTGAAAATGGACCTCGCTAAGGCAGAATAGAAGCCAAGGGAGAAAAGGACACAATGCCATTTGCAGCACCGTAGATGAGTCTAGAAGTAATCACGTGACTTGTAGTAAGTCAGAAAGTGAAAGACACATATCATATCATATCACTTATAGGTGTTACCTAAAAATGGTTACCAGGGCATATATTTCCATGGAGAAGGGCAATCACAGATTCATTAAACAAACTTATGGTTCACCAATGGAAAGGTGTGAGGATTGGTTTCATTACGATATCGGGGTTAACACACATATACAAACACAGGTGACATATATAATCACCAAAGACCTACAGAATACCAAGAGTGGACTACTCAACATTCTGTCATAACGTACATGGGAAAAGGATCCCAGGAAGAACAGACATCTGTATATGTGTAAAAGAACCACATCTTCCACACCTACAACAAGCCAAACATTGTAATCAAACTTGCTGTAATAAAAAATAAAAAATTAAATTAAAAACACGAACAAGAAGTAGTGAGACAAACTTGAGGGTCTTTCTCCTGGCATATTCCATTCTAAATTCCAATCTAGAACATCACTTCCACTGAGGCTCTGTTGCCCTAGTAACCAGATTTCGTAACGGAGAACTGCTGCCACCTTGTGGCCGTTTCACACAACAGCAGCTTTAATCCCAGTGCTAATGGTCAGTTGATATTCAAAATCATTGCAGGCCTGTAAATGACACCTGCCCTGAAAACAAATCCAGGGGTCACATATCGACCAAAAAATTCAAAGGACGTCCATATTTCAAAACGACCGTTTCAAAAGGCATATTTTACGCACATTAGTGTTCTGCTTCTTTTCCTTTCTTTCCTTTTTTGTTAAAAAAAACGGGAATGGAAAAAGGCATCCCTCAGAATGGGCGAAAATCGTTGCAAACGAATCAATGGACAGAGGTTTAATCTCCAATATATATAAACAGCTCATGCAGCTTAATATTAAAAAACAAACAACCCAATACAAAAATGGGCAGAAGATCTAAAGAGACGTTTCTTCAAAGGAGACACAGAGATGGCCAAGACGCACATGAAAAGCTGCTCAACAGCACTAATTATTAGAGAAATGCAAATCAAAACTACAATGAGGTATCACCTCACACCCGTTAGAATCGGCATCATCAGAAAATCTACAAACAACCAATTCTGGGGAGGGTGTGGACAAAAGGAGCCCTCTTCCACTATTGGTGGGAATGTAAATTGATACAGTCACTATGGAGAACAGTATGGAGTTTCCTTAAAAAAACTAGAAATAGAATTACCATCTGATCCAGCAATCCCACTTCTGGGTATATACCCAGAGAAAACCGTAAATCTAAAAGGCATATTCACCACAATGTTCATTGCAGCACTATTTACAATAGCCAGGTAATGGAAGCAACCTAAATGCCCACAGACAGATGAATGGATAAAGATGTGGTACATATATAAAATGGAATATTATTCGGCCATAAAATGGAATGAAACTGGGTCATTTGTAGAGACATCGATGGATCGAGAGACTGTCATACAGAATGAAGTAAGTCAGAAAGAGGAAAACAAATATTGTATATTAATGCATAAATGTGGAGCCTAAAAAATGGTACAGATGAACTGGTTTGCAGGGAAGAAATAGAGACACAGAGGTAGAGAACAAACGTATGGACACCAAGTGTGGGAAGCCACGGGGTGGTGGTGGTGGGATGAGTTGGGAGTTTGGGATTGACCTGAATACATATATATGCATAAAGTACATAACTAATAATAACGTGCTGTATAAAAAAATAAATAAAATTAAATTTCAAAATTTTAAAAAATAAAATTTAAAAATAAAACAGAAAAAAGTTCTTCCCGTCACACAGATGTATTTATAGGAATGAATTATTTCCATGCTTATATCTATAAATACATAAAAGAGGAATAAAATCTAACTTGAACGATAAAAGAAAAAAAAAGTGAACGCACGAGTTATACAGAGGAAAACCCTATCACGGAACTTGCTCCAGCGGTAAACAATTCTGAAATTGGTCAGAGGTGGGGAACCATCTCCCATACAGCCAGCAACCCACCCCCCATGCAAGGAGCGTCCTCATTGCAAAGCTGGGGGTCCGTGCCGAGGCATCTGTGAGTAAACGTGAGCTGAGCCCCAGGCCAGCTGCTGCTGAACTGTCCCCACCCTTTCCAGGTAAAACACCTGAATATGTACAAGGGCTTGAAAGCCTAGAGGAAGGACCGTGGAGCCACACCAGCGACAGCACGCAGGCCAACTTGGTGCCTGCAGGCCAGCCAGGGTGGTCCTGGACCCTGGCGCTCTTCCAGAAGCTTTCCATTGCCCTGCCTGAGATAACCCTCTTGTCCCTGCCCCCACTGCTTTTTTCCTTCATCACCTCTGTCCGGAGAGAAATTCCAGCGGAAGGTATGGGTGACACATCCTCTTCTTTACAGGCGGCAGCCTGGCAACTCCTGCAGAAAGGCCAGCAGAACCCCACTCACACCAGGCCACCCACAAAGCTGTGGCCCCTCACTCCCTCCCACCTGCACAGCCCCGAGACTGCTGACGGGGCAGAGAATATGGAGTCAGGCACAGCTTCAGGGGCTAATGCTGCCTGGAGCTCTGTTTATATTGACCTCAACGAGGCACAGCTGGGGAGGGCGGGCCGGCAGGGTAAGGCTGCCCAGGTCAGCTAATCCACAACCCTCAGGGAATCACATTGTTGAAAATGGACCCCGCTAAGGCAGAAGAGATGCCAAGGAAAAAAAGGACACAGTGCCATTTGCAGCACCGTAGATGAGTCTAGAAGTAATCACGTGACTTGTAGTAAGTCAGAAAGTGAAAGACACATATAATATCATATCACTTCTAGGTGTTACCTAAAAATGGATACCAGGGCAGATATTTCCATGGCGAAGGGCAATCACAGATTCATTAAACAAACTTATGGTTCACCAATGGAATGGTGTGAGGATTGGTTTCATTACGATATCGGGGTTAACAGACATATACAAACACAGGTGACATATATAATCACCAAAGACGTACAGAATACCAAGAGAGGACTACTCAACATTCTGTCATAACGTACATGGGAAAAGGATCCCAGGAAGAACAGTCATCTGTATATGTGTAAAAGAACCACATCTTCCACACCTACAAAAAGCCAAACATTGTAATCAAACTTGCTGTAATAAAAAATAAAAAATTAAATTAAAAACACGAACAAGAAGTAGTGAGACAAACGTGAGGGGCTTCCTCCTGGCACATTTCATTCTAAACTCCAATCTAGATCACCACTTCCACTGAGGCTCTCTTGCCCTAGTAACCAGATTTGGTAAGGGTGAACTGCTGCCACCTTGTGGCCGTTTCACACAACAGCAGCTTTAATCCCAGCGCTACTGGTCAGTTGATATTCAAAATCATTGCAGGCCTGTAAATGACACCTGCCCTGAAAACAAATCCTGGGGTCACATATCGACCAAAATATTCAAAGGACGTCCATATTTCAAAACGACCGTTTCAAAAGGCATATTTTACGCACATTAGTGTTCTGCTTCTTTTCCTTTCTTTCCTTTTTTGTTAAAAAAATCGGGAATGGAAAAAGGCATCCCTCAGAATGGGCGAAAATCGTTGCAAACGAATCAATGGACAGAGGTTTAATCTCCAATATATATAAACAGCTCATGCAGCTTAATATTAAAAAACAAACAACCCAATACAAAAATGGGCAGAAGATCTAAAGAGACGTTTCTTCAAAGGAGACACAGAGATGGCCAAGACGCACATGAAAAGCTGCTCAACAGCACTAATTATTAGAGAAATGCAAATCAAAACTACAATTAGGTATCACCTCACACCTGTTAGAATCGGCATCATCAGAAAATCTACAAACAACCAATTCTGGGGAGGGTGTGGACAAAAGGAGCCCTCTTCCACTACTGGTGGGAATGTAAATTGATACAGTCACTATGGAGAACAGTATGGAGTTTCCTTAAAAAAATTAGAAATAGAATTACCATCTGATCCAGCAATCCCACTTCTGGGCATATACCCAGAGAAAACCGTATTTCAAAAAGGCACATTCACCACAATGTTCGTTGCAGCACTATTTAGAATAGCCAGGTAATGGAAGCAACCTAAATGCCCACAGACAGATGAATGGATAAAGATGTGGTACATATATAAAATGGAATATTACTCGGCCATAAAAAGGAATGAAACTGGGTCATTTGTAGAGACATTGATAAATCGAGAGACTGTCATACAGAATGAAGTAAGTCAGAAAGAGGAAAACGAATATTGTATATTAATGCATATATGTGGAGCCTAAAAATGGTACAGATGAACTGGTTTGCAGGGAAGAAATAGAGACACAGAGGTAGAGAACAAACGTATGGACACCAAGTGTGGGAAGCCATCGGGTGGTGGTGGTGGGATGAGTTGGGAGTTTGGGATTGACCTGAATATATGTATATGCATAAAATACATAACTAATAATAACGTGCTGTATAAAAAAAATAAATAAAATTAAATTTCAAAATTTTAAAAAATAAAATTTAAAAATAAAACAGAAAATAGTTCTTCCCGTCACACAGATGTATTTATAGGAATGAATTATTTCCATGCTTATATCTATAAATACATAAAAGAGGAATAAAATCTGACTTGAACCATAAAAGAAAAAAAATGAACCCACGAGTTATACAGAGGAAAAACCTATCAGGGCACTTGCTCCAGTGGTAAACAATTCTGAAATTGGTCAGAGGTGGGGAACCATCTCCCATACAGCCAGCAACCCAACCCCCACGCAAGGAGCGTCCTCATTGCAAAGCTGGGGGACCGTGCCGAGGCATCTGTGAGTAAACGTGAGCTGAGCCCCAGGCCAGCTGCTGCTGAACTGTTCCCACCCTTCCCAGGTAAAACACCTGAATATGTACAAGGGCTTGAAAGCCTAGAGGAAGGGCCGTCGAGCCAACCAGCAACAGCACGCAGGACAACTTGGTGCCTGCAGTCCAGCCAGGGTGGTCCTGGCGCTGGACGCTCTTCCGGAAGCTTTCCATTTCCCTGCCTGAGATACCCCTCCTCTTCCGGCACCCACTGCTTTTTTCCTTCCTCACCTCTGTCCGGAGAGAAATTCCAGCGGAAGGTATGGGTGACACAACCTCTTCTTTACAGGCGGCAGCCTGGCAACTCCTGCAGAAAGGCCAGCAGAGCCCCACTCACACCGGGCCACCCACAAAGCTGTGGCCCCTCACTCCCTCCCACCAGCACAGCCCCGAGACTGCTGACGGGGCAGAGAATATGGAGTCAGGCACAGCTTCAGGGGCTATTGCTGCCTGGAGCTCTGTTTATATTGACCTCAACGAGGCACACCTGGGGAGGGCGGGCCGGCAGGGTAAGGCTGCCCAGGTCAGCTAATCCACAAGCCTCAGGGAATCACATTGTTGAAAATGGACCTCGCTAAGGCAGAATAGAAGCCAAGGGAGAAAAGGACACAATGCCATTTGCAGCACCGTAGATGAGTCTAGAAGTAATCACGTGACTTGTAGTAAGTCAGAAAGTGAAAGACACATATCATATCATATCACTTATAGGTGTTACCTAAAAATGGTTACCAGGGCATATATTTCCACGGAGAAGGGCAATCACAGATTCATTAAACAAACTTATGGTTCACCAATGGAAAGGTGTGAGGATTGGTTTCATTACGATATCGGGGTTAACACACATATACAAACACAGGTGACATATATAATCAGCAAAGACCTACAGAATACCAAGAGTGGACTACTCAACATTCTGTCATAACGTACATGGGAAAAGGATCCCAGGAAGAACAGACATCTGTATATGTGTAAAAGAACCACATCTTCCACACCTACAACAAGCCAAACATTGTAATCAAACTTGCTGTAATAAAAAATAAAAAATTAAATTAAAAACACGAACAAGAAGTAGTGAGACAAACTTGAGGGTCTTTCTCCTGGCATATTCCATTCTAAATTCCAATCTAGAACATCACTTCCACTGAGGCTCTGTTGCCCTAGTAACCAGATTTGGTAACGGAGAACTGCTGCCACCTTGTGGCCGTTTCACACAACAGCAGCTTTAATCCCAGTGCTAATGGTCAGTTGATATTCAAAATCATTGCAGGCCTGTAAATGACACCTGCCCTGAAAACAAATCCAGGGGTCACATATCGACCAAAAAATTCAAAGGACGTCCATATTTCAAAACGACCGTTTCAAAAGGCATATTTTACGCACATTAGTGTTCTGCTTCTTTTCCTTTCTTTCCTTTTTTGTTAAAAAAAACGGGAATGGAAAAAGGCATCCCTCAGAATGGGCGAAAATCGTTGCAAACGAATCAATGTACAGAGGTTTAATCTCCAATATATATAAACAGCTCATGCAGCTTAATATTAAAAAACAAACAACCCAATACAAAAATGGGCAGAAGATCTAAAGAGACGTTTCTTCAAAGGAGACACAGAGATGGCCAAGACGCACATGAAAAGCTGCTCAACAGCACTAATTATTAGAGAAATGCAAATCAAAACTACAATGAGGTATCACCTCACACCCGTTAGAATCGGCATCATCAGAAAATCTACAAACAACCAATTCTGGGGAGGGTGTGGACAAAAGGAGCCCTCTTCCACTATTGGTGGGAATGTAAATTGATACAGTCACTATGGAGAACAGTATGGAGTTTCCTTAAAAAAACTAGAAATAGAATTACCATCTGATCCAGCAATCCCACTTCTGGGTATATACCCAGAGAAAACCGTAAATCTAAAAGGCATATTCACCACAATGTTCATTGCAGCACTATTTACAATAGCCAGGTAATGGAAGCAACCTAAATGCCCACAGACAGATGAATGGATAAAGATGTGGTACATATATAAAATGGAATATTACTCGGCCATAAAAAGGAATGAAACTGGGTCATTTGTAGAGACATCGATGGATCGAGAGACTGTCATACAGAATGAAGTAAGTCAGAAAGAGGAAAACAAATATTGTATATTAATGCATAAATGTGGAGCCTAAAAAATGGTACAGATGAACTGGTTTGCAGGGAAGAAATAGAGACACAGAGGTAGAGAACAAACGTATGGACACCAAGTGTGGGAAGCCACGGGGTGGTGGTGGTGGGATGAGTTGGGAGTTTGGGATTGACCTGAATACATATATATGCATAAAGTACATAACTAATAATAACGTGCTGTATAAAAAAAATAAATAAAATTAAATTTCAAAATTTTAAAAAATAAAATTTAAAAATAAAACAGAAAATAGTTCTTCCCGTCACACAGATGTATTTATAGGAATGAATTATTTCCATGCTTATATCTATAAATACATAAAAGAGGAATAAAATCTAACTTGAACGATAAAAGAAGAAAAAAGTGAACCCACGAATTATACAGAGGAAAACCCTATCACGGCACTTGCTCCAGCGGTAAACAATTCTGAAATTGGTCAGAGGTGGGGAAGCCTCTCCCATACAGCCAGCAACCCACCCCCCACGCAAGGAGCGTCCTCATTGCAAAGCTGGGGGACCGTGCCGAGGCATCTGTGAGTAAACGTGAGTTGAGCCCCAGGCCAGCTGCTGCTGAACTGTCCCCACCCTTTCCAGGTAAAACACCTGAATATGTACAAGGGCTTGAAACCCTAGAGGACGGACTGTGGAGCCACACCAGGGACAGCACGCAGGCCAACTTGGTGCCTGCAGGCCAGCCAGGGTGGTCCTGGTCCTGGACGCTCTTCCAGAAGCTTTCCATTGCCCTACCTGAGATACCCCTCCTCTCCCGGCACTCACTGCTTTTTTCCTTCCGCACCTCTGTCCGGAGAGAAATTCCAGCTGAAGGTATGGGTGACACATCCTCTTCTTTACACGTGTCAGCCTGGCAACTCCTGCAGAAAGGCCAGCAGAGCCCCACTCACACTGGGCCACAGACAAAGCTGTGGCCCCTCACTCCCTCCCACCAGCACAGCCCCGAGACTGCTGACGGGGCAGAGAATATGGAGTCAGGCACAGCTTCAGGGGCTATTGCTGCCTGGAGCGCTGTTTTTATTGACCTCAACGAGGCACACCTGGGGAGGGCGGGCCGGCAGGGTAAGGCTGCCCAGGTCAGCTAATCCACAACCCTGAGGGAATCACATTGTTAAAAATGGAACTCGCTAAGGCAGAAGAGAAGCCAAGGAGAAAAAGGACACAATGCCATTTGCAGAACCGTAGATGAGTCTAGAAGTAATCACGTGACATGTAGTAAGTCAGAAAGTGAAAGACACATATCATATCATATCACTTATAGGTGTTACCTAAAAATGGATACCAGGGCAGATATTTCCACGGAGAAGGGCAATCACAGATTCAGTAAACAAACTTATGGTTCACCAATTGAAAGTTGTGAGGATTGGTTTCATTACGATATCGGGGTTAACACACATATACAAACACAGGTGACATATATAATCACCAAAGACCTACAGAATACCAAGAGTGGACTACTCAACATTCTGTCATAACGTACATGGGAAAAGGATCCCAGGAAGAACAGACATCTGTATATGTGTAAAAGAACCACATCTTCCACACCTACAACAAGCCAAACATTGTAATCAAACTTGCTGTAATAAAAAATAAAAAAAAAATAAATTAAAAACACGAACAAGAAGTAGTGAGACAAACTTGAGTGGCTTTTTCCTGGCACATTCCATTCTAAATTCCAATCTAGAACACCACTTCCACTGAGGCTCTCTTGCCCTAGTAACCAGATTTGGTAAGGGAGAACTGCTGCCACTTTGTGGCCGTTTCACACAACAGCAGCTTTAATCCCAGCGCTAATGGTCAGTTGATATTCCAAATCATTGCAGGCCTGTAAATGACACCTGCCCTGAAAACAAATCCTGGGGTCACATATCGACCAAAAAATTCAAAGGACGTCCATATTTCAAAACGACCGTTTCAAAAGGCATATTTTACGCACATTAGTGTTCTGCTTCTTTTCCTTTCTTTCCTTTTTTGTTAAAAAAAACGGGAATGGAAAAAGGCATCCCTCAGAATGGGCGAAAATCGTTGCAAACGAATCAATGGACAGAGGTTTAATCTCCAATATATATAAACAGCTCATGCAGCTTAATATTAAAAAACAAACAACCCAATACAAAAATGGGCAGAAGATCTAAAGAGACGTTTCTTCAAAGGAGACACAGAGATGGCCAAGACGCACATGAAAAGCTGCTCAACAGCACTAATTATTAGAGAAATGCAAATCAAAACTACAATGAGGTATCACCTCACACCCGTTAGAATCGGCATCATCAGAAAATCTACAAACAACCAATTCTGGGGAGGGTGTGGACAAAAGGAGCCCTCTTCCACTATTGGTGGGAATGTAAATTGATACAGTCACTATGGAGAACAGTATGGAGTTTCCTTAAAAAAACTAGAAATAGAATTACCATCTGATCCAGCAATCCCACTTCTGGGTATATACCCAGAGAAAACCGTAAATCTAAAAGGCATATTCACCACAATGTTCATTGCAGCACTATTTACAATAGCCAGGTAATGGAAGCAACCTAAATGCCCACAGACAGATGAATGGATAAAGATGTGGTACATATATAAAATGGAATATTACTCGGCCATAAAAAGGAATGAAACTGGGTCATTTGTAGAGACATCGATGGATCGAGAGACTGTCATACAGAATGAAGTAAGTCAGAAAGAGGAAAACAAATATTGTATATTAATGCATAAATGTGGAGCCTAAAAAATGGTACAGATGAACTGGTTTGCAGGGAAGAAATAGAGACACAGAGGTAGAGAACAAACGTATGGACACCAAGTGTGGGAAGCCACGGGGTGGTGGTGGTGGGATGAGTTGGGAGTTTGGGATTGACCTGAATACATATATATGCATAAAGTACATAACTAATAATAACGTGCTGTATAAAAAAATAAATAAAATTAAATTTCAAAATTTTAAAAAATAAAATTTAAAAATAAAACAGAAAAAAGTTCTTCCCGTCACACAGATGTATTTATAGGAATGAATTATTTCCATGCTTATATCTATAAATACATAAAAGAGGAATAAAATCTAACTTGAACGATAAAAGAAAAAAAAAGTGAACCCACGAGTTATACAGAGGAAAACCCTATCACGGCACTTGCTCCAGCGGTAAACAATTCTGAAATTGGTCAGAGGTGGGGAACCATCTCCCATACAGCCAGCAACCCACCCCCCATGCAAGGAGCGTCCTCATTGCAAAGCTGTGGGTCCGTGCCGAGGCATCTGTGAGTAAACGTGAGCTGAGCCCCAGGCCAGCTGCTGCTGAACTGTCCCCACCCTTTCCAGGTAAAACACCTGAATATGTACAAGGGCTTGAAAGCCTAGAGGAAGGACCGTGGAGCCACACCAGCGACAGCACGCAGGCCAACTTGGTGCCTGCAGGCCAGCCAGGGTGGTCCTGGACCCTGGCGCTCTTCCAGAAGCTTTCCATTGCCCTGCCTGAGATAACCCTCTTGTCCCGGCCCCCACTGCTTTTTTCCTTCATCACCTCTGTCCGGAGAGAAATTCCAGCGGAAGGTATGGGTGACACATCCTCTTCTTTACAGGCGGCAGCCTGGCAACTCCTGCAGAAAGGCCAGCAGAACCCCACTCACACCAGGCCACCCACAAAGCTGTGGCCCCTCACTCCCTCCCACCAGCACAGCCCCGAGACTGCTGACGGGGCAGAGAATATGGAGTCAGGCACAGCTTCAGGGGCTAATGCTGCCTGGAGCTCTGTTTATATTGACCTCAACGAGGCACAGCTGGGGAGGGCGGGCCGGCAGGGTAAGGCTGCCCAGGTCAGCTAATCCACAACCCTCAGGGAATCACATTGTTGAAAATGGACCCCGCTAAGGCAGAAGAGATGCCAAGGAAAAAAAGGACACAGTGCCATTTGCAGCACCGTAGATGAGTCTAGAAGTAATCACGTGACTTGTAGTAAGTCAGAAAGTGAAAGACACATATAATATCATATCACTTATAGGTGTTACCTAAAAATGGATACCAGGGCAGATATTTCCATGGCGAAGGGCAATCACAGATTCATTAAACAAACTTATTGTTCACCAATGGAATGGTGTGAGGATTGGTTTCATTACGATATCGGGGTTAACAGACATATACAAACACAGGTGACATATATAATCACCAAAGACGTACAGAATACCAAGAGAGGACTACTCAACATTCTGTCATAACGTACATGGGAAAAGGATCCCAGGAAGAACAGTCATCTGTATATGTGTAAAAGAACCACATCTTCCACACCTACAAAAAGCCAAACATTGTAATCAAACTTGCTGTAATAAAAAATAAAAAATTAAATTAAAAACACGAACAAGAAGTAGTGAGACAAACGTGAGGGGCTTCCTCCTGGCACATTTCATTCTAAACTCCAATCTAGATCACCACTTCCACTGAGGCTCTCTTGCCCTAGTAACCAGATTTGGTAAGGGTGAACTGCTGCCACCTTGTGGCTGTTTCACACAACAGCAGCTTTAATCCCAGCGCTACTGGTCAGTTGATATTCAAAATCATTGCAGGCCTGTAAATGACACCTGCCCTGAAAACAAATCCTGGGGTCACATATCGACCAAAATATTCAAAGGACGTCCATATTTCAAAACGACCGTTTCAAAAGGCATATTTTACGCACATTAGTGTTCTGCTTCTTTTCCTTTCTTTCCTTTTTTGTTAAAAAAATCGGGAATGGAAAAAGGCATCCCTCAGAATGGGCGAAAATCGTTGCAAACGAATCAATGGACAGAGGTTTAATCTCCAATATATATAAACAGCTCATGCAGCTTAATATTAAAAAACAAACAACCCAATACAAAAATGGGCAGAAGATCTAAAGAGACGTTTCTTCAAAGGAGACACAGAGATGGCCAAGACGCACATGAAAAGCTGCTCAACAGCACTAATTATTAGAGAAATGCAAATCAAAACTACAATGAGGTATCACCTCACACCTGTTAGAATCGGCATCATCAGAAAATCTACAAACAACCAATTCTGGGGAGGGTGTGGACAAAAGGAGCCCTCTTTCACTACTGGTGGGAATGTAAATTGATACAGTCACTATGGAGAACAGTATGGAGTTTCCTTAAAAAAATTAGAAATAGAATTACCATCTGATCCAGCAATCCCACTTCTGGGCATATACCCAGAGAAAACCGTATTTCAAAAAGGCACATTCACCACAATGTTCGTTGCAGCACTATTTAGAATAGCCAGGTAATGGAAGCAACCTAAATGCCCACAGACAGATGAATGGATAAAGATGTGGTACATATATAAAATGGAATATTACTCGGCCATAAAAAGGAATGAAACTGGGTCATTTGTAGAGACATCGATAAATCGAGAGACTGTCATACAGAATGAAGTAAGTCAGAAAGAGGAAAACGAATATTGTATATTAATGCATATATGTGGAGCCTAAAAATGGTACAGATGAACTGGTTTGCAGGGAAGAAATAGAGACACAGAGGTAGAGAACAAACGTATGGACACCAAGTGTGGGAAGCCATCGGGTGGTGGTGGTGGGATGAGTTGGGAGTTTGGGATTGACCTGAATACATGTATATGCATAAAATACATAACTAATAATAACGTGCTGTATAAAAAAAATAAATAAAATTAAGTTTCAAAATTTTAAAAAATAAAATTTAAAAATAAAACAGAAAATAGTTCTTCCCGTCACACAGATGTATTTATAGGAATGAATTATTTCCATGCTTATATCTATAAATACATAAAAGAGGAATAAAATCTAACTTGAACCATAAAAGAAAAAAAATGAACCCACGAGTTATACAGAGGAAAAACCTATCAGGGCACTTGCTCCAGTGGTAAACAATTCTGAAATTGGTCAGAGGTGGGGAACCATCTCCCATACAGCCAGCAACCCAACCCCCACGCAAGGAGCGTCCTCATTGCAAAGCTGGGGGACCGTGCCGAGGCATCTGTGAGTCAACGTGAGCTGAGCCCCAGGCCAGCTGCTGCTGAACTGTTCCCACCCTTCCCAGGTAAAACACCTGAATATGTACAAGGGCTTGAAAGCCTAGAGGAAGGGCCGTCGAGCCAACCAGCGACAGCACGCAGGACAACTTGGTGCCTGCAGTCCAGCCAGGGTGGTCCTGGCCCTGGACGCTCTTCCAGAAGCTTTCCATTGCCCTGCCTGAGATACCCCTCCTCTTCCGGCACCCACTGCTTTTTTCCTTCCTCACCTCTGTCCGGAGAGAAATTCCAGCGGAAGGTATGGGTGACACAACCTCTTCTTTACAGGCGGCAGCCTGGCAACTCCTGCAGAAAGGCCAGCAGAGCCCCACTCACACCGGGCCACCCACAAAGCTGTGGCCCCTCACTCCCTCCCAACAGCACAGCCCCGAGACTGCTGACGGGGCAGAGAATATGGAGTCAGGCACAGCTTCAGGGGCTATTGCTGCCTGGAGCTCTGTTTATATTGACCTCAACGAGGCACACCTGGGGAGGGCGGGCCGGCAGGGTAAGGCTGCCCAGGTCAGCTAATCCACAACCCTCAGGGAATCACATTGTTGAAAATGGACCTCGCTAAGGCAGAATAGAAGCCAAGGGAGAAAAGGACACAATGCCATTTGCAGCACCGTAGATGAGTCTAGAAGTAATCACGTGACTTGTAGTAAGTCAGAAAGTGAAAGACACATATCATATCATATCACTTATAGGTGTTACCTAAAAATGGTTACCAGGGCATATATTTCCACGGAGAAGGGCAATCACAGATTCATTAAACAAACTTATGGTTCACCAATGGAAAGGTGTGAGGATTGGTTTCATTACGATATCGGGGTTAACACACATATACAAACACAGGTGACATATATAATCAGCAAAGACCTACAGAATACCAAGAGTGGACTACTCAACATTCTGTCATAACGTACATGGGAAAAGGATCCCAGGAAGAACAGACATCTGTATATGTGTAAAAGAACCACATCTTCCACACCTACAACAAGCCAAACATTGTAATCAAACTTGCTGTAATAAAAAATAAAAAATTAAATTAAAAACACGAACAAGAAGTAGTGAGACAAACTTGAGGGTCTTTCTCCTGGCATATTCCTTTCTAAATTCCAATCTAGAACATCACTTCCACTGAGGCTCTGTTGCCCTAGTAACCAGATTTGGTAACGGAGAACTGCTGCCACCTTGTGGCCGTTTCACACAACAGCAGCTTTAATCCCAGTGCTAATGGTCAGTTGATATTCAAAATCATTGCAGGCCTGTAAATGACACCTGCCCTGAAAACAAATCCAGGGGTCACATATCGACCAAAAAATTCAAAGGACGTCCATATTTCAAAACGACCGTTTCAAAAGGCATATTTTACGCACATTAGTGTTCTGCTTCTTTTCCTTTCTTTCCTTTTTTGTTAAAAAAAACGGGAATGGAAAAAGGCATCCCTCAGAATGGGCGAAAATCGTTGCAAACGAATCAATGGACAGAGGTTTAATCTCCAATATATATAAACAGCTCATGCAGCTTAATATTAAAATACAAACAACCCAATACAAAAATGGGCAGAAGATCTAAAGAGACGTTTCTTCAAAGGAGACACAGAGATGGCCAAGACGCACATGAAAAGCTGCTCAACAGCACTAATTATTAGAGAAATGCAAATCAAAACTACAATGAGGTATCACCTCACACCCGTTAGAATCGGCATCATCAGAAAATCTACAAACAACAAATTCTGGGGAGGGTGTGGACAAAAGGAGCCCTCTTCCACTATTGGTGGGAATGTAAATTGATACAGTCACTATGGAGAACAGTATGGAGTTTCCTTAAAAAAACTAGAAATAGAATTACCATCTGATCCAGCAATCCCACTTCTGGGTATATACCCAGAGAAAACCGTAAATCTAAAAGGCATATTCACCACAATGTTCATTGCAGCACTATTTACAATAGCCAGGTAATGGAAGCAACCTAAATGCCCACAGACAGATGAATGGATAAAGATGTGGTACATATATAAAATGGAATATTACTCGGCCATAAAAAGGAATGAAACTGGGTCATTTGTAGAGACATCGATGGATCGAGAGACTGTCATACAGAATGAAGTAAGTCAGAAAGAGGAAAACAAATATTGTATATTAATGCATAAATGTGGAGCCTAAAAAATGGTACAGATGAACTGGTTTGCAGGGAAGAAATAGAGACACAGAGGTAGAGAACAAACGTATGGACACCAAGTGTGGGAAGCCACGGGGTGGTGGTGGTGGGATGAGTTGGGAGTTTGGGATTGACCTGAATACATATATATGCATAAAGTACATAACTAATAATAACGTGCTGTATAAAAAAAATAAATAAAATTAAATTTCAAAATTTTAAAAAATAAAATTTAAAAATAAAACAGAAAAAAGTTCTTCCCGTCACACAGATGTATTTATAGGAATGAATTATTTCCATGCTTATATCTATAAATACATAAAAGAGGAATAAAATCTAACTTGAACGATAAAAGAAAAAAAAAGTGAACCCACGAGTTATACAGAGGAAAACCCTATCACGGCACTTGCTCCAGCGGTAAACAATTCTGAAATTGGTCAGAGGTGGGGAACCATCTCCCATACAGCCAGCAACCCACCCCCCATGCAAGGAGCGTCCTCATTGCAAAGCTGGGGGTCCGTGCCGAGGCATCTGTGAGTAAACGTGAGCTGAGCCCCAGGCCAGCTGCTGCTGAACTGTCCCCACCCTTTCCAGGTAAAACACCTGAATATGTACAAGGGCTTGAAAGCCTAGAGGAAGGACCGTGGAGCCACACCAGCGACAGCACGCAGGCCAACTTGGTGCCTGCAGGCCAGCCAGGGTGGTCCTGGACCCTGGCGCTCTTCCAGAAGCTTTCCATTGCCCTGCCTGAGATAACCCTCTTGTCCCGGCCCCCACTGCTTTTTTCCTTCCTCATCTCTGTCCGGAGAGAAATTCCAGCGGAAGGTATGGGTGACACATCCTCTTCTTTACAGGCGGCAGCCTGGCAACTCCTGCAGAAAGGCCAGCAGAACCCCACTCACAGCAGGCCACCCACAAAGCTGTGGCCCCTCACTCCCTCCCACCAGCACAGCCCCGAGACTGCTGACGGGGCAGAGAATATGGAGTCAGGCACAGCTTCAGGGGCTATTGCTGCCTGGAGCTCTGTTTATATTGACCTCAACGAGGCACACCTGGGGAGGGCGGGCCGGCAGTGTAAGGCTGCCCAGGTCAGCTAATCCACAACCCTCAGGGAATCACATTGTTGAAAATGGACCCCGCTAAGGCAGAAGAGATGCCAAGGAGAAAAAGGACACAATGCCATTTGCAGCACCGTAGATGAGTCTAGAAGTAATCACGTGACTTGTAGTAAGTCAGAAAGTGAAAGACACATATAATATCATATCACTTATAGGTGTTACCTAAAAATGGATACCAGGGCAGATATTTCCATGGAGAAGGGCAATCACAGATTCATTAAACAAACTTATGGTTCACCAATGGAATGGTGTGAGGATTTGTTTCATTATGATATCGGGGTTAACAGACATATACAAACACAGGTGACATATATAATCACCAAAGACCTACAGAATACCAAGAGAGGACTACTCAACATTCTGTCATAACGTACATGGGAAAAGGATCCCAGGAAGAACAGTCATCTGTATATGTGTAAAAGAACCACATCTTCCACACCTACAACAAGCCAAACATTGTAATCAAACTTGCTGTAATATAAAATAAAAAATTAAATTAAAAACACGAACAAGAAGTAGTGAGACAAACGTGAGGGGCTTCCTCCTGGCACATTTCATTCTAAACTCCAATCTAGATCACCACTTCCACTGAGGCTCTCTTGCCCTAGTAACCAGATTTGGTAAGGGTGAACTGCTGCCACCTTGTGGCCGTTTCACACAACAGCAGCTTTAATCCCAGCGCTAATGGTCAGTTGATATTCAAAATCATTGCAGGCCTGTAAATGACACCTGCCCTGAAAACAAATCCTGGGGTCACATATCGACCAAAAAATTCAAAGGACGTCCATATTTCAAAACGACCGTTTCAAAAGGCATATTTTACGCACATTAGTGTTCTGCTTCTTTTCCTTTCTTTCCTTTTTTGTTAAAAAAATCGGGAATGGAAAAAGGCATCCCTCAGAATGGGCGAAAATCGTTGCAAACGAATCAATGGACAGAGGTTTAATCTCCAATATATATAAACAGCTCATGCAGCTTAATATTAAAAAACAAACAACCCAATACAAAAATGGGCAGAAGATCTAAAGAGACGTTTCTTCAAAGGAGACACAGAGATGGCCAAGACGCACATGAAAAGCTGCTCAACAGCACTAATTATTAGAGAAATGCAAATCAAAACTACAATGAGGTATCACCTCACACCTGTTAGAATCGGCATCATCAGAAAATCTACAAACAACCAATTCTGGGGAGGGTGTGGACAAAAGGAGCCCTCTTCCACTACTGGTGGGAATGTAAATTGATACAGTCACTATGGAGAACAGTATGGAGTTTCCTTAAAAAAACTAGAAATAGAATTACCATCTGATCCAGCAATCCCACTTCTGGGCATATACCCAGAGAAAACCGTATTTCAAAAAGGCACATTCACCACAATGTTCGTTGCAGCACTATTTAGAATAGCCAGGTAATGGAAGCAACCTAAATGCCCACAGACAGATGAATGGATAAAGATGTGGTACATATATAAAATGGAATATTACTCGGCCATAAAAAGGAATGAACCTGGGTCATTTGTAGAGACATCGATAAATCGAGAGACTGTCATACAGAATGAAGTAAGTCAGAAAGAGGAAAACGAATATTGTATATTAATGCATATATGTGGAGCCTAAAAATGGTACAGATGAACTGGTTTGCAGGGAAGAAATAGAGACACAGAGGTAGAGAACAAACGTATGGACACCAAGTGTGGGAAGCCATCGGGTGGTGGTGGTGGGATGAGTTGGGAGTTTGGGATTGACCTGAATACATGTATATGCATAAAATACATAACTAATAATAACGTGCTGTATAAAAAAATAAATAAAATTAAATTTCAAAATTTTAAAAAATAAAATTTAAAAATAAAACAGAAAATAGTTCTTCCCGTCACACAGATGTATTTATAGGAATGAATTATTTCCATGCTTATATCTATAAATACATAAAAGAGGAATAAAATCTAACTTGAACCATAAAAGAAAAAAAAATGAACCCACGAGTTATACAGAGGAAAAACCTATCAGGGCACTTGCTCCAGTGGTAAACAATTCTGAAATTGGTCAGAGGTGGGGAACCATCTCCCATACAGCCAGCAACCCAACCCCCACGCAAGGAGCGTCCTCATTGCAAAGCTGGGGGACCGTGCCGAGGCATCAGTGAGTAAACGTGAGCTGAGCCCCAGGCCAGCTGCTGCTGAACTGTTCCCACCCTTCCCAGGTAAAACACCTGAATATGTACAAGGGTTTGAAAGCCTAGAGGAAGGGCCGTCGAGCCAACCAGCGACAGCACGCAGGCCAACTTGGTGCCTTCAGTCCAGCCAGGGTGGTCCTGGCGCTGGACGCTCTTCCGGAAGCTTTCCATTTCCCTGCCTGAGATACCCCTCCTCTTCCGGCACCCACTGCTTTTTTCCTTCCTCACCTCTGTCCGGAGAGAAATTCCAGCGGAAGGTATGGGTGACACAACCTCTTCTTTACAGGCGGCAGCCTGGCAACTCCTGCAGAAAGGCCAGCAGAGCCCCACTCACACCGGGCCACCCACAAAGCTGTGGCCCCTCACTCCCTCCCACCAGCACAGCCCCGAGACTGCTGACGGGGCAGAGAATATGGAGTCAGGCACAGCTTCAGGGGCTATTGCTGCCTGGAGCTCTGTTTATATTGACCTCAACGAGGCACACCTGGGGAGGGCGGGCCGGCAGGGTAAGGCTGCCCAGGTCAGCTAATCCACAACCCTCAGGGAATCACATTGTTGAAAATGGACCTCGCTAAGGCAGAATAGAAGCCAAGGGAGAAAAGGACACAATGCCATTTGCAGCACCGTAGATGAGTCTAGAAGTAATCACGTGACTTGTAGTAAGTCAGAAAGTGAAAGACACATATCATATCATATCACTTATAGGTGTTACCTAAAAATGGTTACCAGGGCATATATTTCCACGGAGAAGGGCAATCACAGATTCATTAAACAAACTTATGGTTCACCAATGGAAAGGTGTGAGGATTGGTTTCATTACGATATCGGGGTTAACACACATATACAAACACAGGTGACATATATAATCACCAAAGACCTACAGAATACCAAGAGTGGACTACTCAACATTCTGTCATAACGTACATGGGAAAAGGATCCCAGGAAGAACAGACATCTGTATATGTGTAAAAGAACCACATCTTCCACACCTACAACAAGCCAAACATTGTAATCAAACTTGCTGTAATAAAAAATAAAAAATTAAATTAAAAACACGAACAAGAAGTAGTGAGACAAACTTGAGGGGCTTTCTCCTGGCATATTCCATTCTAAATTCCAATCTAGAACATCACTTCCACTGAGGCTCTGTTGCCCTAGTAACCAGATTTGGTAACGGAGAACTGCTGCCACCTTGTGGCCGTTTCACACAACAGCAGCTTTAATCCCAGCGCTAATGGTCAGTTGATATTCAAAATCATTGCAGGCCTGTAAATGACACCTGCCCTGAAAACAAATCCAGGGGTCACATATCGACCGAAAAATTCAAAGGACGTCCATATTTCAAAACGACCGTTTCAAAAGGCATATTTTACGCACATGAGTGTTCTGCTTCTTTTCCTTTCTTTCCTTTTTTGTTAAAAAAATCGGGAATGGAAAAAGGCATCCCTCAGAATGGGCGAAAATCGTTGCAAACGAATCAATGGACAGAGGTTTAATCTCCAATATATATAAACAGCTCATGCAGCTTAATATTAAAAAACAAACAACCCAATACAAAAATGGGCAGAAGATCTAAAGAGACGTTTCTTCAAAGGAGACACAGAGATGGCCAAGACGCACATGAAAAGCTGCTCAACAGCACTAATTATTAGAGAAATGCAAATCAAAACTACAATGAGGTATCACCTCACACCTGTTAGAATCGGCATCATCAGAAAATCTACAAACAACCAATTCTGGGGAGGGTGTGGACAAAAGGAGCCCTCTTCCACTACTGGTGGGAATGTAAATTGATACAGTCACTATGGAGAACAGTATGGAGTTTCCTTAAAAAAACTAGAAATAGAATTACCATCTGATCCAGCAATCCCACTTCTGGGCATATACCCAGAGAAAACCGTATTTCAAAAAGGCACATTCACCACAATGTTCGTTGCAGCACTATTTAGAATAGCCAGGTAATGGAAGCAACCTAAATGCCCACAGACAGATGAATGGATAAAGATGTGGTACATATATAAAATGGAATATTACTCGGCCATAAAAAGGAATGAAACTGGGTCATTTGTAGAGACATCGATAAATCGAGAGACTGTCATACAGAATGAAGTAAGTCAGAAAGAGGAAAACGAATATTGTATATTAATGCATATATGTGGAGCCTAAAAATGGTACAGATGAACTGGTTTGCAGGGAAGAAATAGAGACACAGAGGTAGAGAACAAACGTATGGACACCAAGTGTGGGAAGCCATCGGGTGGTGGTGGTGGGATGAGTTGGGAGTTTGGGATTGACCTGAATACATGTATATGCATAAAATACATAACTAATAATAACGTGCTGTATAAAAAAAATAAATAAAATTAAATTTCAAAATTTTAAAAAATAAAATTTAAAAATAAAACAGAAAATAGTTCTTCCCGTCACACAGATGTATTTATAGGAATGAATTATTTCCATGCTTATATCTATAAATACATAAAAGAGGAATAAAATCTAACTTGAACCATAAAAGAAAAAAAAATGAACCCACGAGTTATACAGAGGAAAAACCTATCAGGGCACTTGCTCCAGTGGTAAACAATTCTGAAATTGGTCAGAGGTGGGGAACCATCTCCCATACAGCCAGCAACCCAACCCCCACGCAAGGAGCGTCCTCATTGCAAAGCTGGGGGACCGTGCCGAGGCATCAGTGAGTAAACGTGAGCTGAGCCCCAGGCCAGCTGCTGCTGAACTGTTCCCACCCTTCCCAGGTAAAACACCTGAATATGTACAAGGGTTTGAAAGCCTAGAGGAAGGGCCGTCGAGCCAACCAGCGACAGCACGCAGGCCAACTTGGTGCCTTCAGTCCAGCCAGGGTGGTCCTGGCGCTGGACGCTCTTCCGGAAGCTTTCCATTTCCCTGCCTGAGATACCCCTCCTCTTCCGGCACCCACTGCTTTTTTCCTTCCTCACCTCTGTCCGGAGAGAAATTCCAGCGGAAGGTATGGGTGACACAACCTCTTCTTTACAGGCGGCAGCCTGGCAACTCCTGCAGAAAGGCCAGCAGAGCCCCACTCACACCGGGCCACCCACAAAGCTGTGGCCCCTCACTCCCTCCCACCAGCACAGCCCCGAGACTGCTGACGGGGCAGAGAATATGGAGTCAGGCACAGCTTCAGGGGCTATTGCTGCCTGGAGCTCTGTTTATATTGACCTCAACGAGGCACACCTGGGGAGGGCGGGCCGGCAGGGTAAGGCTGCCCAGGTCAGCTAATCCACAAGCCTCAGGGAATCACATTGTTGAAAATGGACCTCGCTAAGGCAGAATAGAAGCCAAGGGAGAAAAGGACACAATGCCATTTGCAGCACCGTAGATGAGTCTAGAAGTAATCACGTGACTTGTAGTAAGTCAGAAAGTGAAAGACACATATCATATCATATCACTTATAGGTGTTACCTAAAAATGGTTACCAGGGCATATATTTCCACGGAGAAGGGCAATCACAGATTCATTAAACAAACTTATGGTTCACCAATGGAAAGGTTTGAGGATTGGTTTCATTACGATATCGGGGTTAACACACATATACAAACACAGGTGACATATATAATCACCAAAGACCTACAGAATACCAAGAGTGGACTACTCAACATTCTGTCATAACGTACATGGGAAAAGGATCCCAGGAAGAACAGACATCTGTATATGTGTAAAAGAACCACATCTTCCACACCTACAACAAGCCAAACATTGTAATCAAACTTGCTGTAATAAAAAATAAAAAATTAAATTAAAAACACGAACAAGAAGTAGTGAGACAAACTTGAGGGGCTTTCTCCTGGCATATTCCATTCTAAATTCCAATCTAGAACATCACTTCCACTGAGGCTCTGTTGCCCTAGTAACCAGATTTGGTAACGGAGAACTGCTGCCACCTTGTGGCCGTTTCACACAACAGCAGCCAGTGCTAATGGTCAGTTGATATTCAAAATCATTGCAGGCCTGTAAATGACACCTGCCCTGAAAACAAATCCAGGGGTCACATATCGACTGAAAAATTCAAAGGACGTCCATATTTCAAAACGACCGTTTCAAAAGGCATATTTTACGCACATGAGTGTTCTGCTTCTTTTCCTTTCTTTCCTTTTTTGTTAAAAAAAACGGGAATGGAAAAAGGCATCCCTCAGAATGGGCGAAAATCGTTGCAAACGAATCAATGGACAGAGGTTTAATCTCCAATATATATAAACAGCTCATGCAGCTTAATATTAAAAAACAAACAACCCAATACAAAAATGGGCAGAAGATCTAAAGAGACGTTTCTTCAAAGGAGACACAGAGATGGCCAAGACGCACATGAAAAGCTGCTCAACAGCACTAATTATTAGAGAAATGCAAATCAAAACTACAATGAGGTATCACCTCACACCCGTTAGAATCGGCATCATCAGAAAATCTACAAACAACCAATTCTGGGGAGGGTGTGGACAAAAGGAGCCCTCTTCCACTATTGGTGGGAATGTAAATTGATACAGTCACTATGGAGAACAGTATGGAGTTTCCTTAAAAAAACTAGAAATAGAATTACCATCTGATCCAGCAATCCCACTTCTGGGTATATACCCAGAGAAAACCGTAAATCTAAAAGGCATATTCACCACAATGTTCATTGCAGCACTATTTACAATAGCCAGGTAATGGAAGCAACCTAAATGCCCACAGACAGATGAATGGATAAAGATGTGGTACATATATAAAATGGAATATTACTCGGCCATAAAAAGGAATGAAACTGGGTCATTTGTAGAGACATCGATGGATCGAGAGACTGTCATACAGAATGAAGTAAGTCAGAAAGAGGAAAACAAATATTGTATATTAATGCATAAATGTGGAGCCTAAAAAATGGTACAGATGAACTGGTTTGCAGGGAAGAAATAGAGACACAGAGGTAGAGAACAAACGTATGGACACCAAGTGTGGGAAGCCACGGGGTGGTGGTGGTGGGATGAGTTGGGAGTTTGGGATTGACCTGAATACATATATATGCATAAAGTACATAACTAATAATAACGTGCTGTATAAAAAAAATAAATAAAATTAAATTTCAAAATTTTAAAAAATAAAATTTAAAAATAAAACAGAAAAAAGTTCTTCCCGTCACACAGATGTATTTATAGGAATGAATTATTTCCATGCTTATATCTATAAATACATAAAAGAGGAATAAAATCTAACTTGAACGATAAAAGAAAAAAAAAGTGAACCCACGAGTTATACAGAGGAAAACCCTATCACGGCACTTGCTCCAGCGGTAAACAATTCTGAAATTGGTCAGAGGTGGGGAACCATCTCCCATACAGCCAGCAACCCACCCCCCATGCAAGGAGCGTCCTCATTGCAAAGCTGGGGGTCCGTGCCGAGGCATCTGTGAGTAAACGTGAGCTGAGCCCCAGGCCAGCTGCTGCTGAACTGTCCCCACCCTTTCCAGGTAAAACACCTGAATATGTACAAGGGCTTGAAAGCCTAGAGGAAGGACCGTGGAGCCACACCAGCGACAGCACGCAGGCCAACTTGGTGCCTGCAGGCCAGCCAGGGTGGTCCTGGACCCTGGCGCTCTTCCAGAAGCTTTCCATTGCCCTGCCTGAGATAACCCTCTTGTCCCGGCCCCCACTGCTTTTTTCCTTCATCACCTCTGTCCGGAGAGAAATTCCAGCGGAAGGTATGGGTGACACATCCTCTTCTTTACAGGCGGCAGCCTGGCAACTCCTGCAGAAAGGCCAGCAGAACCCCACTCACAGCAGGCCACCCACAAAGCTGTGGCCCCTCACTCCCTCCCACCAGCACAGCCCCGAGACTGCTGACGGGGCAGAGAATATGGAGTCAGGCACAGCTTCAGGGGCTATTGCTGCCTGGAGCTCTGTTTATATTGACCTCAACGAGGCACACCTGGGGAGGGCGGGCCGGCAGTGTAAGGCTGCCCAGGTCAGCTAATCCACAACCCTCAGGGAATCACATTGTTGAAAATGGACCCCGCTAAGGCAGAAGAGATGCCAAGGAGAAAAAGGACACAATGCCATTTGCAGCACCGTAGATGAGTCTAGAAGTAATCACGTGACTTGTAGTAAGTCAGAAAGTGAAAGACACATATAATATCATATCACTTATAGGTGTTACCTAAAAATGGATACCAGGGCAGATATTTCCATGGAGAAGGGCAATCACAGATTCATTAAACAAACTTATGGTTCACCAATGGAATGGTGTGAGGATTTGTTTCATTATGATATCGGGGTTAACAGACATATACAAACACAGGTGACATATATAATCACCAAAGACCTACAGAATACCAAGAGAGGACTACTCAACATTCTGTCATAACGTACATGGGAAAAGGATCCCAGGAAGAACAGTCATCTGTATATGTGTAAAAGAACCACATCTTCCACACCTACAACAAGCCAAACATTGTAATCAAACTTGCTGTAATAAAAAATAAAAAATTAAATTAAAAACACGAACAAGAAGTAGTGAGACAAACGTGAGGGGCTTCCTCCTGGCACATTTCATTCTAAACTCCAATCTAGATCACCACTTCCACTGAGGCTCTCTTGCCCTAGTAACCAGATTTGGTAAGGGTGAACTGCTGCCACCTTGTGGCCGTTTCACACAACAGCAGCTTTAATCCCAGCGCTAATGGTCAGTTGATATTCAAAATCATTTCAGGCCTGTAAATGACACCTGCCCTGAAAACAAATCCTGGGGTCACATATCGACCAAAAAATTCAAAGGACGTCCATATTTCAAAACGACCGTTTCAAAAGGCATATTTTACGCACATTAGTGTTCTGCTTCTTTTCCTTTCTTTCCTTTTTTGTTAAAAAAATCGGGAATGGAAAAAGGCATCCCTCAGAATGGGCGAAAATCGTTGCAAACGAATCAATGGACAGAGGTTTAATCTCCAATATATATAAACAGCTCATGCAGCTTAATATTAAAAAACAAACAACCCAATACAAAAATGGGCAGAAGATCTAAAGAGACGTTTCTTCAAAGGAGACACAGAGATGGCCAAGACGCACATGAAAAGCTGCTCAACAGCACTAATTATTAGAGAAATGCAAATCAAAACTACAATGAGGTATCACCTCACACCTGTTAGAATCGGCATCATCAGAAAATCTACAAACAACCAATTCTGGGGAGGGTGTGGACAAAAGGAGCCCTCTTCCACTACTTGTGGGAATGTAAATTGATACAGTCACTATGGAGAACAGTATGGAGTTTCCTTAAAAAAACTAGAAATAGAATTACCATCTGATCCAGCAATCCCACTTCTGGGCATATACCCAGAGAAAACCGTATTTCAAAAAGGCACATTCACCACAATGTTCGTTGCAGCACTATTTAGAATAGCCAGGTAATGGAAGCAACCTAAATGCCCACAGACAGATGAATGGATAAAGATGTGGTACATATATAAAATGGAATATTACTCGGCCATAAAAAGGAATGAAACTGGGTCATTTGTAGAGACATCGATAAATCGAGAGACTGTCATACAGAATGAAGTAAGTCAGAAAGAGGAAAACGAATATTGTATATTAATGCATATATGTGGAGCCTAAAAATGGTACAGATGAACTGGTTTGCAGGGAAGAAATAGAGACACAGAGGTAGAGAACAAACGTATGGACACCAAGTGTGGGAAGCCATCGGGTGGTGGTGGTGGGATGAGTTGGGAGTTTGGGATTGACCTGAATACATGTATATGCATAAAATACATAACTAATAATAACGTGCTGTATAAAAAAATAAATAAAATTAAATTTCAAAATTTTAAAAAATAAAATTTAAAAATAAAACAGAAAATAGTTCTTCCCGTCACACAGATGTATTTATAGGAATGAATTATTTCCATGCTTATATCTATAAATACATAAAAGAGGAATAAAATCTAACTTGAACCATAAAAGAAAAAAAAATGAACCCACGAGTTATACAGAGGAAAAACCTATCAGGGCACTTGCTCCAGTGGTAAACAATTCTGAAATTGGTCAGAGGTGGGGAACCATCTCCCATACAGCCAGCAACCCAACCCCCACGCAAGGAGCGTCCTCATTGCAAAGCTGGGGGACCGTGCCGAGGCATCAGTGAGTAAACGTGAGCTGAGCCCCAGGCCAGCTGCTGCTGAACTGTTCCCACCCTTCCCAGGTAAAACACCTGAATATGTACAAGGGTTTGAAAGCCTAGAGGAAGGGCCGTCGAGCCAACCAGCGACAGCACGCAGGCCAACTTGGTGCCTTCAGTCCAGCCAGGGTGGTCCTGGCGCTGGACGCTCTTCCGGAAGCTTTCCATTTCCCTGCCTGAGATACCCCTCCTCTTCCGGCACCCACTGCTTTTTTCCTTCCTCACCTCTGTCCGGAGAGAAATTCCAGCGGAAGGTATGGGTGACACAACCTCTTCTTTACAGGCGGCAGCCTGGCAACTCCTGCAGAAAGGCCAGCAGAGCCCCACTCACACCGGGCCACCCACAAAGCTGTGGCCCCTCACTCCCTCCCACCAGCACAGCCCCGAGACTGCTGACGGGGCAGAGAATATGGAGTCAGGCACAGCTTCAGGGGCTATTGCTGCCTGGAGCTCTGTTTATATTGACCTCAACGAGGCACACCTGGGGAGGGCGGGCCGGCAGGGTAAGGCTGCCCAGGTCAGCTAATCCACAAGCCTCAGGGAATCACATTGTTGAAAATGGACCTCGCTAAGGCAGAATAGAAGCCATGGGAGAAAAGGACACAATGCCATTTGCAGCACCGTAGATGAGTCTAGAAGTAATCACGTGACTTGTAGTAAGTCAGAAAGTGAAAGACACATATCATATCATATCACTTATAGGTGTTACCTAAAAATGGTTACCAGGGCATATATTTCCACGGAGAAGGGCAATCACAGATTCATTAAACAAACTTATGGTTCACCAATGGAAAGGTGTGAGGATTGGTTTCATTACGATATCGGGGTTAACACACATATACAAACACAGGTGACATATATAATCACCAAAGACCTACAGAATACCAAGAGTGGACTACTCAACATTCTGTCATAACGTACATGGGAAAAGGATCCCAGGAAGAACAGACATCTGTATATGTGTAAAAGAACCACATCTTCCACACCTACAACAAGCCAAACATTGTAATCAAACTTGCTGTAATAAAAAATAAAAAATTAAATTAAAAACACGAACAAGAAGTAGTGAGACAAACTTGAGGGGCTTTCTCCTGGCATATTCCATTCTAAATTCCAATCTAGAACATCACTTCCACTGAGGCTCTGTTGCCCTAGTAACCAGATTTGGTAACGGAGAACTGCTGCCACCTTGTGGCCGTTTCACACAACAGCAGCTTTAATCCCAGCGCTAATGGTCAGTTGATATTCAAAATCATTGCAGGCCTGTAAATGACACCTGCCCTGAAAACAAATCCAGGGGTCACATATCGACCGAAAAATTCAAAGGACGTCCATATTTCAAAACGACCGTTTCAAAAGGCATATTTTACGCACATGAGTGTTCTGCTTCTTTTCCTTTCTTTCCTTTTTTGTTAAAAAAAACGGGAATGGAAAAAGGCATCCCTCAGAATGGGCGAAAATCGTTGCAAACGAATCAATGGACAGAGGTTTAATCTCCAATATATATAAACAGCTCATGCAGCTTAATATTAAAAAACAAACAACCCAATACAAAAATGGGCAGAAGATCTAAAGTGACGTTTCTTCAAAGGAGACACAGAGATGGCCAAGACGCACATGAAAAGCTGCTCAACAGCACTAATTATTAGAGAAATGCAAATCAAAACTACAATGAGGTATCACCTCACACCTGTTAGAATCGGCATCATCAGAAAATCTACAAACAACCAATTCTGGGGAGGGTGTGGACAAAAGGAGCCCTCTTCCACTACTGGTGGGAATGTAAATTGATACAGTCACTATGGAGAACAGTATGGAGTTTCCTTAAAAAAATTAGAAATAGAATTACCATCTGATCCAGCAATCCCACTTCTGGGCATATACCCAGAGAAAACCGTATTTCAAAAAGGCACATTCACCACAATGTTCATTGCAGCACTATTTAGAATAGCCAGGTAATGGAAGCAACCTAAATGCCCACAGACAGATGAATGGATAAAGATGTGGTACATATATAAAAGGGAATATTACTCGGCCATAAAAAGGAATGAAACTGGGTCATTTGTAGAGACATCGATAAATCGAGAGACTGTCATACAGAATGAAGTAAGTCAGAAAGAGGAAAACGAATATTGTATATTAATGCATATATGTGGAGCCTAAAAATGGTACAGATGAACTGGTTTGCAGGGAAGAAATAGAGACACAGAGGTAGAGAACAAACGTATGGACACCAAGTGTGGGAAGCCATCGGGTGGTGGTGGTGGGATGAGTTGGGAGTTTGGGATTGACCTGAATACATGTATATGCATAAAATACATAACTAATAATAACGTGCTGTATAAAAAAAATAAATAAAATTAAATTTCAAAATTTTAAAAAATAAAATTTAAAAATAAAACAGAAAATAGTTCTTCCCGTCACACAGATGTATTTATAGGAATGAATTATTTCCATGCTTATATCTATAAATACATAAAAGAGGAATAAAATCTAACTTGAACCATAAAAGAAAAAAAAAATGAACCCACGAGTTATACAGAGGAAAAACCTATCAGGGCACTTGCTCCAGTGGTAAACAATTCTGAAATTGGTCAGAGGTGGGGAACCATCTCCCATACAGCCAGCAACCCAACCCCCACGCAAGGAGCGTCCTCATTGCAAAGCTGGGGGACCGTGCCGAGGCATCAGTGAGTAAACGTGAGCTGAGCCCCAGGCCAGCTGCTGCTGAACTGTTCCCACCCTTCCCAGGTAAAACACCTGAATATGTACAAGGGTTTGAAAGCCTAGAGGAAGGGCCGTCGAGCCAACCAGCGACAGCACGCAGGCCAACTTGGTGCCTTCAGTGCAGCCAGGGTGGTCCTGGCGCTGGACGCTCTTCCGGAAGCTTTCCATTTCCCTGCCTGAGATACCCCTCCTCTTCCGGCACCCACTGCTTTTTTCCTTCCTCACCTCTGTCCGGAGAGAAATTCCAGCGGAAGGTATGGGTGACACAACCTCTTCTTTACAGGCGGCAGCCTGGCAACTCCTGCAGAAAGGCCAGCAGAGCCCCACTCACACCGGGCCACCCACAAAGCTGTGGCCCCTCACTCCCTCCCACCAGCACAGCCCCGAGACTGCTGACGGGGCAGAGAATATGGAGTCAGGCACAGCTTCAGGGGCTATTGCTGCCTGGAGCTCTGTTTATATTGACCTCAACGAGGCACACCTGGGGAGGGCGGGCCGGCAGGGTAAGGCTGCCCAGGTCAGCTAATCCACAAGCCTCAGGGAATCACATTGTTGAAAATGGACCTCGCTAAGGCAGAATAGAAGCCAAGGGAGAAAAGGACACAATGCCATTTGCAGCACCGTAGATGAGTCTAGAAGTAATCACGTGACTTGTAGTAAGTCAGAAAGTGAAAGACACATATCATATCATATCACTTATAGGTGTTACCTAAAAATGGTTACCAGGGCATATATTTCCACGGAGAAGGGCAATCACAGATTCATTAAACAAACTTATGGTTCACCAATGGAAAGGTGTGAGGATTGGTTTCATTACGATATCGGGGTTAACACACATATACAAACACAGGTGACATATATAATCACCAAAGACCTACAGAATACCAAGAGTGGACTACTCAACATTCTGTCATAACGTACATGGGAAAAGGATCCCAGGAAGAACAGACATCTGTATATGTGTAAAAGAACCACATCTTCCACACCTACAACAAGCCAAACATTGTAATCAAACTTGCTGTAATAAAAAATAAAAAATTAAATTAAAAACACGAACAAGAAGTAGTGAGACAAACTTGAGGGTCTTTCTCCTGGCATATTCCATTCTAAATTCCAATCTAGAACATCACTTCCACTGAGGCTCTGTTGCCCTAGTAACCAGATTTGGTAACGGAGAACTGCTGCCACCTTGTGGCCGTTTCACACAACAGCAGCTTTAATCCCAGCTCTAATGGTCAGTTGATATTCAAAATCATTGCAGGCCTGTAAATGACACCTGCCCTGAAAACAAATCCAGGGGTCACATATCGACCGAAAAATTCAAAGGACGTCCATATTTCAAAACGACCGTTTCAAAAGGCATATTTTACGCACATGAGTGTTCTGCTTCTTTTCCTTTCTTTCCTTTTTTGTTAAAAAAAACGGGAATGGAAAAAGGCATCCCTCAGAATGGGCGAAAATCGTTGCAAACGAATCAATGGACAGAGGTTTAATCTCCAATATATATAAACAGCTCATGCAGCTTAATATGAAAAAACAAACAACCCAATACAAAAATGGGCAGAAGATCTAAAGAGACGTTTCTTCAAAGGAGACACAGAGATGGCCAAGACGCACATGAAAAGCTGCTCAACAGCACTAATTATTAGAGAAATGCAAATCAAAACTACAATGAGGTATCACCTCACACCTGTTAGAATCGGCATCATCAGAAAATCTACAAACAACCAATTCTGGGGAGGGTGTGGACAAAAGGAGCCCTCTTCCACTACTGGTGGGAATGTAAATTGATACAGTCACTATGGAGAACAGTATGGAGTTTCCTTAAAAAAATTAGAAATAGAATTACCATCTGATCCAGCAATCCCACTTCTGGGCATATACCCAGAGAAAACCGTATTTCAAAAAGGCACATTCACCACAATGTTCATTGCAGCACTATTTAGAATAGCCAGGTAATGGAAGCAACCTAAATGCCCACAGACAGATGAATGGATAAAGATGTGGTACATATATAAAAGGGAATATTACTCGGCCATAAAAAGGAATGAAACTGGGTCATTTGTAGAGACATCGATAAATCGAGAGACTGTCATACAGAATGAAGTAAGTCAGAAAGAGGAAAACGAATATTGTATATTAATGCATATATGTGGAGCCTAAAAATGGTACAGATGAACTGGTTTGCAGGGAAGAAATAGAGACACAGAGGTAGAGAACAAACGTATGGACACCAAGTGTGGGAAGCCATGGGGTGGTGGTGGTGGGATGAGTTGGGAGTTTGGGATTGACCTGAATACATGTATATGCATAAAATACATAACTAATAATAACGTGCTGTATAAAAAAAATAAATAAAATTAAATTTCAAAATTTTAAAAAATAAAATTTAAAAATAAAACAGAAAATAGTTCTTCCCGTCACACAGATGTATTTATAGGAATGAATTATTTCCATGCTTATATCTATAAATACATAAAAGAGGAATAAAATCTAACTTGAACCATAAAAGAAAAAAAAAATGAACCCACGAGTTATACAGAGGAAAAACCTATCAGGGCACTTGCTCCAGTGGTAAACAATTCTGAAATTGGTCAGAGGTGGGGAACCATCTCCCATACAGCCAGCAACCCAACCCCCACGAAAGGAGCGTCCTCATTGCAAAGCTGGGGGACCGTGCCGAGGCATCAGTGAGTAAACGTGAGCTGAGCCCCAGGCCAGCTGCTGCTGAACTGTTCCCACCCTTCCCAGGTAAAACACCTGAATATGTACAAGGGTTTGAAAGCCTAGAGGAAGGGCCGTCGAGCCAACCAGCGACAGCACGCAGGCCAACTTGGTGCCTTCAGTGCAGCCAGGGTGGTCCTGGCGCTGGACGCTCTTCCGGAAGCTTTCCATTTCCCTGCCTGAGATACCCCTCCTCTTCCGGCACCCACTGCTTTTTTCCTTCCTCACCTCTGTCCGGAGAGAAATTCCAGCGGAAGGTATGGGTGACACAACCTCTTCTTTACAGGCGGCAGCCTGGCAACTCCTGCAGAAAGGCCAGCAGAGCCCCACTCACACCGGGCCACCCACAAAGCTGTGGCCCCTCACTCCCTCCCACCAGCACAGCCCCGAGACTGCTGACGGGGCAGAGAATATGGAGTCAGGCACAGCTTCAGGGGCTATTGCTGCCTGGAGCTCTGTTTATATTGACCTCAACGAGGCACACCTGGGGAGGGCGGGCCGGCAGGGTAAGGCTGCCCAGGTCAGCTAATCCACAAGCCTCAGGGAATCACATTGTTGAAAATGGACCTCGCTAAGGCAGAATAGAAGCCAAGGGAGAAAAGGACACAATGCCATTTGCAGCACCGTAGATGAGTCTAGAAGTAATCACGTGACTTGTAGTAAGTCAGAAAGTGAAAGACACATATCATATCATATCACTTATAGGTGTTACCTAAAAATGGTTACCAGGGCATATCTTTCCACGGAGAAGGGCAATCACAGATTCATTAAACAAACTTATGGTTCACCAATGGAAAGGTGTGAGGATTGGTTTCATTACGATATCGGGGTTAACACACATATACAAACACAGGTGACATATATAATCACCAAAGACCTACAGAATACCAAGAGTGGACTACTCAACATTCTGTCATAACGTACATGGGAAAAGGATCCCAGGAAGAACAGACATCTGTATATGTGTAAAAGAACCACATCTTCCACACCTACAACAAGCCAAACATTGTAATCAAACTTGCTGTAATAAAAAATAAAAAATTAAATTAAAAACACGAACAAGAAGTAGTGAGACAAACTTGAGGGTCTTTCTCCTGGCATATTCCATTCTAAATTCCAATCTAGAACATCACTTCCACTGAGGCTCTGTTGCCCTAGTAACCAGATTTGGTAACGGAGAACTGCTGCCACCTTGTGGCCGTTTCACACAACAGCAGCTTTAATCCCAGTGCTAATGGTCAGTTGATATTCAAAATCATTGCAGGCCTGTAAATGACACCTGCCCTGAAAACAAATCCAGGGGTCACATATCGACCGAAAAATTCAAAGGACGTCCATATTTCAAAACGACCGTTTCAAAAGGCATATTTTACGCACATGAGTGTTCTGCTTCTTTTCCTTTCTTTCCTTTTTTGTTAAAAAAAACGGGAATGGAAAAAGGCATCCGTCAGAATGGGCGAAAATCGTTGCAAACGAATCAATGGACAGAGGTTTAATCTCCAATATATATAAACAGCTCATGCAGCTTAATATTAAAAAACAAACAACCCAATACAAAAATGGGCAGAAGATCTAAAGAGACGTTTCTTCAAAGGAGACACAGAGATGGCCAAGACGCACATGAAAAGCTGCTCAACAGCACTAATTATTAGAGAAATGCAAATCAAAACTACAATGAGGTATCACCTCACACCCGTTAGAATCGGCATCATCAGAAAATCTACAAACAACCAATTCTGGGGAGGGTGTGGACAAAAGGAGCCCTCTTCCACTATTGGTGGGAATGTAAATTGATACAGTCACTATGGAGAACAGTATGGAGTTTCCTTAAAAAAACTAGAAATAGAATTACCATCTGATCCAGCAATCCCACTTCTGGGTATATACCCAGAGAAAACCGTAAATCTAAAAGGCATATTCACCACAATGTTCATTGCAGCACTATTTACAATAGCCAGGTAATGGAAGCAACCTAAATGCCCACAGACAGATGAATGGATAAAGATGTGGTACATATATAAAATGGAATATTACTCGGCCATAAAAAGGAATGAAACTGGGTCATTTGTAGAGACATCGATGGATAGAGAGACTGTCATACAGAATGAAGTAAGTCAGAAAGAGGAAAACAAATATTGTATATTAATGCATAAATGTGGAGCCTAAAAAATGGTACAGATGAACTGGTTTGCAGGGAAGAAATAGAGACACAGAGGTAGAGAACAAACGTATGGACACCAAGTGTGGGAAGCCACGGGGTGGTGGTGGTGGGATGAGTTGGGAGTTTGGGATTGACCTGAATACATATATATGCATAAAGTACATAACTAATAATAACGTGCTGTATAAAAAAAATAAATAAAATTAAATTTCAAAATTTTAAAAAATAAAATTTAAAAATAAAACAGAAAAAAGTTCTTCCCGTCACACAGATGTATTTATAGGAATGAATTATTTCCATGCTTATATCTATAAATACATAAAAGAGGAATAAAATCTAACTTGAACGATAAAAGAAAAAAAAAGTGAACCCACGAGTTATACAGAGGAATACCCTATCACGGCACTTGCTCCAGCGGTAAACAATTCTGAAATTGGTCAGAGGTGGGGAACCATCTCCCATACAGCCAGCAACCCACCCCCCATGCAAGGAGCGTCCTCATTGCAAAGCTGGGGGTCCGTGCCGAGGCATCTGTGAGTAAACGTGAGCTGAGCCCCAGGCCAGCTGCTGCTGAACTGTCCCCACCCTTTCCAGGTAAAACACCTGAATATGTACAAGGGCTTGAAAGCCTAGAGGAAGGACCGTGGAGCCACACCAGCGACAGCACGCAGGCCAACTTGGTGCCTGCAGGCCAGCCAGGGTGGTCCTGGACCCTGGCGCTCTTCCAGAAGCTTTCCATTGCCCTGCCTGAGATAACCCTCTTGTCCCGGCCCCCACTGCTTTTTTCCTTCATCACCTCTGTCCGGAGAGAAATTCCAGCGGAAGGTATGGGTGACACATCCTCTTCTTTACAGGCGGCAGCCTGGCAACTCCTGCAGAAAGGCCAGCAGAACCCCACTCACACCGGGCCACCCACAAAGCTGTGGCCCCTCACTCCCTCCCACCAGCACAGCCCCGAGACTGCTGACGGGGCAGAGAATATGGAGTCAGGCACAGCTTCAGGGGCTATTGCTGCCTGGAGCTCTGTTTATATTGACCTCAACGAGGCACACCTGGGGAGGGCGGGCCGGCAGGGTAAGGCTGCCCAGGTCAGCTAATCCACAACCCTCAGGGAATCACATTGTTTTAAATGGACCCCGCTAAGGCAGAAGAGATGCCAAGGAAAAAAAGGACACAATGCCATTTGCAGCACCGTAGATGAGTCTAGAAGTAATCACGTGACTTGTAGTAAGTCAGAAAGTGAAAGACACATATAATATCATATCACTTATAGGTGTTACCTAAAAATGGATACCAGGGCAGATATTTCCATGGAGAAGGGCAATCACAGATTCATTAAACAAACTTATGGTTCACCAATGGAATGGTGTGAGGATTGGTTTCATTACGATATTGGGGTTAACAGACATATACAAACACAGGTGACATATATAATCACCAAAGACCTACAGAATACCAAGAGAGGACTACTCAACATTCTGTCATAACGTACATGGGAAAAGGATCCCAGGAAGAACAGTCATCTGTATATGTGTAAAAGAACCACATCTTCCACACCTACAACAAGCCAAACATTGTAATCAAACTTGCTGTAATAAAAAATAAAAAATTAAATTAAAAACACGAACAAGAAGTAGTGAGACAAACGTGAGGGGCTTTCTCCTGGCACATTTCATTCTAAACTCCAATCTAGATCACCACTTCCACTGAGGCTCTCTTGCCCTAGTAACCAGATTTGGTAAGGGTGAACTGCTGCCACCTTGTGGCCGTTTCACACAACAGCAGCTTTAATCCCAGCGCTAATGGTCAGTTGATATTCAAAATCATTGCAGGCCTGTAAATGACACCTGCCCTGAAAACAAATCCTGGGGTCACATATCGACCAAAAAATTCAAAGCACGTCCATATTTCAAAACGACCGTTTCAAAAGGCATATTTTACGCACATTAGTGTTCTGCTTCTTTTCCTTTCTTTCCTTTTTTGTTAAAAAAATCGGGAATGGAAAAAGGCATCCCTCAGAATGGGCGAAAATCGTTGCAAACGAATCAATGGACAGAGGTTTAATCTCCAATATATATAAACAGCTCATGCAGCTTAATATTAAAAAACAAACAACCCAATACAAAAATGGGCAGAAGATCTAAAGAGACGTTTCTTCAAAGGAGACACAGAGATGGCCAAGACGCACATGAAAAGCTGCTCAACAGCACTAATTATTAGAGAAATGCAAATCAAAACTACAATGAGGTATCACCTCACACCTGTTAGAATCGGCATCATCAGAAAATCTACAAACAACCAATTCTGGGGAGGGTGTGGACAAAAGGAGCCCTCTTCCACTACTGGTGGGAATGTAAATTGATACAGTCACTATGGAGAACAGTATGGAGTTTCCTTAAAAAAATTAGAAATAGAATTACCATCTGATCCAGCAATCCCACTTCTGGGCATATACCCAGAGAAAACCGTATTTCAAAAAGGCACATTCACCACAATGTTCATTGCAGCACTATTTAGAATAGCCAGGTAATGGAAGCAACCTAAATGCCCACAGACAGATGAATGGATAAAGATGTGGTACATATATAAAATGGAATATTACTCGGCCATAAAAAGGAATGAAACTGGGTCATTTGTAGAGACATCGATAAATCGAGAGACTGTCATACAGAATGAAGTAAGTCAGAAAGAGGAAAACGAATATTGTATATTAATGCATATATGTGGAGCCTAAAAATGGTACAGATGAACTGGTTTGCAGGGAAGAAATAGAGACACAGAGGTAGAGAACAAACGTATGGACACCAAGTGTGGGAAGCCATGGGGTGGTGGTGGTGGGATGAGTTGGGAGTTTGGGATTGACCTGAATACATGTATATGCATAAAATACATAACTAATAATAACGTGCTGTATAAAAAAAATAAATAAAATTAAATTTCAAAATTTTAAAAAATAAAATTTAAAAATAAAACAGAAAATAGTTCTTCCCGTCACACAGATGTATTTATAGGAATGAATTATTTCCATGCTTATATCTATAAATACATAAAAGAGGAATAAAATCTAACTTGAACCATAAAAGAAAAAAAAATGAACCCACGAGTTATACAGAGGAAAAACCTATCAGGGCACTTGCTCCAGTGGTAAACAATTCTGAAATTGGTCAGAGGTGGGGAACCATCTCCCATACAGCCAGCAACCCAACCCCCACGCAAGGAGCGTCCTCATTGCAAAGCTGGGGGACCGTGCCGAGGCATCAGTGAGTATACGTGAGCTGAGCCCCAGGCCAGCTGCTGCTGAACTGTTCCCACCCTTCCCAGGTAAAACACCTGAATATGTACAAGGGTTTGAAAGCCTAGAGGAAGGGCCGTCGAGCCAACCAGCGACAGCACGCAGGCCAACTTGGTGCCTTCAGTCCAGCCAGGGTGGTCCTGGCGCTGGACGCTCTTCCGGAAGCTTTCCATTTCCCTGCCTGAGATACCCCTCCTCTTCCGGCACCCACTGCTTTTTTCCTTCCTCACCTCTGTCCGGAGAGAAATTCCAGCGGAAGGTATGGGTGACACAACCTCTTCTTTACAGGCGGCAGCCTGGCAACTCCTGCAGAAAGGCCAGCAGAGCCCCACTCACACCGGGCCACCCACAAAGCTGTGGCCCCTCACTCCCTCCCACCAGCACAGCCCCGAGACTGCTGACGGGGCAGAGAATATGGAGTCAGGCACAGCTTCAGGGGCTATTGCTGCCTGGAGCTCTGTTTATATTGACCTCAACGAGGCACACCTGGGGAGGGCGGGCCGGCAGGGTAAGGCTGCCCAGGTCAGCTAATCCACAAGCCTCAGGGAATCACATTGTTGAAAATGGACCTCGCTAAGGCAGAATAGAAGCCAAGGGAGAAAAGGACACAATGCCATTTGCAGCACCGTAGATGAGTCTAGAAGTAATCACGTGACTTGTAGTAAGTCAGAAAGTGAAAGACACATATAATATCATATCACTTCTAGGTGTTACCTAAAAATGGATACCAGGGCAGATATTTCCATGGCGAAGGGCAATCACAGATTCATTAAACAAACTTATGGTTCACCAATGGAATGGTGTGAGGATTGGTTTCATTACGATATCGGGGTTAACAGACATATACAAACACAGGTGACATATATAATCACCAAAGACGTACAGAATACCAAGAGAGGACTACTCAACATTCTGTCATAACGTACATGGGAAAAGGATCCCAGGAAGAACAGTCATCTGTATATGTGTAAAAGAACCACATCTTCCACACCTACAAAAAGCCAAACATTGTAATCAAACTTGCTGTAATAAAAAATAAAAAATTAAATTAAAAACACGAACAAGAAGTAGTGAGACAAACGTGAGGGGCTTCCTCCTGGCACATTTCATTCTAAACTCCAATCTAGATCACCACTTCCACTGAGGCTCTCTTGCCCTAGTAACCAGATTTGGTAAGGGTGAACTGCTGCCACCTTGTGGCCGTTTCACACAACAGCAGCTTTAATCCCAGCGCTACTGGTCAGTTGATATTCAAAATCATTGCAGGCCTGTAAATGACACCTGCCCTGAAAACAAATCCTGGGGTCACATATCGACCAAAATATTCAAAGGACGTCCATATTTCAAAACGACCGTTTCAAAAGGCATATTTTACGCACATTAGTGTTCTGCTTCTTTTCCTTTCTTTCCTTTTTTGTTAAAAAAATCGGGAATGGAAAAAGGCATCCCTCAGAATGGGCGAAAATCGTTGCAAACGAATCAATGGACAGAGGTTTAATCTCCAATATATATAAACAGCTCATGCAGCTTAATATTAAAAAACAAACAACCCAATACAAAAATGGGCAGAAGATCTAAAGAGACGTTTCTTCAAAGGAGACACAGAGATGGCCAAGACGCACATGAAAAGCTGCTCAACAGCACTAATTATTAGAGAAATGCAAATCAAAACTACAATTAGGTATCACCTCACACCTGTTAGAATCGGCATCATCAGAAAATCTACAAACAACCAATTCTGGGGAGGGTGTGGACAAAAGGAGCCCTCTTCCACTACTGGTGGGAATGTAAATTGATACAGTCACTATGGAGAACAGTATGGAGTTTCCTTAAAAAAATTAGAAATAGAATTACCATCTGATCCAGCAATCCCACTTCTGGGCATATACCCAGAGAAAACCGTATTTCAAAAAGGCACATTCACCACAATGTTCGTTGCAGCACTATTTAGAATAGCCAGGTAATGGAAGCAACCTAAATGCCCACAGACAGATGAATGGATAAAGATGTGGTACATATATAAAATGGAATATTACTCGGCCATAAAAAGGAATGAAACTGGGTCATTTGTAGAGACATTGATAAATCGAGAGACTGTCATACAGAATGAAGTAAGTCAGAAAGAGGAAAACGAATATTGTATATTAATGCATATATGTGGAGCCTAAAAATGGTACAGATGAACTGGTTTGCAGGGAAGAAATAGAGACACAGAGGTAGAGAACAAACGTATGGACACCAAGTGTGGGAAGCCATCGGGTGGTGGTGGTGGGATTAGTTGGGAGTTTGGGATTGACCTGAATATATGTATATGCATAAAATACATAACTAATAATAACGTGCTGTATAAAAAAAATAAATAAAATTAAATTTCAAAATTTTAAAAAATAAAATTTAAAAATAAAACAGAAAATAGTTCTTCCCGTCACACAGATGTATTTATAGGAATGAATTATTTCCATGCTTATATCTATAAATACATAAAAGAGGAATAAAATCTGACTTGAACCATAAAAGAAAAAAAATGAACCCACGAGTTATACAGAGGAAAAACCTATCAGGGCACTTGCTCCAGTGGTAAACAATTCTGAAATTGGTCAGAGGTGGGGAACCATCTCCCATACAGCCAGCAACCCAACCCCCACGCAAGGAGCGTCCTCATTGCAAAGCTGGGGGACCGTGCCGAGGCATCTGTGAGTAAACGTGAGCTGAGCCCCAGGCCAGCTGCTGCTGAACTGTTCCCACCCTTCCCAGGTAAAACACCTGAATATGTACAAGGGCTTGAAAGCCTAGAGGAAGGGCCGTCGAGCCAACCAGCAACAGCACGCAGGACAACTTGGTGCCTGCAGTCCAGCCAGGGTGGTCCTGGCGCTGGACGCTCTTCCGGAAGCTTTCCATTTCCCTGCCTGAGATACCCCTCCTCTTCCGGCACCCACTGCTTTTTTCCTTCCTCACCTCTGTCCGGAGAGAAATTCCAGCGGAAGGTATGGGTGACACAACCTCTTCTTTACAGGCGGCAGCCTGGCAACTCCTGCAGAAAGGCCAGCAGAGCCCCACTCACACCGGGCCACCCACAAAGCTGTGGCCCCTCACTCCCTCCCACCAGCACAGCCCCGAGACTGCTGACGGGGCAGAGAATATGGAGTCAGGCACAGCTTCAGGGGCTATTGCTGCCTGGAGCTCTGTTTATATTGACCTCAACGAGGCACACCTGGGGAGGGCGGGCCGGCAGGGTAAGGCTGCCCAGGTCAGCTAATCCACAAGCCTCAGGGAATCACATTGTTGAAAATGGACCTCGCTAAGGCAGAATAGAAGCCAAGGGAGAAAAGGACACAATGCCATTTGCAGCACCGTAGATGAGTCTAGAAGTAATCACGTGACTTGTAGTAAGTCAGAAAGTGAAAGACACATATCATATCATATCACTTATAGGTGTTACCTAAAAATGGTTACCAGGGCATATATTTCCACGGAGAAGGGCAATCACAGATTCATTAAACAAACTTATGGTTCACCAATGGAAAGGTGTGAGGATTGGTTTCATTACGATATCGGGGTTAACACACATATACAAACACAGGTGACATATATAATCAGCAAAGACCTACAGAATACCAAGAGTGGACTACTCAACATTCTGTCATAACGTACATGGGAAAAGGATCCCAGGAAGAACAGACATCTGTATATGTGTAAAAGAACCACATCTTCCACACCTACAACAAGCCAAACATTGTAATCAAACTTGCTGTAATAAAAAATAAAAAATTAAATTAAAAACACGAACAAGAAGTAGTGAGACAAACTTGAGGGTCTTTCTCCTGGCATATTCCATTCTAAATTCCAATCTAGAACATCACTTCCACTGAGGCTCTGTTGCCCTAGTAACCAGATTTGGTAACGGAGAACTGCTGCCACCTTGTGGCCGTTTCACACAACAGCAGCTTTAATCCCAGTGCTAATGGTCAGTTGATATTCAAAATCATTGCAGGCCTGTAAATGACACCTGCCCTGAAAACAAATCCAGGGGTCACATATCGACCAAAAAATTCAAAGGACGTCCATATTTCAAAACGACCGTTTCAAAAGGCATATTTTACGCACATTAGTGTTCTGCTTCTTTTCCTTTCTTTCCTTTTTTGTTAAAAAAAACGGGAATGGAAAAAGGCATCCCTCAGAATGGGCGAAAATCGTTGCAAACGAATCAATGTACAGAGGTTTAATCTCCAATATATATAAACAGCTCATGCAGCTTAATATTAAAAAACAAACAACCCAATACAAAAATGGGCAGAAGATCTAAAGAGACGTTTCTTCAAAGGAGACACAGAGATGGCCAAGACGCACATGAAAAGCTGCTCAACAGCACTAATTATTAGAGAAATGCAAATCAAAACTACAATGAGGTATCACCTCACACCCGTTAGAATCGGCATCATCAGAAAATCTACAAACAACCAATTCTGGGGAGGGTGTGGACAAAAGGAGCCCTCTTCCACTATTGGTGGGAATGTAAATTGATACAGTCACTATGGAGAACAGTATGGAGTTTCCTTAAAAAAACTAGAAATAGAATTACCATCTGATCCAGCAATCCCACTTCTGGGTATATACCCAGAGAAAACCGTAAATCTAAAAGGCATATTCACCACAATGTTCATTGCAGCACTATTTACAATAGCCAGGTAATGGAAGCAACCTAAATGCCCACAGACAGATGAATGGATAAAGATGTGGTACATATATAAAATGGAATATTACTCGGCCATAAAAAGGAATGAAACTGGGTCATTTGTAGAGACATCGATGGATCGAGAGACTGTCATACAGAATGAAGTAAGTCAGAAAGAGGAAAACAAATATTGTATATTAATGCATAAATGTGGAGCCTAAAAAATGGTACAGATGAACTGGTTTGCAGGGAAGAAATAGAGACACAGAGGTAGAGAACAAACGTATGGACACCAAGTGTGGGAAGCCACGGGGTGGTGGTGGTGGGATGAGTTGGGAGTTTGGGATTGACCTGAATACATATATATGCATAAAGTACATAACTAATAATAACGTGCTGTATAAAAAAAATAAATAAAATTAAATTTCAAAATTTTAAAAAATAAAATTTAAAAATAAAACAGAAAATAGTTCTTCCCGTCACACAGATGTATTTATAGGAATGAATTATTTCCATGCTTATATCTATAAATACATAAAAGAGGAATAAAATCTAACTTGAACGATAAAAGAAGAAAAAAGTGAACCCACGAATTATACAGAGGAAAACCCTATCACGGCACTTGCTCCAGCGGTAAACAATTCTGAAATTGGTCAGAGGTGGGGAAGCCTCTCCCATACAGCCAGCAACCCACCCCCCACGCAAGGAGCGTCCTCATTGCAAAGCTGGGGGACCGTGCCGAGGCATCTGTGAGTAAACGTGAGTTGAGCCCCAGGCCAGCTGCTGCTGAACTGTCCCCACCCTTTCCAGGTAAAACACCTGAATATGTACAAGGGCTTGAAACCCTAGAGGACGGACTGTGGAGCCACACCAGGGACAGCACGCAGGCCAACTTGGTGCCTGCAGGCCAGCCAGGGTGGTCCTGGTCCTGGACGCTCTTCCAGAAGCTTTCCATTGCCCTACCTGAGATACCCCTCCTCTCCCGGCACTCACTGCTTTTTTCCTTCCGCACCTCTGTCCGGAGAGAAATTCCAGCTGAAGGTATGGGTGACACATCCTCTTCTTTACACGTGTCAGCCTGGCAACTCCTGCAGAAAGGCCAGCAGAGCCCCACTCACACTGGGCCACAGACAAAGCTGTGGCCCCTCACTCCCTCCCACCAGCACAGCCCCGAGACTGCTGACGGGGCAGAGAATATGGAGTCAGGCACAGCTTCAGGGGCTATTGCTGCCTGGAGCGCTGTTTTTATTGACCTCAACGAGGCACACCTGGGGAGGGCGGGCCGGCAGGGTAAGGCTGCCCAGGTCAGCTAATCCACAACCCTGAGGGAATCACATTGTTAAAAATGGAACTCGCTAAGGCAGAAGAGAAGCCAAGGAGAAAAAGGACACAATGCCATTTGCAGAACCGTAGATGAGTCTAGAAGTAATCACGTGACATGTAGTAAGTCAGAAAGTGAAAGACACATATCATATCATATCACTTATAGGTGTTACCTAAAAATGGATACCAGGGCAGATATTTCCACGGAGAAGGGCAATCACAGATTCAGTAAACAAACTTATGGTTCACCAATTGAAAGTTGTGAGGATTGGTTTCATTACGATATCGGGGTTAACACACATATACAAACACAGGTGACATATATAATCACCAAAGACCTACAGAATACCAAGAGTGGACTACTCAACATTCTGTCATAACGTACATGGGAAAAGGATCCCAGGAAGAACAGACATCTGTATATGTGTAAAAGAACCACATCTTCCACACCTACAACAAGCCAAACATTGTAATCAAACTTGCTGTAATAAAAAATAAAAAAAAAATAAATTAAAAACACGAACAAGAAGTAGTGAGACAAACTTGAGTGGCTTTTTCCTGGCACATTCCATTCTAAATTCCAATCTAGAACACCACTTCCACTGAGGCTCTCTTGCCCTAGTAACCAGATTTGGTAAGGGAGAACTGCTGCCACTTTGTGGCCGTTTCACACAACAGCAGCTTTAATCCCAGCGCTAATGGTCAGTTGATATTCCAAATCATTGCAGGCCTGTAAATGACACCTGCCCTGAAAACAAATCCTGGGGTCACATATCGACCAAAAAATTCAAAGGACGTCCATATTTCAAAACGACCGTTTCAAAAGGCATATTTTACGCACATTAGTGTTCTGCTTCTTTTCCTTTCTTTCCTTTTTTGTTAAAAAAAACGGGAATGGAAAAAGGCATCCCTCAGAATGGGCGAAAATCGTTGCAAACGAATCAATGGACAGAGGTTTAATCTCCAATATATATAAACAGCTCATGCAGCTTAATATTAAAAAACAAACAACCCAATACAAAAATGGGCAGAAGATCTAAAGAGACGTTTCTTCAAAGGAGACACAGAGATGGCCAAGACGCACATGAAAAGCTGCTCAACAGCACTAATTATTAGAGAAATGCAAATCAAAACTACAATGAGGTATCACCTCACACCCGTTAGAATCGGCATCATCAGAAAATCTACAAACAACCAATTCTGGGGAGGGTGTGGACAAAAGGAGCCCTCTTCCACTATTGGTGGGAATGTAAATTGATACAGTCACTATGGAGAACAGTATGGAGTTTCCTTAAAAAAACTAGAAATAGAATTACCATCTGATCCAGCAATCCCACTTCTGGGTATATACCCAGAGAAAACCGTAAATCTAAAAGGCATATTCACCACAATGTTCATTGCAGCACTATTTACAATAGCCAGGTAATGGAAGCAACCTAAATGCCCACAGACAGATGAATGGATAAAGATGTGGTACATATATAAAATGGAATATTACTCGGCCATAAAAAGGAATGAAACTGGGTCATTTGTAGAGACATCGATGGATCGAGAGACTGTCATACAGAATGAAGTAAGTCAGAAAGAGGAAAACAAATATTGTATATTAATGCATAAATGTGGAGCCTAAAAAATGGTACAGATGAACTGGTTTGCAGGGAAGAAATAGAGACACAGAGGTAGAGAACAAACGTATGGACACCAAGTGTGGGAAGCCACGGGGTGGTGGTGGTGGGATGAGTTGGGAGTTTGGGATTGACCTGAATACATATATATGCATAAAGTACATAACTAATAATAACGTGCTGTATAAAAAAATAAATAAAATTAAATTTCAAAATTTTAAAAAATAAAATTTAAAAATAAAACAGAAAAAAGTTCTTCCCGTCACACAGATGTATTTATAGGAATGAATTATTTCCATGCTTATATCTATAAATACATAAAAGAGGAATAAAATCTAACTTGAACGATAAAAGAAAAAAAAAGTGAACCCACGAGTTATACAGAGGAAAACCCTATCACGGCACTTGCTCCAGCGGTAAACAATTCTGAAATTGGTCAGAGGTGGGGAACCATCTCCCATACAGCCAGCAACCCACCCCCCATGCAAGGAGCGTCCTCATTGCAAAGCTGTGGGTCCGTGCCGAGGCATCTGTGAGTAAACGTGAGCTGAGCCCCAGGCCAGCTGCTGCTGAACTGTCCCCACCCTTTCCAGGTAAAACACCTGAATATGTACAAGGGCTTGAAAGCCTAGAGGAAGGACCGTGGAGCCACACCAGCGACAGCACGCAGGCCAACTTGGTGCCTGCAGGCCAGCCAGGGTGGTCCTGGACCCTGGCGCTCTTCCAGAAGCTTTCCATTGCCCTGCCTGAGATAACCCTCTTGTCCCGGCCCCCACTGCTTTTTTCCTTCATCACCTCTGTCCGGAGAGAAATTCCAGCGGAAGGTATGGGTGACACATCCTCTTCTTTACAGGCGGCAGCCTGGCAACTCCTGCAGAAAGGCCAGCAGAACCCCACTCACACCAGGCCACCCACAAAGCTGTGGCCCCTCACTCCCTCCCACCAGCACAGCCCCGAGACTGCTGACGGGGCAGAGAATATGGAGTCAGGCACAGCTTCAGGGGCTAATGCTGCCTGGAGCTCTGTTTATATTGACCTCAACGAGGCACAGCTGGGGAGGGCGGGCCGGCAGGGTAAGGCTGCCCAGGTCAGCTAATCCACAACCCTCAGGGAATCACATTGTTGAAAATGGACCCCGCTAAGGCAGAAGAGATGCCAAGGAAAAAAAGGACACAGTGCCATTTGCAGCACCGTAGATGAGTCTAGAAGTAATCACGTGACTTGTAGTAAGTCAGAAAGTGAAAGACACATATAATATCATATCACTTATAGGTGTTACCTAAAAATGGATACCAGGGCAGATATTTCCATGGCGAAGGGCAATCACAGATTCATTAAACAAACTTATTGTTCACCAATGGAATGGTGTGAGGATTGGTTTCATTACGATATCGGGGTTAACAGACATATACAAACACAGGTGACATATATAATCACCAAAGACGTACAGAATACCAAGAGAGGACTACTCAACATTCTGTCATAACGTACATGGGAAAAGGATCCCAGGAAGAACAGTCATCTGTATATGTGTAAAAGAACCACATCTTCCACACCTACAAAAAGCCAAACATTGTAATCAAACTTGCTGTAATAAAAAATAAAAAATTAAATTAAAAACACGAACAAGAAGTAGTGAGACAAACGTGAGGGGCTTCCTCCTGGCACATTTCATTCTAAACTCCAATCTAGATCACCACTTCCACTGAGGCTCTCTTGCCCTAGTAACCAGATTTGGTAAGGGTGAACTGCTGCCACCTTGTGGCTGTTTCACACAACAGCAGCTTTAATCCCAGCGCTACTGGTCAGTTGATATTCAAAATCATTGCAGGCCTGTAAATGACACCTGCCCTGAAAACAAATCCTGGGGTCACATATCGACCAAAATATTCAAAGGACGTCCATATTTCAAAACGACCGTTTCAAAAGGCATATTTTACGCACATTAGTGTTCTGCTTCTTTTCCTTTCTTTCCTTTTTTGTTAAAAAAATCGGGAATGGAAAAAGGCATCCCTCAGAATGGGCGAAAATCGTTGCAAACGAATCAATGGACAGAGGTTTAATCTCCAATATATATAAACAGCTCATGCAGCTTAATATTAAAAAACAAACAACCCAATACAAAAATGGGCAGAAGATCTAAAGAGACGTTTCTTCAAAGGAGACACAGAGATGGCCAAGACGCACATGAAAAGCTGCTCAACAGCACTAATTATTAGAGAAATGCAAATCAAAACTACAATGAGGTATCACCTCACACCTGTTAGAATCGGCATCATCAGAAAATCTACAAACAACCAATTCTGGGGAGGGTGTGGACAAAAGGAGCCCTCTTTCACTACTGGTGGGAATGTAAATTGATACAGTCACTATGGAGAACAGTATGGAGTTTCCTTAAAAAAATTAGAAATAGAATTACCATCTGATCCAGCAATCCCACTTCTGGGCATATACCCAGAGAAAACCGTATTTCAAAAAGGCACATTCACCACAATGTTCGTTGCAGCACTATTTAGAATAGCCAGGTAATGGAAGCAACCTAAATGCCCACAGACAGATGAATGGATAAAGATGTGGTACATATATAAAATGGAATATTACTCGGCCATAAAAAGGAATGAAACTGGGTCATTTGTAGAGACATCGATAAATCGAGAGACTGTCATACAGAATGAAGTAAGTCAGAAAGAGGAAAACGAATATTGTATATTAATGCATATATGTGGAGCCTAAAAATGGTACAGATGAACTGGTTTGCAGGGAAGAAATAGAGACACAGAGGTAGAGAACAAACGTATGGACACCAAGTGTGGGAAGCCATCGGGTGGTGGTGGTGGGATGAGTTGGGAGTTTGGGATTGACCTGAATACATGTATATGCATAAAATACATAACTAATAATAACGTGCTGTATAAAAAAAATAAATAAAATTAAGTTTCAAAATTTTAAAAAATAAAATTTAAAAATAAAACAGAAAATAGTTCTTCCCGTCACACAGATGTATTTATAGGAATGAATTATTTCCATGCTTATATCTATAAATACATAAAAGAGGAATAAAATCTAACTTGAACCATAAAAGAAAAAAAATGAACCCACGAGTTATACAGAGGAAAAACCTATCAGGGCACTTGCTCCAGTGGTAAACAATTCTGAAATTGGTCAGAGGTGGGGAACCATCTCCCATACAGCCAGCAACCCAACCCCCACGCAAGGAGCGTCCTCATTGCAAAGCTGGGGGACCGTGCCGAGGCATCTGTGAGTCAACGTGAGCTGAGCCCCAGGCCAGCTGCTGCTGAACTGTTCCCACCCTTCCCAGGTAAAACACCTGAATATGTACAAGGGCTTGAAAGCCTAGAGGAAGGGCCGTCGAGCCAACCAGCGACAGCACGCAGGACAACTTGGTGCCTGCAGTCCAGCCAGGGTGGTCCTGGCCCTGGACGCTCTTCCAGAAGCTTTCCATTGCCCTGCCTGAGATACCCCTCCTCTTCCGGCACCCACTGCTTTTTTCCTTCCTCACCTCTGTCCGGAGAGAAATTCCAGCGGAAGGTATGGGTGACACAACCTCTTCTTTACAGGCGGCAGCCTGGCAACTCCTGCAGAAAGGCCAGCAGAGCCCCACTCACACCGGGCCACCCACAAAGCTGTGGCCCCTCACTCCCTCCCAACAGCACAGCCCCGAGACTGCTGACGGGGCAGAGAATATGGAGTCAGGCACAGCTTCAGGGGCTATTGCTGCCTGGAGCTCTGTTTATATTGACCTCAACGAGGCACACCTGGGGAGGGCGGGCCGGCAGGGTAAGGCTGCCCAGGTCAGCTAATCCACAACCCTCAGGGAATCACATTGTTGAAAATGGACCTCGCTAAGGCAGAATAGAAGCCAAGGGAGAAAAGGACACAATGCCATTTGCAGCACCGTAGATGAGTCTAGAAGTAATCACGTGACTTGTAGTAAGTCAGAAAGTGAAAGACACATATCATATCATATCACTTATAGGTGTTACCTAAAAATGGTTACCAGGGCATATATTTCCACGGAGAAGGGCAATCACAGATTCATTAAACAAACTTATGGTTCACCAATGGAAAGGTGTGAGGATTGGTTTCATTACGATATCGGGGTTAACACACATATACAAACACAGGTGACATATATAATCAGCAAAGACCTACAGAATACCAAGAGTGGACTACTCAACATTCTGTCATAACGTACATGGGAAAAGGATCCCAGGAAGAACAGACATCTGTATATGTGTAAAAGAACCACATCTTCCACACCTACAACAAGCCAAACATTGTAATCAAACTTGCTGTAATAAAAAATAAAAAATTAAATTAAAAACACGAACAAGAAGTAGTGAGACAAACTTGAGGGTCTTTCTCCTGGCATATTCCTTTCTAAATTCCAATCTAGAACATCACTTCCACTGAGGCTCTGTTGCCCTAGTAACCAGATTTGGTAACGGAGAACTGCTGCCACCTTGTGGCCGTTTCACACAACAGCAGCTTTAATCCCAGTGCTAATGGTCAGTTGATATTCAAAATCATTGCAGGCCTGTAAATGACACCTGCCCTGAAAACAAATCCAGGGGTCACATATCGACCAAAAAATTCAAAGGACGTCCATATTTCAAAACGACCGTTTCAAAAGGCATATTTTACGCACATTAGTGTTCTGCTTCTTTTCCTTTCTTTCCTTTTTTGTTAAAAAAAACGGGAATGGAAAAAGGCATCCCTCAGAATGGGCGAAAATCGTTGCAAACGAATCAATGGACAGAGGTTTAATCTCCAATATATATAAACAGCTCATGCAGCTTAATATTAAAATACAAACAACCCAATACAAAAATGGGCAGAAGATCTAAAGAGACGTTTCTTCAAAGGAGACACAGAGATGGCCAAGACGCACATGAAAAGCTGCTCAACAGCACTAATTATTAGAGAAATGCAAATCAAAACTACAATGAGGTATCACCTCACACCCGTTAGAATCGGCATCATCAGAAAATCTACAAACAACAAATTCTGGGGAGGGTGTGGACAAAAGGAGCCCTCTTCCACTATTGGTGGGAATGTAAATTGATACAGTCACTATGGAGAACAGTATGGAGTTTCCTTAAAAAAACTAGAAATAGAATTACCATCTGATCCAGCAATCCCACTTCTGGGTATATACCCAGAGAAAACCGTAAATCTAAAAGGCATATTCACCACAATGTTCATTGCAGCACTATTTACAATAGCCAGGTAATGGAAGCAACCTAAATGCCCACAGACAGATGAATGGATAAAGATGTGGTACATATATAAAATGGAATATTACTCGGCCATAAAAAGGAATGAAACTGGGTCATTTGTAGAGACATCGATGGATCGAGAGACTGTCATACAGAATGAAGTAAGTCAGAAAGAGGAAAACAAATATTGTATATTAATGCATAAATGTGGAGCCTAAAAAATGGTACAGATGAACTGGTTTGCAGGGAAGAAATAGAGACACAGAGGTAGAGAACAAACGTATGGACACCAAGTGTGGGAAGCCACGGGGTGGTGGTGGTGGGATGAGTTGGGAGTTTGGGATTGACCTGAATACATATATATGCATAAAGTACATAACTAATAATAACGTGCTGTATAAAAAAAATAAATAAAATTAAATTTCAAAATTTTAAAAAATAAAATTTAAAAATAAAACAGAAAAAAGTTCTTCCCGTCACACAGATGTATTTATAGGAATGAATTATTTCCATGCTTATATCTATAAATACATAAAAGAGGAATAAAATCTAACTTGAACGATAAAAGAAAAAAAAAGTGAACCCACGAGTTATACAGAGGAAAACCCTATCACGGCACTTGCTCCAGCGGTAAACAATTCTGAAATTGGTCAGAGGTGGGGAACCATCTCCCATACAGCCAGCAACCCACCCCCCATGCAAGGAGCGTCCTCATTGCAAAGCTGGGGGTCCGTGCCGAGGCATCTGTGAGTAAACGTGAGCTGAGCCCCAGGCCAGCTGCTGCTGAACTGTCCCCACCCTTTCCAGGTAAAACACCTGAATATGTACAAGGGCTTGAAAGCCTAGAGGAAGGACCGTGGAGCCACACCAGCGACAGCACGCAGGCCAACTTGGTGCCTGCAGGCCAGCCAGGGTGGTCCTGGACCCTGGCGCTCTTCCAGAAGCTTTCCATTGCCCTGCCTGAGATAACCCTCTTGTCCCGGCCCCCACTGCTTTTTTCCTTCCTCATCTCTGTCCGGAGAGAAATTCCAGCGGAAGGTATGGGTGACACATCCTCTTCTTTACAGGCGGCAGCCTGGCAACTCCTGCAGAAAGGCCAGCAGAACCCCACTCACAGCAGGCCACCCACAAAGCTGTGGCCCCTCACTCCCTCCCACCAGCACAGCCCCGAGACTGCTGACGGGGCAGAGAATATGGAGTCAGGCACAGCTTCAGGGGCTATTGCTGCCTGGAGCTCTGTTTATATTGACCTCAACGAGGCACACCTGGGGAGGGCGGGCCGGCAGTGTAAGGCTGCCCAGGTCAGCTAATCCACAACCCTCAGGGAATCACATTGTTGAAAATGGACCCCGCTAAGGCAGAAGAGATGCCAAGGAGAAAAAGGACACAATGCCATTTGCAGCACCGTAGATGAGTCTAGAAGTAATCACGTGACTTGTAGTAAGTCAGAAAGTGAAAGACACATATAATATCATATCACTTATAGGTGTTACCTAAAAATGGATACCAGGGCAGATATTTCCATGGAGAAGGGCAATCACAGATTCATTAAACAAACTTATGGTTCACCAATGGAATGGTGTGAGGATTTGTTTCATTATGATATCGGGGTTAACAGACATATACAAACACAGGTGACATATATAATCACCAAAGACCTACAGAATACCAAGAGAGGACTACTCAACATTCTGTCATAACGTACATGGGAAAAGGATCCCAGGAAGAACAGTCATCTGTATATGTGTAAAAGAACCACATCTTCCACACCTACAACAAGCCAAACATTGTAATCAAACTTGCTGTAATATAAAATAAAAAATTAAATTAAAAACACGAACAAGAAGTAGTGAGACAAACGTGAGGGGCTTCCTCCTGGCACATTTCATTCTAAACTCCAATCTAGATCACCACTTCCACTGAGGCTCTCTTGCCCTAGTAACCAGATTTGGTAAGGGTGAACTGCTGCCACCTTGTGGCCGTTTCACACAACAGCAGCTTTAATCCCAGCGCTAATGGTCAGTTGATATTCAAAATCATTGCAGGCCTGTAAATGACACCTGCCCTGAAAACAAATCCTGGGGTCACATATCGACCAAAAAATTCAAAGGACGTCCATATTTCAAAACGACCGTTTCAAAAGGCATATTTTACGCACATTAGTGTTCTGCTTCTTTTCCTTTCTTTCCTTTTTTGTTAAAAAAATCGGGAATGGAAAAAGGCATCCCTCAGAATGGGCGAAAATCGTTGCAAACGAATCAATGGACAGAGGTTTAATCTCCAATATATATAAACAGCTCATGCAGCTTAATATTAAAAAACAAACAACCCAATACAAAAATGGGCAGAAGATCTAAAGAGACGTTTCTTCAAAGGAGACACAGAGATGGCCAAGACGCACATGAAAAGCTGCTCAACAGCACTAATTATTAGAGAAATGCAAATCAAAACTACAATGAGGTATCACCTCACACCTGTTAGAATCGGCATCATCAGAAAATCTACAAACAACCAATTCTGGGGAGGGTGTGGACAAAAGGAGCCCTCTTCCACTACTGGTGGGAATGTAAATTGATACAGTCACTATGGAGAACAGTATGGAGTTTCCTTAAAAAAACTAGAAATAGAATTACCATCTGATCCAGCAATCCCACTTCTGGGCATATACCCAGAGAAAACCGTATTTCAAAAAGGCACATTCACCACAATGTTCGTTGCAGCACTATTTAGAATAGCCAGGTAATGGAAGCAACCTAAATGCCCACAGACAGATGAATGGATAAAGATGTGGTACATATATAAAATGGAATATTACTCGGCCATAAAAAGGAATGAAACTGGGTCATTTGTAGAGACATCGATAAATCGAGAGACTGTCATACAGAATGAAGTAAGTCAGAAAGAGGAAAACGAATATTGTATATTAATGCATATATGTGGAGCCTAAAAATGGTACAGATGAACTGGTTTGCAGGGAAGAAATAGAGACACAGAGGTAGAGAACAAACGTATGGACACCAAGTGTGGGAAGCCATCGGGTGGTGGTGGTGGGATGAGTTGGGAGTTTGGGATTGACCTGAATACATGTATATGCATAAAATACATAACTAATAATAACGTGCTGTATAAAAAAATAAATAAAATTAAATTTCAAAATTTTAAAAAATAAAATTTAAAAATAAAACAGAAAATAGTTCTTCCCGTCACACAGATGTATTTATAGGAATGAATTATTTCCATGCTTATATCTATAAATACATAAAAGAGGAATAAAATCTAACTTGAACCATAAAAGAAAAAAAAATGAACCCACGAGTTATACAGAGGAAAAACCTATCAGGGCACTTGCTCCAGTGGTAAACAATTCTGAAATTGGTCAGAGGTGGGGAACCATCTCCCATACAGCCAGCAACCCAACCCCCACGCAAGGAGCGTCCTCATTGCAAAGCTGGGGGACCGTGCCGAGGCATCAGTGAGTAAACGTGAGCTGAGCCCCAGGCCAGCTGCTGCTGAACTGTTCCCACCCTTCCCAGGTAAAACACCTGAATATGTACAAGGGTTTGAAAGCCTAGAGGAAGGGCCGTCGAGCCAACCAGCGACAGCACGCAGGCCAACTTGGTGCCTTCAGTCCAGCCAGGGTGGTCCTGGCGCTGGACGCTCTTCCGGAAGCTTTCCATTTCCCTGCCTGAGATACCCCTCCTCTTCCGGCACCCACTGCTTTTTTCCTTCCTCACCTCTGTCCGGAGAGAAATTCCAGCGGAAGGTATGGGTGACACAACCTCTTCTTTACAGGCGGCAGCCTGGCAACTCCTGCAGAAAGGCCAGCAGAGCCCCACTCACACCGGGCCACCCACAAAGCTGTGGCCCCTCACTCCCTCCCACCAGCACAGCCCCGAGACTGCTGACGGGGCAGAGAATATGGAGTCAGGCACAGCTTCAGGGGCTATTGCTGCCTGGAGCTCTGTTTATATTGACCTCAACGAGGCACACCTGGGGAGGGCGGGCCGGCAGGGTAAGGCTGCCCAGGTCAGCTAATCCACAACCCTCAGGGAATCACATTGTTGAAAATGGACCTCGCTAAGGCAGAATAGAAGCCAAGGGAGAAAAGGACACAATGCCATTTGCAGCACCGTAGATGAGTCTAGAAGTAATCACGTGACTTGTAGTAAGTCAGAAAGTGAAAGACACATATCATATCATATCACTTATAGGTGTTACCTAAAAATGGTTACCAGGGCATATATTTCCACGGAGAAGGGCAATCACAGATTCATTAAACAAACTTATGGTTCACCAATGGAAAGGTGTGAGGATTGGTTTCATTACGATATCGGGGTTAACACACATATACAAACACAGGTGACATATATAATCACCAAAGACCTACAGAATACCAAGAGTGGACTACTCAACATTCTGTCATAACGTACATGGGAAAAGGATCCCAGGAAGAACAGACATCTGTATATGTGTAAAAGAACCACATCTTCCACACCTACAACAAGCCAAACATTGTAATCAAACTTGCTGTAATAAAAAATAAAAAATTAAATTAAAAACACGAACAAGAAGTAGTGAGACAAACTTGAGGGGCTTTCTCCTGGCATATTCCATTCTAAATTCCAATCTAGAACATCACTTCCACTGAGGCTCTGTTGCCCTAGTAACCAGATTTGGTAACGGAGAACTGCTGCCACCTTGTGGCCGTTTCACACAACAGCAGCTTTAATCCCAGCGCTAATGGTCAGTTGATATTCAAAATCATTGCAGGCCTGTAAATGACACCTGCCCTGAAAACAAATCCAGGGGTCACATATCGACCGAAAAATTCAAAGGACGTCCATATTTCAAAACGACCGTTTCAAAAGGCATATTTTACGCACATGAGTGTTCTGCTTCTTTTCCTTTCTTTCCTTTTTTGTTAAAAAAATCGGGAATGGAAAAAGGCATCCCTCAGAATGGGCGAAAATCGTTGCAAACGAATCAATGGACAGAGGTTTAATCTCCAATATATATAAACAGCTCATGCAGCTTAATATTAAAAAACAAACAACCCAATACAAAAATGGGCAGAAGATCTAAAGAGACGTTTCTTCAAAGGAGACACAGAGATGGCCAAGACGCACATGAAAAGCTGCTCAACAGCACTAATTATTAGAGAAATGCAAATCAAAACTACAATGAGGTATCACCTCACACCTGTTAGAATCGGCATCATCAGAAAATCTACAAACAACCAATTCTGGGGAGGGTGTGGACAAAAGGAGCCCTCTTCCACTACTGGTGGGAATGTAAATTGATACAGTCACTATGGAGAACAGTATGGAGTTTCCTTAAAAAAACTAGAAATAGAATTACCATCTGATCCAGCAATCCCACTTCTGGGCATATACCCAGAGAAAACCGTATTTCAAAAAGGCACATTCACCACAATGTTCGTTGCAGCACTATTTAGAATAGCCAGGTAATGGAAGCAACCTAAATGCCCACAGACAGATGAATGGATAAAGATGTGGTACATATATAAAATGGAATATTACTCGGCCATAAAAAGGAATGAAACTGGGTCATTTGTAGAGACATCGATAAATCGAGAGACTGTCATACAGAATGAAGTAAGTCAGAAAGAGGAAAACGAATATTGTATATTAATGCATATATGTGGAGCCTAAAAATGGTACAGATGAACTGGTTTGCAGGGAAGAAATAGAGACACAGAGGTAGAGAACAAACGTATGGACACCAAGTGTGGGAAGCCATCGGGTGGTGGTGGTGGGATGAGTTGGGAGTTTGGGATTGACCTGAATACATGTATATGCATAAAATACATAACTAATAATAACGTGCTGTATAAAAAAAATAAATAAAATTAAATTTCAAAATTTTAAAAAATAAAATTTAAAAATAAAACAGAAAATAGTTCTTCCCGTCACACAGATGTATTTATAGGAATGAATTATTTCCATGCTTATATCTATAAATACATAAAAGAGGAATAAAATCTAACTTGAACCATAAAAGAAAAAAAAATGAACCCACGAGTTATACAGAGGAAAAACCTATCAGGGCACTTGCTCCAGTGGTAAACAATTCTGAAATTGGTCAGAGGTGGGGAACCATCTCCCATACAGCCAGCAACCCAACCCCCACGCAAGGAGCGTCCTCATTGCAAAGCTGGGGGACCGTGCCGAGGCATCAGTGAGTAAACGTGAGCTGAGCCCCAGGCCAGCTGCTGCTGAACTGTTCCCACCCTTCCCAGGTAAAACACCTGAATATGTACAAGGGTTTGAAAGCCTAGAGGAAGGGCCGTCGAGCCAACCAGCGACAGCACGCAGGCCAACTTGGTGCCTTCAGTCCAGCCAGGGTGGTCCTGGCGCTGGACGCTCTTCCGGAAGCTTTCCATTTCCCTGCCTGAGATACCCCTCCTCTTCCGGCACCCACTGCTTTTTTCCTTCCTCACCTCTGTCCGGAGAGAAATTCCAGCGGAAGGTATGGGTGACACAACCTCTTCTTTACAGGCGGCAGCCTGGCAACTCCTGCAGAAAGGCCAGCAGAGCCCCACTCACACCGGGCCACCCACAAAGCTGTGGCCCCTCACTCCCTCCCACCAGCACAGCCCCGAGACTGCTGACGGGGCAGAGAATATGGAGTCAGGCACAGCTTCAGGGGCTATTGCTGCCTGGAGCTCTGTTTATATTGACCTCAACGAGGCACACCTGGGGAGGGCGGGCCGGCAGGGTAAGGCTGCCCAGGTCAGCTAATCCACAAGCCTCAGGGAATCACATTGTTGAAAATGGACCTCGCTAAGGCAGAATAGAAGCCAAGGGAGAAAAGGACACAATGCCATTTGCAGCACCGTAGATGAGTCTAGAAGTAATCACGTGACTTGTAGTAAGTCAGAAAGTGAAAGACACATATCATATCATATCACTTATAGGTGTTACCTAAAAATGGTTACCAGGGCATATATTTCCACGGAGAAGGGCAATCACAGATTCATTAAACAAACTTATGGTTCACCAATGGAAAGGTTTGAGGATTGGTTTCATTACGATATCGGGGTTAACACACATATACAAACACAGGTGACATATATAATCACCAAAGACCTACAGAATACCAAGAGTGGACTACTCAACATTCTGTCATAACGTACATGGGAAAAGGATCCCAGGAAGAACAGACATCTGTATATGTGTAAAAGAACCACATCTTCCACACCTACAACAAGCCAAACATTGTAATCAAACTTGCTGTAATAAAAAATAAAAAATTAAATTAAAAACACGAACAAGAAGTAGTGAGACAAACTTGAGGGGCTTTCTCCTGGCATATTCCATTCTAAATTCCAATCTAGAACATCACTTCCACTGAGGCTCTGTTGCCCTAGTAACCAGATTTGGTAACGGAGAACTGCTGCCACCTTGTGGCCGTTTCACACAACAGCAGCCAGTGCTAATGGTCAGTTGATATTCAAAATCATTGCAGGCCTGTAAATGACACCTGCCCTGAAAACAAATCCAGGGGTCACATATCGACTGAAAAATTCAAAGGACGTCCATATTTCAAAACGACCGTTTCAAAAGGCATATTTTACGCACATGAGTGTTCTGCTTCTTTTCCTTTCTTTCCTTTTTTGTTAAAAAAAACGGGAATGGAAAAAGGCATCCCTCAGAATGGGCGAAAATCGTTGCAAACGAATCAATGGACAGAGGTTTAATCTCCAATATATATAAACAGCTCATGCAGCTTAATATTAAAAAACAAACAACCCAATACAAAAATGGGCAGAAGATCTAAAGAGACGTTTCTTCAAAGGAGACACAGAGATGGCCAAGACGCACATGAAAAGCTGCTCAACAGCACTAATTATTAGAGAAATGCAAATCAAAACTACAATGAGGTATCACCTCACACCCGTTAGAATCGGCATCATCAGAAAATCTACAAACAACCAATTCTGGGGAGGGTGTGGACAAAAGGAGCCCTCTTCCACTATTGGTGGGAATGTAAATTGATACAGTCACTATGGAGAACAGTATGGAGTTTCCTTAAAAAAACTAGAAATAGAATTACCATCTGATCCAGCAATCCCACTTCTGGGTATATACCCAGAGAAAACCGTAAATCTAAAAGGCATATTCACCACAATGTTCATTGCAGCACTATTTACAATAGCCAGGTAATGGAAGCAACCTAAATGCCCACAGACAGATGAATGGATAAAGATGTGGTACATATATAAAATGGAATATTACTCGGCCATAAAAAGGAATGAAACTGGGTCATTTGTAGAGACATCGATGGATCGAGAGACTGTCATACAGAATGAAGTAAGTCAGAAAGAGGAAAACAAATATTGTATATTAATGCATAAATGTGGAGCCTAAAAAATGGTACAGATGAACTGGTTTGCAGGGAAGAAATAGAGACACAGAGGTAGAGAACAAACGTATGGACACCAAGTGTGGGAAGCCACGGGGTGGTGGTGGTGGGATGAGTTGGGAGTTTGGGATTGACCTGAATACATATATATGCATAAAGTACATAACTAATAATAACGTGCTGTATAAAAAAAATAAATAAAATTAAATTTCAAAATTTTAAAAAATAAAATTTAAAAATAAAACAGAAAAAAGTTCTTCCCGTCACACAGATGTATTTATAGGAATGAATTATTTCCATGCTTATATCTATAAATACATAAAAGAGGAATAAAATCTAACTTGAACGATAAAAGAAAAAAAAAGTGAACCCACGAGTTATACAGAGGAAAACCCTATCACGGCACTTGCTCCAGCGGTAAACAATTCTGAAATTGGTCAGAGGTGGGGAACCATCTCCCATACAGCCAGCAACCCACCCCCCATGCAAGGAGCGTCCTCATTGCAAAGCTGGGGGTCCGTGCCGAGGCATCTGTGAGTAAACGTGAGCTGAGCCCCAGGCCAGCTGCTGCTGAACTGTCCCCACCCTTTCCAGGTAAAACACCTGAATATGTACAAGGGCTTGAAAGCCTAGAGGAAGGACCGTGGAGCCACACCAGCGACAGCACGCAGGCCAACTTGGTGCCTGCAGGCCAGCCAGGGTGGTCCTGGACCCTGGCGCTCTTCCAGAAGCTTTCCATTGCCCTGCCTGAGATAACCCTCTTGTCCCGGCCCCCACTGCTTTTTTCCTTCATCACCTCTGTCCGGAGAGAAATTCCAGCGGAAGGTATGGGTGACACATCCTCTTCTTTACAGGCGGCAGCCTGGCAACTCCTGCAGAAAGGCCAGCAGAACCCCACTCACAGCAGGCCACCCACAAAGCTGTGGCCCCTCACTCCCTCCCACCAGCACAGCCCCGAGACTGCTGACGGGGCAGAGAATATGGAGTCAGGCACAGCTTCAGGGGCTATTGCTGCCTGGAGCTCTGTTTATATTGACCTCAACGAGGCACACCTGGGGAGGGCGGGCCGGCAGTGTAAGGCTGCCCAGGTCAGCTAATCCACAACCCTCAGGGAATCACATTGTTGAAAATGGACCCCGCTAAGGCAGAAGAGATGCCAAGGAGAAAAAGGACACAATGCCATTTGCAGCACCGTAGATGAGTCTAGAAGTAATCACGTGACTTGTAGTAAGTCAGAAAGTGAAAGACACATATAATATCATATCACTTATAGGTGTTACCTAAAAATGGATACCAGGGCAGATATTTCCATGGAGAAGGGCAATCACAGATTCATTAAACAAACTTATGGTTCACCAATGGAATGGTGTGAGGATTTGTTTCATTATGATATCGGGGTTAACAGACATATACAAACACAGGTGACATATATAATCACCAAAGACCTACAGAATACCAAGAGAGGACTACTCAACATTCTGTCATAACGTACATGGGAAAAGGATCCCAGGAAGAACAGTCATCTGTATATGTGTAAAAGAACCACATCTTCCACACCTACAACAAGCCAAACATTGTAATCAAACTTGCTGTAATAAAAAATAAAAAATTAAATTAAAAACACGAACAAGAAGTAGTGAGACAAACGTGAGGGGCTTCCTCCTGGCACATTTCATTCTAAACTCCAATCTAGATCACCACTTCCACTGAGGCTCTCTTGCCCTAGTAACCAGATTTGGTAAGGGTGAACTGCTGCCACCTTGTGGCCGTTTCACACAACAGCAGCTTTAATCCCAGCGCTAATGGTCAGTTGATATTCAAAATCATTTCAGGCCTGTAAATGACACCTGCCCTGAAAACAAATCCTGGGGTCACATATCGACCAAAAAATTCAAAGGACGTCCATATTTCAAAACGACCGTTTCAAAAGGCATATTTTACGCACATTAGTGTTCTGCTTCTTTTCCTTTCTTTCCTTTTTTGTTAAAAAAATCGGGAATGGAAAAAGGCATCCCTCAGAATGGGCGAAAATCGTTGCAAACGAATCAATGGACAGAGGTTTAATCTCCAATATATATAAACAGCTCATGCAGCTTAATATTAAAAAACAAACAACCCAATACAAAAATGGGCAGAAGATCTAAAGAGACGTTTCTTCAAAGGAGACACAGAGATGGCCAAGACGCACATGAAAAGCTGCTCAACAGCACTAATTATTAGAGAAATGCAAATCAAAACTACAATGAGGTATCACCTCACACCTGTTAGAATCGGCATCATCAGAAAATCTACAAACAACCAATTCTGGGGAGGGTGTGGACAAAAGGAGCCCTCTTCCACTACTTGTGGGAATGTAAATTGATACAGTCACTATGGAGAACAGTATGGAGTTTCCTTAAAAAAACTAGAAATAGAATTACCATCTGATCCAGCAATCCCACTTCTGGGCATATACCCAGAGAAAACCGTATTTCAAAAAGGCACATTCACCACAATGTTCGTTGCAGCACTATTTAGAATAGCCAGGTAATGGAAGCAACCTAAATGCCCACAGACAGATGAATGGATAAAGATGTGGTACATATATAAAATGGAATATTACTCGGCCATAAAAAGGAATGAAACTGGGTCATTTGTAGAGACATCGATAAATCGAGAGACTGTCATACAGAATGAAGTAAGTCAGAAAGAGGAAAACGAATATTGTATATTAATGCATATATGTGGAGCCTAAAAATGGTACAGATGAACTGGTTTGCAGGGAAGAAATAGAGACACAGAGGTAGAGAACAAACGTATGGACACCAAGTGTGGGAAGCCATCGGGTGGTGGTGGTGGGATGAGTTGGGAGTTTGGGATTGACCTGAATACATGTATATGCATAAAATACATAACTAATAATAACGTGCTGTATAAAAAAATAAATAAAATTAAATTTCAAAATTTTAAAAAATAAAATTTAAAAATAAAACAGAAAATAGTTCTTCCCGTCACACAGATGTATTTATAGGAATGAATTATTTCCATGCTTATATCTATAAATACATAAAAGAGGAATAAAATCTAACTTGAACCATAAAAGAAAAAAAAATGAACCCACGAGTTATACAGAGGAAAAACCTATCAGGGCACTTGCTCCAGTGGTAAACAATTCTGAAATTGGTCAGAGGTGGGGAACCATCTCCCATACAGCCAGCAACCCAACCCCCACGCAAGGAGCGTCCTCATTGCAAAGCTGGGGGACCGTGCCGAGGCATCAGTGAGTAAACGTGAGCTGAGCCCCAGGCCAGCTGCTGCTGAACTGTTCCCACCCTTCCCAGGTAAAACACCTGAATATGTACAAGGGTTTGAAAGCCTAGAGGAAGGGCCGTCGAGCCAACCAGCGACAGCACGCAGGCCAACTTGGTGCCTTCAGTCCAGCCAGGGTGGTCCTGGCGCTGGACGCTCTTCCGGAAGCTTTCCATTTCCCTGCCTGAGATACCCCTCCTCTTCCGGCACCCACTGCTTTTTTCCTTCCTCACCTCTGTCCGGAGAGAAATTCCAGCGGAAGGTATGGGTGACACAACCTCTTCTTTACAGGCGGCAGCCTGGCAACTCCTGCAGAAAGGCCAGCAGAGCCCCACTCACACCGGGCCACCCACAAAGCTGTGGCCCCTCACTCCCTCCCACCAGCACAGCCCCGAGACTGCTGACGGGGCAGAGAATATGGAGTCAGGCACAGCTTCAGGGGCTATTGCTGCCTGGAGCTCTGTTTATATTGACCTCAACGAGGCACACCTGGGGAGGGCGGGCCGGCAGGGTAAGGCTGCCCAGGTCAGCTAATCCACAAGCCTCAGGGAATCACATTGTTGAAAATGGACCTCGCTAAGGCAGAATAGAAGCCATGGGAGAAAAGGACACAATGCCATTTGCAGCACCGTAGATGAGTCTAGAAGTAATCACGTGACTTGTAGTAAGTCAGAAAGTGAAAGACACATATCATATCATATCACTTATAGGTGTTACCTAAAAATGGTTACCAGGGCATATATTTCCACGGAGAAGGGCAATCACAGATTCATTAAACAAACTTATGGTTCACCAATGGAAAGGTGTGAGGATTGGTTTCATTACGATATCGGGGTTAACACACATATACAAACACAGGTGACATATATAATCACCAAAGACCTACAGAATACCAAGAGTGGACTACTCAACATTCTGTCATAACGTACATGGGAAAAGGATCCCAGGAAGAACAGACATCTGTATATGTGTAAAAGAACCACATCTTCCACACCTACAACAAGCCAAACATTGTAATCAAACTTGCTGTAATAAAAAATAAAAAATTAAATTAAAAACACGAACAAGAAGTAGTGAGACAAACTTGAGGGGCTTTCTCCTGGCATATTCCATTCTAAATTCCAATCTAGAACATCACTTCCACTGAGGCTCTGTTGCCCTAGTAACCAGATTTGGTAACGGAGAACTGCTGCCACCTTGTGGCCGTTTCACACAACAGCAGCTTTAATCCCAGCGCTAATGGTCAGTTGATATTCAAAATCATTGCAGGCCTGTAAATGACACCTGCCCTGAAAACAAATCCAGGGGTCACATATCGACCGAAAAATTCAAAGGACGTCCATATTTCAAAACGACCGTTTCAAAAGGCATATTTTACGCACATGAGTGTTCTGCTTCTTTTCCTTTCTTTCCTTTTTTGTTAAAAAAAACGGGAATGGAAAAAGGCATCCCTCAGAATGGGCGAAAATCGTTGCAAACGAATCAATGGACAGAGGTTTAATCTCCAATATATATAAACAGCTCATGCAGCTTAATATTAAAAAACAAACAACCCAATACAAAAATGGGCAGAAGATCTAAAGTGACGTTTCTTCAAAGGAGACACAGAGATGGCCAAGACGCACATGAAAAGCTGCTCAACAGCACTAATTATTAGAGAAATGCAAATCAAAACTACAATGAGGTATCACCTCACACCTGTTAGAATCGGCATCATCAGAAAATCTACAAACAACCAATTCTGGGGAGGGTGTGGACAAAAGGAGCCCTCTTCCACTACTGGTGGGAATGTAAATTGATACAGTCACTATGGAGAACAGTATGGAGTTTCCTTAAAAAAATTAGAAATAGAATTACCATCTGATCCAGCAATCCCACTTCTGGGCATATACCCAGAGAAAACCGTATTTCAAAAAGGCACATTCACCACAATGTTCATTGCAGCACTATTTAGAATAGCCAGGTAATGGAAGCAACCTAAATGCCCACAGACAGATGAATGGATAAAGATGTGGTACATATATAAAAGGGAATATTACTCGGCCATAAAAAGGAATGAAACTGGGTCATTTGTAGAGACATCGATAAATCGAGAGACTGTCATACAGAATGAAGTAAGTCAGAAAGAGGAAAACGAATATTGTATATTAATGCATATATGTGGAGCCTAAAAATGGTACAGATGAACTGGTTTGCAGGGAAGAAATAGAGACACAGAGGTAGAGAACAAACGTATGGACACCAAGTGTGGGAAGCCATCGGGTGGTGGTGGTGGGATGAGTTGGGAGTTTGGGATTGACCTGAATACATGTATATGCATAAAATACATAACTAATAATAACGTGCTGTATAAAAAAAATAAATAAAATTAAATTTCAAAATTTTAAAAAATAAAATTTAAAAATAAAACAGAAAATAGTTCTTCCCGTCACACAGATGTATTTATAGGAATGAATTATTTCCATGCTTATATCTATAAATACATAAAAGAGGAATAAAATCTAACTTGAACCATAAAAGAAAAAAAAAATGAACCCACGAGTTATACAGAGGAAAAACCTATCAGGGCACTTGCTCCAGTGGTAAACAATTCTGAAATTGGTCAGAGGTGGGGAACCATCTCCCATACAGCCAGCAACCCAACCCCCACGCAAGGAGCGTCCTCATTGCAAAGCTGGGGGACCGTGCCGAGGCATCAGTGAGTAAACGTGAGCTGAGCCCCAGGCCAGCTGCTGCTGAACTGTTCCCACCCTTCCCAGGTAAAACACCTGAATATGTACAAGGGTTTGAAAGCCTAGAGGAAGGGCCGTCGAGCCAACCAGCGACAGCACGCAGGCCAACTTGGTGCCTTCAGTGCAGCCAGGGTGGTCCTGGCGCTGGACGCTCTTCCGGAAGCTTTCCATTTCCCTGCCTGAGATACCCCTCCTCTTCCGGCACCCACTGCTTTTTTCCTTCCTCACCTCTGTCCGGAGAGAAATTCCAGCGGAAGGTATGGGTGACACAACCTCTTCTTTACAGGCGGCAGCCTGGCAACTCCTGCAGAAAGGCCAGCAGAGCCCCACTCACACCGGGCCACCCACAAAGCTGTGGCCCCTCACTCCCTCCCACCAGCACAGCCCCGAGACTGCTGACGGGGCAGAGAATATGGAGTCAGGCACAGCTTCAGGGGCTATTGCTGCCTGGAGCTCTGTTTATATTGACCTCAACGAGGCACACCTGGGGAGGGCGGGCCGGCAGGGTAAGGCTGCCCAGGTCAGCTAATCCACAAGCCTCAGGGAATCACATTGTTGAAAATGGACCTCGCTAAGGCAGAATAGAAGCCAAGGGAGAAAAGGACACAATGCCATTTGCAGCACCGTAGATGAGTCTAGAAGTAATCACGTGACTTGTAGTAAGTCAGAAAGTGAAAGACACATATCATATCATATCACTTATAGGTGTTACCTAAAAATGGTTACCAGGGCATATATTTCCACGGAGAAGGGCAATCACAGATTCATTAAACAAACTTATGGTTCACCAATGGAAAGGTGTGAGGATTGGTTTCATTACGATATCGGGGTTAACACACATATACAAACACAGGTGACATATATAATCACCAAAGACCTACAGAATACCAAGAGTGGACTACTCAACATTCTGTCATAACGTACATGGGAAAAGGATCCCAGGAAGAACAGACATCTGTATATGTGTAAAAGAACCACATCTTCCACACCTACAACAAGCCAAACATTGTAATCAAACTTGCTGTAATAAAAAATAAAAAATTAAATTAAAAACACGAACAAGAAGTAGTGAGACAAACTTGAGGGTCTTTCTCCTGGCATATTCCATTCTAAATTCCAATCTAGAACATCACTTCCACTGAGGCTCTGTTGCCCTAGTAACCAGATTTGGTAACGGAGAACTGCTGCCACCTTGTGGCCGTTTCACACAACAGCAGCTTTAATCCCAGCTCTAATGGTCAGTTGATATTCAAAATCATTGCAGGCCTGTAAATGACACCTGCCCTGAAAACAAATCCAGGGGTCACATATCGACCGAAAAATTCAAAGGACGTCCATATTTCAAAACGACCGTTTCAAAAGGCATATTTTACGCACATGAGTGTTCTGCTTCTTTTCCTTTCTTTCCTTTTTTGTTAAAAAAAACGGGAATGGAAAAAGGCATCCCTCAGAATGGGCGAAAATCGTTGCAAACGAATCAATGGACAGAGGTTTAATCTCCAATATATATAAACAGCTCATGCAGCTTAATATGAAAAAACAAACAACCCAATACAAAAATGGGCAGAAGATCTAAAGAGACGTTTCTTCAAAGGAGACACAGAGATGGCCAAGACGCACATGAAAAGCTGCTCAACAGCACTAATTATTAGAGAAATGCAAATCAAAACTACAATGAGGTATCACCTCACACCTGTTAGAATCGGCATCATCAGAAAATCTACAAACAACCAATTCTGGGGAGGGTGTGGACAAAAGGAGCCCTCTTCCACTACTGGTGGGAATGTAAATTGATACAGTCACTATGGAGAACAGTATGGAGTTTCCTTAAAAAAATTAGAAATAGAATTACCATCTGATCCAGCAATCCCACTTCTGGGCATATACCCAGAGAAAACCGTATTTCAAAAAGGCACATTCACCACAATGTTCATTGCAGCACTATTTAGAATAGCCAGGTAATGGAAGCAACCTAAATGCCCACAGACAGATGAATGGATAAAGATGTGGTACATATATAAAAGGGAATATTACTCGGCCATAAAAAGGAATGAAACTGGGTCATTTGTAGAGACATCGATAAATCGAGAGACTGTCATACAGAATGAAGTAAGTCAGAAAGAGGAAAACGAATATTGTATATTAATGCATATATGTGGAGCCTAAAAATGGTACAGATGAACTGGTTTGCAGGGAAGAAATAGAGACACAGAGGTAGAGAACAAACGTATGGACACCAAGTGTGGGAAGCCATGGGGTGGTGGTGGTGGGATGAGTTGGGAGTTTGGGATTGACCTGAATACATGTATATGCATAAAATACATAACTAATAATAACGTGCTGTATAAAAAAAATAAATAAAATTAAATTTCAAAATTTTAAAAAATAAAATTTAAAAATAAAACAGAAAATAGTTCTTCCCGTCACACAGATGTATTTATAGGAATGAATTATTTCCATGCTTATATCTATAAATACATAAAAGAGGAATAAAATCTAACTTGAACCATAAAAGAAAAAAAAAATGAACCCACGAGTTATACAGAGGAAAAACCTATCAGGGCACTTGCTCCAGTGGTAAACAATTCTGAAATTGGTCAGAGGTGGGGAACCATCTCCCATACAGCCAGCAACCCAACCCCCACGAAAGGAGCGTCCTCATTGCAAAGCTGGGGGACCGTGCCGAGGCATCAGTGAGTAAACGTGAGCTGAGCCCCAGGCCAGCTGCTGCTGAACTGTTCCCACCCTTCCCAGGTAAAACACCTGAATATGTACAAGGGTTTGAAAGCCTAGAGGAAGGGCCGTCGAGCCAACCAGCGACAGCACGCAGGCCAACTTGGTGCCTTCAGTGCAGCCAGGGTGGTCCTGGCGCTGGACGCTCTTCCGGAAGCTTTCCATTTCCCTGCCTGAGATACCCCTCCTCTTCCGGCACCCACTGCTTTTTTCCTTCCTCACCTCTGTCCGGAGAGAAATTCCAGCGGAAGGTATGGGTGACACAACCTCTTCTTTACAGGCGGCAGCCTGGCAACTCCTGCAGAAAGGCCAGCAGAGCCCCACTCACACCGGGCCACCCACAAAGCTGTGGCCCCTCACTCCCTCCCACCAGCACAGCCCCGAGACTGCTGACGGGGCAGAGAATATGGAGTCAGGCACAGCTTCAGGGGCTATTGCTGCCTGGAGCTCTGTTTATATTGACCTCAACGAGGCACACCTGGGGAGGGCGGGCCGGCAGGGTAAGGCTGCCCAGGTCAGCTAATCCACAAGCCTCAGGGAATCACATTGTTGAAAATGGACCTCGCTAAGGCAGAATAGAAGCCAAGGGAGAAAAGGACACAATGCCATTTGCAGCACCGTAGATGAGTCTAGAAGTAATCACGTGACTTGTAGTAAGTCAGAAAGTGAAAGACACATATCATATCATATCACTTATAGGTGTTACCTAAAAATGGTTACCAGGGCATATCTTTCCACGGAGAAGGGCAATCACAGATTCATTAAACAAACTTATGGTTCACCAATGGAAAGGTGTGAGGATTGGTTTCATTACGATATCGGGGTTAACACACATATACAAACACAGGTGACATATATAATCACCAAAGACCTACAGAATACCAAGAGTGGACTACTCAACATTCTGTCATAACGTACATGGGAAAAGGATCCCAGGAAGAACAGACATCTGTATATGTGTAAAAGAACCACATCTTCCACACCTACAACAAGCCAAACATTGTAATCAAACTTGCTGTAATAAAAAATAAAAAATTAAATTAAAAACACGAACAAGAAGTAGTGAGACAAACTTGAGGGTCTTTCTCCTGGCATATTCCATTCTAAATTCCAATCTAGAACATCACTTCCACTGAGGCTCTGTTGCCCTAGTAACCAGATTTGGTAACGGAGAACTGCTGCCACCTTGTGGCCGTTTCACACAACAGCAGCTTTAATCCCAGTGCTAATGGTCAGTTGATATTCAAAATCATTGCAGGCCTGTAAATGACACCTGCCCTGAAAACAAATCCAGGGGTCACATATCGACCGAAAAATTCAAAGGACGTCCATATTTCAAAACGACCGTTTCAAAAGGCATATTTTACGCACATGAGTGTTCTGCTTCTTTTCCTTTCTTTCCTTTTTTGTTAAAAAAAACGGGAATGGAAAAAGGCATCCGTCAGAATGGGCGAAAATCGTTGCAAACGAATCAATGGACAGAGGTTTAATCTCCAATATATATAAACAGCTCATGCAGCTTAATATTAAAAAACAAACAACCCAATACAAAAATGGGCAGAAGATCTAAAGAGACGTTTCTTCAAAGGAGACACAGAGATGGCCAAGATGCACATGAAAAGCTGCTCAACAGCACTAATTATTAGAGAAATGCAAATCAAAACTACAATGAGGTATCACCTCACACCCGTTAGAATCGGCATCATCAGAAAATCTACAAACAACCAATTCTGGGGAGGGTGTGGACAAAAGGAGCCCTCTTCCACTATTGGTGGGAATGTAAATTGATACAGTCACTATGGAGAACAGTATGGAGTTTCCTTAAAAAAACTAGAAATAGAATTACCATCTGATCCAGCAATCCCACTTCTGGGTATATACCCAGAGAAAACCGTAAATCTAAAAGGCATATTCACCACAATGTTCATTGCAGCACTATTTACAATAGCCAGGTAATGGAAGCAACCTAAATGCCCACAGACAGATGAATGGATAAAGATGTGGTACATATATAAAATGGAATATTACTCGGCCATAAAAAGGAATGAAACTGGGTCATTTGTAGAGACATCGATGGATAGAGAGACTGTCATACAGAATGAAGTAAGTCAGAAAGAGGAAAACAAATATTGTATATTAATGCATAAATGTGGAGCCTAAAAAATGGTACAGATGAACTGGTTTGCAGGGAAGAAATAGAGACACAGAGGTAGAGAACAAACGTATGGACACCAAGTGTGGGAAGCCACGGGGTGGTGGTGGTGGGATGAGTTGGGAGTTTGGGATTGACCTGAATACATATATATGCATAAAGTACATAACTAATAATAACGTGCTGTATAAAAAAAATAAATAAAATTAAATTTCAAAATTTTAAAAAATAAAATTTAAAAATAAAACAGAAAAAAGTTCTTCCCGTCACACAGATGTATTTATAGGAATGAATTATTTCCATGCTTATATCTATAAATACATAAAAGAGGAATAAAATCTAACTTGAACGATAAAAGAAAAAAAAAGTGAACCCACGAGTTATACAGAGGAATACCCTATCACGGCACTTGCTCCAGCGGTAAACAATTCTGAAATTGGTCAGAGGTGGGGAACCATCTCCCATACAGCCAGCAACCCACCCCCCATGCAAGGAGCGTCCTCATTGCAAAGCTGGGGGTCCGTGCCGAGGCATCTGTGAGTAAACGTGAGCTGAGCCCCAGGCCAGCTGCTGCTGAACTGTCCCCACCCTTTCCAGGTAAAACACCTGAATATGTACAAGGGCTTGAAAGCCTAGAGGAAGGACCGTGGAGCCACACCAGCGACAGCACGCAGGCCAACTTGGTGCCTGCAGGCCAGCCAGGGTGGTCCTGGACCCTGGCGCTCTTCCAGAAGCTTTCCATTGCCCTGCCTGAGATAACCCTCTTGTCCCGGCCCCCACTGCTTTTTTCCTTCATCACCTCTGTCCGGAGAGAAATTCCAGCGGAAGGTATGGGTGACACATCCTCTTCTTTACAGGCGGCAGCCTGGCAACTCCTGCAGAAAGGCCAGCAGAACCCCACTCACACCGGGCCACCCACAAAGCTGTGGCCCCTCACTCCCTCCCACCAGCACAGCCCCGAGACTGCTGACGGGGCAGAGAATATGGAGTCAGGCACAGCTTCAGGGGCTATTGCTGCCTGGAGCTCTGTTTATATTGACCTCAACGAGGCACACCTGGGGAGGGCGGGCCGGCAGGGTAAGGCTGCCCAGGTCAGCTAATCCACAACCCTCAGGGAATCACATTGTTTTAAATGGACCCCGCTAAGGCAGAAGAGATGCCAAGGAAAAAAAGGACACAATGCCATTTGCAGCACCGTAGATGAGTCTAGAAGTAATCACGTGACTTGTAGTAAGTCAGAAAGTGAAAGACACATATAATATCATATCACTTATAGGTGTTACCTAAAAATGGATACCAGGGCAGATATTTCCATGGAGAAGGGCAATCACAGATTCATTAAACAAACTTATGGTTCACCAATGGAATGGTGTGAGGATTGGTTTCATTACGATATTGGGGTTAACAGACATATACAAACACAGGTGACATATATAATCACCAAAGACCTACAGAATACCAAGAGAGGACTACTCAACATTCTGTCATAACGTACATGGGAAAAGGATCCCAGGAAGAACAGTCATCTGTATATGTGTAAAAGAACCACATCTTCCACACCTACAACAAGCCAAACATTGTAATCAAACTTGCTGTAATAAAAAATAAAAAATTAAATTAAAAACACGAACAAGAAGTAGTGAGACAAACGTGAGGGGCTTTCTCCTGGCACATTTCATTCTAAACTCCAATCTAGATCACCACTTCCACTGAGGCTCTCTTGCCCTAGTAACCAGATTTGGTAAGGGTGAACTGCTGCCACCTTGTGGCCGTTTCACACAACAGCAGCTTTAATCCCAGCGCTAATGGTCAGTTGATATTCAAAATCATTGCAGGCCTGTAAATGACACCTGCCCTGAAAACAAATCCTGGGGTCACATATCGACCAAAAAATTCAAAGCACGTCCATATTTCAAAACGACCGTTTCAAAAGGCATATTTTACGCACATTAGTGTTCTGCTTCTTTTCCTTTCTTTCCTTTTTTGTTAAAAAAATCGGGAATGGAAAAAGGCATCCCTCAGAATGGGCGAAAATCGTTGCAAACGAATCAATGGACAGAGGTTTAATCTCCAATATATATAAACAGCTCATGCAGCTTAATATTAAAAAACAAACAACCCAATACAAAAATGGGCAGAAGATCTAAAGAGACGTTTCTTCAAAGGAGACACAGAGATGGCCAAGACGCACATGAAAAGCTGCTCAACAGCACTAATTATTAGAGAAATGCAAATCAAAACTACAATGAGGTATCACCTCACACCTGTTAGAATCGGCATCATCAGAAAATCTACAAACAACCAATTCTGGGGAGGGTGTGGACAAAAGGAGCCCTCTTCCACTACTGGTGGGAATGTAAATTGATACAGTCACTATGGAGAACAGTATGGAGTTTCCTTAAAAAAATTAGAAATAGAATTACCATCTGATCCAGCAATCCCACTTCTGGGCATATACCCAGAGAAAACCGTATTTCAAAAAGGCACATTCACCACAATGTTCATTGCAGCACTATTTAGAATAGCCAGGTAATGGAAGCAACCTAAATGCCCACAGACAGATGAATGGATAAAGATGTGGTACATATATAAAATGGAATATTACTCGGCCATAAAAAGGAATGAAACTGGGTCATTTGTAGAGACATCGATAAATCGAGAGACTGTCATACAGAATGAAGTAAGTCAGAAAGAGGAAAACGAATATTGTATATTAATGCATATATGTGGAGCCTAAAAATGGTACAGATGAACTGGTTTGCAGGGAAGAAATAGAGACACAGAGGTAGAGAACAAACGTATGGACACCAAGTGTGGGAAGCCATGGGGTGGTGGTGGTGGGATGAGTTGGGAGTTTGGGATTGACCTGAATACATGTATATGCATAAAATACATAACTAATAATAACGTGCTGTATAAAAAAAATAAATAAAATTAAATTTCAAAATTTTAAAAAATAAAATTTAAAAATAAAACAGAAAATAGTTCTTCCCGTCACACAGATGTATTTATAGGAATGAATTATTTCCATGCTTATATCTATAAATACATAAAAGAGGAATAAAATCTAACTTGAACCATAAAAGAAAAAAAAATGAACCCACGAGTTATACAGAGGAAAAACCTATCAGGGCACTTGCTCCAGTGGTAAACAATTCTGAAATTGGTCAGAGGTGGGGAACCATCTCCCATACAGCCAGCAACCCAACCCCCACGCAAGGAGCGTCCTCATTGCAAAGCTGGGGGACCGTGCCGAGGCATCAGTGAGTATACGTGAGCTGAGCCCCAGGCCAGCTGCTGCTGAACTGTTCCCACCCTTCCCAGGTAAAACACCTGAATATGTACAAGGGTTTGAAAGCCTAGAGGAAGGGCCGTCGAGCCAACCAGCGACAGCACGCAGGCCAACTTGGTGCCTTCAGTCCAGCCAGGGTGGTCCTGGCGCTGGACGCTCTTCCGGAAGCTTTCCATTTCCCTGCCTGAGATACCCCTCCTCTTCCGGCACCCACTGCTTTTTTCCTTCCTCACCTCTGTCCGGAGAGAAATTCCAGCGGAAGGTATGGGTGACACAACCTCTTCTTTACAGGCGGCAGCCTGGCAACTCCTGCAGAAAGGCCAGCAGAGCCCCACTCACACCGGGCCACCCACAAAGCTGTGGCCCCTCACTCCCTCCCACCAGCACAGCCCCGAGACTGCTGACGGGGCAGAGAATATGGAGTCAGGCACAGCTTCAGGGGCTATTGCTGCCTGGAGCTCTGTTTATATTGACCTCAACGAGGCACACCTGGGGAGGGCGGGCCGGCAGGGTAAGGCTGCCCAGGTCAGCTAATCCACAAGCCTCAGGGAATCACATTGTTGAAAATGGACCTCGCTAAGGCAGAATAGAAGCCAAGGGAGAAAAGGACACAATGCCATTTGCAGCACCGTAGATGAGTCTAGAAGTAATCACGTGACTTGTAGTAAGTCAGAAAGTGAAAGACACATATCATATCATATCACTTATAGGTGTTACCTAAAAATGGTTACCAGGGCATATATTTCCACGGAGAAGGGCAATCACAGATTCATTAAACAAACTTATGGTTCACCAATGGAAAGGTGTGAGGATTGGTTTCATTACGATATCGGGGTTAACACACATATACAAACACAGGTGACATATATAATCACCAAAGACCTACAGAATACCAAGAGTGGACTACTCAACATTCTGTCATAACGTACATGGGAAAAGGATCCCAGGAAGAACAGACATCTGTATATGTGTAAAAGAACCACATCTTCCACACCTACAACAAGCCAAACATTGTAATCAAACTTGCTGTAATAAAAAATAAAAAATTAAATTAAAAACACGAACAAGAAGTAGTGAGACAAACTTGAGGGTCTTTCTCCTGGCATATTCCATTCTAAATTCCAATCTAGAACATCACTTCCACTGAGGCTCTGTTGCCCTAGTAACCAGATTTGGTAACGGAGAACTGCTGCCACCTTGTGGCCGTTTCACACAACAGCAGCTTTAATCCCAGTGCTAATGGTCAGTTGATATTCAAAATCATTGCAGGCCTGTAAATGACACCTGCCCTGAAAACAAATCCAGGGGTCACATATCGACCGAAAAATTCAAAGGACGTCCATATTTCAAAACGACCGTTTCAAAAGGCATATTTTACGCACATGAGTGTTCTGCTTCTTTTCCTTTCTTTCCTTTTTTGTTAAAAAAAACGGGAATGGAAAAAGGCATCCCTCAGAATGGGCGAAAATCGTTGCAAACGAATCAATGGACAGAGGTTTAATCTCCAATATATATAAACAGCTCATGCAGCTTAATATTAAAAAACAAACAACCCAATACAAAAATGGGCAGAAGATCTAAAGAGACGTTTCTTCAAAGGAGACACAGAGATGGCCAAGACGCACATGAAAAGCTGCTCAACAGCACTAATTATTAGAGAAATGCAAATCAAAACTACAATGAGGTATCACCTCACACCCGTTAGAATCGGCATCATCAGAAAATCTACAAACAACCAATTCTGGGGAGGGTGTGGACAAAAGGAGCCCTCTTCCACTATTGGTGGGAATGTAAATTGATACAGTCACTATGGAGAACAGTATGGAGTTTCCTTAAAAAAACTAGAAATAGAATTACCATCTGATCCAGCAATCCCACTTCTGGGTATATACCCAGAGAAAACCGTAAATCTAAAAGGCATATTCACCACAATGTTCATTGCAGCACTATTTACAATAGCCAGGTAATGGAAGCAACCTAAATGCCCACAGACAGATGAATGGATAAAGATGTGGTACATATATAAAATGGAATATTACTCGGCCATAAAAAGGAATGAAACTGGGTCATTTGTAGAGACATCGATGGATAGAGAGACTGTCATACAGAATGAAGTAAGTCAGAAAGAGGAAAACAAATATTGTATATTAATGCATAAATGTGGAGCCTAAAAAATGGTACAGATGAACTGGTTTGCAGGGAAGAAATAGAGACACAGAGGTAGAGAACAAACGTATGGACACCAAGTGTGGGAAGCCACGGGGTGGTGGTTGTGGGATGAGTTGGGAGTTTGGGATTGACCTGAATACATATATATGCATAAAGTACATAACTAATAATAACGTGCTGTATAAAAAAAATAAATAAAATTAAATTTCAAAATTTTAAAAAATAAAATTTAAAAATAAAACAGAAAAAAGTTCTTCCCGTCACACAGATGTATTTATAGGAATGAATTATTTCCATGCTTATATCTATAAATACATAAAAGAGGAATAAAATCTAACTTGAACGATAAAAGAAAAAAAAAGTGAACCCACGAGTTATACAGAGGAAAACCCTATCACGGCACTTGCTCCAGCGGTAAACAATTCTGAAATTGGTCAGAGGTGGGGAACCATCTCCCATACAGCCAGCAACCCACCCCCCATGCAAGGAGCGTCCTCATTGCAAAGCTGGGGGTCCGTGCCGAGGCATCTGTGAGTAAACGTGAGCTGAGCCCCAGGCCAGCTGCTGCTGAACTGTCCCCACCCTTTCCAGGTAAAACACCTGAATATGTACAAGGGCTTGAAAGCCTAGAGGAAGGACCGTGGAGCCACACCAGCGACAGCACGCAGGCCAACTTGGTGCCTGCAGGCCAGCCAGGGTGGTCCTGGACCCTGGCGCTCTTCCAGAAGCTTTCCATTGCCCTGCCTGAGATAACCCTCTTGTCCCGGCCCCCACTGCTTTTTTCCTTCATCACCTCTGTCCGGAGAGAAATTCCAGCGGAAGGTATGGGTGACACATCCTCTTCTTTACAGGCGGCAGCCTGGCAACTCCTGCAGAAAGGCCAGCAGAACCCCACTCACACCGGGCCACCCACAAAGCTGTGGCCCCTCACTCCCTCCCACCAGCACAGCCCCGAGACTGCTGACGGGGCAGAGAATATGGAGTCAGGCACAGCTTCAGGGGCTATTGCTGCCTGGAGCTCTGTTTATATTGACCTCAACGAGGCACACCTGGGGAGGGCGGGCCGGCAGGGTAAGGCTGCCCAGGTCAGCTAATCCACAACCCTCAGGGAATCACATTGTTTTAAATGGACCCCGCTAAGGCAGAAGAGATGCCAAGGAAAAAAAGGACACAATGCCATTTGCAGCACCGTAGATGAGTCTAGAAGTAATCACGTGACTTGTAGTAAGTCAGAAAGTGAAAGACACATATAATATCATATCACTTATAGGTGTTACCTAAAAATGGATACCAGGGCAGATATTTCCATGGAGAAGGGCAATCACAGATTCATTAAACAAACTTATGGTTCACCAATGGAATGGTGTGAGGATTGGTTTCATTACGATATTGGGGTTAACAGACATATACAAACACAGGTGACATATATAATCACCAAAGACCTACAGAATACCAAGAGAGGACTACTCAACATTCTGTCATAACGTACATGGGAAAAGGATCCCAGGAAGAACAGTCATCTGTATATGTGTAAAAGAACCACATCTTCCACACCTACAACAAGCCAAACATTGTAATCAAACTTGCTGTAATAAAAAATAAAAAATTAAATTAAAAACACGAACAAGAAGTAGTGAGACAAACGTGAGGGGCTTTCTCCTGGCACATTTCATTCTAAACTCCAATCTAGATCACCACTTCCACTGAGGCTCTCTTGCCCTAGTAACCAGATTTGGTAAGGGTGAACTGCTGCCACCTTGTGGCCGTTTCACACAACAGCAGCTTTAATCCCAGCGCTAATGGTCAGTTGATATTCAAAATCATTGCAGGCCTGTAAATGACACCTGCCCTGAAAACAAATCCTGGGGTCACATATCGACCAAAAAATTCAAAGCACGTCCATATTTCAAAACGACCGTTTCAAAAGGCATATTTTACGCACATTAGTGTTCTGCTTCTTTTCCTTTCTTTCCTTTTTTGTTAAAAAAATCGGGAATGGAAAAAGGCATCCCTCAGAATGGGCGAAAATCGTTGCAAACGAATCAATGGACAGAGGTTTAATCTCCAATATATATAAACAGCTCATGCAGCTTAATATTAAAAAACAAACAACCCAATACAAAAATGGGCAGAAGATCTAAAGAGACGTTTCTTCAAAGGAGACACAGAGATGGCCAAGACGCACATGAAAAGCTGCTCAACAGCACTAATTATTAGAGAAATGCAAATCAAAACTACAATGAGGTATCACCTCACACCTGTTAGAATCGGCATCATCAGAAAATCTACAAACAACCAATTCTGGGGAGGGTGTGGACAAAAGGAGCCCTCTTCCACTACTGGTGGGAATGTAAATTGATACAGTCACTATGGAGAACAGTATGGAGTTTCCTTAAAAAAATTAGAAATAGAATTACCATCTGATCCAGCAATCCCACTTCTGGGCATATACCCAGAGAAAACCGTATTTCAAAAAGGCACATTCACCACAATGTTCGTTGCAGCACTATTTAGAATAGCCAGGTAATTGAAGCAACCTAAATGCCCACAGACAGATGAATGGATAAAGATGTGGTACATATATAAAATGGAATATTACTCGGCCATAAAAAGGAATGAAACTGGGTCATTTTTAGAGACATCGATAAATCGAGAGACTGTCATACAGAATGAAGTAAGTCAGAAAGAGGAAAACGAATATTGTATATTAATGCATATATGTGGAGCCTAAAAATGGTACAGATGAACTGGTTTGCAGGGAAGAAATAGAGACACAGAGGTAGAGAACAAACGTATGGACACCAAGTGTGGGAAGCCATCGGGTGGTGGTGGTGGGATGAGTTGGGAGTGTGGGATTGACCTGAATACATGTATATGCATAAAATACATAACTAATAATAACGTGCTGTGTAAAAAAATAAATAAAATTAAATTTCAAAATTTTAAAAAATAAAATTTAAAAATAAAACAGAAAATAGTTCTTCCCGTCACACAGATGTATTTATAGGAATGAATTATTTCCATGCTTATATCTATAAATACATAAAAGAGGAATAAAATCTAACTTGAACCATAAAAGAAAAAAAATGAAGCCACGAGTTATACAGAGGAAAAACCTATCAGGGCACTTGCTCCAGTGGTAAACAATTCTGAAATTGGTCAGAGGTGGGGAACCATCTCCCATACAGCCAGCAACCCAACCCCCACGCAAGGAGCGTCCTCATTGCAAAGCTGGGGGACCGTGCCGAGGCATCAGTGAGTAAACGTGAGCTGAGCCCCAGGCCAGCTGCTGCTGAACTGTTCCCACCCTTCCCAGGTAAAACACCTGAATATGTACAAGGGCTTGAAAGCCTAGAGGAAGGGCCGTCGAGCCAACCAGCGACAGCACGCAGGCCAACTTGGTGCCTTCAGTGCAGCCAGGGTGGTCCTGGCGCTGGACGCTCTTCCGGAAGCTTTCCATTGCCCTGCCTGAGATACCCCTCCTCTTCCGGCACCCAATGCTTTTTTCCTTCCTCACCTCTGTCCGGAGAGAAATTCCAGCGGAAGGTATGGGTGACACAACCTCTTCTTTACAGGCGGCAGCCTGGCAACTCCTGCAGAAAGGCCAGCAGAGCCCCACTCACACCGGGCCACCCACAAAGCTGTGGCCCCTCACTCCCTCCCACCAGCACAGCCCCGAGACTGCTGACGGGGCAGAGAATATGGAGTCAGGCACAGCTTCAGGGGCTATTGCTGCCTGGAGCTCTGTTTATATTGACCTCAACGAGGCACACCTGGGGAGGGCGGGCCGGCAGGGTAAGGCTGCCCAGGTCAGCTAATCCACAAGCCTCAGGGAATCACATTGTTGAAAATGGACCTCGCTAAGGCAGAATAGAAGCCAAGGGAGAAAAGGACACAATGCCATTTGCAGCACCGTAGATGAGTCTAGAAGTAATCACGTGACTTGTAGTAAGTCAGAAAGTGAAAGACACATATCATATCATATCACTTATAGGTGTTACCTAAAAATGGTTACCAGGGCATATATTTCCACGGAGAAGGGCAATCACAGATTCATTAAACAAACTTATGGTTCACCAATGGAAAGGTGTGAGGATTGGTTTCATTACGATATCGGGGTTAACACACATATACAAACACAGGTGACATATATAATCACCAAAGACCTACAGAATACCAAGAGTGGACTACTCAACATTCTGTCATAACGTACATGGGAAAAGGATCCCAGGAAGAACAGACATCTGTATATGTGTAAAAGAACCACATCTTCCACACCTACAACAAGCCAAACATTGTAATCAAACTTGCTGTAATAAAAAATAAAAAATTAAATTGAAAACACGAACAAGAAGTAGTGAGACAAACTTGAGGGGCTTTCTCCTGGCATATTCCATTCTAAATTCCAATCTAGTACATCACTTCCACTGAGGCTCTGTTGCCCTAGTAACCAGATTTGGTAACGGAGAACTGCTGCCACCTTGTGGCCGTTTCACACAACAGCAGCTTTAATCCCAGTGCTAATGGTCAGTTGATATTCAAAATCATTGCAGGCCTGTAAATGACACCTGCCCTGAAAACAAACCCAGGGGTCACATATCGACCAAAAAATTCAAAGGACGTCCATATTTCAAAACGACCGTTTCAAAAGGCATATTTTACGCACATTAGTGTTCTGCTTCTTTTCCTTTCTTTCCTTTTTTGTTAAAAAAAAACGGGAATGGAAAAAGGCATCCCTCAGAATGGGCGAAAATCGTTGCAAACGAATCAATGGACAGAGTTTTAATCTCCAATATATATAAACAGCTCATGCAGCTTAATATTAAAAAACAAACAACCCAATACAAAAATGGGCAGAAGATCTAAAGAGACGTTTCTTCAAAGGAGACACAGAGATGGCCAAGACGCACATGAAAAGCTGCTCAACAGCACTAATTATTAGAGAAATGCAAATCAAAACTACAATGAGGTATCACCTCACACCCGTTAGAATCGGCATCATCAGAAAATCTACAAACAACAAATTCTGGGGAGGGTGTGGACAAAAGGAGCCCTCTTCCACTATCGGTGGGAATGTAAATTGATACAGTCACTATGGAGAACAGTATGGAGTTTCCTTAAAAAAACTAGAAATAGAATTACCATCTGATCCAGCAATCCCACTTCTGGGTATATACCCAGAGAAAACCGTAAATCTAAAAGGCATATTCACCACAATGTTCATTGCAGCACTATTTACAATAGCCAGGTAATGGAAGCAACCTAAATGCCCACAGACAGATGAATGGATAAAGATGTGGTACATATATAAAATGGAATATTACTCGGCCATAAAAAGGAATGAAACTGGGTCATTTGTAGAGACATCGATGGATCGAGAGACTGTCATACAGAATGAAGTAAGTCAGAAAGAGGAAAACAAATATTGTATATTAATGCATAAATGTGGAGCCTAAAAAATGGTACACATGAACTGGTTTGCAGGGAAGAAATAGAGACACAGAGGTAGAGAACAAACGTATGGACACCAAGTGTGGGAAGCCACGGGGTGGTGGTGGTGGGATGAGTTGGGAGTTTGGGATTGACCTGAATACATATATATGCATAAAGTACATAACTAATAATAACGTGCTGTATAAAAAAAATAAATAAAATTAAATTTCAAAATTTTAAAAAATAAAATTTAAAAATAAAACAGAAAAAAGTTCTTCCCGTCACACAGATGTATTTATAGGAATGAATTATTTCCATGCTTATATCTATAAATACATAAAAGAGGAATAAAATCTAACTTGAACGATAAAAGAAAAAAAAAGTGAACCCACGAGTTATACAGAGGAAAACCCTATCACGGCACTTGCTCCAGCGGTAAACAATTCTGAAATTGGTCAGAGGTGGGGAACCATCTCCCATACAGCCAGCAACCCACCCCCCATGCAAGGAGCGTCCTCATTGCAAAGCTGGGGGTCCGTGCCGAGGCATCTGTGAGTAAACGTGAGCTGAGCCCCAGGCCAGCTGCTGCTGAACTGTCCCCACCCTTTCCAGGTAAAACACCTGAATATGTACAAGGGCTTGAAAGCCTAGAGGAAGGACCGTGGAGCCACACCAGCGACAGCACGCAGGCCAACTTGGTGCCTGCAGGCCAGCCAGGGTGGTCCTGGACCCTGGCGCTCTTCCGGAAGCTTTCCATTGCCCTGCCTGAGATAACCCTCCTGTCCCGGCCCCCACTGCTTTTTTCCTTCCTCACCTCTGTCCAGAGAGATATTCAAGCGGAAGGTATGGGTGACACATCCTCTTCTTTACAGGCGGCTGCCTGGCAACTCCTGCAGAAAGGCCAGCAGAGCCCCACTCACACCGGGCAACCCACAAAGCTGTGGCCCCTCACTCCCTCCCACCAGCACAGCCCCGAGACTGCTGACGGGGCAGAGAATATGGAGTCAGGCAGAGCTTCAGGGGCTATTGCTGCCTGGAGCTCTGTTTATATTGACCTCAATGAGTCACACCTTGGGCGGGCGGGCCGGCAGGGTAAGGCTGCCCAGGTCAGCTAATCCACAACCCTCAGGGAATTACATTGTTGAAAATGGACCTCGCTAAGGCAGAAGAGAAGCCAAGGGAAAAAAGGACACAATGCCATTTGCAGCACCGTAGATGAGTCTACAAATAATCACGTGACTTGTAGTAAGTCAGAAAGTGAAAGACACATATCATATCATATCACTTATAAGTGTTACCTAAAAATGGATACCAGGGCAGATATTTCCACGGAGAAGGGCAATCACAGATTCATTAAACAAACTTATGGTTCACCAATGGAAAGGTGTGAGGATTGGTTTCATTACAATATCGGGGTTAACAGACATATACAAACACAGTGACATATATAATCACCAAAGACCTACAGAATACCACGAGAGGACTACTCAACATTCTGTCATAAAGTACATGGGAAAAGGATCCCAGGAAGAACAGACATCTGTATATGTGTAAAAGAACCACATCTTCCACACCTACAACAAGCAAAACATTGTAATCAAACTTGCTGTAATAAAAAATAAAAAAAAAATTAAATTAAAAACACGTACAAGAAGTAGTGAGACAAACTTGAGGGGCTTTCTCCTGGCACATTCCATTCTAAATTCCAATCTAGAACACCATTTCCATTGAGGCTCTCTTGCCCTAGTAACCAGATTTGGCAAGGGAGAACTGCTGCCACCTTGTGGCCGTTTCACACAACAGCAGCTTTAATCCCAGCACTAATGGTCAGATGATATACAAAATCATTGCAGGCCTGTAAATGACACCTGCCCTGAAAACAAATCCTGGGGTCACATATCGACCAAAAAATTCAAAGCACGTCCATATTTCAAAACGACCGTTTCAAAAGGCATATTTTACGCACATTAGTGTTCTGCTTCTTTTCCTTTCTTTCCTTTTTTGTTAAAAAAATCGGGAATGGAAAAAGGCATCCCTCAGAATGGGCGAAAATCGTTGCAAACGAATCAATGGACAGAGGTTTAATCTCCAATATATATAAACAGCTCATGCAGCTTAATATTAAAAAAACAAACAACCCAATACAAAAATGCGCAAGAGATCTAAAGAGACCTTTCTTCAAAGGAGACACAGAGATGGCCAAGACGCACATGAAAAGCTGCTCAACAGCACTAATTATTAGAGAAATGCAAATCAAAACTACAATGAGGTATCACCTCACACCTGTTAGAATCGGCATCATCAGAAAATCTACAAACAACAATTTCTGGGGAGGGTGTGGACAAAAGGAGCCCTCTTCCACTATTGGTGGGAATGTAAATTGATACAGTCACTATGGAGAACAGTATGGAGTTTCCATAAAAAAATTAGAAATAGAATTACTATCTGATCCAGCAATCCCACTTCTGGGCATATACCCAGATAAAACCGTAAATCAAAAAGGCACATTCACCACAATATTCGTTGCAGCACTATTTACAATAGCCAGGTAATGGAAGCAACCTAAATGCCCACAGACAGATGAATGGATAAAGATGTGGTACGTATATAAAATGGAATATTACTCGGCCATAAAAAGGAATGAAACTGGGTCATTTGTAGAGACATCGATGGATCGAGAGACTGTCATACAGAATGAAGTAAGTCAGAAAGTGGAAAACAAATATTGTATATTAATGCATATATGTGGAGCCTAAAAAATGTTACAGATGAACTGGTTTGCAGGAAATAAATAGAGACACAGAGGTAGAGAACAAACGTATGGACACCAAGTGTGGGAAGCCATGGGGTGGTGGTGGTGGGATGAGTTGGGAGATTGGGATTGACCTGAATACATGTATATGCATAAAATACATAACTAATAATAACGTACAGTATAAAAAAATAAATAAAATTAAATTTCAAAATTATAAAAAAGAAAATTTAAAAATAAAAGAGAAAAAATTTCTTCCCGTCTCACAAATGTATTTATAGGAATGAATTATTTCCATCCTTATATCTATAAATACATAAAAGAGGAATAAAATCAAACTTGAACCATAAAAGAAAAAAAAACTGAACCCACGAGTTATACAGAGGAAAAACCTATCAGGGCACTTGCTCCAGGGGTAAACAATTCTGAAATTGGTCAGAGGTGGGGAACCATCTCCCATACAGGCAGCAACCCACCCCCCACGCAAGGAGCGTCCTCATTGCAAAGCTGGGGTCCGTGCCGAGGCATCTGTGAGTAAACGTGAGCTGAGCCCCAGGCCAGCTGCTGCTGAACTGTTCCCACCCTTCCCAGGTAAAACACCTGAATATGTACAAGGGCTTGAAAGCCTAGAGGAAGGGCCGTGGAGCCACACCAGCGACAGCACGCAGGCCAACTTGGTGCCTGCAGGCCAGCCAGGGTGGTCCTGGTCCTGGACGCTCTTCCGGAAGCTTTCCATTGCCCTGCCTGAGATACCCCTCCTCTCCCGGCACTCACTGCTTTTTTCCTTCCTCACCTCTGTCCGGAGAGAAATTCCAGCTGAAGGTATGGGTGACACATCCTCTTCTTTACACGTGTCAGCCTGGCAACTCCTGCAGAAAGGCCAGCAGAGCCCCACTCACACCGGGCCACCCACAAAGCTGAGGCCCCTCACTCCCTCCCACCAGCACAGCCCCGAGACTGCTGACGGGGCAGAGAATATGGAGTCAGGCACAGCTTCAGGGGCTATTGCTGCCTGGAGCTCTGTTTATATTGACCTCAACGAGGCACACCTGGGGAGGGCGGGCCGGCAGGGTAAGGCTGCCCAGGTCAGCTAATCCACAACCCTCAGGGAATCACATTGTTAAAAATGGACCTCGCTAAGGCAGAATAGAAGCCAAGGAGAAAAAGGACACAATGCCATTTGCAGCACCGTAGATGAGTCTAGAAGTAATCACGTGACATGTAGTAAGTCAGAAAGTGAAAGACACATATCATATCATATCACTTATAGGTGTTACCTAAAAATGGATACCAGGGCAGATATTTCCACGGAGAAGGGCAATCACAGATTCAGTAAACAAACTTATGGTTCACCAATGGAAAGTTGTGAGGATTCGTTTCATTACGATACCGGGGTTAACACACATATACAAACACAGGTGACATATATAATCACCAAAGACCTACAGAATACCAAGAGTGGACTACTCAACATTCTGTCATAACGTACATGGGAAAAGGATCCCAGGAAGAACAGACATCTGTATATATGTAAAAGAACCATATCTTCCACACCTACAACAAGCCAAACATTGTAATCAAACTTGCTGTAATAAAAAATAAAAAAATAAATAAATTAAAAACACGAACAAGAAGTAGTGAGACAAACTTGAGGGGCTTTCTCCTGGCACATTCCATTCTAAATTCCAATCTAGAACACCACTTCCACTGAGGCTCTCTTGCCCTAGTAACCAGATTTGGTAAGGGAGAACTGCTGTCACTTTGTGGCCGTTTCACAGAACAGCAGCTTTAATCCCAGCGCTAATGGTCAGTTGATATTCAAAATCATTGCAGGCCTGTAAATGACACCTGCCCTGAAAACAAATCCTGGGGTCACATATCGACCAAAAAATTCAAAGCACGTCCATATTTCAAAACGACCGTTTCAAAAGGCATATTTTACGCACATTAGTGTTCTGCTTCTTTTCCTTTCTTTCCTTTTTTGTTAAAAAAAAGGGAATGGAAAAAGGCATCCCTCAGAATGGGCGAAAATCGTTGCAAACGAATCAATGGACAGAGGTTTAATCTCCAATATATATAAACAGCTCATGCAGCTTAATATTAAAAAAACAAACAACCCAATACAAAAATGGGCAGAAGATCTAAAGAGACGTTTCTTCAAAGGAGACACAGAGATGGCCAAGACGCACATGAAAAGCTGCTCAACAGCACTAATTATTAGAGAAATGCAAATCAAAACTACAATGAGGTATCACCTCACACCCGTTAGAATCGGCATCATCAGAAAATCTACAAACAACCAATTCTGGGGAGGGTGTGGACAAAAGGAGCCCTCTTCCACTATTGGTGGGAATGTAAATTGATACAGTCACTATGGAAAACAGTATGGAGTTTCCTTAAAAAAACTAGAAATAGAATTACTATCTGATCCAGCAATCCCACTTCTGGGCATATACCCAGATAAAACCGTAAATCAAAAAAGCACATTCACCACAATATTCGTTGCAGCACTATTTACAATAGCCAGGTAATGGAAGCAACCTAAATGCCCACAGACAGATGAATGGATAAAGATGTGGTACTTATATAAAATGGAATATTACTCGGCCATAAAAAGGAATGAAACTGGGTCATTTGTAGAGACATCGATGGATCGAGAGACTGTCATACAGAATGAAGTAAGTCAGAAAGTGGAAAACAAATATTGTATATTAATGCATATATGTGGAGCCTAAAAAATGGTACAGATGAACTGGTTTGCAGGAAATAAATAGAGACACAGAGGTAGAGAACAAACGTATGGACACCAAGTGTCGGAAGCCATGGGGTGGTGGTGGTGGGATGAGTTGGGGGATTGGAATTGACCTGAATACATGTATATGCATAAAATACATAACTAATAATAACGTGCAGTATAAAAAAATAAATAAAATTAAATTTCAAAATTTTAAAAAATAAAATTTAAAAATAAAAGAGAAAAAAGTTCTTCCCGTCTCACAGATGTATTTATAGGAATGAATTATTTCCATGCTTATATCTATAAATACATAAAAGAGGAATAAATTCTAACTTGAACCATAAAAGAAAAAAAAACTGAACCCACGAGTTATACAGAGCAAAACCCTATCAGGGCACTTGCTCCAGTGGTAAACAATTCTGAAATTGGTCAGAGGTGGGGAACCATCTCCCATACAGCCAGCAACCCACCCCCCACGCAAGGAGCGTCCTCATTGCAAAGCTGGGGGACCGTGTCGAGGCATCTGTGAGTAAATGTGAGCTGAGCCCCAGGCCAGCTGCTGCTGAACTGTTCCCACCCTTCCCAGGTAAAACACCTGAATATGTACAAGGGCTTGAAAGCCTAGAGGAAGGACCGTGGAGCCACACCAGCGACAGCACGCAGGCCAACTTGTTGCCTGCAGGGCAGCCAGGGTGGTCCTGGACCCTGGCGCTCTTCCGGAAGGTTTCCATTGCCCTGCCTGAGATAACCCTCCTGTCCCGGCCCCCACTGCTTTTTTCCTTCCTCAACTCTGTCCAGAGAGATATTCAAGCGGAAGGTATGGGTGACACATCCTCTTCTTTACAGGCGGCTGCCTGGCAACTCCTGCAGAAAGGCCAGCAGAGCCCCACTCACACCGGGCAACCCACAAAGCTGTGGCCCCTCACTCCCTCCCACCAGTACAGCCCCGAGACTGCTGACGGGGCAGAGAATATGGAGTCAGGCACAGCTTCAGGGGCTATTGCTGCCTGGAGCTCTGTTTATATTGACCTCAATGAGTCACACCTGGGGCGGGCGGGCCGGCAGGGTAAGGCTGCCCAGGTCAGCTAATCCACAACCCTCAGGGAATTACATTGTTGAAAATGGACCTCGCTAAGGCAGAAGAGAAGCCAAGGGAAAAAAGGACACAATGCCATTTGCAGCACCGTAGATGAGTCTACAAATAATCACGTGACTTGTAGTAAGTCAGAAAGTGAAAGACACATATCATATCATATCACTTATAAGTGTTACCTAAAAATGGATACCAGGGCAGATATTTCCACGGAGAAGGGCAATCACAGATTCATTAAACAAACTTATGGTTCACCAATGGAAAGGTGTGAGGATAGGTTTCATTACAATATCGGTGTTAACACACATATACAAACACAGTGACATATATAATCACCAAGGACCTACAGAATACCAAGAGAGGACTACTCAACATTCTGTCATAAAGTACATGGGAAAAGGATCCCAGGAAGAACAGACATCTGTATATGTGTAAAAGAACCACATCTTCCACACCTACAACAAGCCAAACATTGTAATCAAACTTGCTGTAATAAAAAATAAAAAAAAAATTAAATTAAAAACACGTACAAGAAGTAGTGAGACAAACTTGAGGGGCTTCCTCCTGGCACATTCCATTCTAAATTCCAATCTAGAACACCATTTCCATTGAGGCTCTCTTGCCCTAGTAACCAGATTTGGCAAGGGAGAACTGCTGCCACCTTGTGGCCGTTTCACACAACAGCAGCTTTAATCCCAGCGCTAATGGTCAGTTGATATTCAAAATCATTGCAGGCCTGTAAATGACACCTGCCCTGAAAACAAATCCTGGGGTCACATATCGACCAAAAAATTCAAAGGACGTCCATATTTCAAAACGACCGTCTCAAAAGGCATATTTTACGCACATTAGTGTTCTGCTTCTTTTCCTTTCTTTCCTTTTTTGTTAAAAAAATCGGGAATGGAAAAAGGCATCCCTCAGAATGGGCGAAAATCGTTGCAAACGAATCAATGGACAGAGGTTTAATCTCCAATATATATAAACAGCTCATGCAGCTTAATATTAAAAAACAAACAACCCAATACAAAAATGGGCAGAAGATCTAAAGAGACGTTTCTTCAAAGGAGACACAGAGATGGCCAAGACGCACATGAAAAGCTGCTCAACAGCACTAATTATTAGAGAAATGCAAATCAAAACTACAATGAGGTATCACCTCACACCTGTTAGAATCGGCATCATCAGAAAATCTACAAACAACCAATTCTGGGGAGGGTGTGGACAAAAGGAGCCCTCTTCCACTACTGGTGGGAATGTAAATTGATACAGTCACTATGGAGAACAGTATGGAGTTTCCTTAAAAAAATTAGAAATAGAATTACCATCTGATCCAGCAATCCCACTTCTGGGCATATACCCAGAGAAAACCGTATTTCAAAAAGGCACATTCACCACAATGTTCGTTGCAGCACTATTTAGAATAGCCAGGTAATTGAAGCAACCTAAATGCCCACAGACAGATGAATGGATAAAGATGTGGTACATATATAAAATGGAATATTACTCGGCCATAAAAAGGAATGAAACTGGGTCATTTTTAGAGACATCGATAAATCGAGAGACTGTCATACAGAATGAAGTAAGTCAGAAAGAGGAAAACGAATATTGTATATTAATGCATATATGTGGAGCCTAAAAATGGTACAGATGAACTGGTTTGCAGGGAAGAAATAGAGACACAGAGGTAGAGAACAAACGTATGGACACCAAGTGTGGGAAGCCATCGGGTGGTGGTGGTGGGATGAGTTGGGAGTGTGGGATTGACCTGAATACATGTATATGCATAAAATACATAACTAATAATAACGTGCTGTGTAAAAAAATAAATAAAATTAAATTTCAAAATTTTAAAAAATAAAATTTAAAAATAAAACAGAAAATAGTTCTTCCCGTCACACAGATGTATTTATAGGAATGAATTATTTCCATGCTTATATCTATAAATACATAAAAGAGGAATAAAATCTAACTTGAACCATAAAAGAAAAAAAATGAAGCCACGAGTTATACAGAGGAAAAACCTATCAGGGCACTTGCTCCAGTGGTAAACAATTCTGAAATTGGTCAGAGGTGGGGAACCATCTCCCATACAGCCAGCAACCCAACCCCCACGCAAGGAGCGTCCTCATTGCAAAGCTGGGGGACCGTGCCGAGGCATCAGTGAGTAAACGTGAGCTGAGCCCCAGGCCAGCTGCTGCTGAACTGTTCCCACCCTTCCCAGGTAAAACACCTGAATATGTACAAGGGCTTGAAAGCCTAGAGGAAGGGCCGTCGAGCCAACCAGCGACAGCACGCAGGCCAACTTGGTGCCTTCAGTGCAGCCAGGGTGGTCCTGGCGCTGGACGCTCTTCCGGAAGCTTTCCATTGCCCTGCCTGAGATACCCCTCCTCTTCCGGCACCCAATGCTTTTTTCCTTCCTCACCTCTGTCCGGAGAGAAATTCCAGCGGAAGGTATGGGTGACACAACCTCTTCTTTACAGGCGGCAGCCTGGCAACTCCTGCAGAAAGGCCAGCAGAGCCCCACTCACACCGGGCCACCCACAAAGCTGTGGCCCCTCACTCCCTCCCACCAGCACAGCCCCGAGACTGCTGACGGGGCAGAGAATATGGAGTCAGGCACAGCTTCAGGGGCTATTGCTGCCTGGAGCTCTGTTTATATTGACCTCAACGAGGCACACCTGGGGAGGGCGGGCCGGCAGGGTAAGGCTGCCCAGGTCAGCTAATCCACAAGCCTCAGGGAATCACATTGTTGAAAATGGACCTCGCTAAGGCAGAATAGAAGCCAAGGGAGAAAAGGACACAATGCCATTTGCAGCACCGTAGATGAGTCTAGAAGTAATCACGTGACTTGTAGTAAGTCAGAAAGTGAAAGACACATATCATATCATATCACTTATAGGTGTTACCTAAAAATGGTTACCAGGGCATATATTTCCACGGAGAAGGGCAATCACAGATTCATTAAACAAACTTATGGTTCACCAATGGAAAGGTGTGAGGATTGGTTTCATTACGATATCGGGGTTAACACACATATACAAACACAGGTGACATATATAATCACCAAAGACCTACAGAATACCAAGAGTGGACTACTCAACATTCTGTCATAACGTACATGGGAAAAGGATCCCAGGAAGAACAGACATCTGTATATGTGTAAAAGAACCACATCTTCCACACCTACAACAAGCCAAACATTGTAATCAAACTTGCTGTAATAAAAAATAAAAAATTAAATTGAAAACACGAACAAGAAGTAGTGAGACAAACTTGAGGGGCTTTCTCCTGGCATATTCCATTCTAAATTCCAATCTAGTACATCACTTCCACTGAGGCTCTGTTGCCCTAGTAACCAGATTTGGTAACGGAGAACTGCTGCCACCTTGTGGCCGTTTCACACAACAGCAGCTTTAATCCCAGTGCTAATGGTCAGTTGATATTCAAAATCATTGCAGGCCTGTAAATGACACCTGCCCTGAAAACAAACCCAGGGGTCACATATCGACCAAAAAATTCAAAGGACGTCCATATTTCAAAACGACCGTTTCAAAAGGCATATTTTACGCACATTAGTGTTCTGCTTCTTTTCCTTTCTTTCCTTTTTTGTTAAAAAAAAACGGGAATGGAAAAAGGCATCCCTCAGAATGGGCGAAAATCGTTGCAAACGAATCAATGGACAGAGTTTTAATCTCCAATATATATAAACAGCTCATGCAGCTTAATATTAAAAAACAAACAACCCAATACAAAAATGGGCAGAAGATCTAAAGAGACGTTTCTTCAAAGGAGACACAGAGATGGCCAAGACGCACATGAAAAGCTGCTCAACAGCACTAATTATTAGAGAAATGCAAATCAAAACTACAATGAGGTATCACCTCACACCCGTTAGAATCGGCATCATCAGAAAATCTACAAACAACCAATTCTGGGGAGGGTGTGGACAAAAGGAGCCCTCTTCCACTATCGGTGGGAATGTAAATTGATACAGTCACTATGGAGAACAGTATGGAGTTTCCTTAAAAAAACTAGAAATAGAATTACCATCTGATCCAGCAATCCCACTTCTGGGTATATACCCAGAGAAAACCGTAAATCTAAAAGGCATATTCACCACAATGTTCATTGCAGCACTATTTACAATAGCCAGGTAATGGAAGCAACCTAAATGCCCACAGACAGATGAATGGATAAAGATGTGGTACATATATAAAATGGAATATTACTCGGCCATAAAAAGGAATGAAACTGGGTCATTTGTAGAGACATCGATGGATCGAGAGACTGTCATACAGAATGAAGTAAGTCAGAAAGAGGAAAACAAATATTGTATATTAATGCATAAATGTGGAGCCTAAAAAATGGTACACATGAACTGGTTTGCAGGGAAGAAATAGAGACACAGAGGTAGAGAACAAACGTATGGACACCAAGTGTGGGAAGCCACGGGGTGGTGGTGGTGGGATGAGTTGGGAGTTTGGGATTGACCTGAATACATATATATGCATAAAGTACATAACTAATAATAACGTGCTGTATAAAAAAAATAAATAAAATTAAATTTCAAAATTTTAAAAAATAAAATTTAAAAATAAAACAGAAAAAAGTTCTTCCCGTCACACAGATGTATTTATAGGAATGAATTATTTCCATGCTTATATCTATAAATACATAAAAGAGGAATAAAATCTAACTTGAACGATAAAAGAAAAAAAAAGTGAACCCACGAGTTATACAGAGGAAAACCCTATCACGGCACTTGCTCCAGCGGTAAACAATTCTGAAATTGGTCAGAGGTGGGGAACCATCTCCCATACAGCCAGCAACCCACCCCCCATGCAAGGAGCGTCCTCATTGCAAAGCTGGGGGTCCGTGCCGAGGCATCTGTGAGTAAACGTGAGCTGAGCCCCAGGCCAGCTGCTGCTGAACTGTCCCCACCCTTTCCAGGTAAAACACCTGAATATGTACAAGGGCTTGAAAGCCTAGAGGAAGGACCGTGGAGCCACACCAGCGACAGCACGCAGGCCAACTTGGTGCCTGCAGGCCAGCCAGGGTGGTCCTGGACCCTGGCGCTCTTCCGGAAGCTTTCCATTGCCCTGCCTGAGATAACCCTCCTGTCCCGGCCCCCACTGCTTTTTTCCTTCCTCACCTCTGTCCAGAGAGATATTCAAGCGGAAGGTATGGGTGACACATCCTCTTCTTTACAGGCGGCTGCCTGGCAACTCCTGCAGAAAGGCCAGCAGAGCCCCACTCACACCGGGCAACCCACAAAGCTGTGGCCCCTCACTCCCTCCCACCAGCACAGCCCCGAGACTGCTGACGGGGCAGAGAATATGGAGTCAGGCAGAGCTTCAGGGGCTATTGCTGCCTGGAGCTCTGTTTATATTGACCTCAATGAGTCACACCTTGGGCGGGCGGGCCGGCAGGGTAAGGCTGCCCAGGTCAGCTAATCCACAACCCTCAGGGAATTACATTGTTGAAAATGGACCTCGCTAAGGCAGAAGAGAAGCCAAGGGAAAAAAGGACACAATGCCATTTGCAGCACCGTAGATGAGTCTACAAATAATCACGTGACTTGTAGTAAGTCAGAAAGTGAAAGACACATATCATATCATATCACTTATAAGTGTTACCTAAAAATGGATACCAGGGCAGATATTTCCACGGAGAAGGGCAATCACAGATTCATTAAACAAACTTATGGTTCACCAATGGAAAGGTGTGAGGATTGGTTTCATTACAATATCGGGGTTAACAGACATATACAAACACAGTGACATATATAATCACCAAAGACCTACAGAATACCACGAGAGGACTACTCAACATTCTGTCATAAAGTACATGGGAAAAGGATCCCAGGAAGAACAGACATCTGTATATGTGTAAAAGAACCACATCTTCCACACCTACAACAAGCAAAACATTGTAATCAAACTTGCTGTAATAAAAAATAAAAAAAAAATTAAATTAAAAACACGTACAAGAAGTAGTGAGACAAACTTGAGGGGCTTTCTCCTGGCACATTCCATTCTAAATTCCAATCTAGAACACCATTTCCATTGAGGCTCTCTTGCCCTAGTAACCAGATTTGGCAAGGGAGAACTGCTGCCACCTTGTGGCCGTTTCACACAACAGCAGCTTTAATCCCAGCACTAATGGTCAGATGATATACAAAATCATTGCAGGCCTGTAAATGACACCTGCCCTGAAAACAAATCCTGGGGTCACATATCGACCAAAAAATTCAAAGCACGTCCATATTTCAAAACGACCGTTTCAAAAGGCATATTTTACGCACATTAGTGTTCTGCTTCTTTTCCTTTCTTTCCTTTTTTGTTAAAAAAATCGGGAATGGAAAAAGGCATCCCTCAGAATGGGCGAAAATCGTTGCAAACGAATCAATGGACAGAGGTTTAATCTCCAATATATATAAACAGCTCATGCAGCTTAATATTAAAAAAACAAACAACCCAATACAAAAATGCGCAAGAGATCTAAAGAGACCTTTCTTCAAAGGAGACACAGAGATGGCCAAGACGCACATGAAAAGCTGCTCAACAGCACTAATTATTAGAGAAATGCAAATCAAAACTACAATGAGGTATCACCTCACACCTGTTAGAATCGGCATCATCAGAAAATCTACAAACAACAATTTCTGGGGAGGGTGTGGACAAAAGGAGCCCTCTTCCACTATTGGTGGGAATGTAAATTGATACAGTCACTATGGAGAACAGTATGGAGTTTCCATAAAAAAATTAGAAATAGAATTACTATCTGATCCAGCAATCCCACTTCTGGGCATATACCCAGATAAAACCGTAAATCAAAAAGGCACATTCACCACAATATTCGTTGCAGCACTATTTACAATAGCCAGGTAATGGAAGCAACCTAAATGCCCACAGACAGATGAATGGATAAAGATGTGGTACGTATATAAAATGGAATATTACTCGGCCATAAAAAGGAATGAAACTGGGTCATTTGTAGAGACATCGATGGATCGAGAGACTGTCATACAGAATGAAGTAAGTCAGAAAGTGGAAAACAAATATTGTATATTAATGCATATATGTGGAGCCTAAAAAATGTTACAGATGAACTGGTTTGCAGGAAATAAATAGAGACACAGAGGTAGAGAACAAACGTATGGACACCAAGTGTGGGAAGCCATGGGGTGGTGGTGGTGGGATGAGTTGGGAGATTGGGATTGACCTGAATACATGTATATGCATAAAATACATAACTAATAATAACGTACAGTATAAAAAAATAAATAAAATTAAATTTCAAAATTATAAAAAAGAAAATTTAAAAATAAAAGAGAAAAAATTTCTTCCCGTCTCACAAATGTATTTATAGGAATGAATTATTTCCATCCTTATATCTATAAATACATAAAAGAGGAATAAAATCAAACTTGAACCATAAAAGAAAAAAAAACTGAACCCACGAGTTATACAGAGGAAAAACCTATCAGGGCACTTGCTCCAGGGGTAAACAATTCTGAAATTGGTCAGAGGTGGGGAACCATCTCCCATACAGGCAGCAACCCACCCCCCACGCAAGGAGCGTCCTCATTGCAAAGCTGGGGTCCGTGCCGAGGCATCTGTGAGTAAACGTGAGCTGAGCCCCAGGCCAGCTGCTGCTGAACTGTTCCCACCCTTCCCAGGTAAAACACCTGAATATGTACAAGGGCTTGAAAGCCTAGAGGAAGGGCCGTGGAGCCACACCAGCGACAGCACGCAGGCCAACTTGGTGCCTGCAGGCCAGCCAGGGTGGTCCTGGTCCTGGACGCTCTTCCGGAAGCTTTCCATTGCCCTGCCTGAGATACCCCTCCTCTCCCGGCACTCACTGCTTTTTTCCTTCCTCACCTCTGTCCGGAGAGAAATTCCAGCTGAAGGTATGGGTGACACATCCTCTTCTTTACACGTGTCAGCCTGGCAACTCCTGCAGAAAGGCCAGCAGAGCCCCACTCACACCGGGCCACCCACAAAGCTGAGGCCCCTCACTCCCTCCCACCAGCACAGCCCCGAGACTGCTGACGGGGCAGAGAATATGGAGTCAGGCACAGCTTCAGGGGCTATTGCTGCCTGGAGCTCTGTTTATATTGACCTCAACGAGGCACACCTGGGGAGGGCGGGCCGGCAGGGTAAGGCTGCCCAGGTCAGCTAATCCACAACCCTCAGGGAATCACATTGTTAAAAATGGACCTCGCTAAGGCAGAATAGAAGCCAAGGAGAAAAAGGACACAATGCCATTTGCAGCACCGTAGATGAGTCTAGAAGTAATCACGTGACATGTAGTAAGTCAGAAAGTGAAAGACACATATCATATCATATCACTTATAGGTGTTACCTAAAAATGGATACCAGGGCAGATATTTCCACGGAGAAGGGCAATCACAGATTCAGTAAACAAACTTATGGTTCACCAATGGAAAGTTGTGAGGATTCGTTTCATTACGATACCGGGGTTAACACACATATACAAACACAGGTGACATATATAATCACCAAAGACCTACAGAATACCAAGAGTGGACTACTCAACATTCTGTCATAACGTACATGGGAAAAGGATCCCAGGAAGAACAGACATCTGTATATATGTAAAAGAACCATATCTTCCACACCTACAACAAGCCAAACATTGTAATCAAACTTGCTGTAATAAAAAATAAAAAAATAAATAAATTAAAAACACGAACAAGAAGTAGTGAGACAAACTTGAGGGGCTTTCTCCTGGCACATTCCATTCTAAATTCCAATCTAGAACACCACTTCCACTGAGGCTCTCTTGCCCTAGTAACCAGATTTGGTAAGGGAGAACTGCTGTCACTTTGTGGCCGTTTCACAGAACAGCAGCTTTAATCCCAGCGCTAATGGTCAGTTGATATTCAAAATCATTGCAGGCCTGTAAATGACACCTGCCCTGAAAACAAATCCTGGGGTCACATATCGACCAAAAAATTCAAAGCACGTCCATATTTCAAAACGACCGTTTCAAAAGGCATATTTTACGCACATTAGTGTTCTGCTTCTTTTCCTTTCTTTCCTTTTTTGTTAAAAAAAAGGGAATGGAAAAAGGCATCCCTCAGAATGGGCGAAAATCGTTGCAAACGAATCAATGGACAGAGGTTTAATCTCCAATATATATAAACAGCTCATGCAGCTTAATATTAAAAAAACAAACAACCCAATACAAAAATGGGCAGAAGATCTAAAGAGACGTTTCTTCAAAGGAGACACAGAGATGGCCAAGACGCACATGAAAAGCTGCTCAACAGCACTAATTATTAGAGAAATGCAAATCAAAACTACAATGAGGTATCACCTCACACCCGTTAGAATCGGCATCATCAGAAAATCTACAAACAACCAATTCTGGGGAGGGTGTGGACAAAAGGAGCCCTCTTCCACTATTGGTGGGAATGTAAATTGATACAGTCACTATGGAAAACAGTATGGAGTTTCCTTAAAAAAACTAGAAATAGAATTACTATCTGATCCAGCAATCCCACTTCTGGGCATATACCCAGATAAAACCGTAAATCAAAAAAGCACATTCACCACAATATTCGTTGCAGCACTATTTACAATAGCCAGGTAATGGAAGCAACCTAAATGCCCACAGACAGATGAATGGATAAAGATGTGGTACTTATATAAAATGGAATATTACTCGGCCATAAAAAGGAATGAAACTGGGTCATTTGTAGAGACATCGATGGATCGAGAGACTGTCATACAGAATGAAGTAAGTCAGAAAGTGGAAAACAAATATTGTATATTAATGCATATATGTGGAGCCTAAAAAATGGTACAGATGAACTGGTTTGCAGGAAATAAATAGAGACACAGAGGTAGAGAACAAACGTATGGACACCAAGTGTCGGAAGCCATGGGGTGGTGGTGGTGGGATGAGTTGGGGGATTGGAATTGACCTGAATACATGTATATGCATAAAATACATAACTAATAATAACGTGCAGTATAAAAAAATAAATAAAATTAAATTTCAAAATTTTAAAAAATAAAATTTAAAAATAAAAGAGAAAAAAGTTCTTCCCGTCTCACAGATGTATTTATAGGAATGAATTATTTCCATGCTTATATCTATAAATACATAAAAGAGGAATAAATTCTAACTTGAACCATAAAAGAAAAAAAAACTGAACCCACGAGTTATACAGAGCAAAACCCTATCAGGGCACTTGCTCCAGTGGTAAACAATTCTGAAATTGGTCAGAGGTGGGGAACCATCTCCCATACAGCCAGCAACCCACCCCCCACGCAAGGAGCGTCCTCATTGCAAAGCTGGGGGACCGTGTCGAGGCATCTGTGAGTAAATGTGAGCTGAGCCCCAGGCCAGCTGCTGCTGAACTGTTCCCACCCTTCCCAGGTAAAACACCTGAATATGTACAAGGGCTTGAAAGCCTAGAGGAAGGACCGTGGAGCCACACCAGCGACAGCACGCAGGCCAACTTGTTGCCTGCAGGGCAGCCAGGGTGGTCCTGGACCCTGGCGCTCTTCCGGAAGGTTTCCATTGCCCTGCCTGAGATAACCCTCCTGTCCCGGCCCCCACTGCTTTTTTCCTTCCTCAACTCTGTCCAGAGAGATATTCAAGCGGAAGGTATGGGTGACACATCCTCTTCTTTACAGGCGGCTGCCTGGCAACTCCTGCAGAAAGGCCAGCAGAGCCCCACTCACACCGGGCAACCCACAAAGCTGTGGCCCCTCACTCCCTCCCACCAGTACAGCCCCGAGACTGCTGACGGGGCAGAGAATATGGAGTCAGGCACAGCTTCAGGGGCTATTGCTGCCTGGAGCTCTGTTTATATTGACCTCAATGAGTCACACCTGGGGCGGGCGGGCCGGCAGGGTAAGGCTGCCCAGGTCAGCTAATCCACAACCCTCAGGGAATTACATTGTTGAAAATGGACCTCGCTAAGGCAGAAGAGAAGCCAAGGGAAAAAAGGACACAATGCCATTTGCAGCACCGTAGATGAGTCTACAAATAATCACGTGACTTGTAGTAAGTCAGAAAGTGAAAGACACATATCATATCATATCACTTATAAGTGTTACCTAAAAATGGATACCAGGGCAGATATTTCCACGGAGAAGGGCAATCACAGATTCATTAAACAAACTTATGGTTCACCAATGGAAAGGTGTGAGGATAGGTTTCATTACAATATCGGTGTTAACACACATATACAAACACAGTGACATATATAATCACCAAGGACCTACAGAATACCAAGAGAGGACTACTCAACATTCTGTCATAAAGTACATGGGAAAAGGATCCCAGGAAGAACAGACATCTGTATATGTGTAAAAGAACCACATCTTCCACACCTACAACAAGCCAAACATTGTAATCAAACTTGCTGTAATAAAAAATAAAAAAAAAATTAAATTAAAAACACGTACAAGAAGTAGTGAGACAAACTTGAGGGGCTTCCTCCTGGCACATTCCATTCTAAATTCCAATCTAGAACACCATTTCCATTGAGGCTCTCTTGCCCTAGTAACCAGATTTGGCAAGGGAGAACTGCTGCCACCTTGTGGCCGTTTCACACAACAGCAGCTTTAATCCCAGCACTAATGGTCAGATGATATACAAAATCATTGCAGGCCTGTAAATGACACCTGCCCTGAAAACAAATCCTGGGGTCACATATCGACCAAAAAATTCAAAGCACGTCCATATTTCAAAACGACCGTTTCAAAAGGCATATTTTACGCACATTAGTGTTCTGCTTCTTTTCCTTTCTTTCCTTTTTTGTTAAAAAAATCGGGAATGGAAAAAGGCATCCCTCAGAATGGGCGAAAATCGTTGCAAACGAATCAATGGACAGAGGTTTAATCTCCAATATATATAAACAGCTCATGCAGCTTAATATTAAAAAAACAAACAACCCAATACAAAAATGCGCAAGAGATCTAAAGAGACCTTTCTTCAAAGGAGACACAGAGATGGCCAAGACGCACATGAAAAGCTGCTCAACAGCACTAATTATTAGAGAAATGCAAATCAAAACTACAATGAGGTATCACCTCACACCTGTTAGAATCGGCATCATCAGAAAATCTACAAACAACAATTTCTGGGGAGGGTGTGGACAAAAGGAGCCCTCTTCCACTATTGGTGGGAATGTAAATTGATACAGTCACTATGGAGAACAGTATGGAGTTTCCTTAAAAAAATTAGAAATAGAATTACTATCTGATCCAGCAATCCCACTTCTGGGCATATACCCAGAGAAAACCGTAAATCAAAAAGGCACATTCACCACAATATTCGTTGCAGCACTATTTACAATAGCCAGGTAATGGAAGCAACCTAAATGCCCACAGACAGATGAATGGATAAAGATGTGGTACGTATATAAAATGGAATATTACTCGGCCATAAAAAGGAATGAAACTGGGTCATTTGTAGAGACATCGATGGATCGAGAGACTGTCATACAGAATGAAGTAAGTCAGAAAGTGGAAAACAAATATTGTATATTAATGCATATATGTGGAGCCTAAAAAATGTTACAGATGAACTGGTTTGCAGGAAATAAATAGAGACACAGAGGTAGAGAACAAACGTATGGACACCAAGTGTGGGAAGCCATGGGGTGGTGGTGGTGGGATGAGTTGGGAGATTGGGATTGACCTGAATACATGTATATGCATAAAATACATAACTAATAATAACGTACAGTATAAAAAAATAAATAAAATTAAATTTCAAAATTTTAAAAAAGAAAATTTAAAAATAAAAGAAAAAATTTCTTCCCGTCTCACAAATGTATTTATAGGAATGAATTATTTCCATCCTTATATCTATAAATACATAAAAGAGGAATAAAATCAAACTTGAACCATAAAAGAAAAAAAAACTGAACCCACGAGTTATACAGAGGAAAAACCTATCAGGGCACTTGCTCCAGGGGTAAACAATTCTGAAATTGGTCAGAGGTGGGGAACCATCTCCCATACAGGCAGCAACCCACCCCCCACGCAAGGAGCGTCCTCATTGCAAAGCTGGGGTCCGTGCCGAGGCATCTGTGAGTAAACGTGAGCTGAGCCCCAGGCCAGCTGCTGCTGAACTGTTCCCACCCTTCCCAGGTAAAACACCTGAATATGTACAAGGGCTTGAAAGCCTAGAGGAAGGGCCATGGAGCCACACCAGCGACAGCACGCAGGCCAACTTGGTGCCTGCAGGCCAGCCAGGGTGGTCCTGGACCCCGGCGCTCTTCCGGAAGATTTCCATTGCCCTGCCTGAGACACCCCTCCTCTCCCGGCACTCACTGCTTTTTTCCTTCCTCACCTCTGTCCGGAGAGAAATTCCAGCTGAAGGTATGGGTGACACATCCTCTTCTTTACACGTGTCAGCCTGGCAACTCCTGCAGAAAGGCCAGCAGAGCCGCACTCACACCGGGCCACCCACAAAGCTGTGGCCCCTCACTCCCTCCCACCAGCACAGCCCCGAGACTGCTGACGGGGCAGAGAATATGGAGTCAGGCACAGCTTCAGGGGCTATTGCTGCCTGGAGCTCTGTTTATATTGACCTCAACGAGGCACACCTGGGGAGGGCGGGCCGGCAGGGTAAGGCTGCCCAGGTCAGCTAATCCACAACCCTCAGGGAATCACATTGTTAAAAATGGACCTCGCTAAGGCAGAATAGAAGCCAAGGAGAAAAAGGACACAATGCCATTTGCAGCACCGTAGATGAGTCTAGAAGTAATCACGTGACATGTAGTAAGTCAGAAAGTGAAAGAGACATATCATATCATATCACTTATAGGTGTTACCTAAAAATGGATACCAGGGCAGATATTTCCACGGAGAAGGGCAATCACAGATTCAGTAAACAAACTTATGGTTCACCAATGGAAAGTTGTGAGGATTGGTTTCATTACGATACCGGGGTTAACACACATATACAAACACAGGTGACATATATAATCACCAAAGACCTACAGAATACCAAGAGTGGACTACTCAACATTCTGTCATAACGTACATGGGAAAAGGATCCCAGGAAGAACAGACATCTGTATATGTGTAAAAGAACCACATCTTCCACACCTACAACAAGCCAAACATTGTAATCAAACTTGCTGTAATAAAAAATAAAAAAATAAATAAATTAAAAACACGAACAAGAAGTAGTGAGACAAACTTGAGGGGCTTTCTCCTGGCACATTCCATTCTAAATTCCAATCTAGAACACCACTTCCACTGAGGCTCTCTTGCCCTAGTAACCAGATTTGGTAAGGGAGAACTGCTGCCACTTTGTGGCCGTTTCACAGAACAGCAGCTTTAATCCCAGCGCTAATGGTCAGTTGATATTCAAAATCATTGCAGGCCTGTAAATGACACCTGCCCTGAAAACAAATCCTGGGGTCACATATCGACCAAAAAATTCAAAGCACGTCCATATTTCAAAACGACCGTTTCAAAAGGCATATTTTACGCACATTAGTGTTCTGCTTCTTTTCCTTTCTTTCCTTTTTTGTTAAAAAAACGGGAATGGAAAAAGGCATCCCTCAGAATGGGCGAAAATCGTTGCAAACGAATCAATGGACAGAGGTTTAATCTCCAATATATATAAACAGCTCATGCAGCTTAATATTAAAAAACAAACAACCCAATACAAAAATGGGCAGAAGATCTAAAGAGACGTTTCTTCAAAGGAGACACAGAGATGGCCAAGACGCACATGAAAAGCTGCTCAACAGCACTAATTATTAGAGAAATGCAAATCAAAACTACAATGAGGTATCACCTCACACCCGTTAGAATCGGCATCATCAGAAAATCTACAAACAACCAATTCTGGGGAGGGTGTGGACAAAAGGAGCCCTCTTCCACTATTGGTGGGAATGTAAATTGATACAGTCACTATGGAGAACAGTATGGAGTTTCCTTAAAAAAACTAGAAATAGAATTGCCATCGGATCCAGCAATCCCACTTCTGGGTATATACCCAGAGAAAACCGTAAATCTAAAAGGCATATTCACCACAATGTTCATTGCAGCACTATTTACAATAGCCAGGTAATGGAAGCAACCTAAATGCCCACAGACAGATGAATGGATAAAGATGTGGTACATATATAAAATGGAATATTACTCGGCCATAAAAAGGAATGAAACTGGGTCATTTGTAGAGACATCGATGGATCGAGAGACTGTCATACAGAATGAAGTAAGTCAGAAAGAGGAAAACAAATATTGTATATTAATGCATAAATGTGGAGCCTAAAAAATGGTACAGATGAACTGGTTTGCAGGGAAGAAATAGAGACACAGAGGTAGAGAACAAACGTATGGACACCAAGTGTGGGAAGCCACGGGGTGGTGGTGGTGGGATGAGTTGGGAGTTTGGGATTGACCTGAATACATATATATGCATAAAGTACATAACTAATAATAACGTGCTGTATAAAAAAATAAATAAAATTAAATTTCAAAATTTTAAAAAATAAAATTTAAAAATAAAACAGAAAAAAGTTCTTCCCGTCACACAGATGTATTTATAGGAATGAATTATTTCCATGCTTATATCTATAAATACATAAAAGAGGAATAAAATCTAACTTGAACGATAAAAGAAAAAAAAAGTGAACCCACGAGTTATACAGAGGAAAACCCTATCACGGCACTTCCTCCAGCGGTAAACAATTCTGAAATTGGTCAGAGGTGGGGAACCATCTCCCATGCAGCCAGCAACCCACCCCCCATGCAAGGAGCGTCCTCATTGCAAAGCTGTGGGTCCGTGCCGAGGCATCTGTGAGTAAACGTGAGCTGAGCCCCAGGCCAGCTGCTGCTGAACTGTCCCCACCCTTTCCAGGTAAAACACCTGAATATGTACAAGGGCTTGAAAGCCTAGAGGAAGGACCGTGGAGCCACACCAGCGACAGCACGCAGGCCAACTTGGTGCCTGCAGGCCAGCCAGGGTGGTCCTGGACCCTGGCGCTCTTCCGGAAGCTTTCCATTGCCCTGCCTGAGATAACCCTCCTGTCCCGGCCCCCACTGCTTTTTTCCTTCCTCACCTCTGTCCAGAGAGATATTCAAGCGGAAGGTATGGGTGACACATCCTCTTCTTTACAGGCGGCTGCCTGGCAACTCCTGCAGAAAGGCCAGCAGAGCCCCACTCACACCGGGCAACCCACAAAGCTGTGGCCCCTCACTCCCTCCCACCAGCACAGCCCCGAGACTGCTGACGGGGCAGAGAATATGGAGTCAGGCAGAGCTTCAGGGGCTATTGCTGCCTGGAGCTCTGTTTATATTGACCTCAATGAGTCACACCTGGGGCGGGCGGGCCGGCAGGGTAAGGCTGCTCAGGTCAGCTAATCCACAACCCTCAGGGAATTACATTGTTGAAAATGGACCTCGCTAAGGCAGAAGAGAAGCCAAGGGAAAAAAGGACACAATGCCATTTGCAGCACCGTAGATGAGTCTACAAATAATCACGTGACTTGTAGTAAGTCAGAAAGTGAAAGACACATATCATATCATATCACTTATAAGTGTTACCTAAAAATGGATACCAGGGCAGATATTTCCACGGAGAAGGGCAATCACAGATTCATTAAACAAACTTATGGTTCACCAATGGAAAGGTGTGAGGATTGGTTTCATTACAATATCGGGGTTAACACACATATACAAACACAGTGACATATATAATCACCAAAGACCTACAGAATACCAAGAGAGGACTACTCAACATTCTGTCATAAAGTACATGGGAAAAGGATCCCAGGAAGAACAGACATCTGTATATGTGTAAAAGAACCACATCTTCCACACCTACAACAAGCCAAACATTGTAATCAAACTTGCTGTAATAAAAAATAAAAAAAAAATTAAATTAAAAACACGTACAAGAAGTAGTGAGACAAACTTGAGGGGCTTTCTCCTGGCACATTCCATTCTAAATTCCAATCTAGAACACCATTTCCATTGAGGCTCTCTTGCCCTAGTAACCAGATTTGGCAAGGGAGAACTGCTGCCACCTTGTGGCCGTTTCACACAACAGCAGCTTTAATCCCAGCACTAATGGTCAGATGATATACAAAATCATTGCAGGCCTGTAAATGACACCTGCCCTGAAAACAAATCCTGGGGTCACATATCGACCAAAAAATTCAAAGCACGTCCATATTTCAAAACGACCGTTTCAAAAGGCATATTTTACGCACATTAGTGTTCTGCTTCTTTTCCTTTCTTTCCTTTTTTGTTAAAAAAATCGGGAATGGAAAAAGGCATCCCTCAGAATGGGCGAAAATCGTTGCAAACGAATCAATGGACAGAGGTTTAATCTCCAATATATATAAACAGCTCATGCAGCTTAATATTAAAAAAACAAACAACCCAATACAAAAATGCACAAGAGATCTAAAGAGACCTTTCTTCAAAGGAGACACAGAGATGGCCAAGACGCACATGAAAAGCTGCTCAACAGCACTAATTATTAGAGAAATGCAAATCAAAACTACAATGAGGTATAACCTCACACCTGTTAGAATCGGCATCATCAGAAAATCTACAAACAACAATTTCTGGGGAGGGTGTGGACAAAAGGAGCCCTCTTCCACTATTGGTGGGAATGTAAATTGATACAGTCACTATGGAGAACAGTATGGAGTTTCCTTAAAAAAATTAGAAATAGAATTACTATCTGATCCAGCAATCCCACTTCTGGGCATATACCCAGATAAAACCGTAAATCAAAAAGGCACATTCACCACAATATTCGTTGCAGCACTATTTACAATAGCCAGGTAATGGAAGCAACCTAAATGCCCACAGACAGATGAATGGATAAAGATGTGGTACGTATATAAAATGGAATATTACTCGGCCATGAAAAGGAATGAAACTGGGTCATTTGTAGAGACATCGATGGATCGAGAGACTGTCATACAGAATGAAGTAAGTCAGAAAGTGGAAAACAAATATTGTATATTAATGCATATATGTGGAGCCTAAAAAATGTTACAGATGAACTGGTTTGCAGGAAATAAATAGAGACACAGAGGTAGAGAACAAACGTATGGACACCAAGTGTGGGAAGCCATGGGGTGGTGGTGGTGGGATGAGTTGGGAGATTGGGATTGACCTGAATACATGTATATGCATAAAATACATAACTAATAATAACGTACAGTATAAAAAAATAAATAAAATTAAATTTCAAAATTTTAAAAAAGAAAATTTAAAAATAAAAGAAAAAATTTCTTCCCGTCTCACAAATGTATTTATAGGAATGAATTATTTCCATCCTTATATCTATAAATACATAAAAGAGGAATAAAATCAAACTTGAACCATAAAAGAAAAAAAAACTGAACCCACGAGTTATACAGAGGAAAAACCTATCAGGGCACTTGCTCCAGGGGTAAACAATTCTGAAATTGGTCAGAGGTGGGGAACCATCTCCCATACAGGCAGCAACCCACCCCCCACGCAAGGAGCGTCCTCATTGCAAAGCTGGGGTCCGTGCCGAGGCATCTGTGAGTAAACGTGAGCTGAGCCCCAGGCCAGCTGCTGCTGAACTGTTCCCACCCTTCCCAGGTAAAACACCTGAATATGTACAAGGGCTTGAAAGCCTAGAGGAAGGGCCATGGAGCCACACCAGCGACAGCACGCAGGCCAACTTGGTGCCTGCAGGCCAGCCAGGGTGGTCCTGGACCCCGGCGCTCTTCCGGAAGCTTTCCATTGCCCTGCCTGAGACACCCCTCCTCTCCCGGCACTCACTGCTTTTTTCCTTCCTCACCTCTGTCCGGAGAGAAATTCCAGCTGAAGGTATGGGTGACACATCCTCTTCTTTACACGTGTCAGCCTGGCAACTCCTGCAGAAAGGCCAGCAGAGCCGCACTCACACCGGGCCACCCACAAAGCTGTGGCCCCTCACTCCCTCCCACCAGCACAGCCCCGAGACTGCTGACGGGGCAGAGAATATGGAGTCAGGCACAGCTTCAGGGGCTATTGCTGCCTGGAGCTCTGTTTATATTGACCTCAACGAGGCACACCTGGGGAGGGCGGGCCGGCAGGGTAAGGCTGCCCAGGTCAGCTAATCCACAACCCTCAGGGAATCACATTGTTAAAAATGGACCTCGCTAAGGCAGAATAGAAGCCAAGGAGAAAAAGGACACAATGCCATTTGCAGCACCGTAGATGAGTCTAGAAGTAATCACGTGACATGTAGTAAGTCAGAAAGTGAAAGAGACATATCATATCATATCACTTATAGGTGTTACCTAAAAATGGATACCAGGGCAGATATTTCCACGGAGAAGGGCAATCACAGATTCAGTAAACAAACTTATGGTTCACCAATGGAAAGTTGTGAGGATTGGTTTCATTACGATACCGGGGTTAACACACATATACAAACACAGGTGACATATATAATCACCAAAGACCTACAGAATACCAAGAGTGGACTACTCAACATTCTGTCATAACGTACATGGGAAAAGGATCCCAGGAAGAACAGACATCTGTATATGTGTAAAAGAACCACATCTTCCACACCTACAACAAGCCAAACATTGTAATCAAACTTGCTGTAATAAAAAATAAAAAAATAAATAAATTAAAAACACGAACAAGAAGTAGTGAGACAAACTTGAGGGGCTTTCTCCTGGCACATTCCATTCTAAATTCCAATCTAGAACACCACTTCCACTGAGGCTCTCTTGCCCTAGTAACCAGATTTGGTAAGGGAGAACTGCTGCCACTTTGTGGCCGTTTCACAGAACAGCAGCTTTAATCCCAGCGCTAATGGTCAGTTGATATTCAAAATCATTGCAGGCCTGTAAATGACACCTGCCCTGAAAACAAATCCTGGGGTCACATATCGACCAAAAAATTCAAAGCACGTCCATATTTCAAAACGACCGTTTCAAAAGGCATATTTTACGCACATTAGTGTTCTGCTTCTTTTCCTTTCTTTCCTTTTTTGTTAAAAAAACGGGAATGGAAAAAGGCATCCCTCAGAATGGGCGAAAATCGTTGCAAACGAATCAATGGACAGAGGTTTAATCTCCAATATATATAAACAGCTCATGCAGCTTAATATTAAAAAACAAACAACCCAATACAAAAATGGGCAGAAGATCTAAAGAGACGTTTCTTCAAAGGAGACACAGAGATGGCCAAGACGCACATGAAAAGCTGCTCAACAGCACTAATTATTAGAGAAATGCAAATCAAAACTACAATGAGGTATCACCTCACACCCGTTAGAATCGGCATCATCAGAAAATCTACAAACAACCAATTCTGGGGAGGGTGTGGACAAAAGGAGCCCTCTTCCACTATTGGTGGGAATGTAAATTGATACAGTCACTATGGAGAACAGTATGGAGTTTCCTTAAAAAAACTAGAAATAGAATTGCCATCGGATCCAGCAATCCCACTTCTGGGTATATACCCAGAGAAAACCGTAAATCTAAAAGGCATATTCACCACAATGTTCATTGCAGCACTATTTACAATAGCCAGGTAATGGAAGCAACCTAAATGCCCACAGACAGATGAATGGATAAAGATGTGGTACATATATAAAATGGAATATTACTCGGCCATAAAAAGGAATGAAACTGGGTCATTTGTAGAGACATCGATGGATCGAGAGACTGTCATACAGAATGAAGTAAGTCAGAAAGAGGAAAACAAATATTGTATATTAATGCATAAATGTGGAGCCTAAAAAATGGTACAGATGAACTGGTTTGCAGGGAAGAAATAGAGACACAGAGGTAGAGAACAAACGTATGGACACCAAGTGTGGGAAGCCACGGGGTGGTGGTGGTGGGATGAGTTGGGAGTTTGGGATTGACCTGAATACATATATATGCATAAAGTACATAACTAATAATAACGTGCTGTATAAAAAAATAAATAAAATTAAATTTCAAAATTTTAAAAAATAAAATTTAAAAATAAAACAGAAAAAAGTTCTTCCCGTCACACAGATGTATTTATAGGAATGAATTATTTCCATGCTTATATCTATAAATACATAAAAGAGGAATAAAATCTAACTTGAACGATAAAAGAAAAAAAAAGTGAACCCACGAGTTATACAGAGGAAAACCCTATCACGGCACTTCCTCCAGCGGTAAACAATTCTGAAATTGGTCAGAGGTGGGGAACCATCTCCCATGCAGCCAGCAACCCACCCCCCATGCAAGGAGCGTCCTCATTGCAAAGCTGTGGGTCCGTGCCGAGGCATCTGTGAGTAAACGTGAGCTGAGCCCCAGGCCAGCTGCTGCTGAACTGTCCCCACCCTTTCCAGGTAAAACACCTGAATATGTACAAGGGCTTGAAAGCCTAGAGGAAGGACCGTGGAGCCACACCAGCGACAGCACGCAGGCCAACTTGGTGCCTGCAGGCCAGCCAGGGTGGTCCTGGACCCTGGCGCTCTTCCGGAAGCTTTCCATTGCCCTGCCTGAGATAACCCTCCTGTCCCGGCCCCCACTGCTTTTTTCCTTCCTCACCTCTGTCCAGAGAGATATTCAAGCGGAAGGTATGGGTGACACATCCTCTTCTTTACAGGCGGCTGCCTGGCAACTCCTGCAGAAAGGCCAGCAGAGCCCCACTCACACCGGGCAACCCACAAAGCTGTGGCCCCTCACTCCCTCCCACCAGCACAGCCCCGAGACTGCTGACGGGGCAGAGAATATGGAGTCAGGCAGAGCTTCAGGGGCTATTGCTGCCTGGAGCTCTGTTTATATTGACCTCAATGAGTCACACCTGGGGCGGGCGGGCCGGCAGGGTAAGGCTGCTCAGGTCAGCTAATCCACAACCCTCAGGGAATTACATTGTTGAAAATGGACCTCGCTAAGGCAGAAGAGAAGCCAAGGGAAAAAAGGACACAATGCCATTTGCAGCACCGTAGATGAGTCTACAAATAATCACGTGACTTGTAGTAAGTCAGAAAGTGAAAGACACATATCATATCATATCACTTATAAGTGTTACCTAAAAATGGATACCAGGGCAGATATTTCCACGGAGAAGGGCAATCACAGATTCATTAAACAAACTTATGGTTCACCAATGGAAAGGTGTGAGGATTGGTTTCATTACAATATCGGGGTTAACACACATATACAAACACAGTGACATATATAATCACCAAAGACCTACAGAATACCAAGAGAGGACTACTCAACATTCTGTCATAAAGTACATGGGAAAAGGATCCCAGGAAGAACAGACATCTGTATATGTGTAAAAGAACCACATCTTCCACACCTACAACAAGCCAAACATTGTAATCAAACTTGCTGTAATAAAAAATAAAAAAAAAATTAAATTAAAAACACGTACAAGAAGTAGTGAGACAAACTTGAGGGGCTTTCTCCTGGCACATTCCATTCTAAATTCCAATCTAGAACACCATTTCCATTGAGGCTCTCTTGCCCTAGTAACCAGATTTGGCAAGGGAGAACTGCTGCCACCTTGTGGCCGTTTCACACAACAGCAGCTTTAATCCCAGCACTAATGGTCAGATGATATACAAAATCATTGCAGGCCTGTAAATGACACCTGCCCTGAAAACAAATCCTGGGGTCACATATCGACCAAAAAATTCAAAGCACGTCCATATTTCAAAACGACCGTTTCAAAAGGCATATTTTACGCACATTAGTGTTCTGCTTCTTTTCCTTTCTTTCCTTTTTTGTTAAAAAAATCGGGAATGGAAAAAGGCATCCCTCAGAATGGGCGAAAATCGTTGCAAACGAATCAATGGACAGAGGTTTAATCTCCAATATATATAAACAGCTCATGCAGCTTAATATTAAAAAAACAAACAACCCAATACAAAAATGCGCAAGAGATCTAAAGAGACCTTTCTTCAAAGGAGACACAGAGATGGCCAAGACGCACATGAAAAGCTGCTCAACAGCACTAATTATTAGAGAAATGCAAATCAAAACTACAATGAGGTATCACCTCACACCTGTTAGAATCGGCATCATCAGAAAATCTACAAACAACAATTTCTGGGGAGGGTGTGGACAAAAGGAGCCCTCTTCCACTATTGGTGGGAATGTAAATTGATACAGTCACTATGGAGAACAGTATGGAGTTTCCTTAAAAAAATTAGAAATAGAATTACTATCTGATCCAGCAATCCCACTTCTGGGCATATACCCAGATAAAACCGTAAATCAAAAAGGCACATTCACCACAATATTCGTTGCAGCACTATTTACAATAGCCAGGTAATGGAAGCAACCTAAATGCCCACAGACAGATGAATGGATAAAGATGTGGTATGTATATAAAATGGAATATTACTCGGCCATGAAAAGGAATGAAACTGGGTCATTTGTAGAGACATCGATGGATCGAGAGACTGTCATACAGAATGAAGTAAGTCAGAAAGTGGAAAACAAATATTGTATATTAATGCATATATGTGGAGCCTAAAAAATGTTACAGATGAACTGGTTTGCAGGAAATAAATAGAGACACAGAGGTAGAGAACAAACGTATGGACACCAAGTGTGGGAAGCCATGGGGTGGTGGTGGTGGGATGAGTTGGGAGATTGGGATTGACCTGAATACATGTATATGCATAAAATACATAACTAATAATAACGTACAGTATAAAAAAATAAATAAAATTAAATTTCAAAATTTTAAAAAAGAAAATTTAAAAATAAAAGAGAAAAAATTTCTTCCCGTCTCACAAATGTATTTATAGGAATGAATTATTTCCATCCTTATATCTATAAATACATAAAAGAGGAATAAAATCAAACTTGAACCATAAAAGAAAAAAAAACTGAACCCACGAGTTATACAGAGGAAAAACCTATCAGGGCACTTGCTCCAGGGGTAAACAATTCTGAAATTGGTCAGAGGTGGGGAACCATCTCCCATACAGGCAGCAACCCACCCCCCACGCAAGGAGCGTCCTCATTGCAAAGCTGGGGTCCGTGCCGAGGCATCTGTGAGTAAACGTGAGCTGAGCCCCAGGCCAGCTGCTGCTGAACTGTTCCCACCCTTCCCAGGTAAAACACCTGAATATGTACAAGGGCTTGAAAGCCTAGAGGAAGGGCCGTGGAGCCACACCAGCGACAGCACGCAGGCCAACTTGGTGCCTGCAGGCCAGCCAGGGTGGTCCTGGTCCTGGACGCTCTTCCGGAAGCTTTCCATTGCCCTACCTGAGACACCCCTCCTCTCCCGGCACTCACTGCTTTTTTCCTTCCTCACCTCTGTCCGGAGAGAAATTCCAGCTGAAGGTATGGGTGACACATCCTCTTCTTTACACGTGTCAGCCTGGCAACTCCTGCAGAAAGGCCAGCAGAGCCGCACTCACACCGGGCCACCCACAAAGCTGTGGCCCCTCACTCCCTCCCACCAGCACAGCCCCGAGACTGCTGACGGGGCAGAGAATATGGAGTCAGGCACAGCTTCAGGGGCTATTGCTGCCTGGAGCTCTGTTTATATTGACCTCAACGAGGCACACCTGGGGAGGGCAGGCCGGCAGGGTAAGGCTGCCCAGGTCAGCTAATCCACAACCCTCAGGGAATCACATTGTTAAAAATGGACCTCGCTAAGGCAGAATAGAAGCCAAGGAGAAAAAGGACACAATGCCATTTGCAGCACCGTAGATGAGTCTAGAAGTAATCACGTGACATGTAGTAAGTCAGAAAGTGAAAGAGACATATCATATCATATCACTTATAGGTGTTACCTAAAAATGGATACCAGGGCAGATATTTCCACGGAGAAGGGCAATCACAGATTCAGTAAACAAACTTATGGTTCACCAATGGAAAGTTGTGAGGATTGGTTTCATTACGATACCGGGGTTAACACACATATACAAACACAGGTGACATATATAATCACCAAAGACCTACAGAATACCAAGAGTGGACTACTCAACATTCTGTCATAACGTACATGGGAAAAGGATCCCAGGAAGAACAGACATCTGTATATGTGTAAAAGAACCACATCTTCCACACCTACAACAAGCCAAACATTGTAATCAAACTTGCTGTAATAAAAAATAAAAAAATAAATAAATTAAAAACACGAACAAGAAGTAGTGAGACAAACTTGAGGGGCTTTCTCCTGGCACATTCCATTCTAAATTCCAATCTAGAACACCACTTCCACTGAGGCTCTCTTGCCCTAGTAACCAGATTTGGTAAGGGAGAACTGCTGCCACTTTGTGGCCGTTTCACAGAACAGCAGCTTTAATCCCAGCGCTAATGGTCAGTTGATATTCAAAATCATTGCAGGCCTGTAAATGACACCTGCCCTGAAAACAAATCCTGGGGTCACATATCGACCAAAAAATTCAAAGCACGTCCATATTTCAAAACGACCGTTTCAAAAGGCATATTTTACGCACATTAGTGTTCTGCTTCTTTTCCTTTCTTTCCTTTTTTGTTAAAAAAACGGGAATGGAAAAAGGCATCCCTCAGAATGGGCGAAAATCGTTGCAAACGAATCAATGGACAGAGGTTTAATCTCCAATATATATAAACAGCTCATGCAGCTTAATATTAAAAAACAAACAACCCAATACAAAAATGGGCAGAAGATCTAAAGAGACGTTTCTTCAAAGGAGACACAGAGATGGCCAAGACGCACATGAAAAGCTGCTCAACAGCACTAATTATTAGAGAAATGCAAATCAAAACTACAATGAGGTATCACCTCACACCCGTTAGAATCGGCATCATCAGAAAATCTACAAACAACCAATTCTGGGGAGGGTGTGGACAAAAGGAGCCCTCTTCCACTATTGGTGGGAATGTAAATTGATACAGTCACTATGGAGAACAGTATGGAGTTTCCTTAAAAAAACTAGAAATAGAATTGCCATCGGATCCAGCAATCCCACTTCTGGGTATATACCCAGAGAAAACCGTAAATCTAAAAGGCATATTCACCACAATGTTCATTGCAGCACTATTTACAATAGCCAGGTAATGGAAGCAACCTAAATGCCCACAGACAGATGAATGGATAAAGATGTGGTACATATATAAAATGGAATATTACTCGGCCATAAAAAGGAATGAAACTGGGTCATTTGTAGAGACATCGATGGATCGAGAGACTGTCATACAGAATGAAGTAAGTCAGAAAGAGGAAAACAAATATTGTATATTAATGCATAAATGTGGAGCCTAAAAAATGGTACAGATGAACTGGTTTGCAGGGAAGAAATAGAGACACAGAGGTAGAGAACAAACGTATGGACACCAAGTGTGGGAAGCCACGGGGTGGTGGTGGTGGGATGAGTTGGGAGTTTGGGATTGACCTGAATACATATATATGCATAAAGTACATAACTAATAATAACGTGCTGTATAAAAAAATAAATAAAATTAAATTTCAAAATTTTAAAAAATAAAATTTAAAAATAAAACAGAAAAAAGTTCTTCCCGTCACACAGATGTATTTATAGGAATGAATTATTTCCATGCTTATATCTATAAATACATAAAAGAGGAATAAAATCTAACTTGAACGATAAAAGAAAAAAAAAGTGAACCCACGAGTTACACAGAGGAAAACCCTATCACGGCACTTCCTCCAGCGGTAAACAATTCTGAAATTGGTCAGAGGTGGGGAACCATCTCCCATGCAGCCAGCAACCCACCCCCCATGCAAGGAGCGTCCTCATTGCAAAGCTGTGGGTCCGTGCCGAGGCATCTGTGAGTAAACGTGAGCTGAGCCCCAGGCCAGCTGCTGCTGAACTGTCCCCACCCTTTCCAGGTAAAACACCTGAATATGTACAAGGGCTTGAAAGCCTAGAGGAAGGACCGTGGAGCCACACCAGCGACAGCACGCAGGCCAACTTGGTGCCTGCAGGCCAGCCAGGGTGGTCCTGGACCCTGGCGCTCTTCCGGAAGCTTTCCATTGCCCTGCCTGAGATAACCCTCCTGTCCCGGCCCCCACTGCTTTTTTCCTTCCTCACCTCTGTCCAGAGAGATATTCAAGCGGAAGGTATGGGTGACACATCCTCTTCTTTACAGGCGGCTGCCTGGCAACTCCTGCAGAAAGGCCAGCAGAGCCCCACTCACACCGGGCAACCCACAAAGCTGTGGCCCCTCACTCCCTCCCACCAGCACAGCCCCGAGACTGCTGACGGGGCAGAGAATATGGAGTCAGGCAGAGCTTCAGGGGCTATTGCTGCCTGGAGCTCTGTTTATATTGACCTCAATGAGTCACACCTGGGGCGGGCGGGCCGGCAGGGTAAGGCTGCTCAGGTCAGCTAATCCACAACCCTCAGGGAATTACATTGTTGAAAATGGACCTCGCTAAGGCAGAAGAGAAGCCAAGGGAAAAAAGGACACAATGCCATTTGCAGCACCGTAGATGAGTCTACAAATAATCACGTGACTTGTAGTAAGTCAGAAAGTGAAAGACACATATCATATCATATCACTTATAAGTGTTACCTAAAAATGGATACCAGGGCAGATATTTCCACGGAGAAGGGCAATCACAGATTCATTAAACAAACTTATGGTTCACCAATGGAAAGGTGTGAGGATTGGTTTCATTACAATATCGGGGTTAACACACATATACAAACACAGTGACATATATAATCACCAAAGACCTACAGAATACCAAGAGAGGACTACTCAACATTCTGTCATAAAGTACATGGGAAAAGGATCCCAGGAAGAACAGACATCTGTATATGTGTAAAAGAACCACATCTTCCACACCTACAACAAGCCAAACATTGTAATCAAACTTGCTGTAATAAAAAATAAAAAAAAATTAAATTAAAAACACGTACAAGAAGTAGTGAGACAAACTTGAGGGGCTTTCTCCTGGCACATTCCATTCTAAATTCCAATCTAGAACACCATTTCCATTGAGGCTCTCTTGCCCTAGTAACCAGATTTGGCAAGGGAGAACTGCTGCCACCTTGTGGCCGTTTCACACAACAGCAGCTTTAATCCCAGCACTAATGGTCAGATGATATACAAAATCATTGCAGGCCTGTAAATGACACCTGCCCTGAAAACAAATCCTGGGGTCACATATCGACCAAAAAATTCAAAGCACGTCCATATTTCAAAACGACCGTTTCAAAAGGCATATTTTACGCACATTAGTGTTCTGCTTCTTTTCCTTTCTTTCCTTTTTTGTTAAAAAAATCGGGAATGGAAAAAGGCATCCCTCAGAATGGGCGAAAATCGTTGCAAACGAATCAATGGACAGAGGTTTAATCTCCAATATATATAAACAGCTCATGCAGCTTAATATTAAAAAAACAAACAACCCAATACAAAAATGCGCAAGAGATCTAAAGAGACCTTTCTTCAAAGGAGACACAGAGATGGCCAAGACGCACATGAAAAGCTGCTCAACAGCACTAATTATTAGAGAAATGCAAATCAAAACTACAATGAGGTATCACCTCACACCTGTTAGAATCGGCATCATCAGAAAATCTACAAACAACAATTTCTGGGGAGGGTGTGGACAAAAGGAGCCCTCTTCCACTATTGGTGGGAATGTAAATTGATACAGTCACTATGGAGAACAGTATGGAGTTTCCTTAAAAAAATTAGAAATAGAATTACTATCTGATCCAGCAATCCCACTTCTGGGCATATACCCAGATAAAACCGTAAATCAAAAAGGCACATTCACCACAATATTCGTTGCAGCACTATTTACAATAGCCAGGTAATGGAAGCAACCTAAATGCCCACAGACAGATGAATGGATAAAGATGTGGTACGTATATAAAATGGAATATTACTCGGCCATGAAAAGGAATGAAACTGGGTCATTTGTAGAGACATCGATGGATCGAGAGACTGTCATACAGAATGAAGTAAGTCAGAAAGTGGAAAACAAATATTGTATATTAATGCATATATGTGGAGCCTAAAAAATGTTACAGATGAACTGGTTTGCAGGAAATAAATAGAGACACAGAGGTAGAGAACAAACGTATGGACACCAAGTGTGGGAAGCCATGGGGTGGTGGTGGTGGGATGAGTTGGGAGATTGGGATTGACCTGAATACATGTATATGCATAAAATACATAACTAATAATAACGTACAGTATAAAAAAATAAATAAAATTAAATTTCAAAATTTTAAAAAAGAAAATTTAAAAATAAAAGAGAAAAAATTTCTTCCCGTCTCACAAATGTATTTATAGGAATGAATTATTTCCATCCTTATATCTATAAATACATAAAAGAGGAATAAAATCAAACTTGAACCATAAAAGAAAAAAAAACTGAACCCACGAGTTATACAGAGGAAAAACCTATCAGGGCACTTGCTCCAGGGGTAAACAATTCTGAAATTGGTCAGAGGTGGGGAACCATCTCCCATACAGGCAGCAACCCACCCCCCACGCAAGGAGCGTCCTCATTGCAAAGCTGGGGTCCGTGCCGAGGCATCTGTGAGTAAACGTGAGCTGAGCCCCAGGCCAGCTGCTGCTGAACTGTTCCCACCCTTCCCAGGTAAAACACCTGAATATGTACAAGGGCTTGAAAGCCTAGAGGAAGGGCCGTGGAGCCACACCAGCGACAGCACGCAGGCCAACTTGGTGCCTGCAGGCCAGCCAGGGTGGTCCTGGTCCTGGACGCTCTTCCGGAAGCTTTCCATTGCCCTGCCTGAGACACCCCTCCTCTCCCGGCACTCACTGCTTTTTTCCTTCCTCACCTCTGTCCGGAGAGAAATTCCAGCTGAAGGTATGGGTGACACATCCTCTTCTTTACACGTGTCAGCCTGGCAACTCCTGCAGAAAGGCCAGCAGAGCCGCACTCACACCGGGCCACCCACAAAGCTGTGGCCCCTCACTCCCTCCCAACAGCACAGCCCCGAGACTGCTGACGGGGCAGAGAATATGGAGTCAGGCACAGCTTCAGGGGCTATTGCTGCCTGGAGCTCTGTTTATATTGACCTCAACGAGGCACACCTGGGGAGGGCGGGCCGGCAGGGTAAGGCTGCCCAGGTCAGCTAATCCACAACCCTCAGGGAATCACATTGTTAAAAATGGACCTCGCTAAGGCAGAATAGAAGCCAAGGAGAAAAAGGACACAATGCCATTTGCAGCACCGTAGATGAGTCTAGAAGTAATCACGTGACATGTAGTAAGTCAGAAAGTGAAAGAGACATATCATATCATATCACTTATAGGTGTTACCTAAAAATGGATACCAGGGCAGATATTTCCACGGAGAAGGGCAATCACAGATTCAGTAAACAAACTTATGGTTCACCAATGGAAAGTTGTGAGGATTGGTTTCATTACGATACCGGGGTTAACACACATATACAAACACAGGTGACATATATAATCACCAAAGACCTACAGAATACCAAGAGTGGACTACTCAACATTCTGTCATAACGTACATGGGAAAAGGATCCCAGGAAGAACAGACATCTGTATATGTGTAAAAGAACCACATCTTCCACACCTACAACAAGCCAAACATTGTAATCAAACTTGCTGTAATAAAAAATAAAAAAATAAATAAATTAAAAACACGAACAAGAAGTAGTGAGACAAACTTGAGGGGCTTTCTCCTGGCACATTCCATTCTAAATTCCAATCTAGAACACCACTTCCACTGAGGCTCTCTTGCCCTAGTAACCAGATTTGGTAAGGGAGAACTGCTGCCACTTTGTGGCCGTTTCACAGAACAGCAGCTTTAATCCCAGCGCTAATGGTCAGTTGATATTCAAAATCATTGCAGGCCTGTAAATGACACCTGCCCTGAAAACAAATCCTGGGGTCACATATCGACCAAAAAATTCAAAGCACGTCCATATTTCAAAACGACCGTTTCAAAAGGCATATTTTACGCACATTAGTGTTCTGCTTCTTTTCCTTTCTTTCCTTTTTTGTTAAAAAAACGGGAATGGAAAAAGGCATCCCTCAGAATGGGCGAAAATCGTTGCAAACGAATCAATGGACAGAGGTTTAATCTCCAATATATATAAACAGCTCATGCAGCTTAATATTAAAAAACAAACAACCCAATACAAAAATGGGCAGAAGATCTAAAGAGACGTTTCTTCAAAGGAGACACAGAGATGGCCAAGACGCACATGAAAAGCTGCTCAACAGCACTAATTATTAGAGAAATGCAAATCAAAACTACAATGAGGTATCACCTCACACCCGTTAGAATCGGCATCATCAGAAAATCTACAAACAACCAATTCTGGGGAGGGTGTGGACAAAAGGAGCCCTCTTCCACTATTGGTGGGAATGTAAATTGATACAGTCACTATGGAGAACAGTATGGAGTTTCCTTAAAAAAACTAGAAATAGAATTGCCATCGGATCCAGCAATCCCACTTCTGGGTATATACCCAGAGAAAACCGTAAATCTAAAAGGCATATTCACCACAATGTTCATTGCAGCACTATTTACAATAGCCAGGTAATGGAAGCAACCTAAATGCCCACAGACAGATGAATGGATAAAGATGTGGTACATATATAAAATGGAATATTACTCGGCCATAAAAAGGAATGAAACTGGGTCATTTGTAGAGACATCGATGGATCGAGAGACTGTCATACAGAATGAAGTAAGTCAGAAAGAGGAAAACAAATATTGTATATTAATGCATAAATGTGGAGCCTAAAAAATGGTACAGATGAACTGGTTTGCAGGGAAGAAATAGAGACACAGAGGTAGAGAACAAACGTATGGACACCAAGTGTGGGAAGCCACGGGGTGGTGGTGGTGGGATGAGTTGGGAGTTTGGGATTGACCTGAATACATATATATGCATAAAGTACATAACTAATAATAACGTGCTGTATAAAAAAATAAATAAAATTAAATTTCAAAATTTTAAAAAATAAAATTTAAAAATAAAACAGAAAAAAGTTCTTCCCGTCACACAGATGTATTTATAGGAATGAATTATTTCCATGCTTATATCTATAAATACATAAAAGAGGAATAAAATCTAACTTGAACGATAAAAGAAAAAAAAAGTGAACCCACGAGTTACACAGAGGAAAACCCTATCACGGCACTTCCTCCAGCGGTAAACAATTCTGAAATTGGTCAGAGGTGGGGAACCATCTCCCATGCAGCCAGCAACCCACCCCCCATGCAAGGAGCGTCCTCATTGCAAAGCTGTGGGTCCGTGCCGAGGCATCTGTGAGTAAACGTGAGCTGAGCCCCAGGCCAGCTGCTGCTGAACTGTCCCCACCCTTTCCAGGTAAAACACCTGAATATGTACAAGGGCTTGAAAGCCTAGAGGAAGGACCGTGGAGCCACACCAGCGACAGCACGCAGGCCAACTTGGTGCCTGCAGGCCAGCCAGGGTGGTCCTGGACCCTGGCGCTCTTCCGGAAGCTTTCCATTGCCCTGCCTGAGATAACCCTCCTGTCCCGGCCCCCACTGCTTTTTTCCTTCCTCACCTCTGTCCAGAGAGATATTCAAGCGGAAGGTATGGGTGACACATCCTCTTCTTTACAGGCGGCTGCCTGGCAACTCCTGCAGAAAGGCCAGCAGAGCCCCACTCACACCGGGCAACCCACAAAGCTGTGGCCCCTCACTCCCTCCCACCAGCACAGCCCCGAGACTGCTGACGGGGCAGAGAATATGGAGTCAGGCAGAGCTTCAGGGGCTATTGCTGCCTGGAGCTCTGTTTATATTGACCTCAATGAGTCACACCTGGGGCGGGCGGGCCGGCAGGGTAAGGCTGCCCAGGTCAGCTAATCCACAACCCTCAGGGAATTACATTGTTGAAAATGGACCTCGCTAAGGCAGAAGAGAAGCCAAGGGAAAAAAGGACACAATGCCATTTGCAGCACCGTAGATGAGTCTACAAATAATCACGTGACTTGTAGTAAGTCAGAAAGTGAAAGACACATATCATATCATATCACTTATAAGTGTTACCTAAAAATGGATACCAGGGCAGATATTTCCACGGAGAAGGGCAATCACAGATTCATTAAACAAACTTATGGTTCACCAATGGAAAGGTGTGAGGATTGGTTTCATTACAATATCGGGGTTAACAGACATATACAAACACAGTGACATATATAATCACCAAAGACCTACAGAATACCAAGAGAGGACTACTCAACATTCTGTCATAAAGTACATGGGAAAAGGATCCCAGGAAGAACAGACATCTGTATATGTGTAAAAGAACCACATCTTCCACACCTACAACAAGCCAAACATTGTAATCAAACTTGCTGTAATAAAAAATAAAAAAAAAAATTAAATTAAAAACACGTACAAGAAGTAGTGAGACAAACTTGAGGGGCTTTCTCCTGGCACATTCCATTCTAAATTCCAATCTAGAACACCATTTCCATTGAGGCTCTCTTGCCCTAGTAACCAGATTTGGCAAGGGAGAACTGCTGCCACCTTGTGGCCGTTTCACACAACAGCAGCTTTAATCCCAGCACTAATGGTCAGATGATATACAAAATCATTGCAGGCCTGTAAATGACACCTGCCCTGAAAACAAATCCTGGGGTCACATATCGACCAAAAAATTCAAAGCACGTCCATATTTCAAAACGACCGTTTCAAAAGGCATATTTTACGCACATTAGTGTTCTGCTTCTTTTCCTTTCTTTCCTTTTTTGTTAAAAAAATCGGGAATGGAAAAAGGCATCCCTCAGAATGGGCGAAAATCGTTGCAAACGAATCAATGGACAGAGGTTTAATCTCCAATATATATAAACAGCTCATGCAGCTTAATATTAAAAAAACAAACAACCCAATACAAAAATGCGCAAGAGATCTAAAGAGACCTTTCTTCAAAGGAGACACAGAGATGGCCAAGACGCACATGAAAAGCTGCTCAACAGCACTAATTATTAGAGAAATGCAAATCAAAACTACAATGAGGTATCACCTCACACCTGTTAGAATCGGCATCATCAGAAAATCTACAAACAACAATTTCTGGGGAGGGTGTGGACAAAAGGAGCCCTCTTCCACTATTGGTGGGAATGTAAATTGATACAGTCACTATGGAGAACAGTATGGAGTTTCCTTAAAAAAATTAGAAATAGAATTACTATCTGATCCAGCAATCCCACTTCTGGGCATATACCCAGATAAAACCGTAAATCAAAAAGGCACATTCACCACAATATTCGTTGCAGCACTATTTACAATAGCCAGGTAATGGAAGCAACCTAAATGCCCACAGACAGATGAATGGATAAAGATGTGGTACGTATATAAAATGGAATATTACTCGGCCATGAAAAGGAATGAAACTGGGTCATTTGTAGAGACATCGATGGATCGAGAGACTGTCATACAGAATGAAGTAAGTCAGAAAGTGGAAAACAAATATTGTATATTAATGCATATATGTGGAGCCTAAAAAATGTTACAGATGAACTGGTTTGCAGGAAATAAATAGAGACACAGAGGTAGAGAACAAACGTATGGACACCAAGTGTGGGAAGCCATGGGGTGGTGGTGGTGGGATGAGTTGGGAGATTGGGATTGACCTGAATACATGTATATGCATAAAATACATAACTAATAATAACGTACAGTATAAAAAAATAAATAAAATTAAATTTCAAAATTTTAAAAAAGAAAATTTAAAAATAAAACAGAAAAAAGTTCTTCCCGTCTCACAAATGTATTTATAGGAATGAATTATTTCCATCCTTATATCTATAAATACATAAAAGAGGAATAAAATCAAACTTGAACCATAAAAGAAAAAAAAACTGAACCCACGAGTTATACAGAGGAAAAACCTATCAGGGCACTTGCTCCAGGGGTAAACAATTCTGAAATTGGTCAGAGGTGGGGAACCATCTCCCATACAGGCAGCAACCCACCCCCCACGCAAGGAGCGTCCTCATTGCAAAGCTGGGGTCCGTGCCGAGGCATCTGTGAGTAAACGTGAGCTGAGCCCCAGGCCAGCTGCTGCTGAACTGTTCCCACCCTTCCCAGGTAAAACACCTGAATATGTACAAGGGCTTGAAAGCCTAGAGGAAGGGCCGTGGAGCCACACCAGCGACAGCACGCAGGCCAACTTGGTGCCTGCAGGCCAGCCAGGGTGGTCCTGGTCCTGGACGCTCTTCCGGAAGCTTTCCATTGCCCTGCCTGAGACACCCCTCCTCTCCCGGCACTCACTGCTTTTTTCCTTCCTCACCTCTGTCCGGAGAGAAATTCCAGCTGAAGGTATGGGTGACACATCCTCTTCTTTACACGTGTCAGCCTGGCAACTCCTGCAGAAAGGCCAGCAGAGCCGCACTCACACCGGGCCACCTACAAAGCTGTGGCCCCTCACTCCCTCCCACCAGCACAGCCCCGAGACTGCTGACGGGGCAGAGAATATGGAGTCAGGCACAGCTTCAGGGGCTATTGCTGCCTGGAGCTCTGTTTATATTGACCTCAATGAGGCACACCTGGGGAGGGCGGGCCGGCAGGGTAAGGCTGCCCAGGTCAGCTAATCCACAACCCTCAGGGAATCACATTGTTAAAAATGGACCTCGCTAAGGCAGAATAGAAGCCAAGGAGAAAAAGGACACAATGCCATTTGCAGCACCGTAGATGAGTCTAGAAGTAATCACGTGACATGTAGTAAGTCAGAAAGTGAAAGAGACATATCATATCATATCACTTATAGGTGTTACCTAAAAATGGATACCAGGGCAGATATTTCCACGGAGAAGGGCAATCACAGATTCAGTAAACAAACTTATGGTTCACCAATGGAAAGTTGTGAGGATTGGTTTCATTACGATACCGGGGTTAACACACATATACAAACACAGGTGACATATATAATCACCAAAGACCTACAGAATACCAAGAGTGGACTACTCAACATTCTGTCATAACGTACATGGGAAAAGGATCCCAGGAAGAACAGACATCTGTATATGTGTAAAAGAACCACATCTTCCACACCTACAACAAGCCAAACATTGTAATCAAACTTGCTGTAATAAAAAATAAAAAAATAAATAAATTAAAAACACGAACAAGAAGTAGTGAGACAAACTTGAGGGGCTTTCTCCTGGCACATTCCATTCTAAATTCCAATCTAGAACACCACTTCCACTGAGGCTCTCTTGCCCTAGTAACCAGATTTGGTAAGGGAGAACTGCTGCCACTTTGTGGCCGTTTCACAGAACAGCAGCTTTAATCCCAGCGCTAATGGTCAGTTGATATTCAAAATCATTGCAGGCCTGTAAATGACACCTGCCCTGAAAACAAATCCTGGGGTCACATATCGACCAAAAAATTCAAAGCACGTCCATATTTCAAAACGACCGTTTCAAAAGGCATATTTTACGCACATTAGTGTTCTGCTTCTTTTCCTTTCTTTCCTTTTTTGTTAAAAAAACGGGAATGGAAAAAGGCATCCCTCAGAATGGGCGAAAATCGTTGCAAACGAATCAATGGACAGAGGTTTAATCTCCAATATATATAAACAGCTCATGCAGCTTAATATTAAAAAACAAACAACCCAATACAAAAATGGGCAGAAGATCTAAAGAGACGTTTCTTCAAAGGAGACACAGAGATGGCCAAGACGCACATGAAAAGCTGCTCAACAGCACTAATTATTAGAGAAATGCAAATCAAAACTACAATGAGGTATCACCTCACACCCGTTAGAATCGGCATCATCAGAAAATCTACAAACAACCAATTCTGGGGAGGGTGTGGACAAAAGGAGCCCTCTTCCACTATTGGTGGGAATGTAAATTGATACAGTCACTATGGAGAACAGTATGGAGTTTCCTTAAAAAAACTAGAAATAGAATTGCCATCGGATCCAGCAATCCCACTTCTGGGTATATACCCAGAGAAAACCGTAAATCTAAAAGGCATATTCACCACAATGTTCATTGCAGCACTATTTACAATAGCCAGGTAATGGAAGCAACCTAAATGCCCACAGACAGATGAATGGATAAAGATGTGGTACATATATAAAATGGAATATTACTCGGCCATAAAAAGGAATGAAACTGGGTCATTTGTAGAGACATCGATGGATCGAGAGACTGTCATACAGAATGAAGTAAGTCAGAAAGAGGAAAACAAATATTGTATATTAATGCATAAATGTGGAGCCTAAAAAATGGTACAGATGAACTGGTTTGCAGGGAAGAAATAGAGACACAGAGGTAGAGAACAAACGTATGGACACCAAGTGTGGGAAGCCACGGGGTGGTGGTGGTGGGATGAGTTGGGAGTTTGGGATTGACCTGAATACATATATATGCATAAAGTACATAACTAATAATAACGTGCTGTATAAAAAAATAAATAAAATTAAATTTCAAAATTTTAAAAAATAAAATTTAAAAATAAAACAGAAAAAAGTTCTTCCCGTCACACAGATGTATTTATAGGAATGAATTATTTCCATGCTTATATCTATAAATACATAAAAGAGGAATAAAATCTAACTTGAACGATAAAAGAAAAAAAAAGTGAACCCACGAGTTATACAGAGGAAAACCCTATCACGGCACTTGCTCCAGCGGTAAACAATTCTGAAATTGGTCAGAGGTGGGGAACCATCTCCCATGCAGCCAGCAACCCACCCCCCATGCAAGGAGCGTCCTCATTGCAAAGCTGTGGGTCCGTGCCGAGGCATCTGTGAGTAAACGTGAGCTGAGCCCCAGGCCAGCTGCTGCTGAACTGTCCCCACCCTTTCCAGGTAAAACACCTGAATATGTACAAGGGCTTGAAAGCCTAGAGGAAGGACCGTGGAGCCACAACAGCGACAGCACGCAGGCCAACTTGGTGCCTGCAGGCCAGCCAGGGTGGTCCTGGACCCTGGCGCTCTTCCGGAAGCTTTCCATTGCCCTGCCTGAGATAACCCTCCTGTCCCGGCCCCCACTGCTTTTTTCCTTCCTCACCTCTGTCCAGAGAGATATTCAAGCGGAAGGTATGGGTGACACATCCTCTTCTTTACAGGCGGCTGCCTGGCAACTCCTGCAGAAAGGCCAGCAGAGCCCCACTCACACCGGGCAACCCACAAAGCTGTGGCCCCTCACTCCCTCCCACCAGCACAGCCCCGAGACTGCTGACGGGGCAGAGAATATGGAGTCAGGCAGAGCTTCAGGGGCTATTGCTGCCTGGAGCTCTGTTTATATTGACCTCAATGAGTCACACCTGGGGCGGGCGGGCCGGCAGGGTAAGGCTGCCCAGGTCAGCTAATCCACAACCCTCAGGGAATTACATTGTTGAAAATGGACCTCGCTAAGGCAGAAGAGAAGCCAAGGGAAAAAAGGACACAATGCCATTTGCAGCACCGTAGATGAGTCTACAAATAATCACGTGACTTGTAGTAAGTCAGAAAGTGAAAGACACATATCATATCATATCACTTATAAGTGTTACCTAAAAATGGATACCAGGGCAGATATTTCCACGGAGAAGGGCAATCACAGATTCATTAAACAAACTTATGGTTCACCAATGGAAAGGTGTGAGGATTGGTTTCATTACAATATCGGGGTTAACACACATATACAAACACAGTGACATATATAATCACCAAAGACCTACAGAATACCAAGAGAGGACTACTCAACATTCTGTCATAAAGTACATGGGAAAAGGATCCCAGGAAGAACAGACATCTGTATATGTGTAAAAGAACCACATCTTCCACACCTACAACAAGCCAAACATTGTAATCAAACTTGCTGTAATAAAAAATAAAAAAAAAATTAAATTAAAAACACGTACAAGAAGTAGTGAGACAAACTTGAGGGGCTTTCTCCTGGCACATTCCATTCTAAATTCCAATCTAGAACACCATTTCCATTGAGGCTCTCTTGCCCTAGTAACCAGATTTGGCAAGGGAGAACTGCTGCCACCTTGTGGCCGTTTCACACAACAGCAGCTTTAATCCCAGCACTAATGGTCAGATGATATACAAAATCATTGCAGGCCTGTAAATGACACCTGCCCTGAAAACAAATCCTGGGGTCACATATCGACCAAAAAATTCAAAGCACGTCCATATTTCAAAACGACCGTTTCAAAAGGCATATTTTACGCACATTAGTGTTCTGCTTCTTTTCCTTTCTTTCCTTTTTTGTTAAAAAAATCGGGAATGGAAAAAGGCATCCCTCAGAATGGGCGAAAATCGTTGCAAACGAATCAATGGACAGAGGTTTAATCTCCAATATATATAAACAGCTCATGCAGCTTAATATTAAAAAAACAAACAACCCAATACAAAAATGCGCAAGAGATCTAAAGAGACCTTTCTTCAAAGGAGACACAGAGATGGCCAAGACGCACATGAAAAGCTGCTCAACAGCACTAATTATTAGAGAAATGCAAATCAAAACTACAATGAGGTATCACCTCACACCTGTTAGAATCGGCATCATCAGAAAATCTACAAACAACAATTTCTGGGGAGGGTGTGGACAAAAGGAGCCCTCTTCCACTATTGGTGGGAATGTAAATTGATACAGTCACTATGGAGAACAGTATGGAGTTTCCTTAAAAAAATTAGAAATAGAATTACTATCTGATCCAGCAATCCCACTTCTGGGCATATACCCAGATAAAACCGTAAATCAAAAAGGCACATTCACCACAATATTCGTTGCAGCACTATTTACAATAGCCAGGTAATGGAAGCAACCTAAATGCCCACAGACAGATGAATGGATAAAGATGTGGTACGTATATAAAATGGAATATTACTCGGCCATGAAAAGGAATGAAACTGGGTCATTTGTAGAGACATCGATGGATCGAGAGACTGTCATACAGAATGAAGTAAGTCAGAAAGTGGAAAACAAATATTGTATATTAATGCATATATGTGGAGCCTAAAAAATGTTACAGATGAACTGGTTTGCAGGAAATAAATAGAGACACAGAGGTAGAGAACAAACGTATGGACACCAAGTGTGGGAAGCCATGGGGTGGTGGTGGTGGGATGAGTTGGGAGATTGGGATTGACCTGAATACATGTATATGCATAAAATACATAACTAATAATAACGTACAGTATAAAAAAATAAATAAAATTAAATTTCAAAATTTTAAAAAAGAAAATTTAAAAATAAAAGAGAAAAAATGTCTTCCCGTCTCACAAATGTATTTATAGGAATGAATTATTTCCATCCTTATATCTATAAATACATAAAAGAGGAATAAAATCAAACTTGAACCATAAAAGAAAAAAAAACTGAACCCACGAGTTATACAGAGGAAAAACCTATCAGGGCACTTGCTCCAGGGGTAAACAATTCTGAAATTGGTCAGAGGTGGGGAACCATCTCCCATACAGGCAGCAACCCACCCCCCACGCAAGGAGCGTCCTCATTGCAAAGCTGGGGTCCGTGCCGAGGCATCTGTGAGTAAACGTGAGCTGAGCCCCAGGCCAGCTGCTGCTGAACTGTTCCCACCCTTCCCAGGTAAAACACCTGAATATGTACAAGGGCTTGAAAGCCTAGAGGAAGGGCCGTGGAGCCACACCAGCGACAGCACGCAGGCCAACTTGGTGCCTGCAGGCCAGCCAGGGTGGTCCTGGTCCTGGACGCTCTTCCGGAAGCTTTCCATTGCCCTGCCTGAGACACCCCTCCTCTCCCGGCACTCACTGCTTTTTTCCTTCCTCACCTCTGTCCGGAGAGAAATTCCAGCTGAAGGTATGGGTGACACATCCTCTTCTTTACACGTGTCAGCCTGGCAACTCCTGCAGAAAGGCCAGCAGAGCCGCACTCACACCGGGCCACCCACAAAGCTGTGGCCCCTCACTCCCTCCCAACAGCACAGCCCCGAGACTGCTGACGGGGCAGAGAATATGGAGTCAGGCACAGCTTCAGGGGCTATTGCTGCCTGGAGCTCTGTTTATATTGACCTCAACGAGGCACACCTGGGGAGGGCGGGCCGGCAGGGTAAGGCTGCCCAGGTCAGCTAATCCACAACCCTCAGGGAATCACATTGTTAAAAATGGACCTCGCTAAGGCAGAATAGAAGCCAAGGAGAAAAAGGACACAATGCCATTTGCAGCACCGTAGATGAGTCTAGAAGTAATCACGTGACATGTAGTAAGTCAGAAAGTGAAAGAGACATATCATATCATATCACTTATAGGTGTTACCTAAAAATGGATACCAGGGCAGATATTTCCACGGAGAAGGGCAATCACAGATTCAGTAAACAAACTTATGGTTCACCAATGGAAAGTTGTGAGGATTGGTTTCATTACGATACCGGGGTTAACACACATATACAAACACAGGTGACATATATAATCACCAAAGACCTACAGAATACCAAGAGTGGACTACTCAACATTCTGTCATAACGTACATGGGAAAAGGATCCCAGGAAGAACAGACATCTGTATATGTGTAAAAGAACCACATCTTCCACACCTACAACAAGCCAAACATTGTAATCAAACTTGCTGTAATAAAAAATAAAAAAATAAATAAATTAAAAACACGAACAAGAAGTAGTGAGACAAACTTGAGGGGCTTTCTCCTGGCACATTCCATTCTAAATTCCAATCTAGAACACCACTTCCACTGAGGCTCTCTTGCCCTAGTAACCAGATTTGGTAAGGGAGAACTGCTGCCACTTTGTGGCCGTTTCACAGAACAGCAGCTTTAATCCCAGCGCTAATGGTCAGTTGATATTCAAAATCATTGCAGGCCTGTAAATGACACCTGCCCTGAAAACAAATCCTGGGGTCACATATCGACCAAAAAATTCAAAGCACGTCCATATTTCAAAACGACCGTTTCAAAAGGCATATTTTACGCACATTAGTGTTCTGCTTCTTTTCCTTTCTTTCCTTTTTTGTTAAAAAAACGGGAATGGAAAAAGGCATCCCTCAGAATGGGCGAAAATCGTTGCAAACGAATCAATGGACAGAGGTTTAATCTCCAATATATATAAACAGCTCATGCAGCTTAATATTAAAAAACAAACAACCCAATACAAAAATGGGCAGAAGATCTAAAGAGACGTTTCTTCAAAGGAGACACAGAGATGGCCAAGACGCACATGAAAAGCTGCTCAACAGCACTAATTATTAGAGAAATGCAAATCAAAACTACAATGAGGTATCACCTCACACCCGTTAGAATCGGCATCATCAGAAAATCTACAAACAACCAATTCTGGGGAGGGTGTGGACAAAAGGAGCCCTCTTCCACTATTGGTGGGAATGTAAATTGATACAGTCACTATGGAGAACAGTATGGAGTTTCCTTAAAAAAACTAGAAATAGAATTGCCACCGGATCCAGCAATCCCACTTCTGGGTATATACCCAGAGAAAACCGTAAATCTAAAAGGCATATTCACCACAATGTTCATTGCAGCACTATTTACAATAGCCAGGTAATGGAAGCAACCTAAATGCCCACAGACAGATGAATGGATAAAGATGTGGTACATATATAAAATGGAATATTACTCGGCCATAAAAAGGAATGAAACTGGGTCATTTGTAGAGACATCGATGGATCGAGAGACTGTCATACAGAATGAAGTAAGTCAGAAAGAGGAAAACAAATATTGTATATTAATGCATAAATGTGGAGCCTAAAAAATGGTACAGATGAACTGGTTTGCAGGGAAGAAATAGAGACACAGAGGTAGAGAACAAACGTATGGACACCAAGTGTGGGAAGCCACGGGGTGGTGGTGGTGGGATGAGTTGGGAGTTTGGGATTGACCTGAATACATATATATGCATAAAGTACATAACTAATAATAACGTGCTGTATAAAAAAATAAATAAAATTAAATTTCAAAATTTTAAAAAATAAAATTTAAAAATAAAACAGAAAAAAGTTCTTCCCGTCACACAGATGTATTTATAGGAATGAATTATTTCCATGCTTATATCTATAAATACATAAAAGAGGAATAAAATCTAACTTGAACGATAAAAGAAAAAAAAAGTGAACCCACGAGTTATACAGAGGAAAACCCTATCACGGCACTTGCTCCAGCGGTAAACAATTCTGAAATTGGTCAGAGGTGGGGAACCATCTCCCATGCAGCCAGCAACCCACCCCCCATGCAAGGAGCGTCCTCATTGCAAAGCTGTGGGTCCGTGCCGAGGCATCTGTGAGTAAACGTGAGCTGAGCCCCAGGCCAGCTGCTGCTGAACTGTCCCCACCCTTTCCAGGTAAAACACCTGAATATGTACAAGGGCTTGAAAGCCTAGAGGAAGGACCGTGGAGCCACAACAGCGACAGCACGCAGGCCAACTTGGTGCCTGCAGGCCAGCCAGGGTGGTCCTGGACCCTGGCGCTCTTCCGGAAGCTTTCCATTGCCCTGCCTGAGATAACCCTCCTGTCCCGGCCCCCACTGCTTTTTTCCTTCCTCACCTCTGTCCAGAGAGATATTCAAGCGGAAGGTATGGGTGACACATCCTCTTCTTTACAGGCGGCTGCCTGGCAACTCCTGCAGAAAGGCCAGCAGAGCCCCACTCACACCGGGCAACCCACAAAGCTGTGGCCCCTCACTCCCTCCCACCAGCACAGCCCCGAGACTGCTGACGGGGCAGAGAATATGGAGTCAGGCAGAGCTTCAGGGGCTATTGCTGCCTGGAGCTCTGTTTATATTGACCTCAATGAGTCACACCTGGGGCGGGCGGGCCGGCAGGGTAAGGCTGCCCAGGTCAGCTAATCCACAACCCTCAGGGAATTACATTGTTGAAAATGGACCTCGCTAAGGCAGAAGAGAAGCCAAGGGAAAAAAGGACACAATGCCATTTGCAGCACCGTAGATGAGTCTACAAATAATCACGTGACTTGTAGTAAGTCAGAAAGTGAAAGACACATATCATATCATATCACTTATAAGTGTTACCTAAAAATGGATACCAGGGCAGATATTTCCACGGAGAAGGGCAATCACAGATTCATTAAACAAACTTATGGTTCACCAATGGAAAGGTGTGAGGATTGGTTTCATTACAATATCGGGGTTAACACACATATACAAACACAGTGACATATATAATCACCAAAGACCTACAGAATACCAAGAGAGGACTACTCAACATTCTGTCATAAAGTACATGGGAAAAGGATCCCAGGAAGAACAGACATCTGTATATGTGTAAAAGAACCACATCTTCCACACCTACAACAAGCCAAACATTGTAATCAAACTTGCTGTAATAAAAAATAAAAAAAAAATTAAATTAAAAACACGTACAAGAAGTAGTGAGACAAACTTGAGGGGCTTTCTCCTGGCACATTCCATTCTAAATTCCAATCTAGAACACCATTTCCATTGAGGCTCTCTTGCCCTAGTAACCAGATTTGGCAAGGGAGAACTGCTGCCACCTTGTGGCCGTTTCACACAACAGCAGCTTTAATCCCAGCACTAATGGTCAGATGATATACAAAATCATTGCAGGCCTGTAAATGACACCTGCCCTGAAAACAAATCCTGGGGTCACATATCGACCAAAAAATTCAAAGCACGTCCATATTTCAAAACGACCGTTTCAAAAGGCATATTTTACGCACATTAGTGTTCTGCTTCTTTTCCTTTCTTTCCTTTTTTGTTAAAAAAATCGGGAATGGAAAAAGGCATCCCTCAGAATGGGCGAAAATCGTTGCAAACGAATCAATGGACAGAGGTTTAATCTCCAATATATATAAACAGCTCATGCAGCTTAATATTAAAAAAACAAACAACCCAATACAAAAATGCGCAAGAGATCTAAAGAGACCTTTCTTCAAAGGAGACACAGAGATGGCCAAGACGCACATGAAAAGCTGCTCAACAGCACTAATTATTAGAGAAATGCAAATCAAAACTACAATGAGGTATCACCTCACACCTGTTAGAATCGGCATCATCAGAAAATCTACAAACAACAATTTCTGGGGAGGGTGTGGACAAAAGGAGCCCTCTTCCACTATTGGTGGGAATGTAAATTGATACAGTCACTATGGAGAACAGTATGGAGTTTCCTTAAAAAAATTAGAAATAGAATTACTATCTGATCCAGCAATCCCACTTCTGGGCATATACCCAGATAAAACCGTAAATCAAAAAGGCACATTCACCACAATATTCGTTGCAGCACTATTTACAATAGCCAGGTAATGGAAGCAACCTAAATGCCCACAGACAGATGAATGGATAAAGATGTGGTACGTATATAAAATGGAATATTACTCGGCCATGAAAAGGAATGAAACTGGGTCATTTGTAGAGACATCGATGGATCGAGAGACTGTCATACAGAATGAAGTAAGTCAGAAAGTGGAAAACAAATATTGTATATTAATGCATATATGTGGAGCCTAAAAAATGTTACAGATGAACTGGTTTGCAGGAAATAAATAGAGACACAGAGGTAGAGAACAAACGTATGGACACCAAGTGTGGGAAGCCATGGGGTGGTGGTGGTGGGATGAGTTGGGAGATTGGGATTGACCTGAATACATGTATATGCATAAAATACATAACTAATAATAACGTACAGTATAAAAAAATAAATAAAATTAAATTTCAAAATTTTAAAAAAGAAAATTTAAAAATAAAAGAGAAAAAATTTCTTCCCGTCTCACAAATGTATTTATAGGAATGAATTATTTCCATCCTTATATCTATAAATACATAAAAGAGGAATAAAATCAAACTTGAACCATAAAAGAAAAAAAAACTGAACCCACGAGTTATACAGAGGAAAAACCTATCAGGGCACTTGCTCCAGGGGTAAACAATTCTGAAATTGGTCAGAGGTGGGGAACCATCTCCCATACAGGCAGCAACCCACCCCCCACGCAAGGAGCGTCCTCATTGCAAAGCTGGGGTCCGTGCCGAGGCATCTGTGAGTAAACGTGAGCTGAGCCCCAGGCCAGCTGCTGCTGAACTGTTCCCACCCTTCCCAGGTAAAACACCTGAATATGTACAAGGGCTTGAAAGCCTAGAGGAAGGGCCGTGGAGCCACACCAGCGACAGCACGCAGGCCAACTTGGTGCCTGCAGGCCAGCCAGGGTGGTCCTGGTCCTGGACGCTCTTCCGGAAGCTTTCCATTGCCCTGCCTGAGACACCCCTCCTCTCCCGGCACTCACTGCTTTTTTCCTTCCTCACCTCTGTCTGGAGAGAAATTCCAGCTGAAGGTATGGGTGACACATCCTCTTCTTTACACGTGTCAGCCTGGCAACTCCTGCAGAAAGGCCAGCAGAGCCGCACTCACACCGGGCCACCCACAAAGCTGTGGCCCCTCACTCCCTCCCACCAGCACAGCCCCGAGACTGCTGACGGGGCAGAGAATATGGAGTCAGGCACAGCTTCAGGGGCTATTGCTGCCTGGAGCTCTGTTTATATTGACCTCAACAAGGCACACCTGGGGAGGGCGGGCCGGCAGGGTAAGGCTGCCCAGGTCAGCTAATCCACAACCCTCAGGGAATCACATTGTTAAAAATGGACCTCGCTAAGGCAGAATAGAAGCCAAGGAGAAAAAGGACACAATGCCATTTGCAGCACCGTAGATGAGTCTAGAAGTAATCACGTGACATGTAGTAAGTCAGAAAGTGAAAGAGACATATCATATCATATCACTTATAGGTGTTACCTAAAAATGGATACCAGGGCAGATATTTCCACGGAGAAGGGCAATCACAGATTCAGTAAACAAACTTATGGTTCACCAATGGAAAGTTGTGAGGATTGGTTTCATTACGATACCGGGGTTAACACACATATACAAACACAGGTGACATATATAATCACCAAAGACCTACAGAATACCAAGAGTGGACTACTCAACATTCTGTCATAACGTACATGGGAAAAGGATCCCAGGAAGAACAGACATCTGTATATGTGTAAAAGAACCACATCTTCCACACCTACAACAAGCCAAACATTGTAATCAAACTTGCTGTAATAAAAAATAAAAAAATAAATAAATTAAAAACACGAACAAGAAGTAGTGAGACAAACTTGAGGGGCTTTCTCCTGGCACATTCCATTCTAAATTCCAATCTAGAACACCACTTCCACTGAGGCTCTCTTGCCCTAGTAACCAGATTTGGTAAGGGAGAACTGCTGCCACTTTGTGGCCGTTTCACAGAACAGCAGCTTTAATCCCAGCGCTAATGGTCAGTTGATATTCAAAATCATTGCAGGCCTGTAAATGACACCTGCCCTGAAAACAAATCCTGGGGTCACATATCGACCAAAAAATTCAAAGCACGTCCATATTTCAAAACGACCGTTTCAAAAGGCATATTTTACGCACATTAGTGTTCTGCTTCTTTTCCTTTCTTTCCTTTTTTGTTAAAAAAATGGGAATGGAAAAAGGCATCCCTCAGAATGGGCGAAAATCGTTGCAAACGAATCAATGGACAGAGGTTTAATCTCCAATATATATAAACAGCTCATGCAGCTTAATATTAAAAAACAAACAACCCAATACAAAAATGGGCAGAAGATCTAAAGAGACGTTTCTTCAAAGGAGACACAGAGATGGCCAAGACGCACATGAAAAGCTGCTCAACAGCACTAATTATTAGAGAAATGCAAATCAAAACTACAATGAGGTATCACCTCACACCCGTTAGAATCGGCATCATCAGAAAATCTACAAACAACCAATTCTGGGGAGGGTGTGGACAAAAGGAGCCCTCTTCCACTATTGGTGGGAATGTAAATTGATACAGTCACTATGGAGAACAGTATGGAGTTTCCTTAAAAAAACTAGAAATAGAATTGCCACCGGATCCAGCAATCCCACTTCTGGGTATATACCCAGAGAAAACCGTAAATCTAAAAGGCATATTCACCACAATGTTCATTGCAGCACTATTTACAATAGCCAGGTAATGGAAGCAACCTAAATGCCCACAGACAGATGAATGGATAAAGATGTGGTACATATATAAAATGGAATATTACTCGGCCATAAAAAGGAATGAAACTGGGTCATTTGTAGAGACATCGATGGATCGAGAGACTGTCATACAGAATGAAGTAAGTCAGAAAGAGGAAAACAAATATTGTATATTAATGCATAAATGTGGAGCCTAAAAAATGGTACAGATGAACTGGTTTGCAGGGAAGAAATAGAGACACAGAGGTAGAGAACAAACGTATGGACACCAAGTGTGGGAAGCCACGGGGTGGTGGTGGTGGGATGAGTTGGGAGTTTGGGATTGACCTGAATACATATATATGCATAAAGTACATAACTAATAATAACGTGCTGTATAAAAAAATAAATAAAATTAAATTTCAAAATTTTAAAAAATAAAATTTAAAAATAAAACAGAAAAAAGTTCTTCCCGTCACACAGATGTATTTATAGGAATGAATTATTTCCATGCTTATATCTATAAATACATAAAAGAGGAATAAAATCTAACTTGAACGATAAAAGAAAAAAAAAGTGAACCCACGAGTTATACAGAGGAAAACCCTATCACGGCACTTGCTCCAGCGGTAAACAATTCTGAAATTGGTCAGAGGTGGGGAACCATCTCCCATGCAGCCAGCAACCCACCCCCCATGCAAGGAGCGTCCTCATTGCAAAGCTGTGGGTCCGTGCCGAGGCATCTGTGAGTAAACGTGAGCTGAGCCCCAGGCCAGCTGCTGCTGAACTGTCCCCACCCTTTCCAGGTAAAACACCTGAATATGTACAAGGGCTTGAAAGCCTAGAGGAAGGACCGTGGAGCCACAACAGCGACAGCACGCAGGCCAACTTGGTGCCTGCAGGCCAGCCAGGGTGGTCCTGGACCCTGGCGCTCTTCCGGAAGCTTTCCATTGCCCTGCCTGAGATAACCCTCCTGTCCCGGCCCCCACTGCTTTTTTCCTTCCTCACCTCTGTCCAGAGAGATATTCAAGCGGAAGGTATGGGTGACACATCCTCTTCTTTACAGGCGGCTGCCTGGCAACTCCTGCAGAAAGGCCAGCAGAGCCCCACTCACACCGGGCAACCCACAAAGCTGTGGCCCCTCACTCCCTCCCACCAGCACAGCCCTGAGACTGCTGACGGGGCAGAGAATATGGAGTCAGGCAGAGCTTCAGGGGCTATTGCTGCCTGGAGCTCTGTTTATATTGACCTCAATGAGTCACACCTGGGGCGGGCGGGCCGGCAGGGTAAGGCTGCCCAGGTCAGCTAATCCACAACCCTCAGGGAATTACATTGTTGAAAATGGACCTCGCTAAGGCAGAAGAGAAGCCAAGGGAAAAAAGGACACAATGCCATTTGCAGCACCGTAGATGAGTCTACAAATAATCACGTGACTTGTAGTAAGTCAGAAAGTGAAAGACACATATCATATCATATCACTTATAAGTGTTACCTAAAAATGGATACCAGGGCAGATATTTCCACGGAGAAGGGCAATCACAGATTCATTAAACAAACTTATGGTTCACCAATGGAAAGGTGTGAGGATTGGTTTCATTACAATATCGGGGTTAACAGACATATACAAACACAGTGACATATATAATCACCAAAGACCTACAGAATACCACGAGAGGACTACTCAACATTCTGTCATAAAGTACATGGGAAAAGGATCCCAGGAAGAACAGACATCTGTATATGTGTAAAAGAACCACATCTTCCACACCTACAACAAGCAAAACATTGTAATCAAACTTGCTGTAATAAAAAATAAAAAAAAAATTAAATTAAAAACACGTACAAGAAGTAGTGAGACAAACTTGAGGGGCTTTCTCCTGGCACATTCCATTCTAAATTCCAATCTAGAACACCATTTCCATTGAGGCTCTCTTGCCCTAGTAACCAGATTTGGCAAGGGAGAACTGCTGCCACCTTGTGGCCGTTTCACACAACAGCAGCTTTAATCCCAGCACTAATGGTCAGATGATATACAAAATCATTGCAGGCCTGTAAATGACACCTGCCCTGAAAACAAATCCTGGGGTCACATATCGACCAAAAAATTCAAAGCACGTCCATATTTCAAAACGACCGTTTCAAAAGGCATATTTTACGCACATTAGTGTTCTGCTTCTTTTCCTTTCTTTCCTTTTTTGTTAAAAAAATCGGGAATGGAAAAAGGCATCCCTCAGAATGGGCGAAAATCGTTGCAAACGAATCAATGGACAGAGGTTTAATCTCCAATATATATAAACAGCTCATGCAGCTTAATATTAAAAAACAAACAACCCAATACAAAAATGCGCAAGAGATCTAAAGAGACCTTTCTTCAAAGGAGACACAGAGATGGCCAAGACGCACATGAAAAGCTGCTCAACAGCACTAATTATTAGAGAAATGCAAATCAAAACTACAATGAGGTATCACCTCACACCTGTTAGAATCGGCATCATCAGAAAATCTACAAACAACAATTTCTGGGGAGGGTGTGGACAAAAGGAGCCCTCTTCCACTATTGGTGGGAATGTAAATTGATACAGTCACTATGGAGAACAGTATGGAGTTTCCTTAAAAAAATTAGAAATAAAATTACTATCTGATCCAGCAATCCCACTTCTGGGCATATACCCAGATAAAACCGTAAATCAAAAAGGCACATTCACCACAATATTCGTTGCAGCACTATTTACAATAGCCAGGTAATGGAAGCAACCTAAATGCCCACAGACAGATGAATGGATAAAGATGTGGTACGTATATAAAATGGAATATTACTCGGCCATGAAAAGGAATGAAACTGGGTCATTTGTAGAGACATCGATGGATCGAGAGACTGTCATACAGAATGAAGTAAGTCAGAAAGTGGAAAACAAATATTGTATATTAATGCATATATGTGGAGCCTAAAAAATGTTACAGATGAACTGGTTTGCAGGAAATAAATAGAGACACAGAGGTAGAGAACAAACGTATGGACACCAAGTGTGGGAAGCCATGGGGTGGTGGTGGTGGGATGAGTTGGGAGATTGGGATTGACCTGAATACATGTATATGCATAAAATACATAACTAATAATAACGTACAGTATAAAAAAATAAATAAAATTAAATTTCAAAATTTTAAAAAAGAAAATTTAAAAATAAAAGAGAAAAAATTTCTTCCCGTCTCACAAATGTATTTATAGGAATGAATTATTTCCATCCTTATATCTATAAATACATAAAAGAGGAATAAAATCAAACTTGAACCATAAAAGAAAAAAAAACTGAACCCACGAGTTATACAGAGGAAAAACCTATCAGGGCACTTGCTCCAGGGGTAAACAATTCTGAAATTGGTCAGAGGTGGGGAACCATCTCCCATACAGGCAGCAACCCACCCCCCACGCAAGGAGCGTCCTCATTGCAAAGCTGGGGTCCGTGCCGAGGCATCTGTGAGTAAACGTGAGCTGAGCCCCAGGCCAGCTGCTGCTGAACTGTTCCCACCCTTCCCAGGTAAAACACCTGAATATGTACAAGGGCTTGAAAGCCTAGAGGAAGGGCCGTGGAGCCACACCAGCGACAGCACGCAGGCCAACTTGGTGCCTGCAGGCCAGCCAGGGTGGTCCTGGTCCTGGACACTCTTCCGGAAGCTTTCCATTGCCCTGCCTGAGATACCCCTCCTCTCCCGGCACTCACTGCTTTTTTCCTTCCTCACCTCTGTCCGGAGAGAAATTCAAGCGGAAGGTATGGGTGACACATCCTCTTCTTTACACGTGTCAGCCTGGCAACTCCTGCAGAAAGGCCAGCAGAGCCCCACTCACACCGGGCCACCCACAAAGCTGTGGCCCCTCACTCCCTCCCACCAGCACAGCCCCGAGACTGCTGACGGGGCAGAGAATATGGAGTCAGGCACAGCTTCAGGGGCTATTGCTGCCTGGAGCTCTGTTTATATTGACCTCAACGAGGCACACCTGGGGAGGGCGGGCCGGCAGGGTAAGGCTGCCCAGGTCAGCTAATCCACAACCCTCAGGGAATCACATTGTTAAAAATGGACCTCGCTAAGGCAGAATAGAAGCCAAGGATAAAAGGACACAATGCCATTTGCAGCACCGTAGATGAGTCTAGAAGTAATCACGTGACATGTAGTAAGTCAGAAAGTGAAAGACACATATCATATCATATCACTTATAGGTGTTACCTAAAAATGGATACCAGGGCAGATATTTCCACGGAGAAGGGCAATCACAGATTCAGTAAACAAACTTATGGTTCACCAATGGAAAGTTGTGAGGATTGGTTTCATTACGATACCGGGGTTAACACACATATACAAACACAGGTGACATATATAATCACCAAAGACCTACAGAATACCAAGAGTGGACTACTCAACATTCTGTCATAACGTACATGGGAAAAGGATCCCAGGAAGAACAGACATCTGTATATGTGTAAAAGAACCACATCTTCCACACCTACAACAAGCCAAACATTGTAATCAAACTTGCTCTAATAAAAAATAAAAAAATAAATAAATTAAAAACACGAACAAGAAGTAGTGAGACAAACTTGAGGGGCTTTCTCCTGGCACATTCCATTCTAAATTCCAATCTAGAACACCACTTCCACTGAGGCTCTGTTGCCCTAGTAACCAGATTTGGTAACGGAGAACTGCTGCCACCTTGTGGCCGTTTCACACAACAGCAGCTTTAATCCCAGTGCTAATGGTCAGTTGATATTCAAAATCATTGCAGGCCTGTAAATGACACCTGCCCTGAAAACAAATCCAGGGGTCACATATCGACCAAAAAATTCAAAGGACGTCCATATTTCAAAACGACCGTTTCAAAAGGCATATTTTACGCACATTAGTGTTCTGCTTCTTTTCCTTTCTTTCCTTTTTTGTTAAAAAAAACGGGAATGGAAAAAGGCATCCCTAAGAATGGGCGAAAATCGTTGCAAACGAATCAATGGACAGAGGTTTAATCTCCAATATATATAAACAGCTCATGCAGCTTAATATTAAAAAACAAACAACCCAATACAAAAATGGGCAGAACATCTAAAGAGACGTTTCTTCAAAGGAGACACAGAGATGGCCAAGACGCACATGAAAAGCTGCTCAACAGCACTAATTATTAGAGAAATGCAAATCAAAACTACAATGAGGTATCACCTCACACCCGTTAGAATCGGCATCATCAGAAAATCTACAAACAACCAATTCTGGGGAGGGTGTGGACAAAAGGAGCCCTCTTCCACTATTGGTGGGAATGTAAATTGATACAGTCACTATGGAGAACAGTATGGAGTTTCCTTAAAAAAACTAGAAATAGAATTACCATCTGATCCAGCAATCCCACTTCTGGGTATATACCCAGAGAAAACCGTAAATCTAAAAGGCATATTCACCACAATGTTCATTGCAGCACTATTTACAATAGCCAGGTAATGGAAGCAACCTAAATGCCCACAGACAGATGAATGGATAAAGATGTGGTACATATATAAAATGGAATATTACTCGGCCATAAAAAGGAATGAAACTGGGTCATTTGTAGAGACATCGATGGATAGAGAGACTGTCATACAGAATGAAGTAAGTCAGAAAGAGGAAAACAAATATTGTATATTAATGCATAAATGTGGAGCCTAAAAAATGGTACAGATGAACTGGTTTGCAGGGAAGAAATAGAGACACAGAGGTAGAGAACAAACGTATGGACACCAAGTGTGGGAAGCCACGGGGTGGTGGTGGTGGGATGAGTTGGGAGTTTGGGATTGACCTGAATACATATATATGCATAAAGTACATAACTAATAATAACGTGCTGTATAAAAAAAATAAATAAAATTAAATTTCAAAATTTTAAAAAATAAAATTTAAAAATAAAACAGAAAAAAGTTCTTCCCGTCACACAGATGTATTTATAGGAATGAATTATTTCCATGCTTATATCTATAAATACATAAAAGAGGAATAAAATCTAAGTTGAACGATAAAAGAAAAAAAAAGTGAACCCACGAGTTATACAGAGGAAAACCCTATCACGGCACTTGCTCCAGCGGTAAACAATTCTGAAATTGGTCAGAGGTGGGGAACCATCTCCCATACAGCCAGCAACCCACCCCCCATGCAAGGAGCGTCCTCATTGCAAAGCTGTGGGTCCGTGCCGAGGCATCTGTGAGTAAACGTGAGCTGAGCCCCAGGCCAGCTGCTGCTGAACTGTCCCCACCCTTTCCAGGTAAAACACCTGAATATGTACAAGGGCTTGAAAGCCTAGAGGAAGGACCGTGGAGCCACACCAGCGACAGCACGCAGGCCAACTTGGTGCCTGCAGGCCAGCCAGGGTGGTCCTGGACCCTGGCGCTCTTCCAGAAGCTTTCCATTGCCCTGCCTGAGATAACCCTCTTGTCCCGGCCCCCACTGCTTTTTTCCTTCATCACCTCTGTCCGGAGAGAAATTCCAGCGGAAGGTATGGGTGACACATCCTCTTCTTTACAGGCGGCAGCCTGGCAACTCCTGCAGAAAGGCCAGCAGAACCCCACTCACACCAGGCCACCCACAAAGCTGTGGCCCCTCACTCCCTCCCACCAGCACAGCCCCGAGACTGCTGACGGGGCAGAGAATATGGAGTCAGGCACAGCTTCAGGGGCTAATGCTGCCTGGAGCTCTGTTTATATTGACCTCAACGAGGCACACCTGGGGAGGGCGGGCCGGCAGGGTAAGGCTGCCCAGGTCAGCTAATCCACAAGCCTCAGGGAATCACATTCTTGAAAATGGACCCCGCTAAGGCAGAAGAGATGCCAAGGAAAAAAAGGACACAGTGCCATTTGCAGCACCGTAGATGAGTCTAGAAGTAATCACGTGACTTGTAGTAAGTCAGAAAGTGAAAGACACATATAATATCATATCACTTATAGGTGTTACCTAAAAATGGATACCAGGGCAGATATTTCCATGGCGAAGGGCAATCACAAATTCATTAAACAAACTTATGGTTCACCAATGGAATGGTGTGAGGATTGGTTTCATTACGATATCGGGGTTAACAGACATATAAAAACACAGGTGACATATATAATCACCAAAGACCTACAGAATACCAAGAGAGGACTACTCAACATTCTGTCATAACGTACATGGGAAAAGGATCCCAGGAAGAACAGTCATCTGTATATGTGTAAAAGAACCACATCTTCCACACCTACAACAAGCCAAACATTGTAATCAAACTTGCTGTAATAAAAAATAAAAAATTAAATTAAAAACACGAACAAGAAGCAGTGAGACAAACGTGAGGGGCTTCCTCCTGGCACATTTCATTCTAAACTCCAATCTAGATCACCACTTCCACTGAGGCTCTCTTGCCCTAGTAACCAGATTTGGTAAGGGAGAACTGCTGCCACTTTGTGGCCGTTTCACACAACAGCAGCTTTAATCCCAGCGCTAATGGTCAGTTGATATTCAAAATCATTGCAGGCCTGTAAATGACACCTGCCCTGAAAACAAATCCTGGGGTCACATATCGACCAAAAAATTCAAACCACGTCCATATTTCAAAACGACCGTTTCAAAAGGCATATTTTACGCACATTAGTGTTCTGCTTCTTTTCCTTTCTTTCCTTTTTTGTTAAAAAAAACGGGAATGGAAAAAGGCATCCCTCAGAATGGGTGAAAATCGTTGCAAACGAATCAATGGACAGAGGTTTAATCTCCAATATATATAAACAGCTCATGCAGCTTAATATTAAAAAAACAAACAACCCAATACAAAAATGGGCAGAAGATCTAAAGAGACGTTTCTTCAAAGGAGACACAGAGATGGCCAAGACGCACATGAAAAGCTGCTCAACAGCACTAATTATTAGAGAAATGCAAATCAAAACTACAATGAGGTATCACCTCACACCCGTTAGAATCGGCATCATCAGAAAATCTACAAACAACCAATTCTGGGCAGGGTGTGGACAAAAGGAGCCCTCTTCCACTATTGGTGGGAATGTAAATTGATACAGTCACTATGGAGAACAGTATGGAGTTTCCTTAAAAAAACTAGAAATAGAATTACTATCTGATCCAGCAATCCCACTTCTGGGCATATACCCAGATAAAACCGTAAATCAAAAAGGCACATTCACCACAATATTCGTTGCAGCACTATTTACAATAGCCAGGTAATGGAAGCAACCTAAATGCCCACAGACAGATGAATGGATAAAGATGTGGTACGTATATAAAATGGAATATTACTCGGCCATAAAAAGGAATGAAACTGGGTCATTTGTAGAGACATCGATGGATCGAGAGACTGTCATACAGAATGAAGTAAGTCAGAAAGTGGAAAACAAATATTGTATATTAATGCATATATGTGGAGCCTAAAAAATGGTACAGATGAACTGGTTTGCAGGAAATAAATAGAGACACAGAGGTAGAGAACAAACGTATGGACACCAAGTGTGGGAAGCCATGGGGTGGTGGTGGTGGGATGAGTTGGGGGATTGGGATTGACCTGAATACATGTATATGCATAAAATACATAACTAATAATAACGTGCAGTATAAAAAAATAAATAAAATTAAATTTCAAAATTTTAAAAAATAAAATTTAAAAATAAATCAGAAAAAAGTTCTTCCCGTCTCACAGATGTATTTATAGGAATGAATTATTTCCATGCTTATATCTATAAATACATAAAAGAGGAATAAATTCTAACTTGAACCATAAAAGAAAAAAAAACTGAACCCACGAGTTATACAGAGCAAAACCCTATCAGGGCACTTGCTCCAGTGATAAACAATTCTGAAATAGGTCAGAGGTGGGGAACCATCTCCCATACAGCCAGCAACCCACCCCCCACGCAAGGAGCGTCCTCATTGCAAAGCTGGGGGACCGTGTCGAGGCATCTGTGAGTAAATGTGAGCTGAGCCCCAGGCCAGCTGCTGCTGAACTGTTCCCACCCTTCCCAGGTAAAACACCTGAATATGTACAAGGGCTTGAAAGCCTAGAGGAAGGGCCGTGGAGCCACACCAGTGACAGCACGCAGGCCAACTTGGTGCCTGCAGGCCAGCCAGGGTGGTCCTGGCCCTGGACGCTCTTCCGGAAGCTTTCCATTGCCCTGCCTGAGGTACCCCTCCTCTCCCGCACCCACTGCTTTTTTCCTTCCTCACCTCTGTCCGGAGAGAAATTCCAGCTGAAGGTATGGGTGACACATCCTCTTCTTTACACGTGTCAGCCTGGCAACTCCTGCAGAAAGGCCAGCAGAGCCCCACTCACACCGGGCCACCCACAAAGCTGTGGCCCCTCACTCCCTCCCACCAGCACAGTCCCGAGACTGCTGACGGGGCAGAGAATATGGAGTCAGGCACAGCTTCAGGGGCTATTGCTGCCTGGAGCTCTGTTTATATTGACCTCAACGAGGCACATCTGGGGAGGGCGGGCCGGCAGGGTAAGGCTGCCCAGGTCAGCTAATCCACAACCCTCAGGGAATCACATTGTTGAAAATGGACCCCGCTAAGGCAGAAGAGAAGCCAAGGGAAAAAAGGACACAATGCCATTTGCAGAACCGTAGATGAGTCTAGAAGTAATCACGTGACTTGTAGTAAGTCAGAAAGTGAAAGACACATATCATATCATATCACTTATAGGTGTTACCTAAAAATGGATACGAGGGCAGATATTTCCACGGAGAAGGGCAATCACAGATTCAGTAAACAAACTTATGGTTCACCAATGGAAAGTTGTGAGGATTGGTTTCATTACGATACCGGGGTTAACACACATATACAAACACAGGTGACATATATAATCACCAAAGACCTACAGAATACCAAGAGTGGACTACTCAACATTCTGTCATAACGTACATGGGAAAAGGATCCCAGGAAGAACAGACATCTGTATATGTGTAAAAGAACCACATCTTCCACACCTACAACAAGCCAAACATTGTAATCAAACTTGCTGTAATAAAAAATAAAAAATTAAATTAAAAACACGAACAAGAAGTAGTGAGACAAACTTGAGGGTCTTTCTCCTGGCATATTCCATTCTAAATTCCAATCTAGAACATCACTTCCACTGAGGCTCTCTTGCCCTAGTAACCAGATTTGGTAACGGAGAACTGCTGCCACCTTGTGGCCGTTTCACACAACAGCAGCTTTAATCCCAGTGCTAATGGTCAGTTGATATTCAAAATCATTGCAGGCCTGTAAATGACACCTGCCCTGAAAACAAATCCAGGGGTCACATATCGACCAAAAAATTCAAAGGACGTCCATATTTCAAAACGACCGTTTCAAAAGGCATATTTTACGCACATTAGTGTTCTGCATCTTTTCCTTTCTTTCCTTTTTTGTTAAAAAAAACGGGAATGGAAAAAGGCATCCCTCAGAATGGGCGAAAATCGTTGCAAACGAATCAATGGACAGAGGTTTAATCTCCAATATATATAAACAGCTCATGCAGCTTAATATTAAAAAACAAACAACCCAATACAAAAATGGGCAGAAGATCTAAAGAGACGTTTCTTCAAAGGAGACACAGAGATGGCCAAGACGCACATGAAAAGCTGCTCAACAGCACTAATTATTAGAGAAATGCAAATCAAAACTACAATGAGGTATCACCTCACACCCGTTAGAATCGGCATCATCAGAAAATCTACAAACAACCAATTCTGGGGAGGGTGTGGACAAAAGGAGCCCTCTTCCACTATTGGTGGGAATGTAAATTGATACAGTCACTATGGAGAACAGTATGGAGTTTCCTTAAAAAAACTAGAAATAGAATTACCATCTGATCCAGCAATCCCACTTCTGGGTATATACCCAGAGAAAACCGTAAATCTAAAAGGCATATTCACCACAATGTTCATTGCAGCACTATTTACAATAGCCAGGTAATGGAAGCAACCTAAATGCCCACAGACAGATGAATGGATAAAGATGTGGTACATATATAAAATGGAATATTACTCGGCCATAAAAAGGAATGAAACTGGGTCATTTGTAGAGACATCGATGGATCGAGAGACTGTCATACAGAATGAAGTAAGTCAGAAAGAGGAAAACAAATATTGTATATTAATGCATAAATGTGGAGCCTAAAAAATGGTACAGATGAACTGGTTTGCAGGGAAGAAATAGAGACACAGAGGTAGAGAACAAACGTATGGACACCAAGTGTGGGAAGCCACGGGGTGGTGGTGGTGGGATGAGTTGGGAGTTTGGGATTGACCTGAATACATATATATGCATAAAGTACATAACTAATTATAACGTGCTGTATAAAAAAATAAATAAAATTAAATTTCAAAATTTTAAAAAATAAAATTTAAAAATAAAACAGAAAAAAGTTCTTCCCGTCACACAGATGTATTTATAGGAATGAATTATTTCCATGCTTATATCTATAAATACATAAAAGAGGAATAAAATCTAAGTTGAACGATAAAAGAAAAAAAAAGTGAACCCACGAGTTATACAGAGGAAAACCCTATCACGGCACTTGCTCCAGCGGTAAACAATTCTGAAATTGGTCAGAGGTGGGGAACCATCTCCCATACAGCCAGCAACCCACCCCCCATGCAAGGAGCGTCCTCATTGCAAAGCTGTGGGTCCGTGCCGAGGCATCTGTGAGTAAACGTGAGCTGAGCCCCAGGCCAGCTGCTGCTGAACTGTCCCCACCCTTTCCAGGTAAAACACCTGAATATGTACAAGGGCTTGAAAGCCTAGAGGAAGGACCGTGGAGCCACACCAGCGACAGCACGCAGGCCAACTTGGTGCCTGCAGGCCAGCCAGGGTGGTCCTGGACCCTGGCGCTCTTCCAGAAGCTTTCCATTGCCCTGCCTGAGATAACCCTCTTGTCCCGGCCCCCACTGCTTTTTTCCTTCATCACCTCTGTCCGGAGAGAAATTCCAGCGGAAGGTATGGGTGACACATCCTCTTCTTTACAGGCGGCAGCCTGGCAACTCCTGCAGAAAGGCCAGCAGAACCCCACTCACACCAGGCCACCCACAAAGCTGTGGCCCCTCACTCCCTCCCACCAGCACAGCCCCGAGACTGCTGACGGGGCAGAGAATATGGAGTCAGGCACAGCTTCAGGGGCTAATGCTGCCTGGAGCTCTGTTTATATTGACCTCAACGAGGCACACCTGGGGAGGGCGGGCCGGCAGGGTAAGGCTGCCCAGGTCAGCTAATCCACAAGCCTCAGGGAATCACATTCTTGAAAATGGACCCCGCTAAGGCAGAAGAGATGCCAAGGAAAAAAAGGACACAGTGCCATTTGCAGCACCGTAGATGAGTCTAGAAGTAATCACGTGACTTGTAGTAAGTCAGAAAGTGAAAGACACATATAATATCATATCACTTATAGGTGTTACCTAAAAATGGATACCAGGGCAGATATTTCCATGGCGAAGGGCAATCACAAATTCATTAAACAAACTTATGGTTCACCAATGGAATGGTGTGAGGATTGGTTTCATTACGATATCGGGGTTAACAGACATATACAAACACAGGTGACATATATAATCACCAAAGACCTACAGAATACCAAGAGAGGACTACTCAACATTCTGTCATAACGTACATGGGAAAAGGATCCCAGGAAGAACAGTCATCTGTATATGTGTAAAAGAACCACATCTTCCACACCTACAACAAGCCAAACATTGTAATCAAACTTGCTGTAATAAAAAATAAAAAATTAAATTAAAAACACGAACAAGAAGCAGTGAGACAAACGTGAGGGGCTTCCTCCTGGCACATTTCATTCTAAACTCCAATCTAGATCACCACTTCCACTGAGGCTCTCTTGCCCTAGTAACCAGATTTGGTAAGGGAGAACTGCTGCCACTTTGTGGCCGTTTCACACAACAGCAGCTTTAATCCCAGCGCTAATGGTCAGTTGATATTCAAAATCATTGCAGGCCTGTAAATGACACCTGCCCTGAAAACAAATCCTGGGGTCACATATCGACCAAAAAATTCAAACCACGTCCATATTTCAAAACGACCGTTTCAAAAGGCATATTTTACGCACATTAGTGTTCTGCTTCTTTTCCTTTCTTTCCTTTTTTGTTAAAAAAAACGGGAATGGAAAAAGGCATCCCTCAGAATGGGCGAAAATCGTTGCAAACGAATCAATGGACAGAGGTTTAATCTCCAATATATATAAACAGCTCATGCAGCTTAATATTAAAAAAACAAACAACCCAATACAAAAATGGGCAGAAGATCTAAAGAGACGTTTCTTCAAAGGAGACACAGAGATGGCCAAGACGCACATGAAAAGCTGCTCAACAGCACTAATTATTAGAGAAATGCAAATCAAAACTACAATGAGGTATCACCTCACACCCGTTAGAATCGGCATCATCAGAAAATCTACAAACAACCAATTCTGGGCAGGGTGTGGACAAAAGGAGCCCTCTTCCACTATTGGTGGGAATGTAAATTGATACAGTCACTATGGAGAACAGTATGGAGTTTCCTTAAAAAAACTAGAAATAGAATTACTATCTGATCCAGCAATCCCACTTCTGGGTATATACCCAGATAAAACCGTAAATCAAAAAGGCACATTCACCACAATATTCGTTGCAGCACTATTTACAATAGCCAGGTAATGGAAGCAACCTAAATGCCCACAGACAGATGAATGGATAAAGATGTGGTACGTATATAAAATGGAATATTACTCGGCCATAAAAAGGAATGAAACTGGGTCATTTGTAGAGACATCGATGGATCGAGAGACTGTCATACAGAATGAAGTAAGTCAGAAAGTGGAAAACAAATATTGTATATTAATGCATATATGTGGAGCCTAAAAAATGGTACAGATGAACTGGTTTGCAGGAAATAAATAGAGACACAGAGGTAGAGAACAAACGTATGGACACCAAGTGTGGGAAGCCATGGGGTGGTGGTGGTGGGATGAGTTGGGGGATTGGGATTGACCTGAATACATGTATATGCATAAAATACATAACTAATAATAACGTGCAGTATAAAAAAATAAATAAAATTAAATTTCAAAATTTTAAAAAATAAAATTTAAAAATAAATCAGAAAAAAGTTCTTCCCGTCTCACAGATGTATTTATAGGAATGAATTATTTCCATGCTTATATCTATAAATACATAAAAGAGGAATAAATTCTAACTTGAACCATAAAAGAAAAAAAAACTGAACCCACGAGTTATACAGAGCAAAACCCTATCAGGGCACTTGCTCCAGTGGTAAACAATTCTGAAATAGGTCAGAGGTGGGGAACCATCTCCCATACAGCCAGCAACCCACCCCCCACGCAAGGAGCGTCCTCATTGCAAAGCTGGGGGACCGTGTCGAGGCATCTGTGAGTAAATGTGAGCTGAGCCCCAGGCCAGCTGCTGCTGAACTGTTCCCACCCTTCCCAGGTAAAACACCTGAATATGTACAAGGGCTTGAAAGCCTAGAGGAAGGGCCGTGGAGCCACACCAGTGACAGCACGCAGGCCAACTTGGTGCCTGCAGGCCAGCCAGGGTGGTCCTGGCCCTGGACGCTCTTCCGGAAGCTTTCCATTGCCCTGCCTGAGGTACCCCTCCTCTCCCGCACCCACTGCTTTTTTCCTTCCTCACCTCTGTCCGGAGAGAAATTCCAGCTGAAGGTATGGGTGACACATCCTCTTCTTTACACGTGTCAGCCTGGCAACTCCTGCAGAAAGGCCAGCAGAGCCCCACTAACACCGGGCCACCCACAAAGCTGTGGCCCCTCACTCCCTCCCACCAGCACAGTCCCGAGACTGCTGACGGGGCAGAGAATATGGAGTCAGGCACAGCTTCAGGGGCTATTGCTGCCTGGAGCTCTGTTTATATTGACCTCAACGAGGCACATCTGGGGAGGGCGGGCCGGCAGGGTAAGGCTGCCCAGGTCAGCTAATCCACAACCCTCAGGGAATCACATTGTTGAAAATGGACCTCGCTAAGGCAGAAGAGAAGCCAAGGGAAAAAAGGACACAATGCCATTTGCAGAACCGTAGATGAGTCTAGAAGTAATCACGTGACTTGTAGTAAGTCAGAAAGTGAAAGACACATATCATATCATATCACTTATAGGTGTTACCTAAAAATGGATACCAGGGCAGATATTTCCACGGAGAAGGGCAATCACAGATTCAGTAAACAAACTTATGGTTCACCAATGGAAAGTTGTGAGGATTGGTTTCATTACGATACCGGGGTTAACACACATATACAAACACAGGTGACATATATAATCACCAAAGACCTACAGAATACCAAGAGTGGACTACTCAACATTCTGTCATAACGTACATGGGAAAAGGATCCCAGGAAGAACAGACATCTGTATATGTGTAAAAGAACCACATCTTCCACACCTACAACAAGCCAAACATTGTAATCAAACTTGCTGTAATAAAAAATAAAAAATAAATAAATTAAAAACACGAACAAGAAGTAGTGAGACAAACTTGAGGGGCTTTCTCCTGGCACATTTCATTCTAAATTCCAATCTAGAACACCACTTCCACTGAGGCTCTCTTGCCCTAGTAACCAGATTTGGTAAGGGAGAACTGCTGCCACTTTGTGGCCGTTTCACACAACAGCAGCTTTAATCCCAGCGCTAATGGTCAGTTGATATTCAAAATCATTGCAGGCCTGTAAATGACACCTGCCCTGAAAACAAATCCTGGGGTCACATATCGACCAAAAAATTCAAACCACGTCCATATTTCAAAACGACCGTTTCAAAAGGCATATTTTACGCACAATAGTGTTCTGCTTCTTTTCCTTTCTTTCCTTTTTTGTTAAAAAAAACGGGAATGGAAAAAGGCATCCCTCAGAATGGGCGAAAATCGTTGCAAACGAATCAATGGACAGAGGTTTAATCTCCAATATATATAAACAGCTCATGCAGCTTAATATTAAAAAAACAAACAACCCAATACAAAAATGGGCAGAAGATGTAAAGAGACGTTTCTTCAAAGGAGACACAGAGATGGCCAAGACGCACATGAAAAGCTGCTCAACAGCACTAATTATTAGAGAAATGCAAATCAAAACTACAATGAGGTATCACCTCACACCCGTTAGAATCGGCATCATCAGAAAATCTACAAACAACCAATTCTGGGCAGGGTGTGGACAAAAGGAGCCCTCTTCCACTATTGGTGGGAATGTAAATTGATACAGTCACTATGGAGAACAGTATGGAGTTTCCTTAAAAAAACTAGAAATAGAATTACTATCTGATCCAGCAATCCCACTTCTGGGCATATACCCAGATAAAACCGTAAATCAAAAAGGCACATTCACCACAATATTCGTTGCAGCACTATTTACAATAGCCAGGTAATGGAAGCAACCTAAATGCCCACAGACAGATGAATGGATAAAGATGTGGTACGTATATAAAATGGAATATTACTCGGCCATAAAAAGGAATGAAACTGGGTCATTTGTAGAGACATCGATGGATCGAGAGACTGTCATACAGAATGAAGTAAGTCAGAAAGTGGAAAACAAATATTGTATATTAATGCATATATGTGGAGCCTAAAAAATGGTACAGATGAACTGGTTTGCAGGAAATAAATAGAGACACAGAGGTAGAGAACAAACGTATGGACACCAAGTGTGGGAAGCCATGGGGTGGTGGTGGTGGGATGAGTTGGGGGATTGGGATTGACCTGAATACATGTATATGCATAAAATACATAACTAATAATAACGTGCAGTATAAAAAAATAAATAAAATTAAATTTCAAAATTTTAAAAAATAAACTTTAAAAATAAATCAGAAAAAAGTTCTTCCCGTCTCACAGATGTATTTATAGGAATGAATTATTTCCATGCTTATATCTATAAATACATAAAAGAGGAATAAATTCTAACTTGAACCATAAAAGAAAAAAAAACTGAACCCACGAGTTATACAGAGCAAAACCCTATCAGGGCACTTGCTCCAGTGATAAACAATTCTGAAATAGGTCAGAGGTGGGGAACCATCTCCCATACAGCCAGCAACCCACCCCCCACGCAAGGAGCGTCCTCATTGCAAAGCTGGGGGACCGTGTCGAGGCATCTGTGAGTAAATGTGAGCTGAGCCCCAGGCCAGCTGCTGCTGAACTGTTCCCACCCTTCCCAGGTAAAACACCTGAATATGTACAAGGGCTTGAAAGCCTAGAGGAAGGGCCGTGGAGCCACACCAGTGACAGCACGCAGGCCAACTTGGTGCCTGCAGGCCAGCCAGGGTGGTCCTGGCCCTGGACGCTCTTCCAGAAGCTTTCCATTGCCCTGCCTGAGGTACCCCTCCTCTCCCGCACCCACTGCTTTTTTCCTTCCTCACCTCTGTCCGGAGAGAAATTCCAGCTGAAGGTATGGGTGACACATCCTCTTCTTTACACGTGTCAGCCTGGCAACTCCTGCAGAAAGGCCAGCAGAGCCCCACTAACACCGGGCCACCCACAAAGCTGTGGCCCCTCACTCCCTCCCACCAGCACAGCCCCGAGACTGCTGACGGGGCAGAGAATATGGAGTCAGGCACAGCTTCAGGGGCTATTGCTGCCTGGAGCTCTGTTTATATTGACCTCAACGAGGCACATCTGGGGAGGGCGGGCTGGCAGGGTAAGGCTGCCCAGGTCAGCTAATCCACAACCCTCAGGGAATCACATTGTTGAAAATGGACCTCGCTAAGGCAGAAGAGAAGCCAAGGGAAAAAAGGACACAATGCCATTTGCAGAACCGTAGATGAGTCTAGAAGTAATCACGTGACTTGTAGTAAGTCAGAAAGTGAAAGACACATATCATATCATATCACTTATAGGTGTTACCTAAAAATGGATACCAGGGCAGATATTTCCACGGAGAAGGGCAATCACAGATTCAGTAAACAAACTTATGGTTCACCAATGGAAAGTTGTGAGGATTGGTTTCATTACGATACCGGGGTTAACACACATATACAAACACAGGTGACATATATAATCACCAAAGACCTACAGAATACCAAGAGTGGACTACTCAACATTCTGTCATAACGTACATGGGAAAAGGATCCCAGGAAGAACAGACATCTGTATATGTGTAAAAGAACCACATCTTCCACACCTAAAACAAGCCAAACATTGTAATCAAACTTGCTGTAATAAAAAATAAAAAATAAATAAATTAAAAACACGAACAAGAAGTAGTGAGACAAACTTGAGGGGCTTTCTCCTGGCACATTTCATTCTAAATTCCAATCTAGAACACCACTTCCACTGAGGCTCTCTTGCCCTAGTAACCAGATTTGGCAAGGGAGAACTGCTGCCACTTTGTGGCCGTTTCACACAACAGCAGCTTTAATCCCAGCGCTAATGGTCAGTTGATATTCAAAATCATTGCAGGCCTGTAAATGACACCTGCCCTGAAAACAAATCCTGGGGTCACATATCGACCAAAAAATTCAAACCACGTCCATATTTCAAAACGACCGTTTCAAAAGGCATATTTTACGCACAATAGTGTTCTGCTTCTTTTCCTTTCTTTCCTTTTTTGTTAAAAAAAACGGGAATGGAAAAAGGCATCCCTCAGAATGGGCGAAAATCGTTGCAAACGAATCAATGGACAGAGGTTTAATCTCCAATATATATAAACAGCTCATGCAGCTTAATATTAAAAAAACAAACAACCCAATACAAAAATGGGCAGAAGATGTAAAGAGACGTTTCTTCAAAGGAGACACAGAGATGGCCAAGACGCACATGAAAAGCTGCTCAACAGCACTAATTATTAGAGAAATGCAAATCAAAACTACAATGAGGTATCACCTCACACCTGTTAGAATCGGCATCATCAGAAAATCTACAAACAACAATTTCTGGGGAGGGTGTGGACAAAAGGAGCCCTCTTCCACTATTGGTGGGAATGTAAATTGATACAGTCACTATGGAGAACAGTATGGAGTTTCCTTAAAAAAACTAGAAATAGAATTACTATCTGATCCAGCAATCCCACTTCTGGGCATATACCCAGATAAAACCGTAAATCAAAAAGGCACATTCACCACAATATTCGTTGCAGCACTATTTACAATAGCCAGGTAATGGAAGCAACCTAAATGCCCACAGACAGATGAATGGATAAAGATGTGGTACGTATATAAAATGGAATATTACTCGGCCATAAAAAGGAATGAAACTGGGTCATTTGTAGAGACATCGATGGATCGAGAGACTGTCATACAGAATGAAGTAAGTCAGAAAGTGGAAAACAAATATTGTATATTAATGCATACATGTGGAGCCTAAAAAATGGTACGGATGAACTGGTTTGCAGGGAAGAAATAGAGACACAGAGGTAGAGAACAAACGTATGGACACCAAGTGTTGGAAGCCATGGGGTGGTGGTGGTGGGATGAGTTGGGGGATTGGGATTGACCTGAATACATGTATATGCATAAAATACATAACTAATAATAACGTGCTGTATAAAAAAATAAATAAAATTAAATTTCAAAATTTTAAAAAAGAAAATTTAAAAATAAATCAGAAAAAATTTCTTCCCGTCTCACAGATGTATTTATAGGAATGAATTATTTCCATGCTTATATCTATAAATACATAAAAGAGGAATAAAATCTAACTTGAACCCTAAAAGAAAAAAAAGTGAACCCACGAGTTATACAGACGAAAAACCTATCAGGGCACTTGCTCCAGCGGTAAACAATTCTGAAATTGGTCAGAGGTGGGGAACCATCTCCCATACAGCCAGCAACCCACCCCCCACGCAAGGAGCGTCCTCATTGCAAAGCTGGGGGACCGTGCCGAGGTATCTGTGAGTAAACGTGAGCTGAGCCCCAGGCCAGCTGCTGCTGAACTGTTCCCACCCTTTCCAGGTAAAACACCTGAATATGTACAAGGGTTTGAAAGCCTAGAGGAAGGGCCGTGGAGCCACACAAGCGACAGCACGCAGGCCAACTTGGTGCCTGCAGGCCAGCCAGACTGGTCCTGGCCACAGGAGCTCTTCCGGAAGCTTTCCATTGCCCTGCCTGAGATACCCCTCCTGTCCCGGCCCCCACTGCTTTTTTCCTTCCTCACCTCTGTCCAGAGAGATATTCCAGCGGAAGGTATGGGTGACACATCCTCTTCTTTACAGGCGGCTGCCTGGCAACTCCTGCAGAAAGGCCAGCAGAGCCCCACTCACACCGGGCCACCCACAAAGCTGTGGCCCCTCACTCCCTCCCACCAGCACAGCCCCGAGACTGCTGACGGGGCAGAGAATATGAAGTCAGGCAGAGCTTCAGGGGCTATTGCTGCCTGGAGCGCTGTTTATATTGACCTCAACGAGTCACACCTGGGGAGGGCGGGCCGGCAGGGTAAGGCTGCCCAGGTCAGCTAATCCACAACCCTCAGGGAATCACATTGTTGAAAATGGACCTCGCTAAGGCAGAAGAGAAGCCAAGGGAAAAAAGGACACAATGCCATTTGCAGCACCGTAGATGAGTCTACAAGTAATCACGTGACTTGTAGTAAGTCAGAAAGTGAAAGACACATATCATATCATATCACTTATAAGTGTTACCTAAAAATGGATACCAGGGCAGATATTTCCACGGAGAAGGGCAATCACAGATTCATTAAACAAACTTATGGTTCACCAATGGAAAGGTGTGAGGATTGGTATCATTACAATATCGGGGTTAACAGACATATACAAACACAGTGACATATATAATCACCAAAGACCTACAGAATACCAAGAGAGGACTACTCAACATTCTGTCATAACGTACATGGGAAAAGGATCCCAGGAAGAACAGACATCTGTATATGTGTAAAAGAACCACATCTTCCACACCTACAACAAGCCAAACATTGTAATCAAACTTGCTGTAATAAAAAATAAAAAAAAAATTAAATTAAAAACACGTACAAATAGTAGTGAGACAAACTTGAGGGGCTTTCTCCTGGCACATTCCATTCTAAATTCCAATCTAGAACACCATTTCCATTGAGGCTCTCTTGCCCTAGTAACCAGATTTGGCAAGGGAGAACTGCTGCCACCTTGTGGCCGTTTCACACAACAGCAGCTTTAATCCCAGCACTAATGGTCAGTTGATATACAAAATCATTGCAGGCCTGTAAATGACACCTGCCCTGAAAACAAATCCTGGGGTCACATATCGACCAAAAAATTCAAAGGACTTCCATATTTCAAAATGACCGTTTCAAAAGGCATATTTTACGCACATTAGTGTTCTGCTTCTTTTCCTTTCTTTCCTTTTTTGTTAAAAAAATCGGGAATGGAAAAAGGCATCCCTCAGAATGGGCGAAAATCGTTGCAAACGAATCAATGGACAGAGGTTTAATCTCCAATATATATATAAACAGCTCATGCAGCTTAATATTAAAAAAACAAACAACCCAATACAAAAATGGGCAGAAGATCTAAAGAGACGTTTCTTCAAAGGAGACACAGAGATGGCCAAGACGCACATGAAAAGCTGCTCAACAGCACTAATTATTAGAGAAATGCAAATCAAAACTACAATGAGGTATCACCTCACACCTGTTAGAATCGGCATCATCAGAAAATCTACAAACAACCAATTCTGGGCAGGGTGTGGACAAAAGGAGCCCTCTTCCACTATTGGTGGGAATGTAAATTGATACAGTCACTATGGAGAACAGTATGGAGTTTCCTTAAAAAAACTAGAAATAGAATTACTATCTGATCCAGCAATCCCACTTCTGGGCATATACCCAGATAAAACCGTAAATCAAAAAGGCACATTCACCACAATATTCGTTGCAGCACTATTTACAATAGCCAGGTAATGGAAGCAACCTAAATGCCCACAGACAGATGAATGGATAAAGATGTGGTACGTATATAAAATGGAATATTACTCGGCCATAAAAAGGAATGAAACTGGGTCATTTGTAGAGACATCGATGGATCGAGAGACTGTCATACAGAATGAAGTAAGTCAGAAAGTGGAAAACAAATATTGTATATTAATGCATATATGTGGAGCCTAAAAAATGGTACAGATGAACTGGTTTGCAGGAAATAAATAGAGACACAGAGGTAGAGAACAAACGTATGGACACCAAGTGTGGGAAGCCATGGGGTGGTGGTGGTGGGATGAGTTGGGGGATTGGGATTGACCTGAATACATGTATATGCATAAAATACATAACTAATAATAACGTGCAGTATAAAAAAATAAATTAAATTAAATTTCAAAATTTTAAAAAATAAAATTTAAAAATAAAAGAGAAAAAAGTTCTTCCCGTCTCACAGATGTATTTATAGGAATGAATTATTTCCATGCTTATATCTATAAATACATAAAAGAGGAATAAATTCTAACTTGAACCATAAAAGAAAAAAAAACTGAACCCACGAGTTATACAGAGCAAAACCCTATCAGGGCACTTGCTCCAGTGGTAAACAATTCTGAAATTGGTCAGAGGTGGGGAACCATCTCCCATACAGCCAGCAACCCACCCCCCACGCAAGGAGCGTCCTCATTGCAAAGCTGGGGGACCGTGTCGAGGCATCTGTGAGTAAATGTGAGCTGAGCCCCAGGCCAGCTGCTGCTGAACTGTTCCCACCCTTCCCAGGTAAAACACCTGAATATGTACAAGGGATTGAAAGCCTAGAGGAAGGGCCGTGGAGCCACACTAGTGACAGCACGCAGGCCAACTTGGTGCCTGCAGGCCAGCCAGGGTGGTCCTGGCCCTGGACGCTCTTCCGGAAGCTTTCCATTGCCCTGCCTGAGATACCCCTCCTCTCCCGCACCCACTGCTTTTTTCCTTCCTCACCTCTGTCCGGAGAGAAATTCCAGCTGAAGGTATGGGTGACACATCCTCTTCTTTACACGTGTCAGCCTGGCAACTCCTGCAGAAAGGCCAGCAGAGCCCCACTAACACCGGGCCACCCACAAAGCTGTGGCCCCTCAATCCCTCCCACCAGCACAGCCCCGAGACTGCTGAAGGGGCAGAGAATATGGAGTCAGGCACAGCTTCAGGGGCTATTGCTGCCTGGAGCTCTGTTTATATTGACCTCAACGAGGCACATCTGGGGAGGGCGGGCCGGCAGGGTAAGGCTGCCCAGGTCAGCTAATCCACAACCCTCAGGGAATCACATTGTTGAAAATGGACCTCGCTAAGGCAGAAGAGAAGCCAAGGGAAAAAAGGACACAATGCCATTTGCAGAACCGTAGATGAGTCTAGAAGTAATCACGTGACTTGTAGTAAGTCAGAAAGTGAAAGACACATATCATATCATATCACTTATAGGTGTTACCTAAAAATGGATACGAGGGCAGATATTTCCACGGAGAAGGGCAATCACAGATTCAGTAAACAAACTTATGGTTCACCAATGGAAAGTTGTGAGGATTGGTTTCATTACGATACCGGGGTTAACACACATATACAAACACAGGTGACATATATAATCACCAAAGACCTACAGAATACCAAGAGTGGACTACTCAACATTCTGTCATAACGTACATGGGAAAAGGATCCCAGGAAGAACAGACATCTGTATATGTGTAAAAGAACCACATCTTCCACACCTACAACAAGCCAAACATTGTAATCAAACTTGCTGTAATAAAAAATAAAAAAAAATTAAATTAAAAACACGTACAAATAGTAGTGAGACAAACTTGAGGGGCTTTCTCCTGGCACATTCCATTCTAAATTCCAATCTAGAACACCATTTCCATTGAGGCTCTCTTGCCCTAGTAACCAGATTTGGCAAGGGAGAACTGCTGCCACCTTGTGGCCGTTTCACACAACAGCAGCTTTAATCCCAGCACTAATGGTCAGTTGATATACAAAATCATTGCAGGCCTGTAAATGACACCTGCCCTGAAAACAAATCCTGGGGTCACATATCGACCAAAAAATTCAAAGGACGTCCATATTTCAAAATGACCGTTTCAAAAGGCATATTTTACGCACATTAGTGTTCTGCTTCTTTTCCTTTCTTTCCTTTTTTGTTAAAAAAATCGGGAATGGAAAAAGGCATCCCTCAGAATGGGCGAAAATCGTTGCAAACGAATCAATGGACAGAGGTTTAATCTCCAATATATATATAAACAGCTCATGCAGCTTAATATTAAAAAAACAAACAACCCAATACAAAAATGGGCAGAAGATCTAAAGAGACGTTTCTTCAAAGGAGACACAGAGATGGCCAAGACGCACATGAAAAGCTGCTCAACAGCACTAATTATTAGAGAAATGCAAATCAAAACTACAATGAGGTATCACCTCACACCTGTTAGAATCGGCATCATCAGAAAATCTACAAACAACCAATTCTGGGCAGGGTGTGGACAAAAGGAGCCCTCTTCCACTATTGGTGGGAATGTAAATTGATACAGTCACTATGGAGAACAGTATGGAGTTTCCTTAAAAAAATTAGAAATAGAATTACTATCTGATCCAGCAATCCCACTTCTGGGCATATACCCAGATAAAACCGTAAATCAAAAAGGCACATTCACCACAATATTCGTTGCAGCACTATTTACAATAGTCAGGTAATGGAAGCCACCTAAATGCCCACAGACAGATGAATGGATAAAGATGTGGTACGTATATAAAATGGAATATTACTCGGCCATAAAAAGGAATGAAACTGGGTCATTTGTAGAGACATCGATGGATCGAGAGACTGTCATACAGAATGAAGTAAGTCAGAAAGTGGAAAACAAATATTGTATATTAATGCATATATGTGGAGCCTAAAAATGGTACAGATGAACTGGTTTGCAGGGAAGAAATAGAGACACAGAGGTAGAGAACAAACGTATGGACACCAAGTGTGGGAAGCCATGGGGTGGTGGTGGTGGGATGAGTTGGGAGTTTGGGATTGACCTGTATACATGTATAAACATAAAATACATAACTAATAATAACGTGCTGTATAAAATAAATAAATAAAATTAAATTTCAAAATTTTAAAAAATAAAATATAAAAATAAAACAGAAAAAATTCTTCCCATCACACAGATGTATTTATAGGAAAGAATTATTTTCATGCTTATATCTATAAATACATAAAAGGGGAATAAAATCTAACTTGAACCATAAAAGAAAAAAAAAATCTGAACCCAGGAGTTATACAGAGGAAAACCCTATCAGGGCACTTGCTCCAGTGGTAAACAATTCTGAAATTGGTCAGAGGTGGGGAACCATCTCCCATACAGCCAGCAACCCACCCCCCACGCAAGGAGCGTCCTCATTGCAAAGCTGGGGGACCGTGCCGAGGCATCTGTGAGTAAACGTGAGCTGAGCCCCAGGCCAGCTGCTGCTGAACTGTTCCCACCCTTTCCAGGTAAAACACCTGAATATGTACAAGGGCTTGAAAGCCTAGAGGAAGGACCGTGGAGCCACACCAGCGACAGCACGCAGGCCAACTTGGTGCCTGCAGGCCAGCCAGCGTGGTCCTGGACCCTGGCACTCTTCCAGAAGCTTTCCATTGCCCTGCCTGAGATACCCCTCCTGTCCCGGCCCCCTCTGCTTTTTTCCTTCCTCACCTCTGTCTGGAGAGAAATTCCAGCGGAAGGTATGGGTGACACATCCTCTTCTTTACAGGCGGCAGCCTGGCAACTCCTGCAGAAAGGCCAGCAGAACCCCACTCACACCGGGCCACCCACAAAGCTGTGGCCCCTCACTCCCTCCCACCAGCACAGCCCCGAGACTGCTGACGGGGCAGAGAATATGGAGTCAGGCACAGCTTCAGGGGCTATTGCTGCCTGGAGCGCTGTTTATATTGACCTCAAACAGGCACACCTGGGGAGGGCCGGCCGGCAGGGTAAGGCTGCCCAGGTCAGCTAATCCACAACCCTCAGGGAATCACATTGTTGAAAATGGACCCCGCTAAGGCAGAAGAGAAGCCAAGGGAAAAAAGGACACAATGCCATTTGCAGCACCGTAGATGAGTCTAGAAGTAATCACGTGACTTGTAGTAAGTCAGAAAGTGAAAGACACATATCATATCATATCACTTATAGGTGTTACCTAAAAATGGATACCAGGGCAGATATTTCCACGGAGAAGGGCAATCACAGATTCATTAAACAAACTTATGGTTCACCAATGGAAAGGTGTGAGGATTGGTTTCATTACGATATCGGGGTTAACAGACATATACAAACACAGGTGACATATATAATCACCAAAGACCTACAGAATACCAAGAGAGGACTACTCAACATTCTGTCATAACGTACATGGGAAAAGGATCCCAGGAAGAACAGACATCTGTATATGTGTAAAAGAACCACATCTTCCACACCTACAACAAGCCAAACATTGTAATCAAACTTGCTGTAATAAAAAATAAAAAAAAATTAAATTAAAAACACGTACAAATAGTAGTGAGACAAACTTGAGGGGCTTTCTCCTGGCACATTCCATTCTAAATTCCAATCTAGAACACCATTTCCATTGAGGCTCTCTTGCCCTAGTAACCAGATTTGGCAAGGGAGAACTGCTGCCACCTTGTGGCCGTTTCACACAACAGCAGCTTTAATCCCAGCACTAATGGTCAGTTGATATACAAAATCATTGCAGGCCTGTAAATGACACCTGCCCTGAAAACAAATCCTGGGGTCACATATCGACCAAAAAATTCAAAGGACGTCCATATTTCAAAATGACCGTTTCAAAAGGCATATTTTACGCACATTAGTGTTCTGCTTCTTTTCCTTTCTTTCCTTTTTTGTTAAAAAAATCGGGAATGGAAAAAGGCATCCCTCAGAATGGGCGAAAATCGTTGCAAACGAATCAATGGACAGAGGTTTAATCTCCAATATATATATAAACAGCTCATGCAGCTTAATATTTAAAAAACAAACAACCCAATACAAAAATGGGCAGAAGATCTAAAGAGACGTTTCTTCAAAGGAGACACAGAGATGGCCAAGACGCACATGAAAAGCTGCTCAACAGCACTAATTATTAGAGAAATGCAAATCAAAACTACAATGAGGTATCACCTCACACCTGTTAGAATCGGCATCATCAGAAAATCTACAAACAACCAATTCTGGGCAGGGTGTGGACAAAAGGAGCCCTCTTCCACTATTGGTGGGGATGTAAATTGATACAGTCACTATGGAGAACAGTATGGAGTTTCCTTAAAAAAATTAGAAATAGAATTACTATCTGATCCAGCAATCCCACTTCTGGGCATATACCCAGATAAAACCGTAAATCAAAAAGGCACATTCACCACAATATTCGTTGCAGCACTATTTACAATAGCCAGGTAATGGAAGCAACCTAAATGCCCACAGACAGATGAATGGATAAAGATGTGGTACGTATATAAAATGGAATATTACTCGGCCATAAAAAGGAATGAAACTGGGTCATTTGTAGAGACATCGATGGATCGAGAGACTGTCATACAGAATGAAGTAAGTCAGAAAGTGGAAAACAAATATTGTATATTAATGCATATATGTGGAGCCTAAAAAATGGTACAGATGAACTGGTTTGCAGGAAATAAATAGAGACACAGAGGTAGAGAACAAACGTATGGACACCAAGTGTGGGAAGCCATGGGGTGGTGGTGGTGGGATGAGTTGGGGGATTGGGATTGACCTGAATACATGTATATGCATAAAATACATAACTAATAATAACGTGCAGTATAAAAAAATAAATTAAATTAAATTTCAAAATTTTAAAAAATAAAATTTAAAAATAAAAGAGAAAAAAGTTCTTCCCGTCTCACAGATGTATTTATAGGAATGAATTATTTCCATGCTTATATCTATAAATACATAAAAGAGGAATAAATTCTAACTTGAACCATAAAAGAAAAAAAAACTGAACCCACGAGTTATACAGAGCAAAACCCTATCAGGGCACTTGCTCCAGTGGTAAACAATTCTGAAATTGGTCAGAGGTGGGGAACCATCTCCCATACAGCCAGCAACCCACCCCCCACGCAAGGAGCGTCCTCATTGCAAAGCTGGGGGACCGTGTCGAGGCATCTGTGAGTAAATGTGAGCTGAGCCCCAGGCCAGCTGCTGCTGAACTGTTCCCACCCTTCCCAGGTAAAACACCTGAATATGTACAAGGGCTTGAAAGCCTAGAGGAAGGGCCGTGGAGCCACACCAGTGACAGCACGCAGGCCAACTTGGTGCCTGCAGGCCAGCCAGGGTGGTCCTGGCCCTGGACGCTCTTCCGGAAGCTATCCATTGCCCTGCCTGAGATACCCCTCCTCTCCCGCACCCACTGCTTTTTTCCTTCCTCACCTCTGTCCGGAGAGAAATTCCAGCTGAAGGTATGGGTGACACATCCTCTTCTTTACACGTGTCAGCCTGGCAACTCCTGCAGAAAGGCCAGCAGAGCCCCACTAACACCGGGCCACCCACAAAGCTGTGGCCCCTCAATCCCTCCCAACAGCACAGCCCCGAGACTGCTGAAGGGGCAGAGAATATGGAGTCAGGCACAGCTTCAGGGGCTATTGCTGCCTGGAGCTCTGTTTATATTGACCTCAACGAGGCACATCTGGGGAGGGCGGGCCGGCAGGGTAAGGCTGCCCAGGTCAGCTAATCCACAACCCTCAGGGAATCACATTGTTGAAAATGGACCTCGCTAAGGCAGAAGAGAAGCCAAGGGAAAAAAGGACACAATGCCATTTGCAGAACCGTAGATGAGTCTAGAAGTAATCACGTGACTTGTAGTAAGTCAGAAAGTGAAAGACATATCATATCATATCACTTATAGGTGTTACCTAAAAATGGATACCAGGGCAGATATTTCCACGGAGAAGGGCAATCACAGATTCAGTAAACAAACTTATGGTTCACCAATGGAAAGTTGTGAGGATTGGTTTCATTACGATACCGGGGTTAACACACATATACAAACACAGGTGACATATATAATCACCAAAGACCTACAGAATACCAAGATTGGACTACTCAACATTCTGTCATAACATACATGGGAAAAGGATCCCAGGAAGAACAGACATCTGTATATGTGTAAAAGAACCACATCTTCCACACCTACAACAAGCCAAACATTGTAATCAAACTTGCTGTAATAAAAAATAAAAAAATAAATAAATTAAAAACACGAACAAGAAGTAGTGAGACAAACTTGAGGGGCTTTCTCCTGGCACATTCCATTCTAAATTCCAATCTAGAACACCACTTCCACTGAGGCTCTCTTGCCCTAGTAACCAGATTTGGCAAGGGAGAACTGCTGCCACTTTGTGGCCGTTTCACACAACAGCAGCTTTAATCCCAGCGATAATGGTCAGTTGATATTCAAAATCATTGCAGGCCTGTAAATGACACCTGCCCTGAAAACAAATCCTGGGGTCACATATCGACCAAAAAATTCAAAGCACGTCCATATTTCAAAACGACCGTTTCAAAAGGCATATTTTACGCACAATAGTGTTCTGCTTCTTTTCCTTTCTTTCCTTTTTTGTTAAAAAAAACGGGAATGGAAAAAGGCATCCCTCAGAATGGGCAAAAATCGATGCAAACGAATCAATGGACAGAGGTTTAATCTCCAATATATATAAACAGCTCATGCAGCTTAATATTAAAAAAACAAACAACCCAATACAAAAATGGGCAGAAGATCTAAAGAGACGTTTCTTCAAAGAAGACACAGAGATGGCCAAGACGCACATGAAAAGCTGCTCAACAGCACTAATTATTAGAGAAATGCGAATCAAAACTACAATGAGGTATCACCTCACACCTGTTAGAATCGGCATCATCAGAAAATCTACAAACAACCAATTCTGGGGAGGGTGTGGACAAAAGGAGCCCTCTTCCACTATTGGTGGGAATGTAAATTGATACAGTCACTATGGAGAACAGTATGGAGTTTCCTTAAAAAAACTAGAAATAGAATTACCATCTGATCCAGCAATCCCACTTCTGGGCATATACCCAGAGAAAACCGTAAATCAAAAAGGCACATTCACCACAATGTTCATTGCAGCACTATTTACAATAGCCAGGTAATGGAAGCAACCTAAATGCCCACAGACAGATGAATGGATAAAGATGTGGTACATATATAAAATGGAATATTACTCGGCCATAAAAAGGAATGAAACTGGGTCATTTGTAGAGACATCGATGGATCAAGAGACTGTCATACAGAATGAAGTCAAAAAGAGGAAACCAAATACTGTATATTATGGCATATATGGGGAACCTAAAAAATGGTACAGATGAACTGGTTTGCAGCGAAGAAATAGAGACAAAGAGGTAGAGAACAAACGTATGGACACCAAGTGTGGGAAGCCATGGGGTGGTGGTGGTGGGATGAGTTGGGAGATTGGGATTGACCTGTATACATTTATATGCATAAAATACATAACTAATAATAACCTGCTGTATAAAAAAATAAATAAATTTAAATTTCAAATTTTTAAAAAATAAAATTTAAAAATAAAAAAGAAAAAAGTTCTTCCCATCACACAGATGTATTTATAGGAATGAATTATTTCCATGCTTATATCTATAAATACATAAAAGAGGAATAAAATCTAACTTGAAACATAAAAGAAAAAAAAACCTGAACCCACCATTTATACAGAGGAAAACCCTATCTGGACACTTGCTCCAGCGGTAAACAATTCTGAAATTGGTCAGAGGTGGGGAACCATCTCCCATACAGCCAGCACCCCACCCCCCACACAAGGAGCGTCCTCATTGCAAAGCTGGGGGACTGTGCCGAGGCATCTGTGCGTAAACGTGAGCTGAGCCCCAGGCCAGCTGCTGCTGAACTGTTCCCACCCTTCCCAGGTAAAACACCTGAATATGTACAAGGGCTTGAAAGCCTAGAGGAAGGGCCGTGGAGCCACACCAGCGACAGCACGCAGGCCAACTTGGTGCCTGCAGGCCAGCCAGAGTGGTCCTGGCCCCGGGCGCTCTTCCGGAAGCTTTCCATTGCCCTGCCTGAGATACCCCTCCTGTCCTGGCCCCCACTGCTTTTTTCCTTCCTCACCTCTGTCCGGAGAGAAATTCCAGCTGAAGGTATGGGTGACACAACCTCTTCTTTACAGGTGTCAGCCTGGCAACTCCTGCAGAAAGGCCAGCAGAGCCCCACTCACACCGGGCCACCCACAAAGCTGTGGCCCCTCACTCCCACCCACCAGCACAGCCCCGAGACTGCTGACGGGGCAGAGAATATGGAGTCAGGCACAGCTTCATGGGCTATTGCTGCCTGGAGCGCTGTTTATATTGACCTCAACGAGGCACATCTGGGGAGGGTGGGCCGGCAGGGTAAGGCTGCCCAGGTCAGCTAATCCACAACCCTCAGGGAATCACATTGTTGAAAATGGACCTTACCAAGGCAGAAGAGAAGCAAAGGAGAAAAAGGACACAATGCCATTTGCAGCACTGTAGATGAGTCTAGAAGTAATCACGTGACATGTAGTAAGTCAGAAAGTGAAAGACACATATCATATCATATCACTTATAGGTGTTACCTAAAAATGGATACCAGGACACATATTTCCACGGAGAAGGGCAATCACAGATTCATTAAACAAACTTATGGTTCACCAATGGAAAGGTGTGAGGATTGGTTTCATTACGATATAGGGGTTAACAGACATATACAAACACAGGTGACATATATAATCACCAAAGACCTACAGAATACCAAGAGAGGACTACTCAACATTCTGTCATAACGTACATGGGAAAAGGATCCCAGGAAGAACAGAAATCTGTATATGTGTAAAAGAACCACATCTTCCACACCTACAACAAGCCAAACATTGTAATCAAACTTGCTGTAATAAAAAATAAAAAATTAAATTAAAAACACGAACAAGAAGTAGTGAGACAAACTTGAGGGGCTTTCTCCTGGCACATTCCATTCTAAATTCCAATCTAGAACACCACTTCCACTGAGGCTCTCTTGCCCTAGTAACCAGATTTGGTAAGGGAGAACTGCTGCCACCTTGTGGCCGTTTCACACAACAGCATCTTTAATCCCAGCGCTAATGGTCAGTTGATATTCAAAATCATTGCAGGCCTGTAAATGACACCTGCCCTGAAAACAAATCCTGGGGTCACATATCGACCAAAAAATTCAAAGCACGTCCATATTTCAAAAGGACCGTTTCAAAAGGCATATTTTACGCATATTAGTATTCTGCTTCTTTTCCTTTCTTTCCTTTGTTGTTAAAAAAAACGGTAATGGAAAACGGCATCCCGCAGAATGGGCGAAAATCGTTGCAAACGAATCAATGGACAGAGGTTTAATCTCCAATATATATAAACAGCTCATGAAGCTTAATATTAAAAAAACAAACAACCGATACAAAAATGGGCAGAAGATCTAAAGAGACGTTTCTTCAAAGGAGACACACAGATGGCCAAGACTCACATGAAAAGCTGCTCAACAGCACTAATTATTAGAGAAATGCAAATCAAACTACAATGAGGTATCACCTCACACTTGTTAGTATCGGCATCATCAGAAAATCTACAAACAACCAATTCTGGGGAGGGTGTGGACAAAAGGAGCCCTCTTCCACTATTGGTGGGAATGTAAATTGATACAGTCACTATGGAGAACAGTATGGAGATTCCTTAAAAAAACTAGAAATAGAATTACCATCTGATCCAGCAATCCCACTTCTGGGCATATACCCAGAGAAAACCGTAAATCAAAAAGGCACATTCACCACAATATTCGTTGCAGCACAATTTACAATAGCCAGGTAATAGAAGCCACCTAAATGCCCACAGACAGATGAATGGATAAAGATGTGGTACATATATAAAATGGAATATTACTCGGCCATAAAAAGGAATGAAACTGGGTCATTTGTAGAGACATGATGAATCGAGATACTGTCATACAGAATGAAGTAAGTCAGAAAGAGGAAAACAAATATTGTATATTAATGCATATATGTGGAGCCTAAAAAATGGTACAGATGAACTGGTTTGCAGGAAATAAATAGAGACACAGAGGTAGAGAACAAACGTATGGACACCAAGTGTGGGAAGCCATGGGGTGGTGGTGGTGGGATGAGTTGGGAGATTGGGATTGACCTGTATACATGTATATGCATAAAATACATAACTAATAATAACGTGCTGTATAAAAAAAATAATAAATTTAAATTTCAAATTTTTAAAAAATAAAATTTAAAAATAAAAAAGAAAAAAGTTCTTCCCATCACACAGATGTATTTATAGGAATGAATTATTTCCATGCTTATATCTATAAATACATAAAAGAGGAATAAAATCTAACTTGAACCATAAAAGAAAAAAAAAAACCTGAACACACGAGTTATACAGAGGAAAACGCTATCAGGGCACTTACGCCAGCGGTAAACAATTCTGAAATTGGTCAGAGGTGGGGATCCATCTCCCATACAGCCAGCAACCCAACCCCACGCAAGGAGCGTCCTCATTGCAAAGCTGGGGGACCGTGCCGAGGCATCTGTGAGTAAACGTGAGCTGAGCCCCAGGCCAGCTGCGGCTGAACTGTTCCCACCCTTCCCAGGTAAAACACCTGAATATGTACAAGGGCTTGAAAGCCTAGAGGAAGGGCCGTGGAGCCACACCAGCGACAGCACGCAGGCCAACTTGGTGCCTGCAGGCCAGCCAGAGTGGTCCTGGCCACAGGAGCTCTTCCGGAAGCTTTCCATTGCCCTGCCTGAGATACCCCTCCTGTCCCGGCCCCCACTGCTTTTTTCCTTCCTCACCTCTGTCCAGAGAGATATTCCAGCGGAAGGTATGGGTGACACAACCTCTTCTTTACAGGCGGCTGCCTGGCAACTCCTGCAGAAAGGCCAGCAGAGCCCCACTCACACCGGGCCACCCACAAAGCTGTGGCCCCTCACTCCCTCCCACCAGCACAGCCCCGTGACTGCTGACGGGGCAGAGAATATGGAGTCAGGCAGAGCTTCAGGGGCTATTGCTGCCTGGAGCGCTGTTTATATTGACCTCAACGAGTCACACCTGGGGCGGGCGGGCCGGCAGGGTAAGGCTGCCCAGGTCAGCTAATCCACAACCCTCAGGGAATCACATTGTTGAAAATGGACCTCGCTAAGGCAGAAGAGAAGCCAAGGGAAAAAAGGACACAATGCCATTTGCAGCACCGTAGATGAGTCTAGAAGTAATCACGTGACTTGTAGTAAGTCAGAAATTGAAAGACACATATCATATCATATCACTTATAAGTGTTACCTAAAAATGGATACCAGGCCAGATATTTCCACGGAGAAGGGCAATCACAGATTCATTAAACAAACTTATGGTTCACCAATGGAAAGGTGTGAGGATTGGTTTCATTAAAATATCGGGGTTAATAGACATATACAAACACAGGTGACATATATAATCACCAAAGACCTACAGAATACCAAGAGAGGACTACTCAACATTCTGTCATAACGTACATGGGAAAAGGATCCAAGGAAGAACAGACATCTGTATATGTGTAAAAGAACCACATCTTCCACACCTACAACAAGCCAAACATTGTAATCAAACTTGCTGTAATAAAATATAAAAAAAATTAAATTAAAAACACGAACAAGAAGTAGTGAGACAAACTTGAGGGGCTTTCTCCTGGCACATTCCATTCAAAATTCCAATCTAGAACACCACTTCCACTGAGGCTCTCTTGCCCTAGTAACCAGATTTGGCAAGGGAGAACTGCTGCCACCTTGTGGCCGTTTCACACAACAGCAGCTTTAATCCCAGCACTAATGGTCAGTTGATATTCAAAATCATTGCAGGCCTGTAAATGACACCTGCCCTGAAAACAAATCCTGGGGTCACATATCGACCAAAAAATACAAAGGACGTCCATATTTCAAAAGGACCGTTTCAAAAGGCATATTTTATGCACATTAGTGTTCTGCTTCTTTTCCTTTCTTTCCTTTTTTGTTAAAAAACACGGGAATGGAAAACGGCATCCCTCAGAATGAGCAAAAATCGTTGAAAACGAATCAATGGACAGAGGTTTAATCTCCAATATATATAAACAGCTCATGCAGCTTAATATTAAAAAAACAAACAACCCAATAAAAAAATGGGCAGAAGATCTAAAGAGACGTTTCTTCAAAGGAGACGCAGAGGTGGCCAAGACGCACATGAAAAGCTGCTCAACAGCACTAATTATTAGAGAAATGCAAATCAAAACTACAATGAGGTATCACCTCACACCCGTTAGAATCGGCATCATCAGAAAATCTACAAACAACCAATTCTGGGGAGGGTGTGGACAAAAGGAGCCCTCTTCCACTATCGGTGGGAATGTAAATTGATACAGTCACTATGGAGAACAGTATGGAGTTTCCTTAAAAAAACTAGAAATAGAATTACCATCTGATCCAGCAATCCCACTTCTGGGCATATACCCAGAGAAAACGGTAAATCAAAAAGGCACATTCACCACAATGTTCGTTGCAGCACTATTTACAATAGCCAGGTAATGGAAGCAACCTAAATGCCCACAGACAGATGAATGGATAAAGATGTGGTACGTATATAAAATGGAATATTACTCGGCCATAAAAAGGAATGAAACTGGGTCATTTGTAGAGACATCGATGGATAGAGAGACTGTCATACAGAATGAAGTAAGTCAGAAAGTGGAAAACAAATATTGTATATTAATGCATATATGTGGAGCCTAAAATATGGTACAGATGAACTGGTTTTCAGGGAAGAAATAGAGACACAGAGGTAGAGAACAAACGTATGGACACCAAGTGTGGGAAGCCATGGGGTGGTGGTGGTGGGATGAGTTGGGAGATTGGGATTGACCTGAATATATATATATGCATAAAATACATAACTAATAATAACGTGCTGTATAAAAAAAATAAATAAAATTAAATTTCAAAATTTTAAAAAATAAAATTTAAAAATAAAAGAGAAAAAAGTTCTTCCCATCACACAGATGTATTTATAGGAATGAATTATTTCCATGCTTTTATCTATAAATACATAAAAGAGGAATAAAATCTAACTTGAACCATAAAAGAAAAAAAAAGTGAACCCACGAGTTATACAGAGGAAAACCCTACCAGGGCACTTGCTCCAGCGGTAAACAATACTGAAATTGGTCAGAGGTGGGGAACCATCTCCCATACAGCCAGCAACCCACCCCCCACGCAAGGAGCGTCCTCATTGCAAAGCTGGGGGACCGTGCCGAGGCATCTGTGAGTAAATGTGAGCTGAGCCCCAGGCCAGCTGCTGCTGAACTGTTCCCACCCTTCCCAGGTAAAACACCTGAATATGTACAAGGGCTTGAAAGCCTAGAGGAAGGGCCGTGGAGCCACACCAGTGACAGCACGCAGGCCAACTTGGTGCCTGCAGGCCAGCCAGGGTGGTCCTGGCCCTGGACGCTCTTCCGGAAGCTTTCCATTGCCCTGCCTGAGATACCCCTCCTCTCCCGCACCCACTGCTTTTTTCCTTCCTCACCTCTGTCCGGAGAGAAATTCCAGCTGAAGGTATGGGTGACACATCCTCTTCTTTACACGTGTCAGCCTGGCAACTCCTGCAGAAAGGCCAGCAGAGCCCCACTAACACCGGGCCACCCACAAAGCTGTGGCCCCTCACTCCCTCCCACCAGCACAGCCCCGAGACTGCTGACGGGGCAGAGAATATGGAGTCAGGCACAGCTTCAGGGGCTATTGCTGCCTGGAGCTCTGTTTATATTGACCTCAACGAGGCACATCTGGGGAGGGCGGGCGGCAGGGTAAGGCTGCCCAGGTCAGCTAATCCACAACCCTCAGGGAATCACATTGTTGAAAATGGACCTCGCTAAGGCAGAAGAGAAGCCAAGGGAAAAAAGGACACAATGCCATTTGCAGAACCGTAGATGAGTCTAGAAGTAATCACGTGACTTGTAGTAAGTCAGAAAGTGAAAGACACATATCATATCATATCACTTATAAGTGTTACCTAAAAATGGATACCAGGGCAGATATTTCCACGGAGAAGGGCAATCACAGATTCAGTAAACAAACTTATGGTTCACCAATGGAAAGGTGTGAGGATTGGTTTCATTACGATATCGTGGTTAACACACATATACAAACACAGGTGACATATATAATCACCAAAGACCTACAGAATACCAAGAGTGGACTACTCAACATTCTGTCATAACGTACATGGGAAAAGGATCCCAGGAAGAACAGACATCTGTATATGTGTAAAAGAACCACATCTTCCACACCTACAACAAGGAAAACATTGTAATCAAACTTGCTGTAATAAAAAATAATAAAAAATAAATTAAAAACACGAACAAGAAATAGTGAGACAAACTTGAGGGGCTTTCTCCTGAAACATTCCATTCTAAATTCCAATCTAGAACACCACTTCCACTGAGGCTCTCTTGCCCTAGTAACCAGATTTGGTAAGGGAGAACTGCTGCCACCTTGTGGCCGTTTCACACAACAGCAGCTTTAATCCCAGCGCTAATGGTCAGTTGATATTCAAAATCATTGCAGGCCTGTAAATGACACCTGCCCTGAAAACAAATCCTGGGGTCACACATCGACCAAAAACTTCAAAGCACGTCCATATTTCAAAACGACCGTTTCAAAAGGCATATTTTACGCACATTAGTGTTCTGCTTCTTTTCCTTTCTTTCCTTTTTTGTTAGAAAAAAACGGGAATGGAAAAAGGCATCCCTCAGAATGGGCGAAAATCGTTGCAAACGAATCAATGGACAGAGGTTTAATCTCCAATATATATAAAGAGCTCATGCAGCTTAATATTAAAAAAACAAACAACCCAATACAAAAATGCGCAAGAGATCTAAAGAGATGTTTCTTCATAGGAGACACAGAGATGGCCAAGACGCACATGAAAAGCTGCTCAACAGCACTAATTATTAGAGAAATGCAAATCAAAACTACAATGAGGTATCACCTCACACCTGTTAGAATCGGCATCATCAGAAAATCTACAAACAACAATTTCTGGGGAGGGTGTGGACAAAAGGAGCCCTCTTCCACTATTGGTGGGAATGTAAATTGATACAGTCACTATGGAGAACAGTATGGAGTTTCCTTAAAAAAATTAGAAATAGAATTACTATCTGATCCAGCAATCCCACTTCTGGGCATATACCCAGATAAAACCGTAAATCAAAAAGGCACATTCACCACAATATTCGTTGCAGCACTATTTACAATAGCCAGGTAATGGAAGCAACCTAAATGCCCACAGACAGATGAATGGATAAAGATGTGGTACGTATATAAAATGGAATATTACTCGGCCATAAAAAGGAATGAAACTGGGTCATTTGTAGAGACATCGATGGATCGAGAGACTGTCATACAGAATGAAGTAAGTCAGAAAGTGGAAAACAAATATTGTATATTAATGCATATATGTGGAGCCTAAAAAATGGTACGGATGAACTGGTTTGCAGGGAAGAAATAGAGACACAGAGGTAGAGAACAAACGTATGGACACCAAGTGTTGGAAGCCATGGGGTGGTGGTGGTGGGATGAGTTGGGAGATTGGGATTGACCTGAATACATGTATATGCATAAAATACATAACTAATAATAACGTGCTGAAAAAAAAAATAAATAAAATTAAATTTCAAAATTTTAAAAAAGAAAATTTAAAAATAAATCAGAAAAAATTTCTTCCCGTCTCACAGATGTATTTATAGGAATGAATTATTTCCATGCTTATATCTATAAATACATAAAAGAGGAATAAAATCTAACTTGAACCCTAAAAGAAAAAAAAGTGAACCCACGAGTTATACAGACGAAAAACCTATCAGGGCACTTGCTCCAGCGGTAAACAATTCTGAAATTGGTCAGAGGTGGGGAACCATCTCCCATACAGCCAGCAACCCACCCCCCACGCAAGGAGCGTCCTCATTGCAAAGCTGGGGGACCGTGCCGAGGCATCTGTGAGTAAACGTGAGCTGAGCCCCAGGCCAGCTGCTGCTGAACTGTTCCCACCCTTTCCAGGTAAAACACCTGAATATGTACAAGGGTTTGAAAGCCTAGAGGAAGGGCCGTGGAGCCACACAAGCGACAGCACGCAGGCCAACTTGGTGCCTGCAGGCCAGCCAGAGTGGTCCTGGCCACAGGAGCTCTTCCGGAAGCTTTCCATTGCCCTGCCTGAGATACCCCTCCTGTACCGGCCCCCACTGCTTTTTTCCTTCCTCACCTCTGTCCAGAGAGATATTCCAGCGGAAGGTATGGGTGACACATCCTCTTCTTTACAGGCGGCTGCCTGGCAACTCCTGCAGAAAGGCCAGCAGAGTCCCACTAACACCGGGCCACCCACAAAGCTGTGGCCCCTCACTCCCTCCCACCAGCACAGCCCCGAGACTGCTGACGGGGCAGAGAATATGAAGTCAGGCAGAGCTTCAGGGGCTATTGCTGCCTGGAGCGCTGTTTATATTGACCTCAACGAGTCACACCTGGGGCGGGCGGGCCGGCAGGGTAAGGCTGCCCAGGTCAGCTAATCCACAACCCTCAGGGAATTACATTGTTGAAAATGGACCTTGCTAAGGCAGAAGAGAAGCCAAGGGAAAAAAGGACACAATGCCATTTGCAGCACCGTAGATGAGTCTACAAGTAATCACGTGACTTGTAGTAAGTCAGAAAGTGAAAGACACATATCATATCATATCACTTATAAGTGTTACCTAAAAATGGATACCAGGGCAGATATTTCCACGGAGAAGGGCAATCACAGATTCATTAAACAAACTTATGGTTCACCAATGGAAAGGTGTGAGGATTGGTTTCATTACAATATCGGGGTTAACAGACATATACAAACACAGTGGCATATATAATCACCAAAGTCCTACAGAATACCAAGAGAGGACTACTCAACATTCTGTCATAACGTACATGGGAAAAGGATCCCAGGAAGAACAGACATCTGTATATGTGTAAAAGAACCACATCTTCCACACCTACAACAAGCCAAACATTGTAATCAAACTTGCTGTAATAAAAAATAAAAAAAAATTAAATTAAAAACACGTACAAGAAGTAGTGAGACAAACTTGAGGGGCTTTCTCCTGGCACATTCCATTCTAAATTCCAATCTAGAACACCATTTCCATTGAGGCTCTCTTGCCCTAGTAACCAGATTTGGCAAGGGAGAACTGCTGCCACCTTGTGGTCGTTTCACACAACAGCAGCTTTAATCCCAGCACTAATGGTCAGTTGATATACAAAATCATTGCAGGCCTGTAAATGACACCTGCCCTGAAAACAAATCCTGGGGTCACATATCGACCAAAAAATTCAAAGGACGTCCATATTTCAAAACGACCGTTTCAAAAGGCATATTTTACGCACATTAGTGTTCTGCTTCTTTTCCTTTCTTTCCTTTTTTGTTAAAAAAATCGGGAATGGAAAAAGGCATCCCTCAGAATGGGTGAAAATCGTTGCAAACGAATCAATGGACAGAGGTTTAATCTCCAATATATATATAAACAGCTCATGCAGCTTAATATTAAAAAAACAAACAACCCAATACAAAAATGGGCAGAAGATCTAAAGAGACGTTTCTTCAAAGGAGACACAGAGATGGCCAAGACGCACATGAAAAGCTGCTCAACAGCACTAATTATTAGAGAAATGCAAATCAAAACTACAATGAGGTATCACCTCACACCTGTTAGAATCGGCATCATCAGAAAATCTACAAACAACAATTTCTGGGGAGGGTGTGGACAAAAGGAGCCCTCTTCCACTATTGGTGGGAATGTAAATTGATACAGTCACTATGGAGAACAGTATGGAGTTTCCTTAAAAAAATTAGAAATAGAATTACTATCTGATCCAGCAATCCCACTTCTGGGCATATACCCAGATAAAACCGTAAATCAAAAAGGCACATTCACCACAATATTCGTTGCAGCACTATTTACAATAGCCAGGTAATGGAAGCAACCTAAATGCCCACAGACAGATGAATGGATAAAGATGTGGTACGTATATAAAATGGAATATTACTCGGCCATAAAAAGGAATGAAACTGGGTCATTTGTAGAGACATCGATGGATCGAGAGACTGTCATACAGAATGAAGTAAGTCAGAAAGTGGAAAACAAATATTGTATATTAATGCATATATGTGGAGCCTAAAAAATGGTACAGATGAACTGGTTTGCAGGAAATAAATAGAGACACAGAGGTAGAGAACAAACGTATGGACACCAAGTGTGGGAAGCCATGGGGTGGTGGTGGTGGGATGAGTTGGGGGATTGGGATTGACCTGAATACATGTATATGCATAAAATACATAACTAATAATAACGTGCAGTATAAAAAAATAAATTAAATTAAATTTCAAAATTTTAAAAAATAAAATTTAAAAATAAAAGAGAAAAAAGTTCTTCCCGTCTCACAGATGTATTTATAGGAATGAATTATTTCCATGCTTATATCTATAAATACATAAAAGAGGAATAAATTCTAACTTGAACCATAAAAGAAAAAAAAACTGAACCCACGAGTTATACAGAGCAAAACCCTATCAGGGCACTTGCTCCAGTGGTAAACAATTCTGAAATTGGTCAGAGGTGGGGAACCATCTCCCATACAGCCAGCAACCCACCACCCACGCAAGGAGCGTCCTCATTGCAAAGCTGGGGGACCGTGTCGAGGCATCTGTGAGTAAATGTGAGCTGAGCCCCAGGCCAGCTGCTGCTGAACTGTTCCCACCCTTCCCAGGTAAAACACCTGAATATGTACAAGGGCTTGAAAGCCTAGAGGAAGGGCCGTGGAGCCACACCAGTGACAGCACGCAGGCCAACTTGGTGCCTGCAGGCCAGCCAGGGTGGTCCTGGCCCTGGACGCTCTTCCGGAAGCTTTCCATTGCCCTGCCTGAGATACCCCTCCTCTCCCGCACCCACTGCTTTTTTCCTTCCTCACCTCTGTCCGGAGAGAAATTCCAGCTGAAGGTATGGGTGACACATCCTCTTCTTTACACGTGTCAGCCTGGCAACTCCTGCAGAAAGGCCAGCAGAGCCCCACTAACACCGGGCCACCCACAAAGCTGTGGCCCCTCACTCCCACCAGCACAGCCCCGAGACTGCTGAAGGGGCAGAGAATATGGAGTCAGGCACAGCTTCAGGGGCTATTGCTGCCTGGAGCTCTGTTTATATTGACCTCAACGAGGCACATCTGGGGAGGGCGGGCCCCTAGGGTAAGGCTGCCCAGGTCAGCTAATCCACAACCCTCAGGGAATCACATTGTTGAAAATGGACCTCGCTAAGGCAGAAGAGAAGCCAAGGGAAAAAAGGACACAATGCCATTTGCAGAACCGTAGATGAGTCTAGAAGTAATCACGTGACTTTTAGTAAGTCAGAAAGTGAAAGACACATATCATATCATATCACTTATAGGTGTTACCTAAAAATGGATACCAGGGCAGATATTTCCACGGAGAAGGGCAATCACAGATTCAGTAAACAAACTTATGGTTCACCAATGGAAAGTTGTGAGGATTGGTTTCATTACGATACCGGGGTTAACACACATATACAAACACAGGTGACATATATAATCACCAAAGACCTACAGAATACCAAGAGTGGACTACTCAACATTCTGTCATAACGTACATGGGAAAAGGATCCCAGGAAGAACAGACATCTGTATATGTGTAAAAGAACCACATCTTCCACACCTACAACAAGCCAAACATTGTAATCAAACTTGCTGTAATAAAAAATAAAAAAATAAATAAATTAAAAACACGAACAAGAAGTAGTGAGACAAACTTGAGGGGCTTTCTCCTGGCACATTCCATTCTAAATTCCAATCTAGAACACCACTTCCACTGAGGCTCTCTTGCCCTAGTAACCAGATTTGGTAAGGGAGAACTGCTGCCACTTTGTGGCCGTTTCACACAACAGCAGCTTTAATCCCAGCGCTAATGGTCAGTTGATATTCAAAATCATTGCAGGCCTGTAAATGACACCTGCCCTGAAAACAAATCCTGGGGTCACATATCGACCAAAAAATCCAAAGCACGTCCATATATCAAAACGACCGTTTCAAAAGGCATATTTTACGCACAATAGTGTTCTGCTTCTTTTGCTTTCTTTCCTTTTTTGTTAAAAAAATCGGGAATGGAAAAAGGCATCCCTCAGAATGGGCAAAAATCGATGCAAACGAATCAATGGACAGAGGTTTAATCTCCAATATATATAAACAGCTCATGCAGCTTAATATTAAAAAAACAAACAACCCAATACAAAAATGGGCAGAAGATCTAAAGAGACGTTTCTTCAAAGAAGACACAGAGATGGCCAAGACGCACATGAAAAGCTGCTCAACAGCACTAATTATTAGAGAAATGCAAATCAAAACTACAATGAGGTATCACCTCACACCCGTTAGAATCGGCATCATCAGAAAATCTACAAACAACCAATTCTGGGGAGGGTGTGGACAAAAGGAGCCCTCTTCCACTATTGGTGGGAATGTAAATTGATACAGTCACTATGGAGAACAGTATGGAGTTTCCTTAAAAAAACTAGAAATAGAATTACCATCTGATCCAGCAATCCCACTTCTGGGCATATACCCAGAGAAAACCGTAAATCAAAAAGGCACATTCACCACAATGTTCATTGCAGCACTATTTACAATAGCCAGGTAATGGAAGCAACCTAAATGCCCACAGACAGATGAATGGATAAAGATGTGGTACATATATAAAATGGAATATTACTCGGCCATAAAAAGGAATGAAACTGGGTCATTTGTAGAGACATCGATGGATCAAGAGACTGTCATACAGAATGAAGTCAAAAAGAGGAAACCAAATACTGTATATTATGGCATATATGGGGAACCTAAAAAATGGTACAGATGAACTGGTTTGCAGCGAAGAAATAGAGACAAAGAGGTAGAGAACAAACGTATGGACACCAAGTGTGGGAAGCCATGGGGTGGTGGTGGTGGGATGAGTTGGGAGATTGGGATTGACCTGTATACATTTATATGCATAAAATACATAACTAATAATAACCTGCTGTATAAAAAAATAAATAAATTTAAATTTCAAATTTTTAAAAAATAAAATTTAAAAATAAAAAAGAAAAAAGTTCTTCCCATCACACAGATGTATTTATAGGAATGAATTATTTCCATGCTTATATCTATAAATACATAAAAGAGGAATAAAATCTAACTTGAAACATAAAAGAAAAAAAAACCTGAACCCACCATTTATACAGAGGAAAACCCTATCTGGACACTTGCTCCAGCGGTAAACAATTCTGAAATTGGTCAGAGGTGGGGAACCATCTCCCATACAGCCAGCACCCCACCCCCCACACAAGGAGCGTCCTCATTGCAAAGCTGGGGGACTGTGCCGAGGCATCTGTGCGTAAACGTGAGCTGAGCCCCAGGCCAGCTGCTGCTGAACTGTTCCCACCCTTCCCAGGTAAAACACCTGAATATGTACAAGGGCTTGAAAGCCTAGAGGAAGGGCCGTGGAGCCACACCAGCGACAGCACGCAGGCCAACTTGGTGCCTGCAGGCCAGCCAGAGTGGTCCTGGCCCCGGGCGCTCTTCCGGAAGCTTTCCATTGCCCTGCCTGAGATACCCCTCCTGTCCTGGCCCCCACTGCTTTTTTCCTTCCTCACCTCTGTCCGGAGAGAAATTCCAGCTGAAGGTATGGGTGACACATCCTCTTCTTTACAGGTGTCAGCCTGGCAACTCCTGCAGAAAGGCCAGCAGAGCCCCACTCACACCGGGCCACCCACAAAGTTGTGTCCCCTCACTCCCACCCACCAGCACAGCCCCGAGACTGCTGACGGGGCAGAGAATATGGAGTCAGGCACAGCTTCATGGGCTATTGCTGCCTGGAGCGCTGTTTATATTGACCTCAACGAGGCACATCTGGGGAGGGTGGGCCGGCAGGGTAAGGCTGCCCAGGTCAGCTAATCCACAACCCTCAGGGAATCACACTGTTGAAAATGGACCTTACCAAGGCAGAAGAGAAGCAAAGGAGAAAAAGGGCACAATGCCATTTGCAGCACTGTAGATGAGTCTAGAAGTAATCACGTGACATGTAGTAAGTCAGAAAGTGAAAGACACATATCATATCATATCACTTATAGGTGTTACCTAAAAATGGATACCAGGACACATATTTCCACGGAGAAGGGCAATCACAGATTCATTAAACAAACTTATGGTTCACCAATGGAAAGGTGTGAGGATTGGTTTCATTACGATATAGGGGTTAACAGACATATACAAACACAGGTGACATATATAATCACCAAAGACCTACAGAATACCAAGAGAGGACTACTCAACATTCTGTCATAACGTACATGGGAAAAGGATCCCAGGAAGAACAGAAATCTGTATATGTGTAAAAGAACCACATCTTCCACACCTACAACAAGCCAAACATTGTAATCAAACTTGCTGTAATAAAAAATAAAAAATTAAATTAAAAACACGAACAAGAAGTAGTGAGACAAACTTGAGGGGCTTTCTCCTGGCACATTCCATTCTAAATTCCAATCTAGAACACCACTTCCACTGAGGCTCTCCTGCCCTAATAACCAGATTTGGTAAGGGAGAACTGCTGCCACCTTGTGGCCGTTTCACACAACAGCATCTTTAATCCCAGCGCTAATGGTCAGTTGATATTCAAAATCATTGCAGGCCTGTAAATGACACCTGCCCTGAAAACAAATCCTGGGGTCACATATCGACCAAAAAATTCAAAGCACGTCCATATTTCAAAAGGACCGTTTCAAAAGGCATATTTTACGCATATTAGTGTTCTGCTTCTTTTCCTTTCTTTCCTTTGTTGTTAAAAAAAACGGGAATGGAAAACGGCATCCCGCAGAATGGGCGAAAATCGTTGCAAACGTATCAATGGACAGAGGTTTAATCTCCAATATATATAAACAGCTCATGCAGCTTAATATTAAAAAAACAAACAACCGATACAAAAATGGGCAGAAGATCTAAAGAGACGTTTCTTCAAAGGAGACACAGAGATGGCCAAGACGCACATGAAAAGCTGCTCAACAGCACTAATTATTAGAGAAATGCAAATCAAACTACAATGAGGTATCACCTCACACTTGTTAGTATCGGCATCATCAGAAAATCTACAAACAACCAATTCTGGGGAGGGTGTGGACAAAAGCAGCCCTCTTCCACTATTGGTGGGAATGTAAATTGATACAGTCACTATGGAGAACAGTATGGAGATTCCTTAAAAAAACTAGAAATAGAATTACCATCTGATCCAGCAATCCCACTTCTGGGCATATACCCAGAGAAAACCGTAAATCAAAAAGGCACATTCACCACAATATTCGTTGCAGCACAATTTACAATAGCCAGGTAATAGAAGCCACCTAAATGCCCACAGACAGATGAATGGATAAAGATGTGGTACATATATAAAATGGAATATTACTCGGCCATAAAAAGGAATGAAACTGGGTCATTTGTAGAGACATCGATGGATCGAGATACTGTCATACAGAATGAAGTAAGTCAGAAAGAGGAAAACAAATATTGTATATTAATGCATATATGTGGAGCCTAAAAAATGGTACAGATGAACTGGTTTGCAGGGAAGAAATAGAGACACAGAGGTAGAGAACTAACGTATGGACACCAAGTGTGGGAAGCCATGGGGTGGTGGTGGTGGGATGAGTTGGGAGATTGGGATTGACCTGTATACATGTATATGCATAAAATACATAACTAATAATAACGTGCTGTATTAAAAAAAATAAATTTAAATTTCAAATTTTTAAAAAATAAAATTTAAAAATAAAAAAGAAAAAAGTTCTTCCCATCACACAGATGTATTTATAGGAATGAATTATTTCCATGCTTATATCTATAAATACATAAAAGAGGAATAAAATCTAACTTGAACCATAAAAGAAAAAAAAAACCTGAACACACGAGTTATACAGAGGAAAACGCTCTCAGGGCACTTACGCCAGCGGTAAACAATTCTGAAATTGGTCAGAGGTGGGGATCCATCTCCCATACAGCCAGCAACCCAACCCCACGCAAGGAGCGTCCTCATTGCTAAGCTGGGGGACCGTGCCAAGGCATCTGTGAGTAAACGTGAGCTGAGCCCCAGGCCAGCTGCGGCTGAACTGTTCCCACCCTTCCCAGGTAAAACACCTGAATATGTACAAGGGCTTGAAAGCCTAGAGGAAGGGCCGTGGAGCCACACCAGCGACAGCACGCAGGCCAACTTGGTGCCTGCAGGCCAGCCAGAGAGGTCCTGGCCACAGGAGCTCTTCCGGAAGCTTTCCATTGCCCTGCCTGAGATACCCCTCCTGTCCCGGCCCACACTGCTTTTTTCCTTCCTCACCTCTGTCCAGAGAGATATTCCAGCGGAAGGTATGGGTGACACAACCTCTTCTTTACAGGCGGCTGCCTGGCAACTCCTGCAGAAAGGCCAGCAGAGCCCCACTCACACCGGGCCACCCACAAAGCTGTGGCCCCTCACTCCCTCCCACCAGCACAGCACCGTGACTGCTGACGGGGCAGAGAATATGGAGTCAGGCAGAGCTTCAGGGGCTATTGCTGCCTGGAGCGCTGTTTATATTGACCTCAACGAGTCACACCTGGGGCGGGTGGGCCGGCAGGGTAAGGCTGCCCAGGTCAGCTAATCCACAACCCTCAGGGAATCACATTGTTGAAAATGGACCTCGCTAAGGCAGAAGAGAAGCCAAGGGAAAAAAGGACACAATGCCATTTGCAGCACCGTAGATGAGTCTAGAAGTAATCACGTGACTTGTAGTAAGTCAGAAATTGAAAGACACATATCATATCATATCACTTATAAGTGTTACCTAAAAATGGATACCAGGGCAGATATTTCCACGGAGAAGGGCAATCACAGATTCATTAAACAAACTTATGGTTCACCAATGGAAAGGTGTGAGGATTGGTTTCATTACGATATAGGGGTTAATAGACATATACAATCACAGGTGACATATATAATCACCAAAGACCTACAGAATACCAAGAGAGGACTACTCAACATTCTGTCATAACGTACATGGGAAAAGGATCCAAGGAAGAACAGACATCTGTATATGTGTAAAAGAACCACATCTTCCACACCTACAACAAGCCAAACATTGTAATCAAACTTGCTGTAATAAAAAATAAAAAAAATTAAATTAAAAACACGAAAAAGAAGTAGTGAGACAAACTTGAGGGGCTTTCTCCTGGCACATTCTATTCAAAATTCCAATCTAGAACACCACTTCCACTGAGGCTCTCTTGCCCTAGTAACCAGATTTGGCAAGGGAGAACTGCTGCCACCTTGTGGCCGTTTCACACAACAGCAGCTTTAATCCCAGCGCTAATGGTCAGTTGATATTCAAAATCATTGCAGGCCTGTAAATGACACCTGCCCTGAAAACAAATCCTGGGGTCACATATCGACCAAAAAATACAAAGGACGTCCATATTTCAAAAGGACCGTTTCAAAAGGCATATTTTATGCACATTAGTGTTCTGCTTCTTTTCCTTTCTTTCCTTTTTTGTTAAAAAACACGGGAATGGAAAAAGGCATCCCTCAGAATGGGCGAAAATCGTTGCAAACGAATCAATGGACAGAGGTTTAATCTCCAATATATATAAACAGCTCATGCAGCTTAATATTAAAAAAACAAACAACCCAATAAGAAAATGGGCAGAAGATCTAAAGAGACGTTTCTTCAAAGGAGACGCAGAGGTGGCCAAGACGCACATGAAAAGCTGCTCAACAGCACTAATTATTAGAGAAATGCAAATCAAAACTACAATGAGGTATCACCTCACACCCGTTAGAATCGGCATCATCAGAAAATCTACAAACAACCAATTCTGGGGAGGGTGTGGACAAAAGGAGCCCTCTTCCACTATTGGTGGGAATGTAAATTGATACAGTCTCTATGGAGAACAGTATGGAGTTTCCTTAAAAAAACTAGAAATAGAATTACCATCTGATCCAGCAATCCCACTTCTGGGCATATACCCAGAGAAAACCGTAAATCAAAAAGGCACATTCACCACAATGTTCATTGCAACACTATTTACAATAGCCAGGTAATAGAAGCCACCTAAATGCCCACAGACAGATGAATGGATAAAGATGTGGTACGTATATAAAATGGAATATTACTCGGCCATAAAAAGGAATGAAACTGGGTCATTTGTAGAGACATCGATGGATCGAGAGACTGTCATACAGAATGAAGTAAGTCAGAAAGTGGAAAACAAATATTGTATATTAATGCATATATGTGGAGCCTAAAATATGGTACAGATGAACTGGTTTTCAGGGAAGAAATAGAGACACAGAGGTAGAGAACAAACGTATGGACACCAAGTGTGGGAAGCCATGGGGTGGTGGTGGTGGGATGAGTTGGGAGATTGGGATTGACCTGAATACATATATATGCCTAAAATACATAACTAATAATAACGTGCTGTATAAAAAAAATAAATAAAATTAAATTTCAAAATTTTAAAAAATAAAATTTAAAAATAAAAGAGAAAAAAGTTCTTCCCATCACACAGATGTATTTATAGGAATGAATTATTTCCATGCTTATATCTATAAATACATAAAAGAGGAATAAAATCTAACTTGAACCACAAAAGAAAAAAAAAGTGAACCCACGAGTTATACAGAGGAAAACCCTATCAGGGCACTTGCTCCAGCGGTAAACAATACTGAAATTGGTCAGAGGTGGGGAACCATCTCCCATACAGCCAGCAACCCACCCCCCACGCAAGGAGCGTCCTCATTGCAAAGCTGGGGGACCGTGCCGAGGCATCTGTGAGTAAATGTGAGCTGAGCCCCAGGCCAGCTGCTGCTGAACTGTTCCCACCCTTCCCAGGTAAAACACCTGAATATGTACAAGGGCTTGAAAGCCTAGAGGAAGGGCCGTGGAGCCACACCAGTGACAGCACGCAGGCCAACTTGGTGCCTGCAGGCCAGCCAGGGTGGTCCTGGCCCTGGACGCTCTTCCGGAAGCTTTCCATTGCCCTGCCTGAGATACCCCTCCTCTCCCGCACCCACTGCTTTTTTCCTTCCTCACCTCTGTCCGGAGAGAAATTCCAGCTGAAGGTATGGGTGACACATCCTCTTCTTTACACGTGTCAGCCTGGCAACTCCTGCAGAAAGGCCAGCAGAGCCCCACTCACACCGGGCCACCCACAAAGCTGTGGCCCCTCACTCCCTCCCACCAGCACAGCCCCGAGACTGCTGACGGGGCAGAGAATATGGAGTCAGGCACAGCTTCAGGGGCTATTGCTGCCTGGAGCTCTGTTTATATTGACCTCAACGAGGCACATCTGGGGAGGGCGGGCGGCAGGGTAAGGCTGCCCAGGTCAGCTAATCCACAACCCTCAGGGAATCACATTGTTGAAAATGGACCTCGCTAAGGCAGAAGAGAAGCCAAGGGAAAAAAGGACACAATGCCATTTGCAGAACCGTAGATGAGTCTAGAAGTAATCACGTGACTTGTAGTAAGTCAGAAAGTGAAAGACACATATCATATCATATCACTTATAAGTGTTACCTAAAAATGGATACCAGGGCAGATATTTCCACGGAGAAGGGCAATCACAGATTCAGTAAACAAACTTATGGTTCACCAATGGAAAGGTGTGAGGATTGGTTTCATTACGATATCGTGGTTAACACACATATACAAACACAGGTGACATATATAATCACCAAAGACCTACAGAATACCAAGAGTGGACTACTCAACATTCTGTCATAACGTACATGGGAAAAGGATCCCAGGAAGAACAGACATCTGTATATGTGTAAAAGAACCACATCTTCCACACCTACAACAAGCCAAACATTGTAATCAAACTTGCTGTAATAAAAAATAAAAAAAAATAAATTAAAAACACGAACAAGAAGTAGTGAGACAAACTTGAGGGGCTTTCTCCTGAAACATTCCATTCTAAATTCCAATCTAGAACACCACTTCCACTGAGGCTCTCTTGCCCTAGTAACCAGATTTGGTAAGGGAGAACTGCTGCCACCTTGTGGCCGTTTCACACAACAGCAGCTTTAATCCCAGCGCTAATGGTCAGTTGATATTCAAAATCATTGCAGGCCTGTAAATGACACCTGCCCTGAAAACAAATCCTGGGGTCACACATCGACTAAAAACTTCAAAGCACGTCCATATTTCAAAACGACCGTTTCAAAAGGCATATTTTACGCACATTAGTGTTCTGCTTCTTTTCCTTTCTTTCCTTTTTTGTTAGAAAAAGACGGGAATGGAAAAAGGCATCCCTCAGAATGGGCGAAAATCGTTGCAAACGAATCAATGGACAGAGGTTTAATCTCCAATATATATAAAGAGCTCATGCAGCTTAATATTAAAAAAACAAACAACCCAATACAAAAATGCGCAAGAGATCTAAAGAGATGTTTCTTCAAAGGAGACACAGAGATGGCCAAGACGCACATGAAAAGCTGCTCAACAGCACTAATTATTAGAGAAATGCAAATCAAAACTACAATGAGGTATCACCTCACACGTGTTAGAATCGGCATCATCAGAAAATCTACAAACAACAATTTCTGGGGAGGGTGTGGACAAAAGGAGCCCTCTTCCACTATTGGTGGGAATGTAAATTGATACAGTCACTATGGAGAACAGTATGGAGTTTCCTTAAAAAAATTAGAAATAGAATTACTATCTGATCCAGCAATCCCACTTCTGGGCATATACCCAGATAAAACCGTAAATCAAAAAGGCACATTCACCACAATATTCCTTGCAGCACTATTTACAATAGCCAGGTAATGGAAGCAACATAAATGCCCACAGACAGATGAATGGATAAAGATGTGGTACGTATATAAAATGGAATATTACTCGGCCATAAAAAGGAATGAAACTGGGTCATTTGTAGAGACATCGATGGATCGAGAGACTGTCATACAGAATGAAGTAAGTCAGAAAGTGGAAAAAAATATTGTATATTAATGCATATATGTGGAGCCTAAAAAATGGTACGGATGAACTGGTTTGCAGGGAAGAAATAGAGACACAGAGGTAGAGAACAAACGTATGGACACCAAGTGTTGGAAGCCATGGTGTGGTGGTGGTGGGATGAGTTGGGAGATTGGGATTGACCTGAATACATGTATATGCATAAAATACATAACTAATAATAACGTGCTGTATAAAAAAATAAATAAAATTAAATTTCAAAATTTTAAAAAAGAAAATTTAAAAATAAATCAGAAAAAATTTCTTCCCGTCTCACAGATGTATTTATAGGAATGAATTATTTCCATGCTTATATCTATAAATACATAAAAGAGGAATAAAATCTAACTTGAACCATAAAAGAAAAAAAAGTGAACCCACGAGTTATACAGACGAAAAACCTATCAGGGCACTTGCTCCAGCGGTAAACAATTCTGAAATTGGTCAGAGGTGGGGAACCATCTCGCATACAGCCAGCAACCCACCCCCCACGCAAGGAGCATCCTCATTGCAAAGCTGGGGGACCGTGCCGAGGCATCTGTGAGTAAACGTGAGCTGAGCCCCAGGCCAGCTGCTGCTGAACTGTTCCCACCCTTTCCAGGTAAAACACCTGAATATGTACAAGGGTTTGAAAGCCTAGAGTAAGGGCCGTGGAGCCACACAAGCGACAGCACGCAGGCCAACTTGGTGCCTGCAGGCCAGCCAGAGTGGTCCTGGCCACAGGAGCTCTTCCGGAAGCTTTCCATTGCCCTGCCTGAGATACCCCTCCTGTCCCGGCCCCCACTGCTTTTTTCCTTCCTCACCTCTGTCCAGAGAGATATTCCAGCGGAAGGTATGGGTGACACATCCTCTTCTTTACAGGCGGCTGCCTGGCAACTTCTGCAGAAAGGCCAGCAGAGTCCCACTCACACCGGGCCACCCACAAAGCTGTGGCCCCTCACTCCCTCCCACCAGCACAGCCCCGAGACTGCTGACGGGGCAGAGAATATGAAGTCAGGCAGAGCTTCAGGGGCTATTGCTGCCTGGAGTGCTGTTTATATTGACCTCAACGAGTCACACCTGGGGCGGGCGGGCCGGCAGGGTAAGGCTGCCCAGGTCAGCTAATCCACAACCCTCAGGGAATTACATTGTTGAAAATGGACCTCGCTAAGGCAGAAGAGAAGCCAAGGGAAAAAAGGACACAATGCCATTTGCAGCACCGTAGATGAGTCTACAAGTAATCATTTGACTTGTAGTAAGTCAGAAAGTGAAAGACACATATCATATCATATCACTTATAAGTGTTACCTAAAAATGGATACCAGGGCAGATATTTCCACGGAGAAGGGCAATCACAGATTCATTAAACAAACTTATGGTTCACCAATGGAAAGGTGTGAGGATTGGTTTCATTACAATATCGGGGTTAACAGACATATACAAACACAGTGACATATATAATCACCAAAGACCTACAGAATACCAAGAGAGGACTACTCAACATTCTGTCATAACGTACATGGGAAAAGGATCCCAGGAAGAACAGACATCTGTATATGTGTAAAAGAACCACATCATCCACACCTACAACAAGCCAAACATTGTAATCAAACTTGCTGTAATAAAAAATAAAAAAAAAATTAAATTAAAAACACGTACAAGAAGTAGTGAGACAAACTTGAGGGGCTTTCTCCTGGCACATTCCATTCTAAATTCCAATCTAGAACACCATTTCCATTGAGGCTCTCTTGCCCTAGTAACCAGATTTGGCAAGGGAGAACTGCTGCCACCTTGTGGCCGTTTCACACAACAGCAGCTTTAATCCCAGCACTAATGGTCAGTTGATATACAAAATCATTGCAGGCCTGTAAATGACACCTGCCCTGAAAACAAATCCTGGGGTCACATATCGACCAAAAAATTCAAAGGACGTCCATATTTCAAAACGACCGTTTCAAAAGGCATATTTTACGCACATTAGTGTTCTGCTTCTTTTCCTTTCTTTCCTTTTTTGTTAAAAAAATCGGGAATGGAAAAAGGCATCCCTCAGAATGGGCGAAAATCGTTGCAAACGAATCAATGGACAGAGGTTTAATCTCCAATATATATATAAACAGCTCATGCAGCTTAATATTAAAAAAAACAAAAAACCCAATACAAAAATGGGCAGAAGATCTAAAGAGACGTTTCTTCAAAGGAGACACAGAGATGGCCAAGACGCACATGAAAAGCTGCTCAACAGCACTAATTATTAGAGAAATGCAAATCAAAACTACAATGAGGTATCACCTCACACCTGTTAGAATCGGCATCATCAGAAAATCTACAAACAACAATTTCTGGGGAGGGTGTGGACAAAAGGAGCCCTCTTCCACTATTGGTGGGAATGTAAATTGATACAGTCACTATGGAGAACAGTATGGAGTTTCCTTAAAAAAACTAGAAATAGAATTACTATTTGATCCAGCAATCCCACTTCTGGGCATATACCCAGATAAAACCGTAAATCAAAAAGGCACATTCACCACAATATTCGTTGCAGCACTATTTACAGTAGCCAGGTAATGGAAGCAACCTAAATGCCCACAGACAGATGAATGGATAAAGATGTGGTACGTATATAAAATGGAATATTACTCGGCCATAAAAAGGAATGAAACTGGGTCATTTGTAGAGACATCGATGGATCGAGAGACTGTCATACAGAATGAAGTAAGTCAGAAAGTGGAAAACAAATATTGTATATTAATGCATATATGTGGAGCCTAAAAAATGGTACAGATGAACTGGTTTGCAGGAAATAAATAGAGACACAGAGGTAGAGAACAAACGTATGGACACCAAGTGTGGGAAGCCATGGGGTAGTGGTGGTGGGATGAGTTGGGGGATTGGGATTGACCTGAATACATGTATATGCATAAAATACATAACTAATAATAACGTGCAGTATAAAAAAATAAATTAAATTAAATTTCAAAATTTTAAAAAATAAAATTTAAAAATAAAAGAGAAAAAAGTTCTTCCCGTCTCACAGATGTATTTATAGGAATGAATTATTTCCATGCTTATATCTATTAATACATAAAAGAGGAATAAATTCTAACTTGAACCATAAAAGAAAAAAAAACTGAACCCACGAGTTATACAGAGCAAAACCCTATCAGGGCACTTGCTCCAGTGGTAAACAATTCTGAAATTGGTCAGAGGTGGGGAACCATCTCCCATACAGCCAGCAACCCACCCCCCACGCAAGGAGCGTCCTCATTGCAAAGCTGGGGGACCGTGTCGAGGCATCTGTGAGTAAATGTGAGCTGAGCCCCAGGCCAGCTGCTGCTGAACTGTTCCCACCCTTCCCAGGTAAAACACCTGAATATGTACAAGGGCTTGAAAGCCTAGAGGAAGGGCCGTGGAGCCACACCAGTGACAGCACGCAGGCCAACTTGGTGCCTGCAGGCCAGCCAGGGTGGTCCTGGCCCTGGACGCTCTTCCGGAAGCTTTCCATTGCCCTGCCTGAGATACCCCTCCTCTCCCGCACCCACTGCTTTTTTCCTTCCTCACCTCTGTCCGGAGAGAAATTCCAGCTGAAGGTATGGGTGACACATCCTCTTCTTTACACGTGTCAGCCTGGCAACTCCTGCAGAAAGGCCAGCAGAGCCCCACTAACACCGGGCCACCCACAAAGCTGTGGCCCCTCACTCCCTCCCACCAGCACAGCCCCGAGACTGCTGAAGGGGCAGAGAATATGGAGTCAGGCACAGCTTCAGGGGCTATTGCTGCCTGGAGCTCTGTTTATATTGACCTCAACGAGGCACATCTGGGGAGGGCGGGCCGGCAGGGTAAGGCTGCCCAGGTCAGCTAATCCACAACCCTCAGGGAATCACATTGTTGAAAATGGACCTCGCTATGGCAGAAGAGAAGCCAAGGGAAAAAAGGACACAATGCCATTTGCAGAACCGTAGATGAGTCTAGAAGTAATCACGTGACTTGTAGTAAGTCAGAAAGTGAAAGACACATATCATATCATATCACTTATAGGTGTTACCTAAAAATGGATACCAGGGCAGATATTTCCACGGAGAAGGGCAATCACAGATTCAGTAAACAAACTTATGGTTCACCAATGGAAAGTTGTGAGGATTGGTTTCATTACGATACCGGGGTTAACACACATATACAAACACAGGTGACATATATAATCACCAAAGACCTACAGAATACCAAGAGTGGACTACTCAACATTCTGTCATAACGTACATGGGAAAAGGATCCCAGGAAGAACAGAAATCTGTATATGTGTAAAAGAACCACATCTTCCACACCTACAACAAGCCAAACATTGTAATCAAACTTGCTGTAATAAAAAATAAAAAAATAAATAAATTAAAAACACGAACAAGAAGTAGTGAGACAAACTTGAGGGGCTTTCTCCTGGCACATTCCATTCTAAATTCCAATCTAGAACACCACTTCCACTGAGGCTCTCTTGCCCTAGTAACCAGATTTGGTAAGGGAGAACTGCTGCCACTTTGTGGCCGTTTCACACAACAGCAGCTTTAATCCCAGCGCTAATGGTCAGTTGATATTCAAAATCATTGCAGGCCTGTAAATGACACCTGCCCTGAAAACAAATCCTGGGGTCACATATCGACCAAAATATTCAAAGCACGTCCATATTTCAAAACGACCGTTTCAAAAGGCATATTTTACGCACAATAGTGTTCTGCTTCTTTTCCTTTCTTTCCTTTTTTGTTAAAAAAAACGGGAATGGAAAAAGGTATCCCGCAGAATGGGCAAAAATCGATGCAAACGAATCAATGGACAGAGGTTTAATCTCCAATATATATAAACAGCTCATGCAGCTTAATATTAAAAAAACAAACAACCCAATACAAAAATGAGCAGAAGATCTAAAGAGACGTTTCTTCAAAGAAGACACAGAGATGGCCAAGACGCACATGAAAAGCTGCTCAACAGCACTAATTATTAGAGAAATGCAAATCAAAACTACAATGAGGTATCACCTCACACCTGTTAGAATCGGCATCATCAGAAAATCTACAAACAACCAATTCTGGGGAGGGTGTGGACAAAAGGAGCCCTCTTCCACTATTGGTGGGAATGTAAATTGATACAGTCACTATGGAGAACAGTATGGAGTTTCCTTAAAAAAACTAGAAATAGAATTACCATCTGATCCAGCAATCCCACTTCTGGGCATATACCCAGAGAAAACCGTAAATCAAAAAGGCACATTCACCACAATGTTCATTGCAGCACTATTTACAATAGCCAGGTAATGGAAGCAACCTAAATGCCCACAGACAGATGAATGGATAAAGATGTGGTACATATATAAAATGGAATATTACTCGGCCATAAAAAGGAATGAAACTGGGTCATTTGTAGAGACATCGATGGATCAAGAGACTGTCATACAGAATGAAGTCAAAAAGAGGAAACCAAATACTGTATATTATGGCATATATGGGGAACCTAAAAAATGGTACAGATGAACTGGTTTGCAGCGAAGAAATAGAGACAAAGAGGTAGAGAACAAACGTATGGACACCAAGTGTGGGAAGCCATGGGGTGGTGGTGGTGGGATGAGTTGGGAGATTGGGATTGACCTGTATACATTTATATGCATAAAATACATAACTAATAATAACCTGCTGTATAAAAAAATAAATAAATTTAAATTTCAAATTTTTAAAAAATAAAATTTAAAAATAAAAAAGAAAAAAGTTCTTCCCATCACACAGATGTATTTATAGGAATGAATTATTTCCATGCTTATATCTATAAATACATAAAAGAGGAATAAAATCTAACTTGAAACATAAAAGAAAAAAAAACCTGAACCCACCATTTATACAGAGGAAAACCCTATCTGGACACTTGCTCCAGCGGTAAACAATTCTGAAATTGGTCAGAGGTGGGGAACCATCTCCCATACAGCCAGCACCCCACCCCCCACACAAGGAGCGTCCTCATTGCAAAGCTGGGGGACTGTGCCGAGGCATCTGTGCGTAAACGTGAGCTGAGCCCCAGGCCAGCTGCTGCTGAACTGTTCCCACCCTTCCCAGGTAAAACACCTGAATATGTACAAGGGCTTGAAAGCCTAGAGGAAGGGCCGTGGAGCCACACCAGCGACAGCACGCAGGCCAACTTGGTGCCTGCAGGCCAGCCAGAGTGGTCCTGGCCCCGGGCGCTCTTCCGGAAGCTTTCCATTGCCCTGCCTGAGATACCCCTCCTGTCCTGGCCCCCACTGCTTTTTTCCTTCCTCACCTCTGTCCGGAGAGAAATTCCAGCTGAAGGTATGGGTGACACATCCTCTTCTTTACACGTGTCAGCCTGGCAACTCCTGCAGAAAGGCCAGCAGAGCCCCACTCACACCGGGCCACCCACAAAGCTGTGGCCCCTCACTCCCTCCCACCAGCACAGCCCCGAGACTGCTGACGGGGCAGAGAATATGGAGTCAGGCACAGCTTCATGGGCTATTGCTGCCTGGAGCGCTGTTTATATTGACCTCAACGAGGCACATCTGGGGAGGGCGGGCCGGCAGGGTAAGGCTGCCCAGGTCAGCTAATCCACAACCCTCAGGGAATCATATTGTTGAAAATGGACCTTACCAAGGCAGAAGAGAAGCAAAGGAGAAAAAGGACACAATGCCATTTGCAGCACTGTAGATGAGTCTAGAAGTAATCACGTGACATGTAGTAAGTCAGAAAGTGAAAGACACATATCATATCATATCACTTATAGGTGTTACCTAAAAATGGATACCAGGACACATATTTCCACGGAGAAGGGCAATCACAGATTCATTAAACAAACTTATGGTTCACCAATGGAAAGGTGTGAGGATTGGTTTCATTACGATATAGGGGTTAACAGACATATACAAACACAGGTGACATATATAATCACCAAAGACCTACAGAATACCAAGAGAGGACTACTCAACATTCTGTCATAACGTACATGGGAAAAGGATCCCAGGAAGAACAGAAATCTGTATATGTGTAAAAGAACCACATCTTCCACACCTACAACAAGCCAAACATTGTAATCAAACTTGCTGTAATAAAAAATAAAAAATTAAATTAAAAACACGAACAAGAAGTAGTGAGACAAACTTGAGGGGCTTTCTCCTGGCACATTCCATTCAAAATTCCAATCTAGAACACCACTTCCACTGAGGCTCTCTTGCCCTAGTAACCAGATTTGGCAAGGGAGAACTGCTGCCACCTTGTGGCCGTTTCACACACCAGCAGCTTTAATCCCAGCGCTAATGGTCAGTTTATATTCAAAATCATTGCAGGCCTGTAAATGACACCTGCCCTGAAAACAAATCCTGGGGTCACATATCGACCAAAAAATACAAAGGACGTCCATATTTCAAAAGGACCGTTTCAAAAGGCATGTTTTATGCACATTAGTGTTCTGCTTCTTTTCCTTTCTTTCCTTTTTTGTTAAAAAACACGGGAATGGAAAAAGGCATCCCTCAGAATGAGCAAAAATCGTTGCAAACGAATCAATGGACAGAGGTTTAATCTCCAATATATATAAACAGCTCATGCAGCTTAATATTAAAAAAACAAACAACCCAATAAAAAAATGGGCAGAAGATCTAAAGAGACGTTTCTTCAAAGGAGACGCAGAGGTGGCCAAGACGCACATGAAAAGCTGCTCAACAGCACTAATTATTAGAGAAATGCAAATCAAAACTACAATGAGGTATCACCTCACACCCGTTAGAATCGGCATCATCAGAAAATCTACAAACAACCAATTCTGGGGAGGGTGTGGACAAAAGGAGCCCTCTTCCACTATTGGTGGGAATGTAAATTGATACAGTCTCTATGGAGAACAGTATGGAGTTTCCTTAAAAAAACTAGAAATAGAATTACCATCTGATCCAGCAATCCCACTTCTGGGCATATACCCAGAGAAAACCGTAAATCAAAAAGGCACATTCACCACAATGTTCATTGCAGCACTATTTACAATAGCCAGGTAATGAAAGCAACCTAAATGCCCACAGACAGATGAATGGATAAATATGTGGTACATATATAAAATGGAATATTACTCGGCCATAAAAAGGAATGAAACTGGGTCATTTGTAGAGACATCGATGAATCGAGATACTGTCATACAGAATGAAGTAAGTCAGAAAGAGGAAAACAAATATTGTATATTAATGCATATATGTGGAGCCTAAAAAATGGTACAGATGAACTGGTTTGCAGGGAAGAAATAGAGACACAGAGGTAGAGAACTAACGTATGGACACCAAGTGTGGGAAGCCATGGGGTGGTGGTGGTGGGATGAGTTGGGAGATTGGGATTGACCTGTATACATGTATATGCATAAAATACATAACTAATAATAACGTGCTGTATAAAAAAAAATAAATTTAAATTTCAAATTTTTAAAAAATAAAATTTAAAAATAAAAAAGAAAAAAGTTCTTCCCATCACACAGATGTATTTATAGGAATGAATTATTTCCATGCTTATATCTATAAATACATAAAAGAGGAATAAAATCTAACTTGAACCATAAAAGAAAAAAAAAAACCTGAACACACGAGTTATGCAGAGGAAAACGCTATCAGGGCACTTACGCCAGCGGGAAACAATTCTGAAATTGGTCAGAGGTGGGGATCCATCTCCCATACAGCCAGCAACCCAACCCCACGCAAGGAGCGTCCTCATTGCAAAGCTGGGGGACCGTGCCGAGGCATCTGTGAGTAAACGTGAGCTGAGCCCCAGGCCAGCTGCGGCTGAACTGTTCCCACCCTTCCCAGGTAAAACACCTGAATATGTACAAGGGCTTGAAAGCCTAGAGGAAGGGCCGTGGAGCCACACCAGCGACAGCACGCAGGCCAACTTGGTGCCTGCAGGCCAGCCAGAGTGGTCCTGGCCACAGGAGCTCTTCCGGAAGCTTTCCATTGCCCTGCCTGAGATACCCCTCCTGTCCCGGACCCCACTGCTTTTTTCCTTCCTCACCTCTGTCCAGAGAGATATTCCAGCGGAAGGTATGGGTGACACAACCTCTTCTTTACAGGCGGCTGCCTGGCAACTCCTGCAGAAAGGCCAGCAGAGCCCCACTCACACCGGGCCACCCACAAAGCTGTGGCCCCTCACTCCCTCCCACCAGCACAGCCCCGTGACTGCTGACGGGGCAGAGAATATGGAGTCAGGCAGAGCTTCAGGGGCTATTGCTGCCTGGAGCGCTGTTTATATTGACCTCAACGAGTCACACCTGGGGCGGGTGGGCCGGCAGGGTAAGGCTGCCCAGGTCAGCTAATCCACAACCCTCAGGGAATCACATTGTTGAAAATGGACCTCGCTAAGGCAGAAGAGAAGCCAAGGGAAAAAAGGACACAATGCCATTTGCAGCACCGTAGATGAGTCTAGAAGTAATCACGTGACTTGTAGTAAGTCAGAAATTGAAAGACACATATCATATCATATCACTTATAAGTGTTACCTAAAAATGGATACCAGGGCAGATATTTCCACGGAGAAGGGCAATCACAGATTCATTAAACAAACTTATGGTTCACCAATGGAAAGGTGTGAGGATTGGTTTCATTAAAATATCGGGGTTAATAGACATATACAAACACAGGTGACATATATAATCACCAAAGACCTACAGAATACCAAGAGAGGACTACTCAACATTCTGTCATAACGTACATGGGAAAAGGATCCAAGGAAGAACAGACATCTGTATATGTGTAAAAGAACCACATCTTCCACACCTACAACAAGCCAAACATTGTAATCAAACTTGCTGTAATAAAAAATAAAAAAAATTAAATTAAAAACACGAACAAGAAGTAGTGAGACAAACTTGAGGGGCTTTCTCCTGGCACATTCCATTCAAAATTCCAATCTAGAACACCACTTCCACTGAGGCTCTCTTGCCCTAGTAACCAGATTTGGCAAGGGAGAACTGCTGCCACCATGTGGCCGTTTCACACAACAGCAGCTTTAATCCCAGCGCTAATGGTCAGTTGATATTCAAAATCATTGCAGGCCTGTAAATGACACCTGCCCTGAAAACAAATCCTGGGGTCACATATCGACCAAAAAATGCAAAGGACGTCCATATTTCAAAAGGACCGTTTCAAAAGGCATATTTTATGCACATTAGTGTTCTGCTTCTTTTCCTTTCTTTCCTTTTTTGTTAAAAAACACGGGAATGGAAAAAGGCATCCCTCAGAATGGGCGAAAATCGTTGCAAACGAATCAATGGACAGAGGTTTAATCTCCAATATATATAAACAGCTCATGCAGCTTAATATTAAAAAAACAAACAACCCAATAAAAAAATGGGCAGAAGATCTAAAGAGACGTTTCTTCAAAGGAGACGCAGAGGTGGCCAAGACGCACATGAAAAGCTGCTCAACAGCACTAATTATTAGAGAAATGCAAATCAAAACTACAATGAGGTATCACCTCACACCCGTTAGAATCGGCATCATCAGAAAATCTACAAACAACCAATTCTGGGGAGGGTGTGGACAAAAGGAGCCCTCTTCCACTATTGGTGGGAATGTAAATTGATACAGTCTCTATGGAGAACAGTATGGAGTTTCCTTAAAAAATCTAGAAATAGAATTACCATCTGATCCAGCAATCCCACTTCTGGGCATATACCCAGAGAAAACCGTAAATCAAAAAGGCACATTCACCACAATGTTCATTGCAGCACTATTTACAATAGCCAGGTAATGGAAGCAACCTAAATGCCCACAGACAGATGAATGGATAAAGATGTGGTACGTATATAAAATGGAATATTACTCGGCCATAAAAAGGAATGAAACTGGGTCATTTGTAGAGACATCGATGGATCGAGAGACTGTCATACAGAATGAAGTAAGTCAGAAAGTGGAAAACAAATATTGTATATTAATGCATATATGTGGAGCCTAAAATATGGTACAGATGAACTGGTTTTCAGGGAATAAATAGAGACACAGAGGTAGAGAACAAACGTATGGACACCAAGTGTGGGAAGACATGGGTTGGTGGTGGTGGGATGAGTTGGGAGATTGGGATTGACCTGAATACATATATATGCATAAAATACATAACTAATAATAACGTGCTGTATAAAAAAAAATAAATAAAATTAAATTTCAAAATTTTAAAAAATAAAATTTAAAAATAAAAGAGAAAAAAGTTCTTCCCATCACACAGATGTATTTATAGGAATGAATTATTTCCATGCTTATATCTATAAATACATAAAAGAGGAATAAAATCTAACTTGAACCATAAAAGAAAAAAAAAGTGAACCCACGAGTTATACAGAGGAAAACCCTATCAGGGCACTTGCTCCAGCGGTAAACAATACTGAAATTGGTCAGAGGTGGGGAACCATCTCCCATACAGCCAGCAACCCACCCCCCACGCAAGGAGCGTCCTCATTGCAAAGCTGGGGGACCGTGCCGAGGCATCTGTGAGTAAATGTGAGCTGAGCCCCAGGCCAGCTGCTGCTGAACTGTTCCCACCCTTCCCAGGTAAAACACCTGAATATGTACAAGGGCTTGAAAGCCTAGAGGAAGGGCCGTGGAGCCACACCAGTGACAGCACGCAGTCCATCTTGGTGCCTGCAGGCCAGCCAGGGTGGTCCTGGCCCTGGACGCTCTTCCGGAAGCTTTCCATTGCCCTGCCTGAGATACCCCTCCTCTCCCGCACCCACTGCTTTTTTCCTTCCTCACCTCTGTCCGGAGAGAAATTCCAGCTGAAGGTATGGGTGACACATCCTCTTCTTTACACGTGTCAGCCTGGCAACTCCTGCAGAAAGGCCAGCAGAGCCCCACTCACACCGGGCCACCCACAAAGCTGTGGCCCCTCACTCCCTCCCACCAGCACAGCCCCGAGACTGCTGACGGGGCAGAGAATATGGAGTCAGGCACAGCTTCAGGGGCTATTGCTGCCTGGAGCTCTGTTTATATTGACCTCAACGAGGCACATCTGGGGAGGGCGGGCCGGCAGGGTAAGGCTGCCCAGGTCAGCTAATCCACAACCCTCAGGGAATCACATTGTTGAAAATGGACCTTGCTAAGGCAGAAGAGAAGCCAAGGGAAAAAAGGACACAATGCCATTTGCAGAACCGTAGATTAGTCTAGAAGTAATCACGTGACTTGTAGTAAGTCAGAAAGTGAAAGACACATATCATATCATATCACTTATAGGTGTTACCTAAAAATGGATACCAGGGCAGATATTTCCACGGAGAAGGGCAATCACAGATTCAGTAAACAAACTTATGGTTCACCAATGGAAAGGTGTGAGGATTGGTTTCATTACGATACCGGGGTTAACACACATATACAAACACAGGTGACATATATAATCACCAAAGACCTACAGAATACCAAGAGTGGACTACTCAACATTCTGTCATAACGTACATGGGAAAAGGATCCAAGGAAGAACAGACATCTGTATATGTGTAAAAGAACCACATCTTCCACACCTACAACAAGCCAAACATTGTAATCAAACTTGCTGTAATAAAAAATAAAAAAAAATTTAGAAACACGAACAAGAAGTAGTGAGACAAACTTGAGGGGCTTTCTCCTGAAACATTCCATTCTAAATTCCAATCTAGAACACCACTTCCACTGAGGCTCTCTTGCCCTAGTAACCAGATCTGGTAAGGGAGAACTGCTGCCACCTTGTGGCCGTTTCACACAACAGCAGCTTTAATCCCAGCGCTAATGGTCAGTTGATATTCAAAATCATTGCAGGCCTGTAAATGACACCTGCCCTGAAAACAAATCCTGGGGTCACACATCGACCAAAAACTTCAAAGCACGTCCATATTTCAAAACGACCGTTTCAAAAGGCATATTTTACGCACATTAGTGTTCTGCTTCTTTTCCTTTCTTTCCTTTTTTGTTAGAAAAAAACGGGAATGGAAAAAGGCATCCCTCAGATAGGGCGAAAATCGTTGCAAACGAATCAATGGACAGAGGTTTAATCTCCAATATATATAAACAGCTCATGCAGCTTAATATTAAAAAAACAAACAACCCAATACAAAAATGGGCAGAAGATCTAAAGAGACGTTTCTTCAAAGGAGACACAGAGATGGCCAAGACGCACATGAAAAGCTGCTCAACAGCACTAATTATTAGAGAAATGCAAATCAAAACTACAATGAGGTATCACCTCACACCTGTTAGAATCGGCATCATCAGAAAATTTACAAACAACAATTTCTGGGGAGGGTGTGGACAAAAGGAGCCCTCTTCCACTATTGGTGGGAATGTATATTGATACAGTCACTATGGAGAACAGTATGGAGATTCCTTAAAAAAATTAGAAATAGAATTACTATCTGATCCAGCAATCCCACTTCTGGGCATATACCCAGATAAAACCGTAAATCAAAAAGGCACATTCACCACAATATTCGTTGCAGCACTATTTACAATAGCCAGGTAATGGAAGCAACATAAATGCCCACAGACAGATGAATGGATAAAGATGTGGTACGTATATAAAATGGAATATTACTCGGCCATAAAAAGGAATGAAACTGGGTCATTTGTAGAGACATCGATGGATCGAGAGACTGTCATACAGAATGAAGTAAGTCAGAAAGTGGAAAACAAATATTGTATATTAATGCATATATGTGGAGCCTAAAAAATGGTACGGATGAACTGGTTTGCAGGGAAGAAATAGAGACACAGAGGTAGAGAACAAACGTATGGACACCAAGTGTTGGAAGCCATGGGGTGGTGGTGGTGGGATGAGTTGGGAGATTGGGATTGACCTGAATACATGTATATGCATAAAATACATAACTAATAATAACGTGCTGTATAAAAAAATAAATAAAATTAAATTTCAAAATTTTAAAAAAGAAAATTTAAAAATAAATCAGAAAAAATTTCTTCCCCTCTCACAGATGTATTTATAGGAATGAATTATTTCCATGCTTATATCTATAAATACATAAAAGAGGAATAAAATCTAACTTGAACCATAAAAGAAAAAAAAGTGAACCCACGAGTTATACAGACGAAAAACCTATCAGGGCACTTGCTCCAGCGGTAAACAATCCTGAAATTGGTCAGAGGTGGGGAACCATCGCCCATACAGCCAGCACCCCACCCCCCACGCAAGGAGCGTCCTCATTGCAAAGCTGGGGGACTGTGCCGAGGCATCTGTGCGTAAACGTGAGCTGAGCCCCAGGCCAGCTGCTGCTGAACTGTTCCCACCCTTCCCAGGTAAAACACCTGAATATGTACAAGGGCTTGTAAGCCTAGAGGAAGGGCCGTGGAGCCACACCAGCGACAGCACGCAGGCCAACTTGGTGCCTGCAGGCCAGCCAGGGTGGTCCTGGCCCCGGGCGCTATTCCGGAAGCATTCCATTGCCCTGCCTGAGATACCCCTCCTGTCCTGGCCCCCACTGCTTTTTTCCTTCCTCACCTCTGTCCGGAGAGAAATTCCAGCGGAAGGTATGGGTGACACATCCTCTTCTTTACAGGTGTCAGCCTGGCAACTCCTGCAGAAAGGCCAGCAGAGCCCCACTCACACTGGGCCACCCACAAAGCTGTGGCCCCTCAATCCCACCCACCAGCAGAGCCCCGAGACTGCTGACGGGGCAGAGAATATGGAGTCAGGCACAGCTTCAGGGGCTATTGCTGCCTGGAGCGCTGTTTATATTGACCTCAACGAGGCACACCTGGGGAGGGCGGGCCGGCAGGGTAAGGCTGCCCAGGTCAGCTAATCCACAACCCTCAGGGAATCACATTGTTGAAAATGGACCTCGCTAAGGCAGAAGAGAAGCCAACGAAAAAAAGGACAAAATGCCATTTGCAGCACCGTAAATGAGTCTAGAAGTAATCACGTGACTAGTAGTAAGTCAGAAAGTGAAAGACACATACCATATCATATCACTTATACGTGTTACCTAAAAATGGATACCAGGGCAGATATTTCCACGGAGAAGGGCAATCACAGATTCATTAAACAAACTTATGGTTCACCAATGGAAAGGTGTGAGGATTGGTTTCATTACGAGATCGGGGATAACAGACATATACAAACACAGGTGACATATATAATCACCAAAGACCTACAGAATACCAAGAGAGGACTACTCAACATTCTGTCATAACGTACATGGGAAAAGGATCCCAGGAAGAACAGACATCTGTATATGTGTAAAAGAACCACATTTTCCACACCTACAACAAGCCAAACATTGTAATCAACCTTGCTGTAATAAAAAATAAAAAAAATTAAATTAAAAACACGAACAAGAAGTAGTGAGACAAACTTGAGGGGCTTTCTCCTGGCACATTCCATTCTAAATTCCAATCTAGAACACCACTTCCACTGAGGCTCTCTTGCCCTAGTAACCAGATTTGGTAAGGGTGAACTGCTGCCTCCTGGTGGCCGTTTCACACAACAGCAGCTTTAATCCCAGCGCTAATGGTCAGTTGATATTCAAAATCATTGCAGGCCTGTAAATGACACCTGCCCTGAAAACAAATCCTGGGGTCACATATCGACCAAAAAATTCAAAGCACGTCCATATTTCAAAACGACCGTTTCAAAAGGCATATTTTACGCACATTAGTGTTCTGCTTCTTTTCCTTTCTTTCCTTTTTTGTTAAAAAAAAACAGGAATGGAAAAAGGCATCCCTCAGAATGGGCAAAAATCGTTGCAAACGAATCAATGGACAGAGGTTTAATCTCCAATATATATAAACAGCTCATGCAGCTTAATATTAAAAAAACAAACAACCCAATACAAAAATGGGCAGAAGATCTAAAGAGATGTTTCTTCAAAGGAGACACAGAGATGGCCAAGACGCACATGAAAAGCTGCTCAACAGCACTAATTATTAGAGAAATGCAAATCAAAACTACAATGAGGTATCACCTCACACCCGTTAGAATCGGCATCATCAGAAAATCTACAAACAACCAATTCTGGGGAGGGTGTGGACAAAAGGAGCCCTCTTCCACTATTGGTGGGAATGTAAATTGATACAGTCACTATGGAGAACAGTATGGAGTTTCCTTAAAAAAAACTAGAAATAGAATTACCATCTGATCCAGCAATCCAACTTCTGGGCATATACCCAGAGAAAACCGTAAATCAAAAAGGCACATTCACCACAATGTTCTTTGCAGCACTATTTACAATAGCCAGGTAATGGAAGCAACCTAAATGCCCACAGACAGATGAATGGATAAAGATGTGGTACATATATAAAATGAAATATTACTCGGCCATAAAAAGGAATGAAACTGGGTCATTTGTAGAGACATCGATGGATCAAGAGACTGTCATACAGAATGAAGTCAGAAAGAGGAAACCAAATACTGTATATTAAGGCATATATGTGGAACCTAAAAAATGGTACAGATGAACAGGTTTGCAGCGAAGAAATAGAGACACAGAGGTAGAGAACAAACGTATGGACACCAAGTGTGGGAAGCCATGGGGTGGTGGTGGTGGGATGAGTTGGGAGATTGGGATTGACCTGTATACATTTATATGCATAAAATACATAACTAATAATAACCTGCTGTATAAAAAAATAAATTAATTTCAAAATTCTAAACAATAAAATTTAAAAATAAAAGAGAAAAAAGTTCTTCCCGTCTCACAGATGTATTTATAGGAATGAATTATTTCCATGCTTATATCTATAAATACATAAAAGAGGAATAAAATCTAACTTGAAACATAAAAGAAAAAAAAAACCTGAACCCACCATTTATACAGAGGAAAACCCTATCTGGACACTTGCTCCAGCGGTAAACAATTCTGAAATTGGTCAGAGGTGGGGAACCATCTCCCATACAGCCAGCACCCCACCCCCCACACAAGGAGCGTCCTCATTGCAAAGCTGGGGGACTGTGCAGAGGCATCTGTGCGTAAACGTGAGCTGAGCCCCAGGCCAGCTGCTGCTGAACTGTTCCCACCCTTCCCAGGTAAAACACCTGAATATGTACAAGGGCTTGAAAGCCTAGAGGAAGGGCCGTGGAGCCACACCAGCGACAGCACGCAGGCCAACTTGGTGCCTGCAGGCCAGCCAGGGTGGTCCTGGCCCCGGGCGCTCTTCCGGAAGCATTCCATTGCCCTGCCTGAGATACCCCTGCTGACCTGGCCCCCACTGCTTTTTTCCTTCCTCACCTCTGTCCGGAGAGAAATTCCAGCGGAAGGTATGGGTGACACATCCTCTTCTTTACAGGTGTCAGCCTGGCAACTCCTGCAGAAAGGCCAGCAGAGCCCCACTCACACCGGGCCACCCACAAAGCTGTGGCCCCTCACTCCCACCCACCAGCACAGCCCCGAGACTGCTGACGGGGCAGAGAATATGGAGTCAGGCACAGCTTCAGGGGCGATTGCTGCCTGGAGCTCTGTTTATATTGACCTCAATGAGGCACACCTGGGGAGGGCGGGCCGGCAGGGTAAGGCTGCCCAGGTCAGCTAATCCACAACCCTCAGGGAATCACATTGTTGAAAATGGACCTCGCTAAGGCAGAATAGAAGCCAACGGAAAAAAGGACACAATGCTATTTGCAGCACCATAGATGAGTCTAGAAGTAATCACGTGACTTGTAGTAAGTCAGAAAGTGAAAGACACATACCATATCATATCACTTATAGGTGTTACCTAAAAATGGATACCAGGGCAGATATTTCCACGGAGAAGGGCAATCACAGATTCATTAAACAAACTTATGGTTCACCAATGGAAAGGTGTGAGGATTGGTTTCATTACGATATCGGGGATAACAGACATATACAAACACAGGTGACATATATAATCACCAAAGACCTACAGAATACCAAGAGAGGACTACTCAACATTCTGTCATAACGTACATGGGAAAAGGATCCCAGGAAGAACAGTCATCTGTATATGTGTAAAAGAACCACATCTTCCACACCTACAACAAGCCAAACATTGTAATCAAACTTGCTGTAATAAAAAATAAAAAAATTAAATTAAAAACACGAACAAGAAGTAGTGAGACAAACTTGAGGGGCTTTCTCCTGGCACATTCCATTCTAAATTCCAATCTAGAACACCACTTCCACTGAGGCTCTCTTGCCCTAATAACCAGATTTGGTAAGGGTGAACTGCTGCCACCTGGTGGCCGTTTCACACAACAGCAGCTTTAATCCCAGCGCTAATGGTCAGTTGATATTCAAAATCATTGCAGGCCTGTAAATGACACCTGCCCTGAAAACAAATCCTGGGGTCACATATCGACCAAAAAATTCAAAGGACGTCCATATTTCAAAAGGACCGTTTCAAAAGGCATATTTTACGCACATGAGTGTTCTGCTTCTTTTCCTTTCTTTCCTTTTTTGTTAAAAAAAACGGGAATGGAAAAAGGCATCCCTCAGAATGGGCAAAAATCGTTGCAAACGAATCAATGGACAGAGGTTTAATCTCCAATATATATAAACAGCTCATGCAGCTTAATATTAAAAAAACAAACAACCCAATACCAAAATGGGCAGAAGATCTAAAGAGACGTTTCTTCACAGAAGACACAGAGATGGCCAAGACGCACATGAAAAGCTGCTCAACAGCACTAATTATTAGAGAAATGCAAATCAAAACTACAATGAGGTATCACCTCACACCTGTTAGAATCGGCGTCATCAGAAAATCTACAAACAACCAATTCTGGGGAGGGTGTGGACAAAAGGAGCCCTCTTCCACTATTGGTGGGAATGTAAATTGATACAGTCACTATGGAGAACAGTATGGAGTTTCCTTAAAAAAACTAGAAATAGAATTACCATCTGATCCAGCAATCCCACTTCTGGGCATATACCCAGAGAAAACCGTAAATCAAAAAGGCACATTCACCACAATGTTCATTGCTGCACTATTTACAATAGCCAGGTAATGGAAGCAATCTAAATGCCCACAGAGAGATGAATGGATAAAGATGTGGTACATATATAAAATGAAATATTACTCGGCCATAAAAAGGAATGAAACTGGGTCATTTGTAGAGACATCGATGGATCAAGAGACTGTCATACAGAATGAAGTCAAAAAGAGGAAACCAAATAGTGTATATTAAGGCATATATGGGGAACCTAAAAAATGGTACAGATGAACTGGTTTGCAGCGAAGAAATAGAGACACAGAGGTAGAGAACAAACGTATGGACACCAAGTGTGGGAAGCCATGGGGTGGTGGTGGTGGGATGAGTTGGGAGATTGGGATTGACCTGTATACATTTATATGCATAAAATACATAACTAATAATAACCTGCTGTATAAAAAATAAATTAATTAATTTCAAAATTCTAAACAATAAAATTTAAAAATAAAAGAGAAAAAAGTTCTTCCCGTCTCACAGATGTATTTATAGGAATGAATTATTTCCATGCTTATATCTATAAATACATAAAAGAGGAATAAAATCTAACTTGAAACATAAAAGAAAAAAAAAACCTGAACCCACCATTTATACAGAGGAAAACCCTATCTGGACACTTGCTCCAGCGGTAAACAATTCTGAAATTGGTCAGAGGTGGGGAACCATCTCCCATACAGCCAGCACCCCACCCCCCACACAAGGAGCGTCCTCATTGCAAAGCTGGGGGACTGTGCCGAGGCATCTGTGCGTAAACGTGAGCTGAGCCCCAGGCCAGCTGCTGCTGAACTGTTCCCACCCTTCCCAGGTAAAACACCTGAATATGTACAAGGGCTTGAAAGCCTAGAGGAAGGGCCGTGGAGCCACACCAGCGACAGCACGCAGGCCAACTTGGTGCCTGCAGGCCAGCCAGGGTGGTCCTGGCCCCGGGCGCTCTTCCGGAAGCATTCCATTGCCCTGCCTGAGATACCCCTCCTGACCTGGCCCCCACTGCTTTTTTCCTTCCTCACCTCTGTCCGGAGAGAAATTCCAGCGGAAGGTATGGGTGACACATCCTCTTCTTTACAGGTGTCAGCCTGGCAACTCCTGCAGAAAGGCCAGCAGAGCCCCACTCACACCGGGCCACCAACAGAGCTGTGGCCCCTCACTCCCACCCACCAGCAGAGCCCCGAGACTGCTGACGGGGCAGAGAATATGGAGTCAGGCACAGCTTCAGGGGCTATTGCTGCCTGGAGCTCTGTTTATATTGACCTCAATGAGGCACACCTGGGGAGGGCGGGCCGGCAGGGTAAGGCTGCCCAGGTCAGCTAATCCACAACCCTCAGGGAATTACATTGTTGAAAATGGACCTCGCTAAGGCAGAAGAGAAGCCAACGGAAAAAAGGACACAATGCTATTTGCAGCACCGTAGATGAGTCTAGAAGTAATCACGTGACTTGTAGTAAGTCAGAAAGTGAAAGACACATATCATATCATATCACTTATAGGTGTTACCTAAAAATGGATACCAGGGCAGATATTTCCACGGAGAAGGGCAATCACAGATTCATTAAACAAACTTATGGTTCACCAATGGAAAGGTGTGAGGATTGGTTTCATTACGATATCGGGGATAACAGACATATACAAACACAGGTGACATATATAATCACCAAAGACCTACAGAATACCAAGAGAGGACTACTCAACATTCTGTCATAACGTACATGGGAAAAGGATCCCAGGAAGAACAGACATCTGTATATGTGTAAAAGAACCACATCTTCCACACCTACAACAAGCCAAACATTGTAATCAACCTTGCTGTAATAAAAAATAAAAAAAATTAAATTAAAAACACGAACAAGAAGTAGTGAGACAAACTTGAGGGGCTTTCTCCTGGCACATTCCATTCTAAATTCCAATCTAGAACACCACTTCCACTGAGGCTCTCTTGCCCTAGTAACCAGATTTGGTAAGGGTGAACTGCTGCCACCTGGTGGCCGTTTCACACAACAGCAGCTTTAATCCCAGCGCTAATGGTCAGTTGATATTCAAAATCATTGCAGGCCTGTAAATGACACCTGCCCTGAAAACAAATCCTGGGGTCACATATCGACCAAAAAATTCAAAGGACGTCCATATTTCAAAAGGACCGTTTCAAAAGGCATATTTTACGCACATTAGTGTTCTGCTTCTTTTCCTTTCTTTCCTTTTTTGTTAAAAAAAACGGGAATGGAAAAAGGCATCCCTCAGAATGGGCAAAAATCGTTGCAAACGAATCAATGGACAGAGGTTTAATCTCCAATATATATAAACAGCTCATGCAGCTTAATATTAAAAAAACAAACAACCCAATACAAAAATGGGCAGAAGATCTAAAGAGATGTTTCTTCAAAGGAGACACAGAGATGGCCAAGACGCACATGAAAAGCTGCTCAACAGCACTAATTATTAGAGAAATGCAAATCAAAACTACAATGAGGTATCACCTCACACCCGTTAGAATCGGCATCATCAGAAAATCTACAAACAACCAATTCTGGGGAGGGTGTGGACAAAAGGAGCCCTCTTCCACTATTGGTGGGAATGTAAATTGATACAGTCACTATGGAGAACAGTATGGAGTTTCCTTAAAAAAAAACTAGAAATAGAATTACCATCTGATCCAGCAATCCCACTTCTGGGCATATACCCAGAGAAAACCATAAATCAAAAAGGCACATTCACCACAATGTTCATTGCAGCACTATTTACAATAGCCAGGTAATGGAAGCAACCTAAATGCCCACAGACAGATGAATGGATAAAGATGTGGTACATATATAAAATGAAATATTACTCGGCCATAAAAAGGAATGAAACTGGGTCATTTGTAGAGACATCGATGGATCAAGAGACTGTCATACAGAATGAAGTCAGAAAGAGGAAACCAAATACTGTATATTAAGGCATATATGTGGAACCTAAAAAATAGTACAGATGAACTGGTTTGCAGCGAAGAAATAGAGACACAGAGGTAGAGAACAAACGTATGGACACCAAGTGTGGGAAGCCATGGGGTGGTGGTGGTGGGATGAGTTGGGAGATTGGGATTGACCTGTATACATTTATATGCATAAACTACATAACTAATAATAACCTGCTGTATAAAAAAATAAATTAATTAATTTCAAAATTCTAAACAATAAAATTTAAAAATAAAAGAGAAAAAAGTTCTTCCCGTCTCACAGATGTATTTATAGGAATGAATTATTTCCATGCTTATATCTATAAATACATAAAAGAGGAATAAAATCTAACTTGAAACATAAAAGAAAAAAAAAACCTGAACCCACCATTTATACAGAGGAAAACCCTATCTGGACACTTGCTCCAGCGGTAAACAATTCTGAAATTGGTCAGAGGTGGGGAACCATCTCCCATACAGCCAGCACCCCACCCCCCACACAAGGAGCGTCCTCATTGCAAAGCTGGGGGACTGTGCCGAGGCATCTGTGCGTAAACGTGAGCTGAGCCCCAGGCCAGCTGCTGCTGAACTGTTCCCACCCTTCCCAGGTAAAACACCTGAATATGTACAAGGGCTTGAATGCCTAGAGGAAGGACCGTGGAGCCACACCAGTGACAGCACGCAGGCCAACTTGGTGCCTGCAGGCCAGCCAGGGTGGTCCTGGCCCCGGGCGCTCTTCCGGAAGCTTTCCATTGCCCTGCCTGAGATACCCCTCCTGTCCTGGCCCCCACTGCTTTTTTCCTTCCTCACCTCTGTCCGGAGAGAAATTCCAGCGGAAGCTATGGGTGACACATCCTCTTCTTTACAGGTGTCAGCCTGGCAACTCCTGCAGAAAGGCCAGCAGAGCCCCACTCACACCGGGCCACCCACAAAGCTGTGGCCCCTCACTCCCTCCCACCAGCACAGCCCCGAGACTGCTGACGGGGCAGAGAATATGGAGTCAGGCACAGCTTCAGGGGCTATTGCTGCCTGGAGCGCTGTTTATATTGACCTCAATGAGGCACACCTGGGGAGGGCGGGCCGGCAGGGTAAGGCTGCCCAGGTCAGCTAATCCACAACCCTCAGGGAATCACATTGTTGAAAATGGACCTCGCTAAGGCAGAAGAGAAGCCAAGGAAAAAAAGGACAAAATGCCATTTGCAGCACCGTAAATGAGTCTAGAAGTAATCACGTGACTTGTAGTAAGTCAGAAAGTGAAAGACACATACCATATCATATCACTTATAGGTGTTACCTAAAAATGGATACCAGGGCAGATATTTCCACGGAGAAGGGCAATCACAGATTCATTAAACAAACTTATGGTTCACCAATGGAAAAGTGTGAGGATTGGTTTCATTACGATATCGGGGTTAACAGACATATACAAACACAGGTGACATATATCATCACCAAAGACCTACAGAATACCAAGAGAGGACTACTCAACATTCTGTCATAACGTACATGGGAAAAGGATCCCAGGAAGAACAGTCATCTGTATATGTGTAAAAGAACCACATCTTCCACACCTACAACAAGCCAAACATTGTAATCAAACTTGCTGTAATAAAAAATAAAAAAATTAAATTAAAAACACGAACAAGAAGTAGTGAGACAAACTTGAGGGGCTTTCTCCTGGCACATTCCATTCTAAATTCCAATCTAGAACACCACTTCCACTGAGGCTCTCTTGCCCTAGTAACCAGATTTGGTAAGGGTGAACTGCTGCCACCTTGTGGCCGTTTCACACAACAGCAGCTTTAATCCCAGCGCTAATGGTCAGTTGATATTCAAAATCATTGCAGGCCTGTAAATGACACCTGCCCTGAAAACAAATCCTGGGGTCACATATCGACCAAAAAATTCAAAGGACGTCCATATTTCAAAACGACCGTTTCAAAAGGCATATTTTACGCACATTAGTGTTCTGCTTCTTTTCCTTTCTTTCCTTTTTTGTTAAAAAAAACGGGAATGGAAAAAGGCATCCCTCAGAATGGGCAAAAATCGTTGCAAACGAATCAATGGACAGAGGTTTAATCTCCAATATATATAAACAGCCCATGCAGCTTAATATTAAAAAAACAAACAACCCAATACAAAAATGGGCAGAAGATCTAAAGAGATGTTTCTTCAAAGGAGACACAGAGATGGCCAAGACGCACATGAAAAGCTGCTCAACAGCACTAATTATTAGAGAAATGCAAATCAAAACTACAATGAGGTATCACCTCACACCCGTTAGAATCGGCATCATCAGAAAATCTACAAACAACCAATTCTGGGGAGGGTGTGGACAAAAGGAGCCCTCTTCCACTATTGGTGGGAATGTAAATTGATACAGTCACTATGGAGAACTGTATGGAGTTTCCTTAAAAAAAACTAGAAATAGAATTACCATCTGATCCAGCAATCCCACTTCTGGGCATATACCCAGAGAAAACCGTAAATCAAAAAGGCACATTCACCACAATGTTCATTGCAGCACTATTTACAATAGCCAGGTAATGGAAGCAACCTAAATGCCCACAGACAGATGAATGGATAAAGATGTGGTACATATATAAAATGAAATATTACTCTGCCATAAAAAGGAATGAAACTGGGTCATTTGTAGAGACATCGATGGATCAAGAGACTGTCATACAGAATGAAGTCAGAAAGAGGAAACCAAATACTGTATATTAAGGCATATATGTGGAACCTAAAAAATAGTACAGATGAACTGGTTTGCAGCGAAGAAATAGAGACACAGAGGTAGAGAACAAACGTATGGACACCAAGTGTGGGAAGCCATGGGGTGGTGGTGGTGGGATGAGTTGGGAGATTGGGATTGACCTGTATACATTTATATGCATAAACTACATAACTAATAATAACCTGCTGTATAAAAAAATAAATTAATTAATTTCAAAATTCTAAACAATAAAATTTAAAAATAAAAGAGAAAAAAGTTCTTCCCGTCTCACAGATGTATTTATAGGAATGAATTATTTCCATGCTTATATCTATAAATACATAAAAGAGGAATAAAATCTAACTTGAAACATAAAAGAAAAAAAAAACCTGAACCCACCATTTATACAGAGGAAAACCCTATCTGGACACTTGCTCCAGCGGTAAACAATTCTGAAATTGGTCAGAGGTGGGGAACCATCTCCCATACAGCCAGCACCCCACCCCCCACACAAGGAGCGTCCTCATTGCAAAGCTGGGGGACTGTGCCGAGGCATCTGTGCGTAAACGTGAGCTGAGCCCCAGGCCAGCTGCTGCTGAACTGTTCCCACCCTTCCCAGGTAAAACACCTGAATATGTACAAGGGCTTGAAAGCCTAGAGGAAGGGCCGTGGAGCCACACCAGCGACAGCACGCAGGCCAACTTGGTGCCTGCAGGCCAGCCAGGGTGGTCCTGGCCCCGGGCGCTCTTCCGGAAGCTTTCCATTGCCCTGCCTGAGATACCCCTCCTCTCCCGCACCCACTGCTTTTTTCCTTCCTCACCTCTGTCCGGAGAGAAATTCCAGCGGAAGGTATGGGTGACACATCCTCTTCTTTACACGTGTCAGCCTGGCAACTCCTGCAGAAAGGCCAGCAGAGCCCCACTAACACCGGGCCACCCACAAAGCTGTGGCCCCTCACTCCCTCCCACCAGCACAGCCCCGAGACTGCTGACGGGGCAGAGAATATGGAGTCAGGCACAGCTTCAGGGGCTATTGCTGCCTGGAGCTCTGTTTATATTGACCTCAACGAGGCACATCTGGGGAGGGCGGGCCGGCAGGGTAAGGCTGCCCAGGTCAGCTAATCCACAACCCTCAGGGAATCACATTGTTGAAAATGGACCTCGCTAAGGCAGAAGAGAAGCCAAGGGAAAAAAGGACACAATGCCATTTGCAGAACCGTAGATGAGTCTAGAAGTAATCACGTGACATGTAGTAAGTCAGAAAGTGAAAGACACATATCATATCATATCACTTATAGGTGTTACCTAAAAATGGATACCAGGGCAGATATTTCCACGGAGAAGGGCAATCACAGATTCAGTAAACAAACTTATGGTTCACCAATGGAAAGTTGTGAGGATTGGTTTCATTACGATACCGGGGTTAACACACATATACAAACACAGGTGACATATATAATCACCAAAGACCTACAGAATACCAAGACAGGACTACTCAACATTCTGTCATAACGTACATGGGAAAAGGATCCCAGGAAGAACAGACATCTGTATATGTGTAAAAGAACCACATCTTCCACACCTACAACAAGCAAAACATTGTAATCAAACTTGCTGTAATAAAAAATAAAAAAAAAATTAAATTAAAAACACGTACAAGAAGTAGTGAGACAAACTTGAGGGGCTTTCTCCTGGCACATTCCATTCTAAATTCCAATCTAGAACACCACTTCCACTGAGGCTCTCTTGCCCTAGTAACCAGATTTGGTAAGGGAGAACTGCTGCCACTTTGTGGCCGTTTCACACAACAGCAGCTTTAATCCCAGCGCTAATGGTCAGTTGATATTCAAAATCATTGCAGGCCTGTAAATGACACCTGCCCTGAAAACAAATCCAGGGGTCACATATCGACCGAAAAATTCAAAGGACGTCCATATTTCAAAACGACCGTTTCAAAAGGCATATTTTACGCACATGAGTGTTCTGCTTCTTTTCCTTTCTTTCCTTTTTTGTTAAAAAAAACGGGAATGGAAAAAGGCATCCCTCAGAATGGGCGAAAATCGTTGCAAACGAATCAATGGACAGAGGTTTAATCTCCAATATATATAAACAGCTCATGCAGCTTAATATTAAAAAACAAACAACCCAATACAAAAATGGGCAGAAGATCTAAAGTGACGTTTCTTCAAAGGAGACACAGAGATGGCCAAGACGCACATGAAAAGCTGCTCAACAGCACTAATTATTAGAGAAATGCAAATCAAAACTACAATGAGGTATCACCTCACACCTGTTAGAATCGGCATCATCAGAAAATCTACAAACAACCAATTCTGGGGAGGGTGTGGACAAAAGGAGCCCTCTTCCACTACTGGTGGGAATGTAAATTGATACAGTCACTATGGAGAACAGTATGGAGTTTCCTTAAAAAAATTAGAAATAGAATTACCATCTGATCCAGCAATCCCACTTCTGGGCATATACCCAGAGAAAACCGTATTTCAAAAAGGCACATTCACCACAATGTTCATTGCAGCACTATTTAGAATAGCCAGGTAATGGAAGCAACCTAAATGCCCACAGACAGATGAATGGATAAAGATGTGGTACATATATAAAAGGGAATATTACTCGGCCATAAAAAGGAATGAAACTGGGTCATTTGTAGAGACATCGATAAATCGAGAGACTGTCATACAGAATGAAGTAAGTCAGAAAGAGGAAAACGAATATTGTATATTAATGCATATATGTGGAGCCTAAAAATGGTACAGATGAACTGGTTTGCAGGGAAGAAATAGAGACACAGAGGTAGAGAACAAACGTATGGACACCAAGTGTGGGAAGCCATCGGGTGGTGGTGGTGGGATGAGTTGGGAGTTTGGGATTGACCTGAATACATGTATATGCATAAAATACATAACTAATAATAACGTGCTGTATAAAAAAAATAAATAAAATTAAATTTCAAAATTTTAAAAAATAAAATTTAAAAATAAAACAGAAAATAGTTCTTCCCGTCACACAGATGTATTTATAGGAATGAATTATTTCCATGCTTATATCTATAAATACATAAAAGAGGAATAAAATCTAACTTGAACCATAAAAGAAAAAAAAAATGAACCCACGAGTTATACAGAGGAAAAACCTATCAGGGCACTTGCTCCAGTGGTAAACAATTCTGAAATTGGTCAGAGGTGGGGAACCATCTCCCATACAGCCAGCAACCCAACCCCCACGCAAGGAGCGTCCTCATTGCAAAGCTGGGGGACCGTGCCGAGGCATCAGTGAGTAAACGTGAGCTGAGCCCCAGGCCAGCTGCTGCTGAACTGTTCCCACCCTTCCCAGGTAAAACACCTGAATATGTACAAGGGTTTGAAAGCCTAGAGGAAGGGCCGTCGAGCCAACCAGCGACAGCACGCAGGCCAACTTGGTGCCTTCAGTGCAGCCAGGGTGGTCCTGGCGCTGGACGCTCTTCCGGAAGCTTTCCATTTCCCTGCCTGAGATACCCCTCCTCTTCCGGCACCCACTGCTTTTTTCCTTCCTCACCTCTGTCCGGAGAGAAATTCCAGCGGAAGGTATGGGTGACACAACCTCTTCTTTACAGGCGGCAGCCTGGCAACTCCTGCAGAAAGGCCAGCAGAGCCCCACTCACACCGGGCCACCCACAAAGCTGTGGCCCCTCACTCCCTCCCACCAGCACAGCCCCGAGACTGCTGACGGGGCAGAGAATATGGAGTCAGGCACAGCTTCAGGGGCTATTGCTGCCTGGAGCTCTGTTTATATTGACCTCAACGAGGCACACCTGGGGAGGGCGGGCCGGCAGGGTAAGGCTGCCCAGGTCAGCTAATCCACAAGCCTCAGGGAATCACATTGTTGAAAATGGACCTCGCTAAGGCAGAATAGAAGCCAAGGGAGAAAAGGACACAATGCCATTTGCAGCACCGTAGATGAGTCTAGAAGTAATCACGTGACTTGTAGTAAGTCAGAAAGTGAAAGACACATATCATATCATATCACTTATAGGTGTTACCTAAAAATGGTTACCAGGGCATATATTTCCACGGAGAAGGGCAATCACAGATTCATTAAACAAACTTATGGTTCACCAATGGAAAGGTGTGAGGATTGGTTTCATTACGATATCGGGGTTAACACACATATACAAACACAGGTGACATATATAATCACCAAAGACCTACAGAATACCAAGAGTGGACTACTCAACATTCTGTCATAACGTACATGGGAAAAGGATCCCAGGAAGAACAGACATCTGTATATGTGTAAAAGAACCACATCTTCCACACCTACAACAAGCCAAACATTGTAATCAAACTTGCTGTAATAAAAAATAAAAAATTAAATTAAAAACACGAACAAGAAGTAGTGAGACAAACTTGAGGGTCTTTCTCCTGGCATATTCCATTCTAAATTCCAATCTAGAACATCACTTCCACTGAGGCTCTGTTGCCCTAGTAACCAGATTTGGTAACGGAGAACTGCTGCCACCTTGTGGCCGTTTCACACAACAGCAGCTTTAATCCCAGCGCTAATGGTCAGTTGATATTCAAAATCATTGCAGGCCTGTAAATGACACCTGCCCTGAAAACAAATCCAGGGGTCACATATCGACCGAAAAATTCAAAGGACGTCCATATTTCAAAACGACCGTTTCAAAAGGCATATTTTACGCACATGAGTGTTCTGCTTCTTTTCCTTTCTTTCCTTTTTTGTTAAAAAAAACGGGAATGGAAAAAGGCATCCCTCAGAATGGGCGAAAATCGTTGCAAACGAATCAATGGACAGAGGTTTAATCTCCAATATATATAAACAGCTCATGCAGCTTAATATGAAAAAACAAACAACCCAATACAAAAATGGGCAGAAGATCTAAAGAGACGTTTCTTCAAAGGAGACACAGAGATGGCCAAGACGCACATGAAAAGCTGCTCAACAGCACTAATTATTAGAGAAATGCAAATCAAAACTACAATGAGGTATCACCTCACACCTGTTAGAATCGGCATCATCAGAAAATCTACAAACAACCAATTCTGGGGAGGGTGTGGACAAAAGGAGCCCTCTTCCACTACTGGTGGGAATGTAAATTGATACAGTCACTATGGAGAACAGTATGGAGTTTCCTTAAAAAAATTAGAAATAGAATTACCATCTGATCCAGCAATCCCACTTCTGGGCATATACCCAGAGAAAACCGTATTTCAAAAAGGCACATTCACCACAATGTTCATTGCAGCACTATTTAGAATAGCCAGGTAATGGAAGCAACCTAAATGCCCACAGACAGATGAATGGATAAAGATGTGGTACATATATAAAAGGGAATATTACTCGGCCATAAAAAGGAATGAAACTGGGTCATTTGTAGAGACATCGATAAATCGAGAGACTGTCATACAGAATGAAGTAAGTCAGAAAGAGGAAAACGAATATTGTATATTAATGCATATATGTGGAGCCTAAAAATGGTACAGATGAACTGGTTTGCAGGGAAGAAATAGAGACACAGAGGTAGAGAACAAACGTATGGACACCAAGTGTGGGAAGCCATCGGGTGGTGGTGGTGGGATGAGTTGGGAGTTTGGGATTGACCTGAATACATGTATATGCATAAAATACATAACTAATAATAACGTGCTGTATAAAAAAAATAAATAAAATTAAATTTCAAAATTTTAAAAAATAAAATTTAAAAATAAAACAGAAAATAGTTCTTCCCGTCACACAGATGTATTTATAGGAATGAATTATTTCCATGCTTATATCTATAAATACATAAAAGAGGAATAAAATCTAACTTGAACCATAAAAGAAAAAAAAAATGAACCCACGAGTTATACAGAGGAAAAACCTATCAGGGCACTTGCTCCAGTGGTAAACAATTCTGAAATTGGTCAGAGGTGGGGAACCATCTCCCATACAGCCAGCAACCCAACCCCCACGCAAGGAGCGTCCTCATTGCAAAGCTGGGGGACCGTGCCGAGGCATCAGTGAGTAAACGTGAGCTGAGCCCCAGGCCAGCTGCTGCTGAACTGTTCCCACCCTTCCCAGGTAAAACACCTGAATATGTACAAGGGTTTGAAAGCCTAGAGGAAGGGCCGTCGAGCCAACCAGCGACAGCACGCAGGCCAACTTGGTGCCTTCAGTGCAGCCAGGGTGGTCCTGGCGCTGGACGCTCTTCCGGAAGCTTTCCATTTCCCTGCCTGAGATACCCCTCCTCTTCCGGCACCCACTGCTTTTTTCCTTCCTCACCTGTGTCCGGAGAGAAATTCCAGCGGAAGGTATGGGTGACACAACCTCTTCTTTACAGGCGGCAGCCTGGCAACTCCTGCAGAAAGGCCAGCAGAGCCCCACTCACACCGGGCCACCCACAAAGCTGTGGCCCCTCACTCCCTCCCACCAGCACAGCCCCGAGACTGCTGACGGGGCAGAGAATATGGAGTCAGGCACAGCTTCAGGGGCTATTGCTGCCTGGAGCTCTGTTTATATTGACCTCAACGAGGCACACCTGGGGAGGGCGGGCCGGCAGGGTAAGTCTGCCCAGGTCAGCTAATCTACAAGCCTCAGGGAATCACATTGTTGAAAATGGACCTCGCTAAGGCAGAATAGAAGCCAAGGGAGAAAAGGACACAATGCCATTTGCAGCACCGTAGATGAGTCTAGAAGTAATCACGTGACTTGTAGTAAGTCAGAAAGTGAAAGACACATATCATATCATATCACTTATAGGTGTTACCTAAAAATGGTTACCAGGGCATATCTTTCCACGGAGAAGGGCAATCACAGATTCATTAAACAAACTTATGGTTCACCAATGGAAAGGTGTGAGGATTGGTTTCATTACGATATCGGGGTTAACACACATATACAAACACAGGTGACATATATAATCACCAAAGACCTACAGAATACCAAGAGTGGACTACTCAACATTCTGTCATAACGTACATGGGAAAAGGATCCCAGGAAGAACAGACATCTGTATATGTGTAAAAGAACCACATCTTCCACACCTACAACAAGCCAAACATTGTAATCAAACTTGCTGTAATAAAAAATAAAAAATTAAATTAAAAACACGAACAAGAAGTAGTGAGACAAACTTGAGGGTCTTTCTCCTGGCATATTCCATTCTAAATTCCAATCTAGAACATCACTTCCACTGAGGCTCTGTTGCCCTAGTAACCAGATTTGGTAACGGAGAACTGCTGCCACCTTGTGGCCGTTTCACACAACAGCAGCTTTAATCCCAGTGCTAATGGTCAGTTGATATTCAAAATCATTGCAGGCCTGTAAATGACACCTGCCCTGAAAACAAATCCAGGGGTCACATATCGACCGAAAAATTCAAAGGACGTCCATATTTCAAAACGACCGTTTCAAAAGGCATATTTTACGCACATGAGTGTTCTGCTTCTTTTCCTTTCTTTCCTTTTTTGTTAAAAAAAACGGGAATGGAAAAAGGCATCCCTCAGAATGGGCGAAAATCGTTGCAAACGAATCAATGGACAGAGGTTTAATCTCCAATATATATAAACAGCTCATGCAGCTTAATATTAAAAAACAAACAACCCAATACAAAAATGGGCAGAAGATCTAAAGAGACGTTTCTTCAAAGGAGACACAGAGATGGCCAAGACGCACATGAAAAGCTGCTCAACAGCACTAATTATTAGAGAAATGCAAATCAAAACTACAATGAGGTATCACCTCACACCCGTTAGAATCGGCATCATCAGAAAATCTACAAACAACCAATTCTGGGGAGGGTGTGGACAAAAGGAGCCCTCTTCCACTATTGGTGGGAATGTAAATTGATACAGTCACTATGGAGAACAGTATGGAGTTTCCTTAAAAAAACTAGAAATAGAATTACCATCTGATCCAGCAATCCCACTTCTGGGTATATACCCAGAGAAAACCGTAAATCTAAAAGGCATATTCACCACAATGTTCATTGCAGCACTATTTACAATAGCCAGGTAATGGAAGCAACCTAAATGCCCACAGACAGATGAATGGATAAAGATGTGGTACATATATAAAATGGAATATTACTCGGCCATAAAAAGGAATGAAACTGGGTCATTTGTAGAGACATCGATGGATAGAGAGACTGTCATACAGAATGAAGTAAGTCAGAAAGAGGAAAACAAATATTGTATATTAATGCATAAATGTGGAGCCTAAAAAATGGTACAGATGAACTGGTTTGCAGGGAAGAAATAGAGACACAGAGGTAGAGAACAAACGTATGGACACCAAGTGTGGGAAGCCACGGGGTGGTGGTGGTGGGATGAGTTGGGAGTTTGGGATTGACCTGAATACATATATATGCATAAAGTACATAACTAATAATAACGTGCTGTATAAAAAAAATAAATAAAATTAAATTTCAAAATTTTAAAAAATAAAATTTAAAAATAAAACAGAAAAAAGTTCTTCCCGTCACACAGATGTATTTATAGGAATGAATTATTTCCATGCTTATATCTATAAATACATAAAAGAGGAATAAAATCTAACTTGAACGATAAAAGAAAAAAAAAGTGAACCCACGAGTTATACAGAGGAAAACCCTATCACGGCACTTGCTCCAGCGGTAAACAATTCTGAAATTGGTCAGAGGTGGGGAACCATCTCCCATACAGCCAGCAACCCACCCCCCATGCAAGGAGCGTCCTCATTGCAAAGCTGGGGGTCCGTGCCGAGGCATCTGTGAGTAAACGTGAGCTGAGCCCCAGGCCAGCTGCTGCTGAACTGTCCCCACCCTTTCCAGGTAAAACACCTGAATATGTACAAGGGCTTGAAAGCCTAGAGGAAGGACCGTGGAGCCACACCAGCGACAGCACGCAGGCCAACTTGGTGCCTGCAGGCCAGCCAGGGTGGTCCTGGACCCTGGCGCTCTTCCAGAAGCTTTCCATTGCCCTGCCTGAGATAACCCTCTTGTCCCGGCCCCCACTGCTTTTTTCCTTCATCACCTCTGTCCGGAGAGAAATTCCAGCGGAAGGTATGGGTGACACATCCTCTTCTTTACAGGCGGCAGCCTGGCAACTCCTGCAGAAAGGCCAGCAGAACCCCACTCACACCGGGCCACCCACAAAGCTGTGGCCCCTCACTCCCTCCCACCAGCACAGCCCCGAGACTGCTGACGGGGCAGAGAATATGGAGTCAGGCACAGCTTCAGGGGCTATTGCTGCCTGGAGCTCTGTTTATATTGACCTCAACGAGGCACACCTGGGGAGGGCGGGCCGGCAGGGTAAGGCTGCCCAGGTCAGCTAATCCACAACCCTCAGGGAATCACATTGTTTTAAATGGACCCCGCTAAGGCAGAAGAGATGCCAAGGAAAAAAAGGACACAATGCCATTTGCAGCACCGTAGATGAGTCTAGAAGTAATCACGTGACTTGTAGTAAGTCAGAAAGTGAAAGACACATATAATATCATATCACTTATAGGTGTTACCTAAAAATGGATACCAGGGCAGATATTTCCATGGAGAAGGGCAATCACAGATTCATTAAACAAACTTATGGTTCACCAATGGAATGGTGTGAGGATTGGTTTCATTACGATATTGGGGTTAACAGACATATACAAACACAGGTGACATATATAATCACCAAAGACCTACAGAATACCAAGAGAGGACTACTCAACATTCTGTCATAACGTACATGGGAAAAGGATCCCAGGAAGAACAGTCATCTGTATATGTGTAAAAGAACCACATCTTCCACACCTACAACAAGCCAAACATTGTAATCAAACTTGCTGTAATAAAAAATAAAAAATTAAATTAAAAACACGAACAAGAAGTAGTGAGACAAACGTGAGGGGCTTTCTCCTGGCACATTTCATTCTAAACTCCAATCTAGATCACCACTTCCACTGAGGCTCTCTTGCCCTAGTAACCAGATTTGGTAAGGGTGAACTGCTGCCACCTTGTGGCCGTTTCACACAACAGCAGCTTTAATCCCAGCGCTAATGGTCAGTTGATATTCAAAATCATTGCAGGCCTGTAAATGACACCTGCCCTGAAAACAAATCCTGGGGTCACATATCGACCAAAAAATTCAAAGGACGTCCATATTTCAAAACGACCGTTTCAAAAGGCATATTTTACGCACATTAGTGTTCTGCTTCTTTTCCTTTCTTTCCTTTTTTGTTAAAAAAATCGGGAATGGAAAAAGGCATCCCTCAGAATGGGCGAAAATCGTTGCAAACGAATCAATGGACAGAGGTTTAATCTCCAATATATATAAACAGCTCATGCAGCTTAATATTAAAAAACAAACAACCCAATACAAAAATGGGCAGAAGATCTAAAGAGACGTTTCTTCAAAGGAGACACAGAGATGGCCAAGACGCACATGAAAAGCTGCTCAACAGCACTAATTATTAGAGAAATGCAAATCAAAACTACAATGAGGTATCACCTCACACCTGTTAGAATCGGCATCATCAGAAAATCTACAAACAACCAATTCTGGGGAGGGTGTGGACAAAAGGAGCCCTCTTCCACTACTGGTGGGAATGTAAATTGATACAGTCACTATGGAGAACAGTATGGAGTTTCCTTAAAAAAATTAGAAATAGAATTACCATCTGATCCAGCAATCCCACTTCTGGGCATATACCCAGAGAAAACCGTATTTCAAAAAGGCACATTCACCACAATGTTCATTGCAGCACTATTTAGAATAGCCAGGTAATGGAAGCAACCTAAATGCCCACAGACAGATGAATGGATAAAGATGTGGTACATATATAAAATGGAATATTACTCGGCCATAAAAAGGAATGAAACTGGGTCATTTGTAGAGACATCGATAAATCGAGAGACTGTCATACAGAATGAAGTAAGTCAGAAAGAGGAAAACGAATATTGTATATTAATGCATATATGTGGAGCCTAAAAATGGTACAGATGAACTGGTTTGCAGGGAAGAAATAGAGACACAGAGGTAGAGAACAAACGTATGGACACCAAGTGTGGGAAGCCACGGGGTGGTGGTGGTGGGATGAGTTGGGAGTTTGGGATTGACCTGAATACATATATATGCATAAAGTACATAACTAATAATAACGTGCTGTATAAAAAAAATAAATAAAATTAAATTTCAAAATTTTAAAAAATAAAATTTAAAAATAAAACAGAAAAAAGTTCTTCCCGTCACACAGATGTATTTATAGGAATGAATTATTTCCATGCTTATATCTATAAATACATAAAAGAGGAATAAAATCTAACTTGAACGATAAAAGAAAAAAAAAGTGAACCCACGAGTTATACAGAGGAAAACCCTATCACGGCACTTGCTCCAGCGGTAAACAATTCTGAAATTGGTCAGAGGTGGGGAACCATCTCCCATACAGCCAGCAACCCACCCCCCATGCAAGGAGCGTCCTCATTGCAAAGCTGGGGGTCCGTGCCGAGGCATCTGTGAGTAAACGTGAGCTGAGCCCCAGGCCAGCTGCTGCTGAACTGTCCCCACCCTTTCCAGGTAAAACACCTGAATATGTACAAGGGCTTGAAAGCCTAGAGGAAGGACCGTGGAGCCACACCAGCGACAGCACGCAGGCCAACTTGGTGCCTGCAGGCCAGCCAGGGTGGTCCTGGACCCTGGCGCTCTTCCAGAAGCTTTCCATTGCCCTGCCTGAGATAACCCTCTTGTCCCGGCCCCCACTGCTTTTTTCCTTCATCACCTCTGTCCGGAGAGAAATTCCAGCAGAAGGTATGGGTGACACATCCTCTTCTTTACAGGCGGCAGCCTGGCAACTCCTGCAGAAAGGCCAGCAGAACCCCACTCACACCGGGCCACCCACAAAGCTGTGGCCCCTCACTCCCTCCCACCAGCACAGCCCCGAGACTGCTGACGGGGCAGAGAATATGGAGTCAGGCACAGCTTCAGGGGCTATTGCTGCCTGGAGCTCTGTTTATATTGACCTCAACGAGGCACACCTGGGGAGGGCGGGCCGGCAGTGTAAGGCTGCCCAGGTCAGCTAATCCACAACCCTCAGGGAATCACATTGTTGAAAATGGACCCCGCTAAGGCAGAAGAGATGCCAAGGAAAAAAAGGACACAATGCCATTTGCAGCACCGTAGATGAGTCTAGAAGTAATCACGTGACTTGTAGTAAGTCAGAAAGTGAAAGACACATATAATATCATATCAATTATAGGTGTTACCTAAAAATGGATACCAGGGCAGATATTTCCATGGAGAAGGGCAATCACAGATTCATTAAACAAACTTATGGTTCACCAATGGAATAGTGTGAGGATTTGTTTCATTATGATATCGGGGTTAACAGACATATACAAACACAGGTGACATATATAATCACCAAAGACCTACAGAATACCAAGAGAGGACTACTCAACATTCTGTCATAACGTACATGGGAAAAGGATCCCAGGAAGAACAGTCATCTGTATATGTGTAAAAGAACCACATCTTCCACACCTACAACAAGCCAAACATTGTAATCAAACTTGCTGTAATAAAAAATAAAAAATTAAATTAAAAACACGAACAAGAAGTAGTGAGACAAACGTGAGGGGCTTTCTCCTGGCACATTTCATTCTAAACTCCAATCTAGATCACCACTTCCACTGAGGCTCTCTTGCCCTAGTAACCAGATTTGGTAAGGGTGAACTGCTGCCACCTTGTGGCCGTTTCACACAACAGCAGCTTTAATCCCAGCGCTAATGGTCAGTTGATATTCAAAATCATTGCAGGCCTGTAAATGACACCTGCCCTGAAAACAAATCCTGGGATCACATATCGACCAAAAAATTCAAAGGACGTCCATATTTCAAAACGACCGTTTCAAAAGGCATATTTTACGCACATTAGTGTTCTGCTTCTTTTCCTTTCTTTCCTTTTTTGTTAAAAAAATCGGGAATGGAAAAAGGCATCCCTCAGAATGGGCGAAAATCGTTGCAAACGAATCAATGGACAGAGGTTTAATCTCCAATATATATAAACAGCTCATGCAGCTTAATATTAAAAAACAAACAACCCAATACAAAAATGGGCAGAAGATCTAAAGAGACGTTTCTTCAAAGGAGACACAGAGATGGCCAAGACGCACATGAAAAGCTGCTCAACAGCACTAATTATTAGAGAAATGCAAATCAAAACTACAATGAGGTATCACCTCACACCTGTTAGAATCGGCATCATCAGAAAATCTACAAACAACCAATTCTGGGGAGGGTGTGGACAAAAGGAGCCCTCTTCCACTACTGGTGGGAATGTAAATTGATACAGTCACTATGGAGAATAGTATGGAGTTTCCTTAAAAAAATTAGAAATAGAATTACCATCTGATCCAGCAATCCCACTTCTGGGCATATACCCAGAGAAAACCGTATTTCAAAAAGGCACATTCACCACAATGTTCGTTGCAGCACTATTTAGAATAGCCAGGTAATTGAAGCAACCTAAATGCCCACAGACAGATGAATGGATAAAGATGTGGTACATATATAAAATGGAATATTACTCGGCCATAAAAAGGAATGAAACTGGGTCATTTTTAGAGACATCGATAAATCGAGAGACTGTCATACAGAATGAAGTAAGTCAGAAAGAGGAAAACGAATATTGTATATTAATGCATATATGTGGAGCCTAAAAATGGTACAGATGAACTGGTTTGCAGGGAAGAAATAGAGACACAGAGGTAGAGAACAAACGTATGGACACCAAGTGTGGGAAGCCATCGGGTGGTGGTGGTGGGATGAGTTGGGAGTGTGGGATTGACCTGAATACATGTATATGCATAAAATACATAACTAATAATAACGTGCTGTATAAAAAAATAAATAAAATTAAATTTCAAAATTTTAAAAAATAAAATTTAAAAATAAAACAGAAAATAGTTCTTCCCGTCACACAGATGTATTTATAGGAATGAATTATTTCCATGCTTATATCTATAAATACATAAAAGAGGAATAAAATCTAACTTGAACCATAAAAGAAAAAAAATGAAGCCACGAGTTATACAGAGGAAAAACCTATCAGGGCACTTGCTCCAGTGGTAAACAATTCTGAAATTGGTCAGAGGTGGGGAACCATCTCCCATACAGCCAGCAACCCAACCCCCACGCAAGGAGCGTCCTCATTGCAAAGCTGGGGGACCGTGCCGAGGCATCAGTGAGTAAACGTGAGCTGAGCCCCAGGCCAGCTGCTGCTGAACTGTTCCCACCCTTCCCAGGTAAAACACCTGAATATGTACAAGGGCTTGAAAGCCTAGAGGAAGGGCCGTCGAGCCAACCAGCGACAGCACGCAGGCCAACTTGGTGCCTTCAGTGCAGCCAGGGTGGTCCTGGCGCTGGACGCTCTTCCGGAAGCTTTCCATTGCCCTGCCTGAGATACCCCTCCTCTTCCGGCACCCAATGCTTTTTTCCTTCCTCACCTCTGTCCGGAGAGAAATTCCAGCGGAAGGTATGGGTGACACAACCTCTTCTTTACAGGCGGCAGCCTGGCAACTCCTGCAGAAAGGCCAGCAGAGCCCCACTCACACCGGGCCACCCACAAAGCTGTGGCCCCTCACTCCCTCCCACCAGCACAGCCCCGAGACTGCTGACGGGGCAGAGAATATGGAGTCAGGCACAGCTTCAGGGGCTATTGCTGCCTGGAGCTCTGTTTATATTGACCTCAACGAGGCACACCTGGGGAGGGCGGGCCGGCAGGGTAAGGCTGCCCAGGTCAGCTAATCCACAAGCCTCAGGGAATCACATTGTTGAAAATGGACCTCGCTAAGGCAGAATAGAAGCCAAGGGAGAAAAGGACACAATGCCATTTGCAGCACCGTAGATGAGTCTAGAAGTAATCACGCGACTTGTAGTAAGTCAGAAAGTGAAAGACACATATCATATCATATCACTTATAGGTGTTACCTAAAAATGGTTACCAGGGCATATATTTCCACGGAGAAGGGCAATCACAGATTCATTAAACAAACTTATGGTTCACCAATGGAAAGGTGTGAGGATTGGTTTCATTACGATATCGGGGTTAACACACATATACAAACACAGGTGACATATATAATCACCAAAGACCTACAGAATACCAAGAGTGGACTACTCAACATTCTGTCATAACGTACATGGGAAAAGGATCCCAGGAAGAACAGACATCTGTATATGTGTAAAAGAACCACATCTTCCACACCTACAACAAGCCAAACATTGTAATCAAACTTGCTGTAATAAAAAATAAAAAATTAAATTGAAAACACGAACAAGAAGTAGTGAGACAAACTTGAGGGGCTTTCTCCTGGCATATTCCATTCTAAATTCCAATCTAGTACATCACTTCCACTGAGGCTCTGTTGCCCTAGTAACCAGATTTGGTAACGGAGAACTGCTGCCACCTTGTGGCCGTTTCACACAACAGCAGCTTTAATCCCAGTGCTAATGGTCAGTTGATATTCAAAATCATTGCAGGCCTGTAAATGACACCTGCCCTGAAAACAAACCCAGGGGTCACATATCGACCAAAAAATTCAAAGGACGTCCATATTTCAAAACGACCGTTTCAAAAGGCATATTTTACGCACATTAGTGTTCTGCTTCTTTTCCTTTCTTTCCTTTTTTGTTAAAAAAAAACGGGAATGGAAAAAGGCATCCCTCAGAATGGGCGAAAATCGTTGCAAACGAATCAATGGACAGAGGTTTAATCTCCAATATATATAAACAGCTCATGCAGCTTAATATTAAAAAACAAACAACCCAATACAAAAATGGGCAGAAGATCTAAAGAGACGTTTCTTCAAAGGAGACACAGAGATGGCCAAGACGCACATGAAAAGCTGCTCAACAGCACTAATTATTAGAGAAATGCAAATCAAAACTACAATGAGGTATCACCTCACACCCGTTAGAATCGGCATCATCAGAAAATCTACAAACAACAAATTCTGGGGAGGGTGTGGACAAAAGGAGCCCTCTTCCACTATCGGTGGGAATGTAAATTGATACAGTCACTATGGAGAACAGTATGGAGTTTCCTTAAAAAAACTAGAAATAGAATTACCATCTGATCCAGCAATCCCACTTCTGGGTATATACCCAGAGAAAACCGTAAATCTAAAAGGCATATTCACCACAATGTTCATTGCAGCACTATTTACAATAGCCAGGTAATGGAAGCAACCTAAATGCCCACAGACAGATGAATGGATAAAGATGTGGTACATATATAAAATGGAATATTACTCGGCCATAAAAAGGAATGAAACTGGGTCATTTGTAGAGACATCGATGGATCGAGAGACTGTCATACAGAATGAAGTAAGTCAGAAAGAGGAAAACAAATATTGTATATTAATGCATAAATGTGGAGCCTAAAAAATGGTACAGATGAACTGGTTTGCAGGGAAGAAATAGAGACACAGAGGTAGAGAACAAACGTATGGACACCAAGTGTGGGAAGCCACGGGGTGGTGGTGGTGGGATGAGTTGGGAGTTTGGGATTGACCTGAATACATATATATGCATAAAGTACATAACTAATAATAACGTGCTGTATAAAAAAAATAAATAAAATTAAATTTCAAAATTTTAAAAAATAAAATTTAAAAATAAAACAGAAAAAAGTTCTTCCCGTCACACAGATGTATTTATAGGAATGAATTATTTCCATGCTTATATCTATAAATACATAAAAGAGGAATAAAATCTAACTTGAACGATAAAAGAAAAAAAAAGTGAACCCACGAGTTATACAGAGGAAAACCCTATCACGGCACTTGCTCCAGCGGTAAACAATTCTGAAATTGGTCAGAGGTGGGGAACCATCTCCCATACAGCCAGCAACCCACCCCCCATGCAAGGAGCGTCCTCATTGCAAAGCTGGGGGTCCGTGCCGAGGCATCTGTGAGTAAACGTGAGCTGAGCCCCAGGCCAGCTGCTGCTGAACTGTCCCCACCCTTTCCAGGTAAAACACCTGAATATGTACAAGGGCTTGAAAGCCTAGAGGAAGGACCGTGGAGCCACACCAGCGACAGCACGCAGGCCAACTTGGTGCCTGCAGGCCAGCCAGGGTGGTCCTGGACCCTGGCGCTCTTCCGGAAGCTTTCCATTGCCCTGCCTGAGATAACCCTCCTGTCCCGGCCCCCACTGCTTTTTTCCTTCCTCACCTCTGTCCAGAGAGATATTCAAGCGGAAGGTATGGGTGACACATCCTCTTCTTTACAGGCGGCTGCCTGGCAACTCCTGCAGAAAGGCCAGCAGAGCCCCACTCACACCGGGCAACCCACAAAGCTGTGGCCCCTCACTCCCTCCCACCAGCACAGCCCCGAGACTGCTGACGGGGCAGAGAATATGGAGTCAGGCAGAGCTTCAGGGGCTATTGCTGCCTGGAGCTCTGTTTATATTGACCTCAATGAGTCACACCTTGGGCGGGCGGGCCGGCAGGGTAAGGCTGCCCAGGTCAGCTAATCCACAACCCTCAGGGAATTACATTGTTGAAAATGGACCTCGCTAAGGCAGAAGAGAAGCCAAGGGAAAAAAGGACACAATGCCATTTGCAGCACCGTAGATGAGTCTACAAATAATCACGTGACTTGTAGTAAGTCAGAAAGTGAAAGACACATATCATATCATATCACTTATAAGTGTTACCTAAAAATGGATACCAGGGCAGATATTTCCACGGAGAAGGGCAATCACAGATTCATTAAACAAACTTATGGTTCACCAATGGAAAGGTGTGAGGATTGGTTTCATTACAATATCGGGGTTAACAGACATATACAAACACAGTGACATATATAATCACCAAAGACCTACAGAATACCACGAGAGGACTACTCAACATTCTGTCATAAAGTACATGGGAAAAGGATCCCAGGAAGAACAGACATCTGTATATGTGTAAAAGAACCACATCTTCCACACCTACAACAAGCAAAACATTGTAATCAAACTTGCTGTAATAAAAAATAAAAAAAAAATTAAATTAAAAACACGTACAAGAAGTAGTGAGACAAACTTGAGGGGCTTTCTCCTGGCACATTCCATTCTAAATTCCAATCTAGAACACCATTTCCATTGAGGCTCTCTTGCCCTAGTAACCAGATTTGGCAAGGGAGAACTGCTGCCACCTTGTGGCCGTTTCACACAACAGCAGCTTTAATCCCAGCACTAATGGTCAGATGATATACAAAATCATTGCAGGCCTGTAAATGACACCTGCCCTGAAAACAAATCCTGGGGTCACATATCGACCAAAAAATTCAAAGCACGTCCATATTTCAAAACGACCGTTTCAAAAGGCATATTTTACGCACATTAGTGTTCTGCTTCTTTTCCTTTCTTTCCTTTTTTGTTAAAAAAATCGGGAATGGAAAAAGGCATCCCTCAGAATGGGCGAAAATCGTTGCAAACGAATCAATGGACAGAGGTTTAATCTCCAATATATATAAACAGCTCATGCAGCTTAATATTAAAAAAACAAACAACCCAATACAAAAATGCGCAAGAGATCTAAAGAGACCTTTCTTCAAAGGAGACACAGAGATGGCCAAGACGCACATGAAAAGCTGCTCAACAGCACTAATTATTAGAGAAATGCAAATCAAAACTACAATGAGGTATCACCTCACACCTGTTAGAATCGGCATCATCAGAAAATCTACAAACAACAATTTCTGGGGAGGGTGTGGACAAAAGGAGCCCTCTTCCACTATTGGTGGGAATGTAAATTGATACAGTCACTATGGAGAACAGTATGGAGTTTCCATAAAAAAATTAGAAATAGAATTACTATCTGATCCAGCAATCCCACTTCTGGGCATATACCCAGATAAAACCGTAAATCAAAAAGGCACATTCACCACAATATTCGTTGCAGCACTATTTACAATAGCCAGGTAATGGAAGCAACCTAAATGCCCACAGACAGATGAATGGATAAAGATGTGGTACGTATATAAAATGGAATATTACTCGGCCATAAAAAGGAATGAAACTGGGTCATTTGTAGAGACATCGATGGATCGAGAGACTGTCATACAGAATGAAGTAAGTCAGAAAGTGGAAAACAAATATTGTATATTAATGCATATATGTGGAGCCTAAAAAATGTTACAGATGAACTGGTTTGCAGGAAATAAATAGAGACACAGAGGTAGAGAACAAACGTATGGACACCAAGTGTGGGAAGCCATGGGGTGGTGGTGGTGGGATGAGTTGGGAGATTGGGATTGACCTGAATACATGTATATGCATAAAATACATAACTAATAATAACGTACAGTATAAAAAAATAAATAAAATTAAATTTCAAAATTATAAAAAAGAAAATTTAAAAATAAAAGAGAAAAAATTTCTTCCCGTCTCACAAATGTATTTATAGGAATGAATTATTTCCATCCTTATATCTATAAATACATAAAAGAGGAATAAAATCAAACTTGAACCATAAAAGAAAAAAAAACTGAACCCACGAGTTATACAGAGGAAAAACCTATCAGGGCACTTGCTCCAGGGGTAAACAATTCTGAAATTGGTCAGAGGTGGGGAACCATCTCCCATACAGGCAGCAACCCACCCCCCACGCAAGGAGCGTCCTCATTGCAAAGCTGGGGTCCGTGCCGAGGCATCTGTGAGTAAACGTGAGCTGAGCCCCAGGCCAGCTGCTGCTGAACTGTTCCCACCCTTCCCAGGTAAAACACCTGAATATGTACAAGGGCTTGAAAGCCTAGAGGAAGGACCGTGGAGCCACACCAGCGACAGCACGCAGGCCAACTTGGTGCCTGCAGGCCAGCCAGGGTGGTCCTGGTCCTGGACGCTCTTCCGGAAGCTTTCCATTGCCCTGCCTGAGATACCCCTCCTCTCCCGGCACTCACTGCTTTTTTCCTTCCTCACCTCTGTCCGGAGAGAAATTCCAGCTGAAGGTATGGGTGACACATCCTCTTCTTTACACGTGTCAGCCTGGCAACTCCTGCAGAAAGGCCAGCAGAGCCCCACTCACACCGGGCCACCCACAAAGCTGAGGCCCCTCACTCCCTCCCACCAGCACAGCCCCGAGACTGCTGACGGGGCAGAGAATATGGAGTCAGGCACAGCTTCAGGGGCTATTGCTGCCTGGAGCTCTGTTTATATTGACCTCAACGAGGCACACCTGGGGAGGGCGGGCCGGCAGGGTAAGGCTGCCCAGGTCAGCTAATCCACAACCCTCAGGGAATCACATTGTTAAAAATGGACCTCGCTAAGGCAGAATAGAAGCCAAGGAGAAAAAGGACACAATGCCATTTGCAGCACCGTAGATGAGTCTAGAAGTAATCACGTGACATGTAGTAAGTCAGAAAGTGAAAGACACATATCATATCATATCACTTATAGGTGTTACCTAAAAATGGATACCAGGGCAGATATTTCCACGGAGAAGGGCAATCACAGATTCAGTAAACAAACTTATGGTTCACCAATGGAAAGTTGTGAGGATTCGTTTCATTACGATACCGGGGTTAACACACATATACAAACACAGGTGACATATATAATCACCAAAGACCTACAGAATACCAAGAGAGGACTACTCAACATTCTGTCATAACGTACATGGGAAAAGGATCCCAGGAAGAACAGACATCTGTATATGTGTAAAAGAACCATATCTTCCACACCTACAACAAGCCAAACATTGTAATCAAACTTGCTGTAATAAAAAATAAAAAAATAAATAAATTAAAAACACGAACAAGAAGTAGTGAGACAAACTTGAGGGGCTTTCTCCTGGCACATTCCATTCTAAATTCCAATCTAGAACACCACTTCCACTGAGGCTCTCTTGCCCTAGTAACCAGATTTGGTAAGGGAGAACTGCTGTCACTTTGTGGCCGTTTCACAGAACAGCAGCTTTAATCCCAGCGCTAATGGTCAGTTGATATTCAAAATCATTGCAGGCCTGTAAATGACACCTGCCCTGAAAACAAATCCTGGGGTCACATATCGACCAAAAAATTCAAAGCACGTCCATATTTCAAAACGACCGTTTCAAAAGGCATATTTTACGCACATTAGTGTTCTGCTTCTTTTCCTTTCTTTCCTTTTTTGTTAAAAAAAAGGGAATGGAAAAAGGCATCCCTCAGAATGGGCGAAAATCGTTGCAAACGAATCAATGGACAGAGGTTTAATCTCCAATATATATAAACAGCTCATGCAGCTTAATATTAAAAAAACAAACAACCCAATACAAAAATGGGCAGAAGATCTAAAGAGACGTTTCTTCAAAGGAGACACAGAGATGGCCAAGACGCACATGAAAAGCTGCTCAACAGCACTAATTATTAGAGAAATGCAAATCAAAACTACAATGAGGTATCACCTCACACCCGTTAGAATCGGCATCATCAGAAAATCTACAAACAACCAATTCTGGGGAGGGTGTGGACAAAAGGAGCCCTCTTCCACTATTGGTGGGAATGTAAATTGATACAGTCACTATGGAAAACAGTATGGAGTTTCCTTAAAAAAACTAGAAATAGAATTACTATCTGATCCAGCAATCCCACTTCTGGGCATATACCCAGATAAAACCGTAAATCAAAAAAGCACATTCACCACAATATTCGTTGCAGCACTATTTACAATAGCCAGGTAATGGAAGCAACCTAAATGCCCACAGACAGATGAATGGATAAAGATGTGGTACTTATATAAAATGGAATATTACTCGGCCATAAAAAGGAATGAAACTGGGTCATTTGTAGAGACATCGATGGATCGAGAGACTGTCATACAGAATGAAGTAAGTCAGAAAGTGGAAAACAAATATTGTATATTAATGCATATATGTGGAGCCTAAAAAATGGTACAGATGAACTGGTTTGCAGGAAATAAATAGAGACACAGAGGTAGAGAACAAACGTATGGACACCAAGTGTCGGAAGCCATGGGGTGGTGGTGGTGGGATGAGTTGGGGGATTGGAATTGACCTGAATACATGTATATGCATAAAATACATAACTAATAATAACGTGCAGTATAAAAAAATAAATAAAATTAAATTTCAAAATTTTAAAAAATAAAATTTAAAAATAAAAGAGAAAAAAGTTCTTCCCGTCTCACAGATGTATTTATAGGAATGAATTATTTCCATGCTTATATCTATAAATACATAAAAGAGGAATAAATTCTAACTTGAACCATAAAAGAAAAAAAAACTGAACCCACGAGTTATACAGAGCAAAACCCTATCAGGGCACTTGCTCCAGTGGTAAACAATTCTGAAATTGGTCAGAGGTGGGGAACCATCTCCCATACAGCCAGCAACCCACCCCCCACGCAAGGAGCGTCCTCATTGCAAAGCTGGGGGACCGTGTCGAGGCATCTGTGAGTAAATGTGAGCTGAGCCCCAGGCCAGCTGCTGCTGAACTGTTCCCACCCTTCCCAGGTAAAACACCTGAATATGTACAAGGGCTTGAAAGCCTAGAGGAAGGACCGTGGAGCCACACCAGCGACAGCACGCAGGCCAACTTGTTGCCTGCAGGGCAGCCAGGGTGGTCCAGGACCCTGGCGCTCTTCCGGAAGGTTTCCATTGCCCTGCCTGAGATAACCCTCCTGTCCCGGCCCCCACTGCTTTTTTCCTTCCTCAACTCTGTCCAGAGAGATATTCAAGCGGAAGGTATGGGTGACACATCCTCTTCTTTACAGGCGGCTGCCTGGCAACTCCTGCAGAAAGGCCAGCAGAGCCCCACTCACACCGGGCAACCCACAAAGCTGTGGCCCCTCACTCCCTCCCACCAGTACAGCCCCGAGACTGCTGACGGGGCAGAGAATATGGAGTCAGGCACAGCTTCAGGGGCTATTGCTGCCTGGAGCTCTGTTTATATTGACCTCAATGAGTCACACCTGGGGCGGGCGGGCCGGCAGGGTAAGGCTGCCCAGGTCAGCTAATCCACAACCCTCAGGGAATTACATTGTTGAAAATGGACCTCGCTAAGGCAGAAGAGAAGCCAAGGGAAAAAAGGACACAATGCCATTTGCAGCACCGTAGATGAGTCTACAAATAATCACGTGACTTGTAGTAAGTCAGAAAGTGAAAGACACATATCATATCATATCACTTATAAGTGTTACCTAAAAATGGATACCAGGGCAGATATTTCCACGGAGAAGGGCAATCACAGATTCATTAAACAAACTTATGGTTCACCAATGGAAAGGTGTGAGGATAGGTTTCATTACAATATCGGTGTTAACACACATATACAAACACAGTGACATATATAATCACCAAGGACCTACAGAATACCAAGAGAGGACTACTCAACATTCTGTCATAAAGTACATGGGAAAAGGATCCCAGGAAGAACAGACATCTGTATATGTGTAAAAGAACCACATCTTCCACACCTACAACAAGCCAAACATTGTAATCAAACTTGCTGTAATAAAAAATAAAAAAAAAATTAAATTAAAAACACGTACAAGAAGTAGTGAGACAAACTTGAGGGGCTTCCTCCTGGCACATTCCATTCTAAATTCCAATCTAGAACACCATTTCCATTGAGGCTCTCTTGCCCTAGTAACCAGATTTGGCAAGGGAGAACTGCTGCCACCTTGTGGCCGTTTCACACAACAGCAGCTTTAATCCCAGCACTAATGGTCAGATGATATACAAAATCATTGCAGGCCTGTAAATGACACCTGCCCTGAAAACAAATCCTGGGGTCACATATCGACCAAAAAATTCAAAGCACGTCCATATTTCAAAACGACCGTTTCAAAAGGCATATTTTACGCACATTAGTGTTCTGCTTCTTTTCCTTTCTTTCCTTTTTTGTTAAAAAAATCGGGAATGGAAAAAGGCATCCCTCAGAATGGGCGAAAATCGTTGCAAACGAATCAATGGACAGAGGTTTAATCTCCAATATATATAAACAGCTCATGCAGCTTAATATTAAAAAAACAAACAACCCAATACAAAAATGCGCAAGAGATCTAAAGAGACCTTTCTTCAAAGGAGACACAGAGATGGCCAAGACGCACATGAAAAGCTGCTCAACAGCACTAATTATTAGAGAAATGCAAATCAAAACTACAATGAGGTATCACCTCACACCTGTTAGAATCGGCATCATCAGAAAATCTACAAACAACAATTTCTGGGGAGGGTGTGGACAAAAGGAGCCCTCTTCCACTATTGGTGGGAATGTAAATTGATACAGTCACTATGGAGAACAGTATGGAGTTTCCTTAAAAAAATTAGAAATAGAATTACTATCTGATCCAGCAATCCCACTTCTGGGCATATACCCAGATAAAACCGTAAATCAAAAAGGCACATTCACCACAATATTCGTTGCAGCACTATTTACAATAGCCAGGTAATGGAAGCAACCTAAATGCCCACAGACAGATGAATGGATAAAGATGTGGTACGTATATAAAATGGAATATTACTCGGCCATAAAAAGGAATGAAACTGGGTCATTTGTAGAGACATCGATGGATCGAGAGACTGTCATACAGAATGAAGTAAGTCAGAAAGTGGAAAACAAATATTGTATATTAATGCATATATGTGGAGCCTAAAAAATGTTACAGATGAACTGGTTTGCAGGAAATAAATAGAGACACAGAGGTAGAGAACAAACGTATGGACACCAAGTGTGGGAAGCCATGGGGTGGTGGTGGTGGGATGAGTTGGGAGATTGGGATTGACCTGAATACATGTATATGCATAAAATACATAACTAATAATAACGTACAGTATAAAAAAATAAATAAAATTAAATTTCAAAATTTTAAAAAAGAAAATTTAAAAATAAAAGAAAAAATTTCTTCCCGTCTCACAAATGTATTTATAGGAATGAATTATTTCCATCCTTATATCTATAAATACATAAAAGAGGAATAAAATCAAACTTGAACCATAAAAGAAAAAAAAACTGAACCCACGAGTTATACAGAGGAAAAACCTATCAGGGCACTTGCTCCAGGGGTAAACAATTCTGAAATTGGTCAGAGGTGGGGAACCATCTCCCATACAGGCAGCAACCCACCCCCCACGCAAGGAGCGTCCTCATTGCAAAGCTGGGGTCCGTGCCGAGGCATCTGTGAGTAAACGTGAGCTGAGCCCCAGGCCAGCTGCTGCTGAACTGTTCCCACCCTTCCCAGGTAAAACACCTGAATATGTACAAGGGCTTGAAAGCCTAGAGGAAGGGCCATGGAGCCACACCAGCGACAGCACGCAGGCCAACTTGGTGCCTGCAGGCCAGCCAGGGTGGTCCTGGACCCCGGCGCTCTTCCGGAAGCTTTCCATTGCCCTGCCTGAGACACCCCTCCTCTCCCGGCACTCACTGCTTTTTTCCTTCCTCACCTCTGTCCGGAGAGAAATTCCAGCTGAAGGTATGGGTGACACATCCTCTTCTTTACACGTGTCAGCCTGGCAACTCCTGCAGAAAGGCCAGCAGAGCCCCACTCACACCGGGCCACCCACAAAGCTGTGGCCCCTCACTCCCTCCCACCAGCACAGCCCCGAGACTGCTGACGGGGCAGAGAATATGGAGTCAGGCACAGCTTCAGGGGCTATTGCTGCCTGGAGCTCTGTTTATATTGACCTCAACGAGGCACACCTGGGGAGGGCGGGCCGGCAGGGTAAGGCTGCCCAGGTCAGCTAATCCACAACCCTCAGGGAATCACATTGTTAAAAATGGACCTCGCTAAGGCAGAATAGAAGCCAAGGAGAAAAAGGACACAATGCCATTTGCAGCACCGTAGATGAGTCTAGAAGTAATCACGTGACATGTAGTAAGTCAGAAAGTGAAAGAGACATATCATATCATATCACTTATAGGTGTTACCTAAAAATGGATACCAGGGCAGATATTTCCACGGAGAAGGGCAATCACAGATTCAGTAAACAAACTTATGGTTCACCAATGGAAAGTTGTGAGGATTGGTTTCATTACGATACCGGGGTTAACACACATATACAAACACAGGTGACATATATAATCACCAAAGACCTACAGAATACCAAGAGTGGACTACTCAACATTCTGTCATAACGTACATGGGAAAAGGATCCCAGGAAGAACAGACATCTGTATATGTGTAAAAGAACCACATCTTCCACACCTACAACAAGCCAAACATTGTAATCAAACTTGCTGTAATAAAAAATAAAAAAATAAATAAATTAAAAACACGAACAAGAAGTAGTGAGACAAACTTGAGGGGCTTTCTCCTGGCACATTCCATTCTAAATTCCAATCTAGAACACCACTTCCACTGAGGCTCTCTTGCCCTAGTAACCAGATTTGGTAAGGGAGAACTGCTGCCACTTTGTGGCCGTTTCACAGAACAGCAGCTTTAATCCCAGCGCTAATGGTCAGTTGATATTCAAAATCATTGCAGGCCTGTAAATGACACCTGCCCTGAAAACAAATCCTGGGGTCACATATCGACCAAAAAATTCAAAGCACGTCCATATTTCAAAACGACCGTTTCAAAAGGCATATTTTACGCACATTAGTGTTCTGCTTCTTTTCCTTTCTTTCCTTTTTTGTTAAAAAAACGGGAATGGAAAAAGGCATCCCTCAGAATGGGCGAAAATCGTTGCAAACGAATCAATGGACAGAGGTTTAATCTCCAATATATATAAACAGCTCATGCAGCTTAATATTAAAAAACAAACAACCCAATACAAAAATGGGCAGAAGATCTAAAGAGACGTTTCTTCAAAGGAGACACAGAGATGGCCAAGACGCACATGAAAAGCTGCTCAACAGCACTAATTATTAGAGAAATGCAAATCAAAACTACAATGAGGTATCACCTCACACCCGTTAGAATCGGCATCATCAGAAAATCTACAAACAACCAATTCTGGGGAGGGTGTGGACAAAAGGAGCCCTCTTCCACTATTGGTGGGAATGTAAATTGATACAGTCACTATGGAGAACAGTATGGAGTTTCCTTAAAAAAACTAGAAATAGAATTGCCATCGGATCCAGCAATCCCACTTCTGGGTATATACCCAGAGAAAACCGTAAATCTAAAAGGCATATTCACCACAATGTTCATTGCAGCACTATTTACAATAGCCAGGTAATGGAAGCAACCTAAATGCCCACAGACAGATGAATGGATAAAGATGTGGTACATATATAAAATGGAATATTACTCGGCCATAAAAAGGAATGAAACTGGGTCATTTGTAGAGACATCGATGGATCGAGAGACTGTCATACAGAATGAAGTAAGTCAGAAAGAGGAAAACAAATATTGTATATTAATGCATAAATGTGGAGCCTAAAAAATGGTACAGATGAACTGGTTTGCAGGGAAGAAATAGAGACACAGAGGTAGAGAACAAACGTATGGACACCAAGTGTGGGAAGCCACGGGGTGGTGGTGGTGGGATGAGTTGGGAGTTTGGGATTGACCTGAATACATATATATGCATAAAGTACATAACTAATAATAACGTGCTGTATAAAAAAATAAATAAAATTAAATTTCAAAATTTTAAAAAATAAAATTTAAAAATAAAACAGAAAAAAGTTCTTCCCGTCACACAGATGTATTTATAGGAATGAATTATTTCCATGCTTATATCTATAAATACATAAAAGAGGAATAAAATCTAACTTGAACGATAAAAGAAAAAAAAAGTGAACCCACGAGTTATACAGAGGAAAACCCTATCACGGCACTTCCTCCAGCGGTAAACAATTCTGAAATTGGTCAGAGGTGGGGAACCATCTCCCATGCAGCCAGCAACCCACCCCCCATGCAAGGAGCGTCCTCATTGCAAAGCTGTGGGTCCGTGCCGAGGCATCTGTGAGTAAACGTGAGCTGAGCCCCAGGCCAGCTGCTGCTGAACTGTCCCCACCCTTTCCAGGTAAAACACCTGAATATGTACAAGGGCTTGAAAGCCTAGAGGAAGGACCGTGGAGCCACACCAGCGACAGCACGCAGGCCAACTTGGTGCCTGCAGGCCAGCCAGGGTGGTCCTGGACCCTGGCGCTCTTCCGGAAGCTTTCCATTGCCCTGCCTGAGATAACCCTCCTGTCCCGGCCCCCACTGCTTTTTTCCTTCCTCACCTCTGTCCAGAGAGATATTCAAGCGGAAGGTATGGGTGACACATCCTCTTCTTTACAGGCGGCTGCCTGGCAACTCCTGCAGAAAGGCCAGCAGAGCCCCACTCACACCGGGCAACCCACAAAGCTGTGGCCCCTCACTCCCTCCCACCAGCACAGCCCCGAGACTGCTGACGGGGCAGAGAATATGGAGTCAGGCAGAGCTTCAGGGGCTATTGCTGCCTGGAGCTCTGTTTATATTGACCTCAATGAGTCACACCTGGGGCGGGCGGGCCGGCAGGGTAAGGCTGCTCAGGTCAGCTAATCCACAACCCTCAGGGAATTACATTGTTGAAAATGGACCTCGCTAAGGCAGAAGAGAAGCCAAGGGAAAAAAGGACACAATGCCATTTGCAGCACCGTAGATGAGTCTACAAATAATCACGTGACTTGTAGTAAGTCAGAAAGTGAAAGACACATATCATATCATATCACTTATAAGTGTTACCTAAAAATGGATACCAGGGCAGATATTTCCACGGAGAAGGGCAATCACAGATTCATTAAACAAACTTATGGTTCACCAATGGAAAGGTGTGAGGATTGGTTTCATTACAATATCGGGGTTAACACACATATACAAACACAGTGACATATATAATCACCAAAGACCTACAGAATACCAAGAGAGGACTACTCAACATTCTGTCATAAAGTACATGGGAAAAGGATCCCAGGAAGAACAGACATCTGTATATGTGTAAAAGAACCACATCTTCCACACCTACAACAAGCCAAACATTGTAATCAAACTTGCTGTAATAAAAAATAAAAAAAAAATTAAATTAAAAACACGTACAAGAAGTAGTGAGACAAACTTGAGGGGCTTTCTCCTGGCACATTCCATTCTAAATTCCAATCTAGAACACCATTTCCATTGAGGCTCTCTTGCCCTAGTAACCAGATTTGGCAAGGGAGAACTGCTGCCACCTTGTGGCCGTTTCACACAACAGCAGCTTTAATCCCAGCACTAATGGTCAGATGATATACAAAATCATTGCAGGCCTGTAAATGACACCTGCCCTGAAAACAAATCCTGGGGTCACATATCGACCAAAAAATTCAAAGCACGTCCATATTTCAAAACGACCGTTTCAAAAGGCATATTTTACGCACATTAGTGTTCTGCTTCTTTTCCTTTCTTTCCTTTTTTGTTAAAAAAATCGGGAATGGAAAAAGGCATCCCTCAGAATGGGCGAAAATCGTTGCAAACGAATCAATGGACAGAGGTTTAATCTCCAATATATATAAACAGCTCATGCAGCTTAATATTAAAAAAACAAACAACCCAATACAAAAATGCGCAAGAGATCTAAAGAGACCTTTCTTCAAAGGAGACACAGAGATGGCCAAGACGCACATGAAAAGCTGCTCAACAGCACTAATTATTAGAGAAATGCAAATCAAAACTACAATGAGGTATCACCTCACACCTGTTAGAATCGGCATCATCAGAAAATCTACAAACAACAATTTCTGGGGAGGGTGTGGACAAAAGGAGCCCTCTTCCACTATTGGTGGGAATGTAAATTGATACAGTCACTATGGAGAACAGTATGGAGTTTCCTTAAAAAAATTAGAAATAGAATTACTATCTGATCCAGCAATCCCACTTCTGGGCATATACCCAGATAAAACCGTAAATCAAAAAGGCACATTCACCACAATATTCGTTGCAGCACTATTTACAATAGCCAGGTAATGGAAGCAACCTAAATGCCCACAGACAGATGAATGGATAAAGATGTGGTACGTATATAAAATGGAATATTACTCGGCCATGAAAAGGAATGAAACTGGGTCATTTGTAGAGACATCGATGGATCGAGAGACTGTCATACAGAATGAAGTAAGTCAGAAAGTGGAAAACAAATATTGTATATTAATGCATATATGTGGAGCCTAAAAAATGTTACAGATGAACTGGTTTGCAGGAAATAAATAGAGACACAGAGGTAGAGAACAAACGTATGGACACCAAGTGTGGGAAGCCATGGGGTGGTGGTGGTGGGATGAGTTGGGAGATTGGGATTGACCTGAATACATGTATATGCATAAAATACATAACTAATAATAACGTACAGTATAAAAAAATAAATAAAATTAAATTTCAAAATTTTAAAAAAGAAAATTTAAAAATAAAAGAAAAAATTTCTTCCCGTCTCACAAATGTATTTATAGGAATGAATTATTTCCATCCTTATATCTATAAATACATAAAAGAGGAATAAAATCAAACTTGAACCATAAAAGAAAAAAAAACTGAACCCACGAGTTATACAGAGGAAAAACCTATCAGGGCACTTGCTCCAGGGGTAAACAATTCTGAAATTGGTCAGAGGTGGGGAACCATCTCCCATACAGGCAGCAACCCACCCCCCACGCAAGGAGCGTCCTCATTGCAAAGCTGGGGTCCGTGCCGAGGCATCTGTGAGTAAACGTGAGCTGAGCCCCAGGCCAGCTGCTGCTGAACTGTTCCCACCCTTCCCAGGTAAAACACCTGAATATGTACAAGGGCTTGAAAGCCTAGAGGAAGGGCCATGGAGCCACACCAGCGACAGCACGCAGGCCAACTTGGTGCCTGCAGGCCAGCCAGGGTGGTCCTGGACCCCGGCGCTCTTCCGGAAGCTTTCCATTGCCCTGCCTGAGACACCCCTCCTCTCCCGGCACTCACTGCTTTTTTCCTTCCTCACCTCTGTCCGGAGAGAAATTCCAGCTGAAGGTATGGGTGACACATCCTCTTCTTTACACGTGTCAGCCTGGCAACTCCTGCAGAAAGGCCAGCAGAGCCCCACTCACACCGGGCCACCCACAAAGCTGTGGCCCCTCACTCCCTCCCACCAGCACAGCCCCGAGACTGCTGACGGGGCAGAGAATATGGAGTCAGGCACAGCTTCAGGGGCTATTGCTGCCTGGAGCTCTGTTTATATTGACCTCAACGAGGCACACCTGGGGAGGGCGGGCCGGCAGGGTAAGGCTGCCCAGGTCAGCTAATCCACAACCCTCAGGGAATCACATTGTTAAAAATGGACCTCGCTAAGGCAGAATAGAAGCCAAGGAGAAAAAGGACACAATGCCATTTGCAGCACCGTAGATGAGTCTAGAAGTAATCACGTGACATGTAGTAAGTCAGAAAGTGAAAGAGACATATCATATCATATCACTTATAGGTGTTACCTAAAAATGGATACCAGGGCAGATATTTCCACGGAGAAGGGCAATCACAGATTCAGTAAACAAACTTATGGTTCACCAATGGAAAGTTGTGAGGATTGGTTTCATTACGATACCGGGGTTAACACACATATACAAACACAGGTGACATATATAATCACCAAAGACCTACAGAATACCAAGAGTGGACTACTCAACATTCTGTCATAACGTACATGGGAAAAGGATCCCAGGAAGAACAGACATCTGTATATGTGTAAAAGAACCACATCTTCCACACCTACAACAAGCCAAACATTGTAATCAAACTTGCTGTAATAAAAAATAAAAAAATAAATAAATTAAAAACACGAACAAGAAGTAGTGAGACAAACTTGAGGGGCTTTCTCCTGGCACATTCCATTCTAAATTCCAATCTAGAACACCACTTCCACTGAGGCTCTCTTGCCCTAGTAACCAGATTTGGTAAGGGAGAACTGCTGCCACTTTGTGGCCGTTTCACAGAACAGCAGCTTTAATCCCAGCGCTAATGGTCAGTTGATATTCAAAATCATTGCAGGCCTGTAAATGACACCTGCCCTGAAAACAAATCCTGGGGTCACATATCGACCAAAAAATTCAAAGCACGTCCATATTTCAAAACGACCGTTTCAAAAGGCATATTTTACGCACATTAGTGTTCTGCTTCTTTTCCTTTCTTTCCTTTTTTGTTAAAAAAACGGGAATGGAAAAAGGCATCCCTCAGAATGGGCGAAAATCGTTGCAAACGAATCAATGGACAGAGGTTTAATCTCCAATATATATAAACAGCTCATGCAGCTTAATATTAAAAAACAAACAACCCAATACAAAAATGGGCAGAAGATCTAAAGAGACGTTTCTTCAAAGGAGACACAGAGATGGCCAAGACGCACATGAAAAGCTGCTCAACAGCACTAATTATTAGAGAAATGCAAATCAAAACTACAATGAGGTATCACCTCACACCCGTTAGAATCGGCATCATCAGAAAATCTACAAACAACCAATTCTGGGGAGGGTGTGGACAAAAGGAGCCCTCTTCCACTATTGGTGGGAATGTAAATTGATACAGTCACTATGGAGAACAGTATGGAGTTTCCTTAAAAAAACTAGAAATAGAATTGCCATCGGATCCAGCAATCCCACTTCTGGGTATATACCCAGAGAAAACCGTAAATCTAAAAGGCATATTCACCACAATGTTCATTGCAGCACTATTTACAATAGCCAGGTAATGGAAGCAACCTAAATGCCCACAGACAGATGAATGGATAAAGATGTGGTACATATATAAAATGGAATATTACTCGGCCATAAAAAGGAATGAAACTGGGTCATTTGTAGAGACATCGATGGATCGAGAGACTGTCATACAGAATGAAGTAAGTCAGAAAGAGGAAAACAAATATTGTATATTAATGCATAAATGTGGAGCCTAAAAAATGGTACAGATGAACTGGTTTGCAGGGAAGAAATAGAGACACAGAGGTAGAGAACAAACGTATGGACACCAAGTGTGGGAAGCCACGGGGTGGTGGTGGTGGGATGAGTTGGGAGTTTGGGATTGACCTGAATACATATATATGCATAAAGTACATAACTAATAATAACGTGCTGTATAAAAAAATAAATAAAATTAAATTTCAAAATTTTAAAAAATAAAATTTAAAAATAAAACAGAAAAAAGTTCTTCCCGTCACACAGATGTATTTATAGGAATGAATTATTTCCATGCTTATATCTATAAATACATAAAAGAGGAATAAAATCTAACTTGAACGATAAAAGAAAAAAAAAGTGAACCCACGAGTTATACAGAGGAAAACCCTATCACGGCACTTCCTCCAGCGGTAAACAATTCTGAAATTGGTCAGAGGTGGGGAACCATCTCCCATGCAGCCAGCAACCCACCCCCCATGCAAGGAGCGTCCTCATTGCAAAGCTGTGGGTCCGTGCCGAGGCATCTGTGAGTAAACGTGAGCTGAGCCCCAGGCCAGCTGCTGCTGAACTGTCCCCACCCTTTCCAGGTAAAACACCTGAATATGTACAAGGGCTTGAAAGCCTAGAGGAAGGACCGTGGAGCCACACCAGCGACAGCACGCAGGCCAACTTGGTGCCTGCAGGCCAGCCAGGGTGGTCCTGGACCCTGGCGCTCTTCCGGAAGCTTTCCATTGCCCTGCCTGAGATAACCCTCCTGTCCCGGCCCCCACTGCTTTTTTCCTTCCTCACCTCTGTCCAGAGAGATATTCAAGCGGAAGGTATGGGTGACACATCCTCTTCTTTACAGGCGGCTGCCTGGCAACTCCTGCAGAAAGGCCAGCAGAGCCCCACTCACACCGGGCAACCCACAAAGCTGTGGCCCCTCACTCCCTCCCACCAGCACAGCCCCGAGACTGCTGACGGGGCAGAGAATATGGAGTCAGGCAGAGCTTCAGGGGCTATTGCTGCCTGGAGCTCTGTTTATATTGACCTCAATGAGTCACACCTGGGGCGGGCGGGCCGGCAGGGTAAGGCTGCTCAGGTCAGCTAATCCACAACCCTCAGGGAATTACATTGTTGAAAATGGACCTCGCTAAGGCAGAAGAGAAGCCAAGGGAAAAAAGGACACAATGCCATTTGCAGCACCGTAGATGAGTCTACAAATAATCACGTGACTTGTAGTAAGTCAGAAAGTGAAAGACACATATCATATCATATCACTTATAAGTGTTACCTAAAAATGGATACCAGGGCAGATATTTCCACGGAGAAGGGCAATCACAGATTCATTAAACAAACTTATGGTTCACCAATGGAAAGGTGTGAGGATTGGTTTCATTACAATATCGGGGTTAACACACATATACAAACACAGTGACATATATAATCACCAAAGACCTACAGAATACCAAGAGAGGACTACTCAACATTCTGTCATAAAGTACATGGGAAAAGGATCCCAGGAAGAACAGACATCTGTATATGTGTAAAAGAACCACATCTTCCACACCTACAACAAGCCAAACATTGTAATCAAACTTGCTGTAATAAAAAATAAAAAAAAAATTAAATTAAAAACACGTACAAGAAGTAGTGAGACAAACTTGAGGGGCTTTCTCCTGGCACATTCCATTCTAAATTCCAATCTAGAACACCATTTCCATTGAGGCTCTCTTGCCCTAGTAACCAGATTTGGCAAGGGAGAACTGCTGCCACCTTGTGGCCGTTTCACACAACAGCAGCTTTAATCCCAGCACTAATGGTCAGATGATATACAAAATCATTGCAGGCCTGTAAATGACACCTGCCCTGAAAACAAATCCTGGGGTCACATATCGACCAAAAAATTCAAAGCACGTCCATATTTCAAAACGACCGTTTCAAAAGGCATATTTTACGCACATTAGTGTTCTGCTTCTTTTCCTTTCTTTCCTTTTTTGTTAAAAAAATCGGGAATGGAAAAAGGCATCCCTCAGAATGGGCGAAAATCGTTGCAAACGAATCAATGGACAGAGGTTTAATCTCCAATATATATAAACAGCTCATGCAGCTTAATATTAAAAAAACAAACAACCCAATACAAAAATGCGCAAGAGATCTAAAGAGACCTTTCTTCAAAGGAGACACAGAGATGGCCAAGACGCACATGAAAAGCTGCTCAACAGCACTAATTATTAGAGAAATGCAAATCAAAACTACAATGAGGTATCACCTCACACCTGTTAGAATCGGCATCATCAGAAAATCTACAAACAACAATTTCTGGGGAGGGTGTGGACAAAAGGAGCCCTCTTCCACTATTGGTGGGAATGTAAATTGATACAGTCACTATGGAGAACAGTATGGAGTTTCCTTAAAAAAATTAGAAATAGAATTACTATCTGATCCAGCAATCCCACTTCTGGGCATATACCCAGATAAAACCGTAAATCAAAAAGGCACATTCACCACAATATTCGTTGCAGCACTATTTACAATAGCCAGGTAATGGAAGCAACCTAAATGCCCACAGACAGATGAATGGATAAAGATGTGGTACGTATATAAAATGGAATATTACTCGGCCATGAAAAGGAATGAAACTGGGTCATTTGTAGAGACATCGATGGATCGAGAGACTGTCATACAGAATGAAGTAAGTCAGAAAGTGGAAAACAAATATTGTATATTAATGCATATATGTGGAGCCTAAAAAATGTTACAGATGAACTGGTTTGCAGGAAATAAATAGAGACACAGAGGTAGAGAACAAACGTATGGACACCAAGTGTGGGAAGCCATGGGGTGGTGGTGGTGGGATGAGTTGGGAGATTGGGATTGACCTGAATACATGTATATGCATAAAATACATAACTAATAATAACGTACAGTATAAAAAAATAAATAAAATTAAATTTCAAAATTTTAAAAAAGAAAATTTAAAAATAAAAGAAAAAATTTCTTCCCGTCTCACAAATGTATTTATAGGAATGAATTATTTCCATCCTTATATCTATAAATACATAAAAGAGGAATAAAATCAAACTTGAACCATAAAAGAAAAAAAAACTGAACCCACGAGTTATACAGAGGAAAAACCTATCAGGGCACTTGCTCCAGGGGTAAACAATTCTGAAATTGGTCAGAGGTGGGGAACCATCTCCCATACAGGCAGCAACCCACCCCCCACGCAAGGAGCGTCCTCATTGCAAAGCTGGGGTCCGTGCCGAGGCATCTGTGAGTAAACGTGAGCTGAGCCCCAGGCCAGCTGCTGCTGAACTGTTCCCACCCTTCCCAGGTAAAACACCTGAATATGTACAAGGGCTTGAAAGCCTAGAGGAAGGGCCATGGAGCCACACCAGCGACAGCACGCAGGCCAACTTGGTGCCTGCAGGCCAGCCAGGGTGGTCCTGGACCCCGGCGCTCTTCCGGAAGCTTTCCATTGCCCTGCCTGAGACACCCCTCCTCTCCCGGCACTCACTGCTTTTTTCCTTCCTCACCTCTGTCCGGAGAGAAATTCCAGCTGAAGGTATGGGTGACACATCCTCTTCTTTACACGTGTCAGCCTGGCAACTCCTGCAGAAAGGCCAGCAGAGCCCCACTCACACCGGGCCACCCACAAAGCTGTGGCCCCTCACTCCCTCCCACCAGCACAGCCCCGAGACTGCTGACGGGGCAGAGAATATGGAGTCAGGCACAGCTTCAGGGGCTATTGCTGCCTGGAGCTCTGTTTATATTGACCTCAACGAGGCACACCTGGGGAGGGCGGGCCGGCAGGGTAAGGCTGCCCAGGTCAGCTAATCCACAACCCTCAGGGAATCACATTGTTAAAAATGGACCTCGCTAAGGCAGAATAGAAGCCAAGGAGAAAAAGGACACAATGCCATTTGCAGCACCGTAGATGAGTCTAGAAGTAATCACGTGACATGTAGTAAGTCAGAAAGTGAAAGAGACATATCATATCATATCACTTATAGGTGTTACCTAAAAATGGATACCAGGGCAGATATTTCCACGGAGAAGGGCAATCACAGATTCAGTAAACAAACTTATGGTTCACCAATGGAAAGTTGTGAGGATTGGTTTCATTACGATACCGGGGTTAACACACATATACAAACACAGGTGACATATATAATCACCAAAGACCTACAGAATACCAAGAGTGGACTACTCAACATTCTGTCATAACGTACATGGGAAAAGGATCCCAGGAAGAACAGACATCTGTATATGTGTAAAAGAACCACATCTTCCACACCTACAACAAGCCAAACATTGTAATCAAACTTGCTGTAATAAAAAATAAAAAAATAAATAAATTAAAAACACGAACAAGAAGTAGTGAGACAAACTTGAGGGGCTTTCTCCTGGCACATTCCATTCTAAATTCCAATCTAGAACACCACTTCCACTGAGGCTCTCTTGCCCTAGTAACCAGATTTGGTAAGGGAGAACTGCTGCCACTTTGTGGCCGTTTCACAGAACAGCAGCTTTAATCCCAGCGCTAATGGTCAGTTGATATTCAAAATCATTGCAGGCCTGTAAATGACACCTGCCCTGAAAACAAATCCTGGGGTCACATATCGACCAAAAAATTCAAAGCACGTCCATATTTCAAAACGACCGTTTCAAAAGGCATATTTTACGCACATTAGTGTTCTGCTTCTTTTCCTTTCTTTCCTTTTTTGTTAAAAAAACGGGAATGGAAAAAGGCATCCCTCAGAATGGGCGAAAATCGTTGCAAACGAATCAATGGACAGAGGTTTAATCTCCAATATATATAAACAGCTCATGCAGCTTAATATTAAAAAACAAACAACCCAATACAAAAATGGGCAGAAGATCTAAAGAGACGTTTCTTCAAAGGAGACACAGAGATGGCCAAGACGCACATGAAAAGCTGCTCAACAGCACTAATTATTAGAGAAATGCAAATCAAAACTACAATGAGGTATCACCTCACACCCGTTAGAATCGGCATCATCAGAAAATCTACAAACAACCAATTCTGGGGAGGGTGTGGACAAAAGGAGCCCTCTTCCACTATTGGTGGGAATGTAAATTGATACAGTCACTATGGAGAACAGTATGGAGTTTCCTTAAAAAAACTAGAAATAGAATTGCCATCGGATCCAGCAATCCCACTTCTGGGTATATACCCAGAGAAAACCGTAAATCTAAAAGGCATATTCACCACAATGTTCATTGCAGCACTATTTACAATAGCCAGGTAATGGAAGCAACCTAAATGCCCACAGACAGATGAATGGATAAAGATGTGGTACATATATAAAATGGAATATTACTCGGCCATAAAAAGGAATGAAACTGGGTCATTTGTAGAGACATCGATGGATCGAGAGACTGTCATACAGAATGAAGTAAGTCAGAAAGAGGAAAACAAATATTGTATATTAATGCATAAATGTGGAGCCTAAAAAATGGTACAGATGAACTGGTTTGCAGGGAAGAAATAGAGACACAGAGGTAGAGAACAAACGTATGGACACCAAGTGTGGGAAGCCACGGGGTGGTGGTGGTGGGATGAGTTGGGAGTTTGGGATTGACCTGAATACATATATATGCATAAAGTACATAACTAATAATAACGTGCTGTATAAAAAAATAAATAAAATTAAATTTCAAAATTTTAAAAAATAAAATTTAAAAATAAAACAGAAAAAAGTTCTTCCCGTCACACAGATGTATTTATAGGAATGAATTATTTCCATGCTTATATCTATAAATACATAAAAGAGGAATAAAATCTAACTTGAACGATAAAAGAAAAAAAAAGTGAACCCACGAGTTATACAGAGGAAAACCCTATCACGGCACTTCCTCCAGCGGTAAACAATTCTGAAATTGGTCAGAGGTGGGGAACCATCTCCCATGCAGCCAGCAACCCACCCCCCATGCAAGGAGCGTCCTCATTGCAAAGCTGTGGGTCCGTGCCGAGGCATCTGTGAGTAAACGTGAGCTGAGCCCCAGGCCAGCTGCTGCTGAACTGTCCCCACCCTTTCCAGGTAAAACACCTGAATATGTACAAGGGCTTGAAAGCCTAGAGGAAGGACCGTGGAGCCACACCAGCGACAGCACGCAGGCCAACTTGGTGCCTGCAGGCCAGCCAGGGTGGTCCTGGACCCTGGCGCTCTTCCGGAAGCTTTCCATTGCCCTGCCTGAGATAACCCTCCTGTCCCGGCCCCCACTGCTTTTTTCCTTCCTCACCTCTGTCCAGAGAGATATTCAAGCGGAAGGTATGGGTGACACATCCTCTTCTTTACAGGCGGCTGCCTGGCAACTCCTGCAGAAAGGCCAGCAGAGCCCCACTCACACCGGGCAACCCACAAAGCTGTGGCCCCTCACTCCCTCCCACCAGCACAGCCCCGAGACTGCTGACGGGGCAGAGAATATGGAGTCAGGCAGAGCTTCAGGGGCTATTGCTGCCTGGAGCTCTGTTTATATTGACCTCAATGAGTCACACCTGGGGCGGGCGGGCCGGCAGGGTAAGGCTGCTCAGGTCAGCTAATCCACAACCCTCAGGGAATTACATTGTTGAAAATGGACCTCGCTAAGGCAGAAGAGAAGCCAAGGGAAAAAAGGACACAATGCCATTTGCAGCACCGTAGATGAGTCTACAAATAATCACGTGACTTGTAGTAAGTCAGAAAGTGAAAGACACATATCATATCATATCACTTATAAGTGTTACCTAAAAATGGATACCAGGGCAGATATTTCCACGGAGAAGGGCAATCACAGATTCATTAAACAAACTTATGGTTCACCAATGGAAAGGTGTGAGGATTGGTTTCATTACAATATCGGGGTTAACACACATATACAAACACAGTGACATATATAATCACCAAAGACCTACAGAATACCAAGAGAGGACTACTCAACATTCTGTCATAAAGTACATGGGAAAAGGATCCCAGGAAGAACAGACATCTGTATATGTGTAAAAGAACCACATCTTCCACACCTACAACAAGCCAAACATTGTAATCAAACTTGCTGTAATAAAAAATAAAAAAAAAATTAAATTAAAAACACGTACAAGAAGTAGTGAGACAAACTTGAGGGGCTTTCTCCTGGCACATTCCATTCTAAATTCCAATCTAGAACACCATTTCCATTGAGGCTCTCTTGCCCTAGTAACCAGATTTGGCAAGGGAGAACTGCTGCCACCTTGTGGCCGTTTCACACAACAGCAGCTTTAATCCCAGCACTAATGGTCAGATGATATACAAAATCATTGCAGGCCTGTAAATGACACCTGCCCTGAAAACAAATCCTGGGGTCACATATCGACCAAAAAATTCAAAGCACGTCCATATTTCAAAACGACCGTTTCAAAAGGCATATTTTACGCACATTAGTGTTCTGCTTCTTTTCCTTTCTTTCCTTTTTTGTTAAAAAAATCGGGAATGGAAAAAGGCATCCCTCAGAATGGGCGAAAATCGTTGCAAACGAATCAATGGACAGAGGTTTAATCTCCAATATATATAAACAGCTCATGCAGCTTAATATTAAAAAAACAAACAACCCAATACAAAAATGCGCAAGAGATCTAAAGAGACCTTTCTTCAAAGGAGACACAGAGATGGCCAAGACGCACATGAAAAGCTGCTCAACAGCACTAATTATTAGAGAAATGCAAATCAAAACTACAATGAGGTATCACCTCACACCTGTTAGAATCGGCATCATCAGAAAATCTACAAACAACAATTTCTGGGGAGGGTGTGGACAAAAGGAGCCCTCTTCCACTATTGGTGGGAATGTAAATTGATACAGTCACTATGGAGAACAGTATGGAGTTTCCTTAAAAAAATTAGAAATAGAATTACTATCTGATCCAGCAATCCCACTTCTGGGCATATACCCAGATAAAACCGTAAATCAAAAAGGCACATTCACCACAATATTCGTTGCAGCACTATTTACAATAGCCAGGTAATGGAAGCAACCTAAATGCCCACAGACAGATGAATGGATAAAGATGTGGTACGTATATAAAATGGAATATTACTCGGCCATGAAAAGGAATGAAACTGGGTCATTTGTAGAGACATCGATGGATCGAGAGACTGTCATACAGAATGAAGTAAGTCAGAAAGTGGAAAACAAATATTGTATATTAATGCATATATGTGGAGCCTAAAAAATGTTACAGATGAACTGGTTTGCAGGAAATAAATAGAGACACAGAGGTAGAGAACAAACGTATGGACACCAAGTGTGGGAAGCCATGGGGTGGTGGTGGTGGGATGAGTTGGGAGATTGGGATTGACCTGAATACATGTATATGCATAAAATACATAACTAATAATAACGTACAGTATAAAAAAATAAATAAAATTAAATTTCAAAATTTTAAAAAAGAAAATTTAAAAATAAAAGAGAAAAAATTTCTTCCCGTCTCACAAATGTATTTATAGGAATGAATTATTTCCATCCTTATATCTATAAATACATAAAAGAGGAATAAAATCAAACTTGAACCATAAAAGAAAAAAAACTGAACCCACGAGTTATACAGAGGAAAAACCTATCAGGGCACTTGCTCCAGGGGTAAACAATTCTGAAATTGGTCAGAGGTGGGGAACCATCTCCCATACAGGCAGCAACCCACCCCCCACGCAAGGAGCGTCCTCATTGCAAAGCTGGGGTCCGTGCCGAGGCATCTGTGAGTAAACGTGAGCTGAGCCCCAGGCCAGCTGCTGCTGAACTGTTCCCACCCTTCCCAGGTAAAACACCTGAATATGTACAAGGGCTTGAAAGCCTAGAGGAAGGGCCGTGGAGCCACACCAGCGACAGCACGCAGGCCAACTTGGTGCCTGCAGGCCAGCCAGGGTGGTCCTGGTCCTGGACGCTCTTCCGGAAGCTTTCCATTGCCCTGCCTGAGACACCCCTCCTCTCCCGGCACTCACTGCTTTTTTCCTTCCTCACCTCTGTCCGGAGAGAAATTCCAGCTGAAGGTATGGGTGACACATCCTCTTCTTTACACGTGTCAGCCTGGCAACTCCTGCAGAAAGGCCAGCAGAGCCGCACTCACACCGGGCCACCCACAAAGCTGTGGCCCCTCACTCCCTCCCACCAGCACAGCCCCGAGACTGCTGACGGGGCAGAGAATATGGAGTCAAGGCACAGCTTCAGGGGCTATTGCTGCCTGGAGCTCTGTTTATATTGACCTCAACGAGGCACACCTGGGGAGGGCAGGCCGGCAGGGTAAGGCTGCCCAGGTCAGCTAATCCACAACCCTCAGGGAATCACATTGTTAAAAATGGACCTCGCTAAGGCAGAATAGAAGCCAAGGAGAAAAAGGACACAATGCCATTTGCAGCACCGTAGATGAGTCTAGAAGTAATCACGTGACATGTAGTAAGTCAGAAAGTGAAAGACACATATCATATCATATCACTTATAGGTGTTACCTAAAAATGGATACCAGGGCAGATATTTCCACGGAGAAGGGCAATCACAGATTCAGTAAACAAACTTATGGTTCACCAATGGAAAGTTGTGAGGATTGGTTTCATTACGATACCGGGGTTAACACACATATACAAACACAGGTGACATATATAATCACCAAAGACCTACAGAATACCAAGAGTGGACTACTCAACATTCTGTCATAACGTACATGGGAAAAGGATCCCAGGAAGAACAGACATCTGTATATGTGTAAAAGAACCACATCTTCCACACCTACAACAAGCCAAACATTGTAATCAAACTTGCTGTAATAAAAAATAAAAAAATAAATAAATTAAAAACACGAACAAGAAGTAGTGAGACAAACTTGAGGGGCTTTCTCCTGGCACATTCCATTCTAAATTCCAATCTAGAACACCACTTCCACTGAGGCTCTCTTGCCCTAGTAACCAGATTTGGTAAGGGAGAACTGCTGCCACTTTGTGGCCGTTTCACAGAACAGCAGCTTTAATCCCAGCGCTAATGGTCAGTTGATATTCAAAA